>NC_072405.2:128232333-128854166 GCF_028858775.2 Pan troglodytes | reverse complement strand
AGACTGACAGTATTACAGATGACCTTGAATCTGCTCAGGAAAAAGCAATCATAAAGCACTAGGCAACTTTAGCACTTTATTATAATTAAAAAATTACTAATGACATACCTCATCACTGATCATAATACTCTGGGGATCTGTGTCATGGCAACTGAGAACCACTACCCTGGAAGAATTTGGAGTCACCTTAGGATGATGAGAGAGACTTTTAAAATGAGTGACAATACAAGGTTCAGTGCCCATGAAATAGAACTGGCATCTGGAACAGCCGAAAGTGTGAGATTCTCATAGATAGAGGATTAATGTGTTTCTGGGCCTGTGTTAGTTATGGGTCTCTTGTTATAAGAAGCAGAGACTCCTGCCAGTTAACATAAGCAAAGAAGGACAACTTATTTTAAGGATGGGGTGGTATCCTATAGTACTCCATCATCTGAAACAACATCTTTCACATATTAAGTATGTAGTAAATATTTGTTGAATAAATGCATCATCTCAACCAGAAAGTCATTAGAAACCCAGAAAGTATTCTGTCTCCAGGTTTTTCCTCTGCTTCTATGTGCATATATCTTTTTTCCCTTTTCATCCCTGCTACTGGCTTCTCTGTTTCCCAGTCCACATGGCAGCACATGGCCACCCATGGATGGCACTTGAGTTTATACTATTCAGTTTTAGTTGTATAATGAGGCTGACTTGACTTCCTCATGCCCAACTCTAAATTCTGAAAAAGAGAGAATGTGATTGCCTGATGAGAGCTAGTGGCCCACCTGTGACACAAACATGGTGTGGGGGTATGGGCAGCATTCTCAAATGCAAAGAAATTAATTTCAGACTAGGAAGAAACTCCCAAGAGTGTCCACTATGAGCCCAATCAGATAGATGTCGTAAAAAATTCTAAAGCTAACTCTCCATGTTCCAAGACAGGATTTTCTGGGGATTGGTGGTTGAAGCTGGAGTCAAAATAGTTCAGCCTCCTGATCCTGGGTAGAAGTCAGCCATACTCTTCTTCTAGGGTAATTATCACTCATGTTCTATGCCAGCCAAGAGAACACAGAATTGTCTTTAGCAAAAGTGTCAATTTGAGGCTTCCTAATTTTCATGATAGCAGCTACTTAGTACTGAATAATAATGGAATTCTATTCCTGGACTTCGTGATTCCATCTCTGAGCAAATGCAAAGCAGATCTTGGCAGGTATATCTATATATGATCAGCAATGCCAAGGCACTTCTTGCTGCTAAAGCAATGCAGCAGATGTGAGTGACATTTTTAGGCCATTTGTGCTGAATGTAATAATGTTTTAATGTGGAATGCCTCACACATTACTCTTGGGAGATGGCTTGAATTGCTAGAAAGGGTCAATAGGTTTATATCCTAGTTAGGTAATTTGCTACCTCTGCAATATCAGGCAAATTTCCTAACCTTTCTGAGTTTTGGTTTTGTTATTTGCAACATGGAGATAATGATATTTTGGGAGGAAAAAAGAACATACAAATAGATGCCTTGTATACTATACACAAAAATAAATTCCAGGGGAGGCAGAGCAGGATGGCTGAGTAGAGACTTCCACCAATTATCCTTCCTGCAGGAACACCTAATTAAACAACTGTCCACACAAAAAGCACCTTCGTAGGAACCAAAAGTAAAGTGAGTTGATGACAGTACCTGGTTTTGACTTTATATCACTGAAACAGGCACTGAAGAGGGCAGGAAAGACAGTCTTGAATTGCCTACACCACTTCTCTCTCATTCCCCTGAGGTGCCCATGTGGTGGGGAGAGAGAATCTGTGCCCTTTGGAGAGGGAGAGCACAGTGATTGTGGGACTTTACATTGGAACTCAGTGCTTCCCTGTCACAGTGGAAAGCAATACCAGGCAGAACTCAACCAGTGTCCACAGGGGAGAATTTAAACCAGCCCTAATGGAGGGGAATTGCCCATCCCAATGGTCAGAGCCTGAGTTCTGGCCAGCCCTGCCACTGTAAGCTAAAGGGCTCTGGGGTCCCAAATAAACTTGAAAGGCTGCTTAAGCCACAAGGACTACAGTTCTTGGGCAAGTCCTAGGGCTGTGCTGGGCTTGTAGCCAGTGGACTTGAGGGGCATGTGACCTAGGGAGACAACAGCTGAGGCAGCCAAGGGAGTGCTTGCACCACCCCTCCCCAATCCCAGAGAGAGGGAGAGAGAGAAAGACAGACAGACAGACAGACAGACAGACAGACACTAACTCCATTTGTTTGGGAGAAAGTAAGGGAAGAGAATAAGGGTCTTTCCTGGTAATCCAGGGAATTCTTCTGGATTTTACTCAAGACCACCAATGTGGCACCTCTACAACAAACACAACATTACTGGTTTGGGGTGCTCCCTAGTGCAGATGTGGCTGCAGTGATTCAAAACTTAGATCACAACACCTAAGTCCCCTCCAATACCTGGAAAGCCTTCCCAAGAAAGATGAGTACAAACAAGCCCAGACTGTGAAGACTACAATAAAGACATAATTCTTCAATGCCCAGACACTGACAAGCATCAGTGTAATCCAGGAAAACATTACCTCAACAAAAGGACTAAATAAGGAACCAGGGACCAATCCTGGAGAAACAGCGATTCCGGGTAACTAAAAACAGATATGTGACCTTTCAGACAGAGAATTCAAAATCGCTGTGTTGAGGAAACTCAGCCATATACAGGATAACACAGAGAAGGAATTCAGAATTCTATCAGATAAATTTAATAAAGAGATTGAAATAATTTTTAAAAAATCAAGCAGAAGTTTTGGAGCTGAAAAATGCAATTGACATACTGAAGAATGCATCAGTGTCCCTTAACAGCAGAATTGATTGAGCAGAAGAAAGAATTCGTGAGCCTGCAAACAGACTATTTGAAAATACACAGTCAGAGGATACAAAAGAAAAAGAATAAAAAAGAATGAAATATATCTACAAGATCTAGAAAATGCCTCAAAGGGGCAAATCTAAGAGTTATTGCCCTAAAGAGAAGATAGAGAGAGAGGGGGATAGAAATATTATTCAAAGGGGGTAATAACAGAGAACTTCCCAAACCTAGAGAAAGATATCAATATTCAAGTACAAGAAGGTTATAGAACACCAAACAGATTTGACCCAAAGACTACCTCAAGACTTAATAATCAGATTCTCAAAGGTCAAGGATAAAGAAACGATCCTAAAAACACCAAGAGAAAAGAAACAAATAATATAAAAAGGAGCTTCAATGTATCTGGAAACAGACTTTTCAGTGGAAAGCTTACAGGCCAGGAAAGAGTGGCATGACCAATTTAAAGTGCTGAAGGACGAAAAACTTGTATCCTAGAATAGTATATCCAGCAAAAATATCCTTCCAACATGAAGGCAAAATAAAGACTTTCCCAGACAAACAATAGCTGAGGGATTTCATCAACACCAGACCTGTCCTACAAGAAATACTAAGGGAAGCTCTTGAATCTTTAATCTGAAAGAAAAGGACATTAATGAGCAATAAGAAATCATCTGAAGATACAAAACTCACTGTTAATAGTAAGTACACAGAAAAACACAGAATATTATAACACTATAATTGTGGTGTGTAAGCTCATATCTTGAGTAGAAAGACTGAAAGATGAATCAATCAAAAATAACTACAACAACTTTTCAATACATAGTACAATACGATATAAGTAGAAATAACAAAAAGTTAAAAATGGAAGTGGGGTGGGGAATAACAAAGTTAAAGTATAGTTTTTATTAGTTTTCTCTTTGCTTGTTTGTTTATGCAATGAGTGTTAAGTTGTCATCAGTTTAAAATAATGGGCAATATCATATGAAAGCCTCATGATAACCTCAAGTGGAAAAACATACAACACACATCAGAAGGTACATAAGTCTGGGCCTCTGTATCCATTTATATGTGTGTGTGTGTGTGTGTGTGTGTCTGTATCAGTCTACATAGCTCAATCTAAACTGATAATAAAGTGAAAGGAACATTGTAATATAATGCCAGGTATTTTTGAATATATTACAGAGGTAACTAAATAGTAAATAGTATCTGTAAAATCTACAGGTAGGGAGAAAGGCAAGGAAAGCATTTTAAAGATTTTATCTTATATCAGGAGAGGAGGAAAGCTGTAAGGGAAAAGAAAACAGATAGAGGGGGTGTGGGCAGGGAATGAGGACATATTTGGTATCCTATATCCTAATAGAAAATTAGCATGGTTACCAGGATAATCACTAGTGGAATGGAAACAGAAAAGTAGAACTTAGAAATTAACTTGGGTACAGGGGAGGTTCCAAGATGGCCGAATAGGAACAGCTCCAGTCTACAGCTCCCAGCGTGAGCGACGCAGAAGACAGGTGATTTCTGCATTTCCAACTGAGGTACTGGGTTCATCTCACTGGGGTTTGTTGGACAGTGGGTGCAGGACAGTGGGTGCAGCCCATAGACCATGAGCTGAAGCAGGGCAAGGAATTGCCTCACCCGGGAAGTGCAAGGGGTCAGGGAATTCCCTTTCCTAGCCAAGAGGAGCCGTGACAGAAGGCACCTGGAAAATCGGGTCACTCCAACCCTAATACTGCGCTTTTCCAATGGTCTTAGCAAAGAGCACACCAGGAGATTATATCCTGCACCTGGCTCAGAGGGTCCCATGCTCATGGAGCCTTGCTCACTGCTAGCACAGCAGCCTGAGATGGAACTGCAAGGCGGCAGCATGGCTGGGGGAGGGGCGCCCGCCATTGCTGAGGCTTGAGTAGGTAAACAAAGCAGCTGGGAAGCTGGAACTGGGTGGAACCCACCACAGCTCAAGGAGGTCTGCCTGCCTCTGTAGACTCCACCTCTGGGGGCAGGGCATAGCTGAACAAAAGGAAGCAGAAACTTCTGCAGACTTAAACATCCCTGTCTGACACCTTTGAAGAGAGTAGTGGTTCTCCCAGCATGGAGTTTGAGATCTGAGAACAGACAGACTGCGTCCTCAAGTGGGTCCCTGACCCCTGAGTAGCCTAACTGGGAGGCATCTTCCAGTAGGGGCAGAATGACACCTCATACAGCCAGGTGCCCCTTTGAGACGAAGCTTCCAGAGGAACGATCAGGCAGCAACATTTGCCATTCTGCAATATTTGCAGTTCTGCAGCCTCCACTGGTGATACCCAGGCAAACAGGGTCTGGAGTGGACCTCCAGCAAACTCCAACAAACCTGCGGCTGAGGGTCCTGACTGTTAGAAGGAAAACTAACAAACAGAAAGGACATCCACACCAAAACCCCATCTGTACATCATCATCAAAGACCAAAGGTAGATAAAACCACAAAGATGGAGAGAAAACAGAGAAAAAGCTGAAAATTCTAAAAATCAGAGCGTCTGTTCTCCTCCAAAGGAATGCAGCTCCTCGCCAGCAGTGGAACAAGGCTGGATGGAGAATGACTTTGACAAGTTAAGAGAAGAAGGCTTCAGAATATCGGTAATAACAAACTTCTCTAAGCTAAAGGAGGATGTTCGAACCCATCACAAAGAAGCTAAAAACCTTGAAAAAACATTGGATGAATGGCTAACTAGAAAAACAGCATAGAGAAGAGCTTAAATGACCTGATGGAGCTGAAAACCATGGCACGAGAACTACATGGTGCACACACAAGCTTCAATAGCCGATTCGATCAACTGGAAGACAGGGTATCGGTGATTGAAGATCAAATGGATGAAATGAAGCAAAAAGAGAAATTTAGAGAGAAAAGAGTAAAAAGAAATGAACAAAGCCTCCAAGAAATATGGGACTATGTGAAAAGACAAGATCTACATCTGATTGGTGTACCTGAAAGTGACAGGGAGAATGGAACCAAGTTGGAAAACACTCTGCAGGATATTATCCAGGAGAACTTCCCCAACCCAGCAAGGCAGGCCAACATTCAAATTCAGGAAACACAGAGAACACCACAGAGATACTCCTCGAGAAGAGCAACTCCAAGACACATAATTGTCAGATTCACCAAAGTTGAAATGAAGGAAAAAATGTTAAGGGCAGCCAGAGAGCAAGGTTGGGTTACCCACAAAGGGAAGCCCATCAGACTAAGAGCGGATCTCTCTGCAGAAACTCTACAAGCCAGAAGAGAGTGGGGGCCAATATTCAACATTCTTAAAGAAAAGAATTTGCAACCCAGAATTTCATATCCAGCCAAACTAAGCTTCATAAGTGAAGGAGAAATAAAGTCCTTTACAGACAAGCAAATGCTGAGAGATTTTGTCACCACCAGGCCTGCCCTAAAAGAGCTCCTGAAGGAAACACTAAACATGGAAAGGAACAACCAGTACCAGCCACTGCAAAAACGTGCCAAATTGTAAAGACCATCGATGATAGGAAGAAACTGAATCAACTAACAAGCAAAATAACAAGCTAACATCACAATGACAGGATCAAATTCACACATAAAAATGTTAACCTTAAATGTAAATGGGCTTAATGCTCCAATTAAAAGACACAGACTGGCAAAATTGGATAAAGAGTCAAGACCCATCAGTGTGCTGTATTCAGGAAACCCATCTCATGGGCAGAGACACGCATGGGCTCAAAATAAAGGGATGGAGGAAGATCTCCAAGCAAAGGGAAAACAAAAAAAAAAGCAAAGGTTGCAATTCTAGTCTCTGATAAAACAGACTTTAAACCAACAAAGATCAAAAGAGACAAAGAAGGTCATTACATCATGGTAAAGGGATCAATTCAACAAGAAGAGCTAACTATCCTAATTATATATGTACCTAATACAGGAGCACCCAGATTCATAAAGCAAGTCCTTAGAGACCTACAAAGAGACTTAGACTCCCACACAATAATAATGGGAGACTTTAACACCCCACTGTCAACATTAGACAGATCAACGAGACAGAAAGTTAACAAGGATATCCAGGAACTGAACTCAGCTCTGCACCAAGTGGACCTAATAGACATCTACAGAACTCTCCACCCCAAATCAACAGAATATACATTCTTCTCAGCACCACATCACACTTATTCTAAAATTGACCACATAGTTGGAAGTAAAGCACTGCTCAGCAAATGTAAAAGAACAGAAATTATAACAAACTGTCTCTCAGACCATAGTGCAATCAAACTAGAACTCAGGATTAAGAAACTCACTCAAAACTGCTCAACTACATGGAAACTCAACAACCTGCTCCTGAATGACTACTGGGTACATTAACGAAATGAAGGCAGAAATAAAGATGTTCTTTGAAACCAACGAGAACAAAGACACAACATACCAGAATCTCTGGGACACATTTAAAACAGTGTGTAGAAGGAAATTTATAGCACTAAATGCCCACAAGAGAAAGCAGGAAAGATCTAAAATTGACACCCTAACATCACAATTAAAAGAACTAGAGAAACAAGAGCAAACACATTCAAAAGCTAGCAGAAGGCAAGAAATAACTAAAATCAGAGCAGAACTGAAGGAAATAGACACACAAAAAACCCTTCAAAAAATTAATGAATCCAGGAGCTGGTTTTTTGAAAGGATCAACAAAATTGATAGACCGCTAGAAAGACTAGTAAAGAAAAAAAGAGAGAAGAATCAAATAGACGCAATAAAAAATGATAAAGGGGATATCACCACTGATCCCACAGAAATACAAACTACCATCAGAGAATACTATAACCACCTCTACGCAAATGAACTAGAAAATCTAGAGGAAATTGATAAATTCCTGGACACATACACCCTCCCAAGACTAAACCAGGAAGAAATTGAATCTCTGAATAGACGAATAACAGGCTCTGAAATTGAGGCAACAATTAAGAGCCTACGAACCAAAAACAGTCCAGGACCAGATGGATTCACAGCCAAATTCTACCAGAGGTACAAAGAGGAGCTGGTACCATGCCTTCTGAAACTATTCCAATCAATAGAAAAAGAGGGAATCCTCCCTAACTCATTTTATGAGGCCAGCCTCATCCTGATATCAAAGCCTGGCAGAGATACACACACAAAAAAGAGAATTTTAGACCAATATTCCTGATGAACATTGATACAAAAATCCTCAATAAAATACTGTCAAACAGAATCCAGGAGCATATCAAAAAGCTTATCCACCATGATCAAGTGGGCTTCATCCCTGGGATGCAAGGCTGATTCAACATACACAAATCAATAAACATAATCCATCATATAAACAGAACCAAAGGCAAAAACCACATGATTATTTCAATAGATGCAGAAAAGGCCTTTGACAAAATTCAACAAATTTCAACAAAAGTCATGCTAAAAACTCTCAATAAATTAGGTGTTGATGGGATGTATCTCAAAATACTAAGAGCTATTTATGACAAACCCACAGCCAATATCATACTGAATGGGCAAAAACTGGAAGCATTCCCTTTGAAAACGGGCGCAAGACAGGGATGCCCTTGCTCGCCATTCCTATTCAACATAGTGTTGGAAGTTCTGGCCCGGGCAATCAGGCAGGAGAAAGAAATAAAGGGTATCCAATTAGGAAAAGAGGAAGTCAAATTGTCCCTGTTTGCAATTGACATGATTGTATATTTAGAAAACCCTATCATCTCAGCCCCAAACCTCCTTAATCTGATAAGCAACTTCAGCAAAGTCTCAGGATACAAAGTCAGTGTGCAAAAATCACAAGCATTCCTATACACCAATAACAGACAAACAGAGAGCCAAATCATGAGTGAAATCCCATTCACAATTGCTTCAAAGAGAATAAGATACCTAAGAATCCAACTTACAAGGGATGTGAAGGACCTCTTCAAGAGAATTACAAACTACTGCTCAACAAAATAAAAGAGGACACAAACAAATGGAAGAACATTCCATGCTCATGGATAGGAAGAATCAATATCGTGAAAATGGCCATACTGCCCAAGGTAATTTATAGATTCAATGCCATCCCCATCAAGCTATCAAAGACTTTCTTCACAGAATTGGAAAAAACTACTGTAAAGTTCATATGGAACCAAAAAAATCCCACACTGCCAAGACCATTCTAAGCAAAAAGAACAAAGCTGGAGGCATCATGCTACCTGACTTCAAACTATACTACAAGGCTACAGTAACCAAAACAGCATAGTACTGGTACCAAAACAGAGATATAGACCAATGGAACAGAATAGAAGCCTCAGAAATAATACCACATATCTACAACTATCTGATCTTTGACAAACCTGAGAAAAACAAGAAATGGGGAAAGGATTCCCTATTTAATAAATGGTGCTGGGAAAACTGGCTAGCCATATGTAGAAAGCTGAAACTGGATCCCTTCCTCACACCTTACACAAAAATCAATTCAAGATGGATTAAAGACTTAAACATTAGACCTAAAACCATAAAAACCCTAGAAGAAAACCTAGGCATTACCATTCAGGACATAGGCATGGGCATGTAGTGGCATGTGCCTGTAGCCCTAGCTACTTGGGAACCTGAGGCAGAAGATCCCTTGAGCCCAGGAGTTCAAGAATGCAGTGCGCTATGATTGCATCACTGCACTCCAGCCTGGGCTACAGAGTAAGTCCCTGTCTCTAGGGAAAATGACTTACCTGTAAGACCTGAAACTATAAAAATTCTACAAGAAAACCTAGCAAAAGCTCATCTAGATATTGGCCTGGGAGAATAATTTGTTATTAAGACCCCAAAAACAAATGCAACAAAAACAAAAGTAGACATATGGGACTTAATTGAATGAAAAAGCTTCTGCACAGCAAAAGAAATAATCAACAGAGTGAAGAGACAACCTACAGAATGGGAGAAAATACTTGCAAAGTATGCATATGACAAAGAACTAATATACAGAGCTTATAGGGAACTCAAACAACTCAACAAGAAAAAACAAAACAAAAAAACCCAAATAACCCTATTAAAAAGTGGGCAAAGCATTATCCTAAGTGAACTAATACAATAACAGAAAACCAAATACCAGGTTCTCACTTATCAGTGGGAGCTAGACATTGAGTACACATGGACACAAAGAAGGAAACAATAGACACTGGGGCCGACTTGAGGGTGGAAGGTGGGAGGAGTGTGAGGATTTAAAAACTACCTGTCAGATATTATGCTGATTACCTCAGTGACAAAATTATCTGTACACCAAACCCCTGTGACATACAGTCTACTCATGGAACAAACCTGTACATGTACCTCTGGAACCTAACATAGAAATTGGAAAGGAAAAAATAAAGTAGGCAAAGGACATGAACAGACACTTCTCAAAAGAAGACAAACAGCCAACAAACATATGAAAAAATGCTCATCACCACTGATCATCAGAGAAATGCAAATTAAAACCACAATTAGTTACCATGTGGCACCCATCAGAATGGCTGTTACTCAGAAGTCAACAACAGATGTTGGGGAGGCTGCAGAGAAAAGGGAAGACTTATATGCTGTTGGTGGAAATGTAAATTAGTGCAATCTCTAATGGAAAACAGTATGGAGATTTCTCAAAGAACTAAAAATAGAACTATCATTTGATCCAGCAATCCTACTGCTAGGTATCTACCCAAAGGAAAAGAGATTGTTATATCATAAAGATACCTGCACTCGTATGTTTATTGCAGCACTATTCAGCCTGAACAACACAGTGAGACCCTGTACACACACAGACACATGCATACATACATACATATCATGGAATACTGCTCAGCCATAAAAAAAGAATAAAATTATGCCTTTTGCAGCAAGATGAATGGAACTGGAAGCCATAGTCTAAGTGACATAACTGAGAAACAAAGTCAAAATACTGCATGTTCTCACTTATAAATGGGAGGTAAATAATGTGTGTGCATTGACCTAGAGAGTGGAATAATAGACACTGGCAACTCCAAGGGGTAGGAGGGTAGAAGGGGGATGAGGGATGAGAAATTACCCATTGAGTACAATGTACACTATTTGGGTGATGGTTATACCAAAAGCCCAGACTTCACCACTATGCAATATATCCATGTAACAAAACCGCACTTGTATCCTCTAAATCTCTAAAAATAGAAAATAAATGTAAGAGAATGCAGTTTCAAACCTTGTGACAATGAAAGCCCAAAGGAAATGTTTAGGGTGCAAATTATAAGTCATTTCTGGTGCTGGCCGGGATAAAAAGCCCACCAAGTGGATTTCTCCCCTGATTGCGACTAAAAGTTCTGGAGAAAATTTTGAAAAGCAGCTGAGGCCTCTGAAAAATAAATGAAACAGATTAAGAGGGAAGCAAAAACTTGAACTCCTGGTGTAGTGTAAGTTCCTGGTTTTCTCTTCTTTCAACCTTGGCTGTGACATATGGGCAGCCCTAGTTGCTGAAGTGTGTAGTGGTTGTCTGTGGCCACAACTTCATGGAGAAACCCCCAATTTCTTGCCAGAGGACCAGGAAGGGGTACCCTTGCAAGCTGGAAAGTGTAGGGGGTGGAATCTCTTCTTTTTTCCTTCCTCTTGTCTTTTTTCTCTTTCTGCCTTACGGCGGGGGTGGCCCTGCATGACACCGTATTGAGGTCACAGAGGCAGTGCAAGCACCTAAAACTTTGAAAGAAAATTGTCTCTGAATAGAAAATTAGGAAAAGGAGACCCCATGGTCTGCAGAGTGACTGGGGCCAGTGGAGGGTGGTAATCTCTGTTATTTCTTTCTTCTGGTCTTCCTGCCCCTGTTGCACAGAAGTACAGAGAGCAGAATGTCAAAGTCTGAGAGAGACTCACTTTTCTGGGCAGAGGAAATGAGAAGACAGACTCCTGTCCTGATAGCTACATGGTTCTGGGCATTGGCCAAATCTCGTAGATGCCTACACCAAAAAGAATGAAATCTGCTCTATATGAATTCAAAATTGAGTAACCAAAAAAAAATATACATGTATCAACACAATTCATTCAGGAAAAAGAAAGTTTGCATAACCTAATTATCATTGAAGATACTAGAACATGATTAAAGGTTTACCATTTAAAAAACATGTGGACGAGACTGTTATACAATAAGTTGTCTACATATCAGGAAGAAATTAATCCCCATGTTACTATTTCAGACTATAAACGAAGACAGCTTAATGTTAATCACAAAACATGATACAAGTATTATAAAGGCCAGGCATGGTGGCTCATGCCTGTAATCCCAGCATTTTGGGAGGCCAAGGCGGGCAGATCACCTGAGGTCAGGAGTTAGAGACCAGCCTGGCCAATGTGGTTAAACCCCATCTCTACTAAAAATGAAAATAAAAAATTAGCTGATTATGGTGGCGGGTGCCTGTAATCCCAGCTACTTGGGAGGCTGAGGCAGGAGAATCACTTGAACCTGGGAGGCAGAGGTTGCAGTGAGCTGAGATCATGCCACTGCATTCCAGCCTGGGCGACAGAGTGAGACTCCGTCTCAGGAAAAATATATATATATATATATTATAAAGAACAAAAACTGTAGGCCAAAATCACGTGATTAAAAATATCAGCTAATCTAGCATTGTGTCAGTGAATAAGATGCAATGACTAAGTAGGCTTTATTCCAGGAATGGAAAGATATACCAGTCAGTGTCAGGAAAATTATCAATATAATTCATTTTTCTAACTACTTAAAGAATAATGTCAAATAATGTCAAATTATCGTGCTCAAAATCCACTTTCTAAGCTTCAGCAGATATCCCTAATTAAACAAATTAACTCAAGATTAAGTAGGAATAAGTGGGGATTTCAAAAATATAATAAAGACTGCTTACCAAAAACAAAAAACAAACCCAGAAACTAATATTGTCTTAAGTGGCAAAACTCTCAAATCATTTCAGCTAAAATCAAGAAATAGGCAAAGATAGCTACTATCACTATAATTATTCAGCATTATTTTGGAGATTGTAATGTAGTAAAGAAAGAAAGTATAGCTTGTTTAAATAGTAGGAAAAAATACAATTTTATCATCACTGCTGATTATAAAATTGTATGCCTAGAAGACCTGAGACAGGCTGATGAAACAAAGTACTAGAATTAACAAAGGCTTGATCCATGGTAAATATACAAAAATCAGTGGTTTTCTTCTCTATTAATGAAATGATATAGAAATGGAAATAAGGAAACACATTGCATTCACAGTTGGTGTCTACACTTTACCTCTGTGCTGTGGGAAGCTCCTGTGGGGTACTAAACCTAAGAGAAATATGATGAGGGTTGCATTTTGAAAGAAAGCTTTGGCAGCTCTGAGGAGAGTAGTTTGGAGGGTTGATACTGGAAGCACAGAGGCCAATTATGAGGCTCCTGCAATGATCCAGACAGAGACAATGTGGCCTCAAGCCAGTAACAGGGAGAATGAAGAGAAGGGAAGGATCAGAAATATCAAATAGAGAAAACAGAGGATTCATGATTAACTGATTGGAAAGGAGGGGTTATATGAGTATTCGGCTGGCAGATGATTATATGGTTTGGAGCTGAGAGTGAAGGATGCATTCTGAAAGACATTTGGATGTCTTCAGTGAGTTTGTTTGATATGACTAGTGCAGTTGCTGGACCAGTGTTTATTTCCATAGGAAACTGACTCTCAAATTCCTGGTGTGTGGAATGTTTTCCTTTTAGCCCTGCAGATCAGCATACCTCTTCCTTTTTCTGTTCCATGTCTCAGAAGGCTGTGTCTATGGACTGTATGGAGGCTCCTTTCCCCTCTGGCTTCTGACTGCCTTTGACCTTGAGTGAACATTTAAGCCCCTGCCAGGCTGTCTCTTCTCGAAGCCATAGGTACTCTGCACTTTCTGATAACTGTGCCCTCACCTTGTCCCTTTCAGCCTAGGGGTATGAACAGCACTCTTCTGGTGCTCCACTTCACCTTATCCCTGCCAGCACCTTTCTAAATAGTCTTTTCATTAAATTCCTCCTAATCACTCCATTTGATATGCTGTTTCCTGCTTGCTAAACTTGGTCAGTGAATCGACTGCATCAGAATCACCTGGGTGCCTATTAAAAATACAGGTCTCTGGGCTTCATCCCATAGCTACCAAAGCAGAATTTATAGAGGTGAAACCAAAGACTCTGCAATTGTACAATAGCTCAGGTGATTTGATCGGTAGCAAGGTTGGGGGGCTATTCCCGGTTTTCTTGGTGACTCTTTAGAGACCTCTTAATATCATGAGCCAGATGGTTGAGGTTAAGGAGCTCTGCCATTTGTCATTATGTGACCTCCGGCATAATTATTTACCTGTACAAACCTTGAGTTTCATAAATGTAAAGGGAGTTGATAGTTTCTATCTCATGTTGTTGTTCAGCAGCTTAAATGAGGTAATCCATGTAGAACAGCAGGATGCTAATAAGCTTCCAGTAAGTGTTATTTATTATCTATGGGTAGAATTCATTTAATCTTCACACACTCAAATTTTGCCAGCTTTAGGACAAATAAGACTTGGAGTCTGTAATCAGTCTTGTGAAGGACACAGAGAAGTAAAACAATTAACAATAAAATACGGTTAGATTCTTTGGTATTTATAAACTTCTAATTTATGAACTTTTACTGATGTCAACAAAGCTGGGTGACATAACAGATGTGCACCAGCTCTGTCCTCCATCTATGGGGTATGGTTAGCAGATGCATATACAGTGTTGCTTTAAACATAGAAGCAAATGGATTTCTGAACCTAACTTCATAGAGACATCTGTTTTCTTATGAGCTGCTTTAGGAGTACAGAAGAGGTTGGGAGGAGCAGGGCAGGTTACAGAGTCATTTGTGAAATGTCAAAGACATTTCAAGCTTGTCTGTCCATTGGACAAGGAGGCAGTGGAAGTGTTTCAATCCCAGGGAATAGCATATGGGGTTCCCTGTATTGTGAAAACATTCAGTGACTGAGAATGGGCAGTTTGGTATGAGGAGAACACAATGTTAGAAGCACCTGATGCACTTTTGGGCCATTCTTTCCTTCAACTAATATTTGTTGAGCTTCTATGATGGGCCAGACACTGCTCAGGGTGCTGGGGACATGGCCAAGTGCAAAATAGTGTCTGCTCTGATGACACTTGCATTCTATAGGGGTTTGAGTCAATGAAGAAAGATGTAAATGTCTAATGTGAAATGGTGATAATTGCCATGGAAAAGTCTTATAAAGCAAGGTAAGAGGAAAAAGGTGTATGGGGTGGGGTATGGGGGAATGATATAGAGTCCCCAGGGAAGGCCTGGTTAACAAACTAACATTTAATCAGAGACCTGAAGGAAATACAGGAAGTAGCCAAGGTGCTATCCAGAGAGAAATCATCGCAACAGAGGAAACACAAAGACCTTGAGGCAGAGCATGCTTGATGTGCTGTAGAAACAGCGAGGAGCCTGTGTGGCTTCAGCAGAAAGAAAATGAGAAGAGTGGCATAGGAGACAAGATCAGAGAACTGGGTGGGGCTGTAGCTTATGCAAAGCCAGGGAGACTATTGTGAGCAGTTTTGCTTTTACTTGTGAGGGAGTAAGGCATCTTTGGGTTTTGATACGATTTGATTTAACATTTACAAAAGATCACTCTGGCTGCTCTGTTGAGAACAGACTGTCAGGGGAAAAGCAGGAAGCAGGGATCCCACTTAGGAAGCTGTTGGAATTATCCACAGGAGAGTGGTGACCCAGTATGGCAGTGTAGGAGGTGGGCAGATACTTGGTATGTTTTGAAGATACAGTAGCATTTTTCAATGATGGATCATGAGGAATAAGAAGCAGTTGACTCAAGGTTTTGGCCTGAGCAATTGGAAGGTCGGTTATTAACTGTCAAAGAACTGCAGGAGGAATAGGGTTGTTGTGTGATAATGGATATCAGGAACTCTTTTTAAGACATTCTTAGTTGGAGATGTTGAGCCAGTGGCTGAGTGGATAAGTCTGAAGTTCAAGGGAGAAGTCCAGGCCACAGGTATATATTTGGCAGGCATTGGCATATGAATGGTATTTAAAGCCTGGAGACTGGGCGAGTTCTCCTAGAGGGAGGGAAGAGTAGAGCTGCAGTGACTGAATACTGCAGCATCCAATATTTAGAAATCAGGGAGGTGAGAAAGAAACAGTAAGGAGTCAGAGAAGGAGCAACCAGTGTTGTAGGAGGGAAGGGAGGTGAGTCATGTCCTAGATGCTAAAACAAGAAAGTGTTTTTAGAAGGAGGGATGGTGGAATCAAATGTTCTTGCTTTGTTAATTAGGGCGCCTGAGAATTGCCCATAGGATTCAGCAATGTGGAGTCATTGGTGACCATGAAGAGCTCTCTCAGTGGAGTGGTCAAGGGGAAAAAGCCTGTTAGAAATGGTTCAGAAGAGAGTGGGTCTGGTGGTTTTGGAGAACAAGAGCAAGAACAACACTTTCCAAGTTTTTTACTTTAAATGGGGTTGGGGTAGAAAAATTGGGTAGGAGCTGGAGGGATATTTGGGGTGAAGGGTATATTTTTTAACATGGGAGATATAAAAAGATGTTTATATGCTGATGGAATGATCTCATCAAGAGGGAGAAATTGAGGACACGCGGAAAGAGTGAACATGTTGCTGGACAGTTTGACTTAAAGGAGCATCCACAGTGACAAGAGAAAAGGCAGAGTAAGTGGGTTCAGGGACAAGACAGGTGAGTGGTAGAGTTGATGGTGGGAGGTTAGGAAGCCTTTTCAGATGGCTTCTCTGTTTTCAGACATAATGAGTTTCCATTCAGCAGTGAGGATGGAGAGTAGATGCTACAGAAGGGAGCATGAGTGATTGGAGTAGGAGCAGGTATTGGAGACGCCTGGAATACTAAGATCCCCTTGACTTACTGGCTCTGAATTTCAAGGGAGACCAGTTGACAGGGTTGTGGATTATTCTGTGACCTTTTTCAGTTAAGTAGCTGTAGGTTTTGAGTAGAGAGAGCTCAGTTCATGGAAGATTGGGGTTTTGTCAGGTGTAGATGTCTACAAAATGAAAAAGGCATGTGTGAGAGAGGAAAGCATTCCATGTAAGTTTAGCTTTATTCCCGAAGCCCTGGGAGTCACCTCTAATTGTATATGTGATTTACAGAGATAGGCATGATAGCAGTGAAAAGGGAGAGCACTACACACCGTTATGATAGATTATGGGAGCTGATTCATGATTGCTTCCATTTCAGCCACCGTGACATTGGTGCTTACTTTCAATTTCATGGGCTATTTTAAGTCTGGACCTATCAGTAGACTTGTACCCTTTTGTCCACAAGCAAAGAACAACTTTCATTTCCGCAGGAGGTTGAGGGAGTGCCCCCCACCTCCCACCTCCCCACAGTCTTCAATAAACCATGTCAGCAGTCTCTGAAAGGTTTGTGACTCCCAGAGCTAATTTTCAAACTTTTGTGCATCACAGTGCACACATGTTGTGCCACGCCTTTGGTTCAACTGGGCCAACTATTTTCAGATATGAAATATATTTTATGAGTTAGATAGATATCTAAAAAGTACATTTTATAAAGCCCAATAAAATTGCATTTTCAGCTAGAGAAATGTCAAATATCAGAATGACCTCCAAGGACCAAAACAGCCTGGAACATTGTGTATTTTATTAAGTAGAGAGATCTAAACAAAATTCATTGTGTGGATATGTATAAATGTCTTTACACCAAAATAATCTATCTTGCAGTTTCTTTTTGGGATAACCTTCTTATGGCTATTTGTTTATGCCCCAAGGAGCAACAAGATGTCTTGTTTTTTTTGTTTTCATAATTTGTGTAAATAAGAAAAAAATTAAAAACTGCTTGTTCCATTAAGCCATGTTGGGTTTGTTCAGATGCATTTCATACTTGATGATACATTTGTTTCTCAGTGTAACAAATCTGGAAAGACATGCTGACAAGGTTTACAATTAAACTGGATATTAACTTCTTTAACCTGCAATTGTCCTAAATAGATTAAAACTTCACAGTAACTTTGTGGAAACAGTGTCTATTTCCTTGTGAAATGATTGTTTTCTGTTTTTCTTTGAAAACTACATTAAAGCTTATGTTTGCTGACCGAGTATGATTATTTAGTACTGAACATTGCATCGGTCTTTCTGTGTGGGCACTCATTCTTAATTCAGTTTGATACATGAGTTTCTGTGGCTGTAAACCTAGCATCAATATGCTTAGGTCTCCCAAAATACTGCCAAAAACACCTTTTTCCCCTGCCCACAAAGCCATTCGGAGTGGCCTCTACAACTTGAACTAAAATCAAGTTGGATGATGCTCTTGGATCCTTCTAGCTCATCCTATCTCTTGCTCTCATTTGATTTCTCTCTTTTTACCGTGTGTGTGTGTGTGTGTGTGTGTGTGTGTGTTTCACTGAATCAGTAGTTGTTAACTGTCACCACTGTGCTGGACACTATAAGCAATGCAAAGTTGTGGGAAGATACAGTTCTCACCCCCAAGAGCTCACAATTTTGGGAATGCTGGACAAATTGTGTTATGTTGTATTACCATATAGGATAGAGACCTTGTTAACCAGTACTTCCTTGGCACACTGTATTTTCTGCTGACAAATATATATACTTACTGACTGTAAGATTCCTTGTTGAGTAATCCAATATGGGTTTGAAAAACTAAGCAAAAATATCTCCCTACACAGTGAAGGTGGAAAGCTTCTCTTTTGCATTTGCTCTATAGCTTCTGAGTCTGGTTGAATGCCAACAAAATGAGGTGGCTGCAGTAATATGACATTTAATTACCTGGGAAGAAAGAAGCTTAATAAATTATTGGCCTTATCACTTAGCATTATTATTACCATTAAGGAAAATAAGGACCTGGATAGAGATCGTCAGCACAGCCCAAACAGTCTTAGAAGAAGCCCGAATGTCTGTATTAAGCATAGAAAGCGCTGAAGGTCACGCATCAGTCACTTCAGCCGTACATGTGCATATCTGCTAGTATAACACTATCAACAATGACATTGTCAAATATGCAGGCGGCTGGAGGATAAATATGGAAAGGTAAAAGCGAGAATGGAAGAATAAATGACAGTGAGCACTTATCTCTCAATAAGAGAAATGATTTCAAATGTACCCTCCTTCAGGCCAGCTCTGACAGGTCTCTAATACAAAATCCTACATATAACACAGCCAGCATCTGAGAGTGAGAGCTCCTGTGCTCAGCCTCCTCTGCTAGCAAAGGGATGAAGGAAATAGACATGGCAGCCGGTGTTAAAAGAGCTTAGCTTAAAGGGAGGATCAAGGGAAATGTGACAGACAGTGAGTGCTGGGTAGAGATAACAGCTGGATGATGGATGTTTAGAAATGTGTGAAGAATTGGTCAATGCAACAAATAGAACGGAGAGAGGGAAAAACGCTACAATTTTTAGATCCGCATGCACAAGGATGCTAGTTTAGACTAAAGAAGAAACAGACAGGCATTCTCACTGACATGGACTAGATGGCATGAAGGAAGATAAATGTATACGTATGCATTAATATACATTTTAATTGTAAATCGACACAGAGTCCAACAAATCTTTAGTGCTTGAGCAAATAAGATTGACAAGACTGATGGCAAATCTGTGCTACATAATGGGTTTACCCTTGTCCTAATTATTTTTTATGGATCACCACCCAGAATACATATAAAAAAGAATGGCTTTAACCTTTCTCTCAGGCTGATTGGAGTTTTACTATCTATCTTTTTACTCTTCTCCTTTCTAAATCAATGAAAAAAAGTTTGTATAGGAAACAGTAAATTGAGCCACTCTGACCTTTGATATTTGGATAAAGCAAAAATGTAAGTGATTGTCTGTAGACATCTTATTGATGAGTCTCCCAGAAGAGAAACATAAGCCACCTGATTTTCTGATTACTTTTCTTGGGCATCTAGTCCTTTATCTCTTAATATTCTGCCATTGAGAGCCTGTATTTTCTCAATTGTGTTATGTTTTCAGAAACAGTTAATTCATGTACATTCCTTGGGTGAAATGTATCAGCATCTATATTCCACTGAGCATTTATATTGTAAAATTATCTTTTTTACCCGCTTTATCCTCATCCTAATAATGCGGAGAAAAATAGACTTCTGAGAAAGTGATTTTTCCCCTGACAGAAGTAATGGCTATGTTTTCAAGTATCTCACACCCATACAGTATGATCTCTTACCATGCCTGCCAGTTCAGACCTTCCCACTGTTAGAATGTTCAGGTAGACTTCTAAATGATTTAAATTGACTGTACTTTCTGAAAAGTCAGGAATTTGAAGATGGAAAGATATTTTTATGTGTGTTTTTTTCTTCTTTACTAAAAGCAGGTACTGTACTTCAGAGTATGGTCTTATGAGATAATTAAATCATTATATTCTAATAATGTATTTTAGAGAATAAACCAAGCAAGTTATAGTAGGAATGAACTCACCCTCCCCTTCCTCAGTTCCCCTCTCAGCTCTGTGATGCCTTCCCTGTAGCATTGTCTAGTGTGGGACCATGAAAAGCTCTTTCATGTTGCTGACAATTATCTGCAATTATCAGTAATCACAGAAGAGGCAATTATAACTTATGGAAGCACCAACGTAATTATTACATTTTTTTCAATGCTCTGAGCTTAAAGGTACTCTTATAGCTTGATCATAATGTTGCTGTGGCTTTATTAGTCAAATTATCTGGAATACACAGACTAGATGTTAAGTCATTTTATTTAGTCGTGACCAGTAAAAGCAAGTTCTAATTTTAAAAGTATACTGCTTTAGGCAATTTGTGGTTCTCTTTTTTAAAAAATGGCAGCATGTTCTTGAAGGCCATACCACAAAGCAGATCATCTTTAGGCAGATCTCTGTTATTGTAAGGGCTGTATACATAATCATGCATCAGCATCCCCCAACTCAAAGATACGATCATCCAATATTGTATGTCACTTGCAAGCAAAGGTACAGCCATTTAACCTCAATAAGTCATCAAAAAGAGTAACATTATGCTCTATGTACTTTAGAATGGATGTAGATATATTGTACTACATTCATTAGAAAAATAGCCCCAGAAGACTTTAATTTTCTACTAGAGAGAAAAAAATAAAAGATTGTCAGCCAGACCTGCATTGAAATTCTGGTATAACTTAGGCTCACTCTTAAGCTTTTATTATTTAGGGTCTTCCTTGTTAACAATCAATATAATTTAAGATGTCCAGTGCCTGACAAAATGCCTGGAATATAGAAGGTGCTCAGTAAATGGTAGCTCACCTTATGTGTTGAGTGTAGCTGGAAGAGATCCCCCTAGGTGGGAGGGCAGAAATTTAACTTAGGCATTTGTAGAGAACCACAGACCTCCCAAAGCTCCAGAAGGGTGTTGAACACTGAGGGTGCAATTGAGAAAGCAAGCCAGTGCTACCCCTCAGTTGAGTTTCTCTCATTCCCACAAGGCTTGCTTGTCAGTATAAATCAGGCTGCTCCTCAGTGCCCAATAACTGTTGACTTTTTTTCCCTCCTGCTGCTGATACTTAAGTGCATTTCCATGACTCCTGCCTCTTAAATCTAGCCCTATCATGCAAAGCTACCATCTTAAGCCCTTGGTTTCCACATTCTCTTTTAGGAGCTCATACTTTTCTTCTTTTCACAAGTATTTATTGAATGCATGCTGTGTACTCTTCCCTGGTGCCTGACGCTGGGGAAATTGAGAGAAAGAAGACACAGCTGTGCATTCCAGGAACATGCATCTTAGTTTGGATATCTCAGAAAGACCTGGTGGTACTTAATCATGCTTGAAACAAACTTCCTATGCTTTCTTCAGGAGGTCAGAGGTGCTCAGCATGATGGTCGTGTAGTAGGGTGCGAAAAGCTTATTCCGAGGTGTGTATTATGTAGTCAGGGCTGAGAAGGGTGACTGGGGCTCGTATGTTGCTAGGTAATTCCCCTTTACTCCCAGTTTAACAAAATAAACATTTGTTGATAACATAGAAAGTATTAAGCATGCACTGTGCTAAATTCTTGAAACACAGAGCTGAATAACAATCTCTGTAATTTTATAACTTTTTGGCATTGGGGTACAGGGAAATATTGGAAGAAGAGATGAGATAAAAGAGGTTATTATTCAATTTATCAAAATACAAATATTGGCCCCATAACTAACAGGATGTAGATTTAATGTGAAGAGATATCACCTTTGTTACTTCCTATCACAGGTTCTTGCTTTGCAGATAATGCTTTTTCTGTCTTACCTATCA
The DNA here is from genome assembly GCF_028858775.2 of Pan troglodytes. NCBI lineage: Eukaryota > Metazoa > Chordata > Mammalia > Primates > Hominidae > Pan > Pan troglodytes. The sequence continues at coordinate 128,832,154 of NC_072405.2, read as the reverse complement.
AAAGAGCCCTCTCTTGGCTTATCTCTCTGTCATCCTCCCGCTTGTTAAGTAACATGGGACCTCAATCATATAGGAAACCCATTGTGTGTATTTTGTTCCAGTCAGTCAAGTGCCCCCCATCTACAGTGGTAGGCATATGACTTATGCCTGGTTTTTCAAAGAATGCTATCCCTTTGGCCACAGTGATTACTTTTGAGGTAGACACAAGGCACAAGCTGGGCAAATTAGAAATCTTTATAGGACTTTTTGTCAAAACTACTGAAAGATAATTACCCCTTTTTCCTGGGGTTTCTAAGTCAGTAAAGAGTGAGTCTGAGCCTGCTGTTGGATGTCTTATTTGCCTGTTGGAGAGAAAGAGAGAAATAGAACCTGAATGACATTGTTCAAGGTCCCAGATTCAATCGTGAATGAAGACAACATTTCCAGTTACATGTGTGAATCAGCACCCTCCTCCCCCAGCCCATTCTGGAAGTAGTAGGTATGAGTTGATTTAGAGGTGGCTGAGTTGCAACCAAAATTATCTCTTACAAACTCACCCATTCAAAAGCAAAGACATTACCAAAAAATGCTGGTCGATCTTGTAATAATCTCCACCTCTCCAGGTCATATTGCCTTTGGAAGCCACCTAATGTGTGTGTGATTGCTTCTGATCTTTTATATGACAGTTCACATCCTCCTGATGGGCAGCACCAGCAGACTGCATGGGCCGTTGTGGTTTTTCTAATAATCCCATGTTCTGTCAGCACTTGGATGATACATTATCTGGAATTCTGACAGGTTGCCCTCATGGATGTGATATACTTCCCTTCCATTGTTGTTTTAAGCATTTTTCAGTCACTTATGTACCAAGAACTATTGTTAGAACTATTGTATCGTAACCTTTAAACCAGTCTCCAGCTGTATGGGAGATGGTACTTTTACTATCCCCATTTTATAAATGAGGAAATTGAGGTATAGAGCAGTAAAATAATTTTCCCGGTTAAGCAGGTAAGTGCTACAATTGTGATTGACCTTTGAACCTGACCCCAGAGCACTGATGTAATCTGTCTGTACCTAAAATGGTTTCAGTTTATCTTTATTCAGACGCAGTTCAAAGAATCTTACCCTTTGCTTTTTAACTACTCTATTCTCCCTGGTGACTAGGATATCTTATACCCCCTTTGAGCTAGGAACTCAGAAATGAAAATGATTTCTTCCCCACTGATTATTTGTAGGGAGGGCTACTTACCCCTAGAAGGAGAATAAGAGTCAGCCAAAAGAGGAAGATTCTCCATTTTCTTAGAACTGTTTTGGAATATGGAACTTGTAGAAATAGCACCTCTGCACAAATCCTGTTAGAAAATCAATAGATTTGTCTGAAATAGAAAACTATCAGCTGGGCGCGGTGGCTCACGCCTGTAATCCCAGCACTTTGGGAGGCTGAGGTGGGTGGATTGCCTAAGCTCAGGAGTTCGAGACCAGCCTGGGCAACACAGTGAAACCCCATCTCTACTAAAATACAGAAGATTAGTCAGGTATAGTGTTGTGGGCCTGTAGTCCCAGGTACTCGGGAGGCTGAGGCAGGAGAATTGCTTAAACCCAGGAGGCAGAGGTTGCAGTGAGCCAAGATCGCACCACTGCACTCCATCCAGCCTGGGTGACAGAGTGAGACTCCATCTCCAAAAAAAAAAAAAAAAAAGAAAAATATAAACAACAGCAAAGAGTCACAAGTTAGATTTCAGGAAAAGTGGAGTCAACAGGAAAAGATTATTGGAAATAGAACATTTACAGTCTAAGAAAGGAGAAATAGAAACTTCTGGGCCCTTTTAAGGACTAGTCTGCCCTGCTGTACCCAGGATAACAATCTATATTCCCAGAGCTCCTAGGTTTCCCTGCACTGAGCAACTATATCCATTTCATATGAACATTGTAAACATTATACAACTTCTGTCCAAAAAAGTTATACAAAATTGAGATATCATCACAATAGCCAATGCCAGCACAAATGAAACAACTAGCAAACTATTGTAAAGCAGTTTTTAGATAGTACATAATACTAGGATATAAACTGTATAAGTAATACTTGCAAAGCAGAGGGCAATAACTAATAAGTGTGTGATACAGATAAGGAAAGGTTGAAGAAGTCAGTGGCAAAATAAAAGATCCAACAGGAGGTGGCTCTGGAGATGTGAGTTGCTATGCATTTGAGATTTTCTGCAGGGCTCCCTAGAGAGCTCTGTCAGCAAATTCACAGGCCCCAGTGAGAATGGGGAATTTGGGAAGGCCACTGGAAATCACAGTTCTCACATATATCTCCATGGCTTACCCTTTAGGAGAGCAGGATTTGAAACTGCTAGTCCTCTCTTAGGAGAGTGCCCAGAGAAGAATTCCTCATTTAAATAGCTTCAGGGGTCAGCAGATCATGGGATTGAAGGCTGCAGAGAGGGCTGGGGACTGGAGTCTACCAGAGTCCAAGTCCTGAGTGAAGGCATTCAAAGTACCATGCCAGTTAAACACAACCTCCTGTGGGCAGGATTTGGGATTTGCCAGTTGGTGATGCTGCACAAGAGTGAGTAAAAAGGGATGGAGGTTTCATATACCAGAATATGAAGGATGGGAAAGGTTGGGATTGAAAAAGGAATTTGTCAGTGAGGAAGGTGTCTGGGGTAGGGGTGGCCTAAGATAAACTGTGGTCCCTCAACAGACCCCTCCAGTCACCTTTAGTGAGGACAGCTTGAGTATGTCAGGCTCTGGGGCTTATGAGTTGTCCCTGTACTATCTTGCTACTCTGATCTGATGTAAGCAACTGTATTAGTCCATTCTCGCATTGCTATAAATAAATACCTGAAACTGGGTAATTTATAAGAAAAGAGGTTTAATTGGCTCACAGTTCCACAGGCTGTATGGGAAGCACGGCTGAGGAAGCCTCAGGAAACTTGCAATCTGGCAGAAGGTGAAGTGGAAGCAGACGCATCTTACGTGGCTGGAGCCAGGAGGAAGAAAGAAAAGGGGGAGGTGCTAAAAACTTTTAAACACTGGGAGGCTGAGGCGGGCGGATCACGAGATCAGGAGATCGAGACCATCCTGGCTAACACAGTGAAACCCCATCTCTACTGAAAATACAAAAAAAAAAAAAAAAAAAAATTAGCTGGGCGTGGTGGCGGGCGCCTATAGTCCCAGCTACTCGGGAGGCTGAGGCAGGAGAATGGCGTGAACCCAGGAGGTGGAGCTTGCAGTGAGCCGAGATCACGCCACCGCACTGCAGCCTGGGCGACAGAGTGAGACTCCGTCTCAAAACAAACAAACAAACAAACAAACAAACAAAACTTTTAAACAGCCAGATCATGAGAATTCACTATCAGGAGAACAGCAAAGGGGAAGTTTGTTCGCATGATCCAATCACCTCCCACCAGGACCTTCCTCCAACATTGGGAATTACAATTTGACATGAGATTTGGGCAGGGACACAAATCCAAAGCATGTCAGCAACTAACCCGTCCTAAGTACAGATGTCCTTTCCTCAGTGCACAAAAAGACTATTTTACTAACGCTGTTTTCCCAATGTTAAGTTTTTTCTCTCACAAGCTGGTCTTAATCTTTGTTATTAACCACCACTTGTCCATGCTACAATTTAGTTCAAGGTAGGCATCTAATATTACCTATAATTGTCTCTATTTAATTATTTTATGTTGACTAAATTAGCATTTCATGTGCGAAGAGCATAATGATTCACAGATGGTATACAACCTAAATAATTGGTGAACCACTTTAAATACCTTATAGATAAAAAGAGAATGAATAATCTTTGAGAATTTGTTAGCCTTCCTCATCCTGTAGCAGTGAAGAGAGTAATGGAATGAGAATGTCTGACTTACAGATAGTGCTCAATAAATATTTGCTGTGAATGAATGGAAGTGGGAATATGAAAGGCCTGTGGAACCCCTTTTTGCCTTCTCCAGAGCCTGCTGTAAAGCTGATCTGAAAATGGGAATAATAACAGCTTTCTTCCAAAACTGCTTTAAGGAGGAATTGAGAGGAAGCATTTTGTAAACATATGGCACTATATAAATGTTTAAAATTTCTATTGTGGTCCCACAGCCCATCTTAGGGAACTTCATGGTTAACCCATTAGAGAGTTGTATGGAAACTTAAAAAATCATTTTAAATGCCATGTGATGGGGAGGGTTGCTGATCTCATGTACTTTATACAGCAGAGGCTACAAATTTGAAGTTTGGCAATAGGTGTGTTTGCCTGACCTCCCCAATGCTTTAAAAGTTTTATGCAAATTATATACCAGTATTTAATAATAAAAATTTCGCTTAAAATATGCATTTTAGCTGTTTGTTAGAAAATCAGGTTTTCTGGAAACTTTTGACCTGAATTCCCACAAAGAAATAATAGGCTGGGATGGAATAGTGATGGCTCCCTGTAGAACACTATTCCTTTTTGGTTAGCAATGATTCCCACTAATGCCCATTTTCCCCCAAAACTGAGGGCAAGTGTCATTTGCTGTTGATAGTCAAGCTTTGTTTTCCCTCCTTTTGGCCTCTCTGCTCATTTGCATTACCTGTCTAGTCCCCAGTAGACAATAGAGTTTGTGACCTCTGCCAAGGGGCTCTGTCACCACTACATCCACCCCTCCCCATATTCTCCCAACCCCAGCTGTCTACTTGATTGAAATACTTGCCTTAGGGGCATTTTCTTATTTTCTCTCTGGAACAACCAAATTATTTCCTTTTTAAAGCAGAAAGAGTCAGCTTTAAAGACTGCTCTGTGTTTGATTTGGTCTTTAACGTGTATAGGAAGATGTATATATTTTATGGTTTGTTGACTGTTGGTTTTTCTTTGGGAGGGTAGGTGGCTGTTTTGGGAAGCATCCTCTTTAACAGGGTAGTTATAAGTTTACAGCTTCAGATGTACTCTGTTGGCCTTTGCAATCCCCACAGCTTTTCCTGCATCCTCTAACTTTTAATATGTCTTGATCAATGTATTCAAACACCATTTCCTTTAAAATGTTTTCAACTCTATTCATCTTTATTGGGTTTTTAAAATATTTTATTTCTAAAATTTCTCAAATCTCTCTTAGGCTAGTTGCATTTGGGATGTGCTGGTGATTTAATTTGTATGGATTCTGGTTTTGCAAGAGAAAAATCAAATGACTAGTGCATGTCTGAAATGCATCAACTATTTAGTATTTATTTTGCCAAGACAATTTACTAGGCTGTGAGAAAAATAAAGATGATCCCTGCCCTCAAAGTGTTCCCAGTTTAGTGAAAAAGATACACATATGACGTAACTGTAAGAAAAAAAACCAATATAAGTATTCAGTAATACTAAAAGTAACTTACCTTTGTATGGCTCTCAGTAGTGCACAAAACATCTTTCACATGCGTTACTTGATATAAGCAAGAGCTTTGCAGAAGAGGAATCATTAAAACTGACTGGAAGATTGGGAAAAGCGTCACAGAGAAAATGATACTTAAACTTGGCTTTGAAGAATCGTCTATAGCCTGAACAATGGAGAAAAGGGTTAGAGGTCACATTTCAAGCCAAAAGAATGACATGAGCAATGTCAAAGAGGCACAAAAGGGCAAGGTATGTTTGAGTGTGGCTAGTAGATTAGTATGAATTGATCTTAGAAATAAGGGGACAGTGTTTTAGTAATATTATTGCAAAAATGAGTGGGACTAAGTAATGGACAACTCAGAATGCCATGCTAAGGATTTAAGGACTAAAATGGAAAACTCAGTATTTCTAACAACAGTCTGATTTTATTTTTCTTTGTTGTGATTTCATAAAAATATCATTTATTGAGTATCTGGCATGACCTTATTTTAATGCAAGCTGATATATGTTCAAATTATTCAGAATTTGTTCAACTGTAAGTGTCATAAAAGTAACTCAGTCTATTTTATGCAATCATAAAATAGATAGATATTTATTGGCTCACAAAACTGAAAAAGCCAACAGAGCTCAGGCATGGCTGAATTCAGGACTCACTCCATGTCATGAATCCCATCTCCTAGGTCTGTTTTGTCTTTCTTTGCTTTACTTTCTGGTGCGATCTCTGCATATGGCAGTCCCCAGCCACAAATTCAATAGAAAAATGTCTCTGTCCTGGAAGTTCTGCCAAAGTCTTCAAAGTTAAGGAAACATTCTGATTGTATTCACTGGCCCAATTAATATTCATGCCTGGGAGTATTAGATAGGTGCTCCAAAAACAATATAGATCCTATTTCCAAATGAGGAGGAGTGGATGCAGAGTTGAAAGGTGAAAAAAAAAATGTCCTTTATAGTGCTCCAGTTTCCTTTCTTAGAAAAGTCTGACTACTGATTGATTGATTGATTTACTTATTTAGGGTTGGAGGTGCAGATTTCATTGACAATCAGAAAGGGCAAGTTTGATTTGTCTGTTCATCCTAAAAGTAGCAACAAGTGTTTGCAAAAGGCTGGCTCTTTGTTCAGTGCAGATTTGTATATGTCCCTCTTGTGTTTTACAAAATAAATGGGCACCTTTAATGTCATCACAATGGGAAATGATTTAACTACAATCACATTGTGTCTGTTGAATTTTCCACTAAATGATCTATATGCCATTGTGAAGCCCCATGCAAACCTTTATTCCACTGTAGATTTTGTGTTGCGTAGTGTTGAGAAATATTTTTAATGGTCTTTTACCCCCTTTACTTTAAAGCTTGCTATAGAAGCTTGAATGTAGGAAAATTCCTCTTCAGCCAGAACTGTAGAGTTGCTAGGGCCCCACCATTGTAACTGACAGCAGAGGTTCAGCAAAGTTAGTTCTGAGGTTTGCATTATCAAATCTACCCAGATTTTCCAATCCACAAAACATCTATTCACGTACATTTAAAAAAAAACAAAAACAAGAGGTTTCCAAATTTGTCAATTGACCTGCTAGACAAGGCATAATATGTTGCCTAAAATAATACCATAAACCGTGAAAAAAGTGGATTTGTCAAATCACCTACAGTTTTTAATGGTTTTCTCCTTCATATGAACATTTCAATTTCAATTGCTGTGAGTTCCTCTAAATAAGAACCGATCTTTCTTCCCCTTCCCATTCCCATCATTCTGAGTGCTTTCCAGGGAAGTAACCAAATTAAATTAATCTCTGCAGCTTTAAGGTTGTATTTATTTATTTATTCTTTTCTAATTTGGTGAATATGTTGCACTGACATCCCTTTTTTAAACAGTTCAATTTTCTTCTACCGTTCTAGATGAATTGTCAATGATAAGCAAAGTAATATTTGAATTCCAGGAGTTCTTTGTGAAGACAAATATAATATCCCAGACTGTCACAGTCAGTTTACTTTTTAAATGACAACAGTGTTGTTATACCTTTTAACTTGAATTTCCTGAGAAACTTCAAGCTGTAATAGTATTAAACTTAGTAGTAAAGTAGCCACATTCACAATTTCTTTGCTTGGAGGAAATGCATTCTCGCTACTTAATATTGTGAGTCATTAGCACTTTTAACTGTTGAGCCAAGCTCTTGATAGGAACTTTGTGAATAATTGTTTAACTAATAAATAGTACTCTTTTGCCCCAGCATTTTGAGGGGGTAGAGAGGTACTGGGCATTGGGTTCCTAGTAGAGCCAGGCTGTAATACCTAAACCTGACCAACAGGTGCCACTCTCCAACAGATGATGTCCCCTTTGCTCACTGACTGTGACCATGCCAAGTTTACACTGCATAACCCTGGGGGAGGGTGTTGCCTTCACTTGATTGATGATATGAGTGGCTCCTCCTGGAATTGTGTTGCCAAACCCTTTTCTCAAAGTTCAAGATTGAGTTATGTAAATGAAATTATAAACCTACTTCATGGACAGTAATGGGACATTACAAAAGAAACCTCTATAAAACATGTGTAGTTCCCTTTCTGTTTTTAAAAATTATTGTGGTCCCGAACAATTAAATGAAATACCTCCTTGTTTCTCAGAGTGTGATCTGTATCAGAATCACTTGAGATGGTTGTCAGTGAAGGTTCCTGGACCCTACACTGAGCCTACTTAGGCAGATTGTGTGTGTATTTGTGTGTGTGTGTGTGTGCATGCATGTGTGCGTGTTTGTGTGTATGTGTGTGTGTGTGGTGGGGGGGTTGATCACCAAGCTTCTCAGAGATTTTTTTGTAAAGTAAATTTGAGAACAACTGTTTTAAAAGATTACTGATGATTCTAAAGTATTAGCCTAGCACACATTTGGAAAAGTGGCTTTTCTGTTAAAGTGAGGGGGTACAAAAAGGAAAGAGAGTGTGAACTACTCTAGTGTGCACAGATAACTTTCACCCTCAATATTATCATCTTTAAATATCAAAAGTGTGCACAGATAACTCTCACCCTCAATATTGTATTTAAATAGCAATAGCAATATTCTTTACTATTATTAAAATCTGTTGTACATTAACAATTACAATGTTATGCTTTAGAGTACAATCATGCTTTATTACACAGACATCACCCTTCCATCAACATTTATAATCTAAGACAATAGTCAGTGTTGGATATTTAAGACACATGTGAAGGACAAAAATCAAATAAATTAAACACTTAAATTATGTGTAAATGTTGAGACAACTTAAAGCTCTTAGTGATGTAAAATTTTCATTGAAAAATAATAAACTAATCATAATCTAGACTCCACCATACAAAAGGAATGAAGCAAGGGGTATTATGTGTGTGATGCTCCATTTTGAGTTTTAGGGAAGTAGTGTCCAGGATTTTAGCAAATCATATACATCTACACTTCAGAAGTAGAACAATTTCAGAAACAGAACATGTGTGGATGTGTTCATTCCTGCCCACAGAGTCAAAGCCTGTTTCATGAAGACACATATAATTTCTGTTTCTCGGGGAAGTGGTTTATGAAACCCTCAAGCTATTTTGTTGCATTTCTGCTGCCAGCCAGTCAGGCCCGCCCCAGTTTCCTGGCCCACCTGTAGATGTGGCAACTCTTTTGGCTGTGAGTCAGACCTTGAAAGTTAAATAATATTAAATTTTGGAGAGTTGGCCACATCCATTCACATAAGAACTTTTAAGGCTTTAATGTAATTATTTGGCACTTGTGGGATATAAACACACACACAGACACACATTTGACTAGACACGTGATCTTTTTGCCTCTTCAGAATGATCAACTCAGGATCACCCAAGAAAGTGATACATTTCTTTTACCAGGCAATTACTGAACCTTAAGGGAAGAAGGCTAATATTCTTGGTATATTTTTTATCATCCTCTTGCCTCCCAAGTGGCAAATGACTGTCAATATTTAGACTAGAGTGTTATTAAGAATATGAAATGTTTTTATAGAGCAAATTTTGTGAGAAATTTGACCCATCACTTCAGTATGATACCAGACTCTCAATCATGTTGTAACATTAAAGTTCCATTTTTAGTGTTGCCTAGGCCTGGAATTATGTTCAAAGTTAAAGGATAAAATGAGCGTTGAGAAAACGCATTCATCCTTTTCATATCTCCACCTCTGTCATACTCCGCCTACCCTTTTGACTGCTCATGGGAATTCGGTTGAAAATAAAAGGCAGTGCATGTTGATTCAGCTCTTGCTGTGTGCCCAAAACTGCCCATATTTGATGATAATGGAAATAAGCACCCCCTCTGCTGCTCAAACTAAGAAAAATTAATACAAATAAGCAGCAGTTATGCAAGTGATATGGAGGTGAGACTGTAAAATGACACGAAGGTGTCTTTATCTTCTCAGACATGGAGAAATCATGGGTAATTTGAAATGACATTAACAACTTAAGGCTTATTATTAGTTGTGAAAATGGTCACTTCCTAGATGACCAAAAAAGAAACAAAACAAAAAAGAAACTTGTGAGAAAAGGCTGCTTTAGTCTTTTGACTCATTAATTTTTTTTCTCTATTTTTTTCTTATACTTTAAGCTTTAGGGTACATGTGCACAACGTGCAGTTGTGTTACATATGTATACATGTGCCATGTTGATGTGCTGCACCCATTAACTCGTCATTTACATTAGGTATATCTCCTAATGCTATCCCTCCCCCGACCCCCCACCCCACGACAGGCCCTGGTGTATGATGTTCCCCACCCTGTGTCCATTGTTCAATTCCCACCTTTAAGGAAAGGGAGCCCGGCACAGTGGCTCACACCTGTAGTCCCAGCTACTCATGAAGCTGAGGCAGGAAGATCCCTTGAGTCCAGGAGTTCAAGGCTGCAGTGAGCTATGATTGCACCACTGCACCCCAGCATGGTTGACAGAGTGAGACCCTGTCTCAAAAAAAAAAAAAAAAAAAAAAAGGAGATTACACTATCTAGGGGTTTGCTCAACCAAACAGTCATCACCTTCCCTTTGAAACAAATAATATCTGGCCTTAAAGAGTACCATCCTCCCTCAGGGTACTGGGGATTGGTTCCAGGAGCCCTATGTGTACTAAAACCCACACATACTTAAGCCTTGCAGTCATCTGTGCAGAACCCATGTATAGAAAAAGTCGGCATCAGCTCTTCATAGCCACAGGTTTCACATCCCTCAAATACTGTGTTTTTCACCTGCGTTGGGTTGAAAACAAATCTGCATATAAATGGAGCAGTTTGACTCAAGGATCAGTTGTACTACTTTCATAAGTTTAGGTTGTTTTCCCTTGTTTTGGGGTCTAGGTCTCTATACTACAGCTAATGTACAATTAACTTTAATTATTATTGATATCGTAGTTCAGCATTTGAATCCCAATTAAGTCTGAGATCTTGAACAAATTACCTAGCCTTTCTGAGCCTCAGGGGTTTTTTCCATGTACAAAATAAGAATAATAGGGAGTGAGATGAGGTCATACCATGCTTGGTATCAGGCTTGGTACATCATAAACCCTCAATTGGGCTTTGTGGTAGATATTGTCGTGTTAAACTTACAAGGAGTTTCTAATCTAGTAATTAATATGGGACATATATTCAGGTGATTATAATTTAATACATGGTAAAGTTCAGAGGAGGGAGAGATCACTCTAACGCATAGGAGGATGTGTCATTTCACCTGAGCTTTGAATAAAATGAGTAATATTTAAACAAGTCGGGGAGACTTTCTAGGTGGAGGAAATTGTACAAGCAGAACTGGAAAGATGGGAAGGCACAAGGTATCAATGAGGTGCTCAGTGTGACCACGTTGTAGAATTCATGAAATGCAGTGACATAAGCCAAGACCGGGAACAATGAAGTTGGTTGTAGCTAGACTGATTATGTAAGACACAGAATGTCTTATGTTCCAAAGTTTGGTCTCTAAGCCATGGAAAATAGATTTTCACTCTACTAATTTGGAAGGGTGCATAACCTGTTTATTTATGACCACCATACCCTCCCATGAGTGACAGTACTACTGCCAGACAGCTTCATGATGGCAGACAGTATGTGCCAGTGATCCAGTGGTTGAAGGTTCCTGATCAGCTGTGGACTTCTCCATCACCCAGCCAGTCACACTTTCTACCACACCAATGTAATCATCTAGTATGAGAAGCCATTATGTTTGAGGCTAAGTTAAAAGCTAACATGTTCTAAATTGGCTGTGGCTGATTATTTTGTAAATAGTGTCAGCCTAGAAAACTAACAGTGGAATGTGACTCTAGTGCCTGTCAGCCAACGCTGGTGATGGTATCAAATACACATGACTCTTCATGCCTCAAGTCATTTACTAGGTACTTTTTAAAATCCATTTATGGTTTGATAAACTCAGACTAAAAGGTTGTGTAACTTTTTCTAGTTCTCGTAAACACTGTTGACATAGTAGGAAGATCAGTCTATCCCAGTTTCCCTTCTCCCCATGGAAAATTGGGAATTAGCACCAATACTTGCAAGACAGAGACTGTCAGAAGGGAATGGGCTCCTTCAAAATGGCTCATAGTTTTACCCAAATTAGAATTCATGAGATGTTTTACTTACTAGGGACCAGAGCCAGGTAGGAGTTCTAAGCTCTTAAGTACTCAAGCATAGGAAAGTGATTAAGTTATTAGTTTTCATAAATAAGATATCAAAAACTAAAGATAACAATGCAAAACCATTGGTTAGCAGGTAGATATAACCAAAAGTAGATAAGGAGTTAGGAGTTTAGGAAAAACAGGCTGCTGACCTTCAAAGCTGGAGCCTGGTCTCTTTCATGTCAGTGCCTCCTGATCCATACTGCTAGTGTATAGGGACCAGTGTTCTGTTAGCAATTAACCGAGACAATGAATGTGACTGCAGGTATGGGTAATAAGTTCTGTTAGAGACTAGAGCAATAAGCAAGAGAGCTAACTTTTACTAAAAGGTTCATTTTAGGGATGATAATCAGACTGGGATGATAATGGATGATATTATGCCCAGGGCACCAAGGAATACCCAAATTCTGTTCTGGGTCCTGAGGAAGATATTTTAGCAACTAGAAAATGGGAGGCATAGTAATGCATCACTTTTGGTTGTGGCTTCCCCACAAATCCTGATGTGGAGAGTTCTAGTAATTAAGTGAATTCACAAAAAGCATTCTGCTTTTCTAAGCTGGTGGACATATTAGAATTACATCGGGTATAGTTACAGAAAACCCAATTAAACAGTGGCTTAAACGTCTTACGGGATATGAAGCCCAGAGTATGTAGTGCGTGACTGACTCACAAATGTACAGTATCTTCAGTGTCACAGGCTCCTTCTGTCTTTCTCCTCTGCCTTCCTTAGCATGTGGCTTTTACATTCCCATGGTTTCAGTTCGACTCATCATATTTGCATGTCAAGTCAGAAGAGTGGGGTGAGACCCAAGAGCCAAAGGTGAGTTTCAGAAGAGTCTGCCTGCTTTCCAAACGGTTTTCATGGAAGCCAACCTAACAACTTCACTTCAGTCTCTCAGACCAGAACTCAATAATATGGCTAGTTGCAAAGGAGCCTGGGATGTGTAGTTTCCATGATACTGCCCTGAAAAAAAAAAAAAAAAGAGCTCTGCCCATAAGAAAGGAGAGAATAGATACTAAAGAAGCCAGCAGCACCAATTCCCAATGTGAGTTAAGTCTGAATAACAGCAGAACAAAGTCAGCCCTGAGACTTACTGAGCCTGTGCTCTTGCTTACGAAAACCCAATCTCAGATTCCATTGTGATGCCATCTTATTCCAACTAGTGCCAGTTACAGAAGAAGTTGGAACCAGAAACAGAATGAGGAAGCACATGTATGCCTTTGTATAAGTTTTCTGTGCCTACCTTATCAAGTTATCACAAATTGGGTAACTTAAAGCAACAGAAATGAATTACCTCACAGTTCTGGAGGCCAGAAGTCCAAAGTCAATGTCTGGCCAGATCATCCTAAAACTTTTAGAAATAGCAAGTCAAAGCCACATCCCCCAGTCACACCAGCTGTAAGAGAATGATTAACAGCCAGGCCCACTGTGCTTGTGGCTGGACCTTCTAGGGCTACGCTGTCTCTGGAGGCTCTAGGGGAGAATCTGTCCCTTGCCTCATCTAGTTCCAGCAGCTGTTGGCCTTCCTTGGCTTGTGGCCATGTGTCTCTGCTCTGTCTTCACTTTGTCTTCTCTTCTATATGTTTGTGTTTTCCTTAGTCTGTCTCAAACCTCTCTATGTCTTTCTCCCATAGAGACACTTGTCATTGGATTTGGGGCCCACCAGGACAATCCGGGATGGTCTCATCATCTGAAGGTCTTTGACTTCATTGTATCAGCAAAGACACTTTTTCTAAGTAAAGGCACACTTGCAGGCTACAGGGATTAAGACATGGGCATGACTTTTGGGGGCCACTTCTCAACCTACTACATCCTCTGCTAAGCATTGAGTTTTGCCAGGTCACCCCAAACCTTTTAGAAATAGCAAGTCAAAGACACATACCCCAGACTGTCTCACCATCTGTGAGAGAATGATTGACAGCTGGGTCTCCTTGACTTGTGGCAGGCCCTTATTGGCTTGTTTTGAGGATTAGATGGACCTTGCACTTTATGTATTTATTAAAGAGAATCTATCCATTATTACTGTGTTGTTTTTCTCTGGGCTTCTTTATGATGCCTCGTCTAGGAGAGGAAGTCACAGAGAGGAGTTGGATGTGTTGCTGTGGGCTGAAGAAAGTAGTGCAAAAGTGGTTTGTAGGTGTTGGCCTTTTCTTCCCACTCAACTGTGGTTTCAGCATATAGGTAATAGTGAATATGAATTTCATAATATGCTGACAGGAAAAGAGGGAAGAGTAAGGGAATAGGGGATGCCTGATTTAAACGAAGCAGGAAATAGGAATAGGGCAAGGAAGTCATGTGACACAGGCTATTACTAGGGGGCGGTTAATCTACAAAACTGTTACAAAATTTAGCCTTTGAGATACACCAAAAAGAGGTTAAATAAGCAGGTTTGAGGTATGACCCCTACTCAATATGGCTGATTTGTCAAATGAGTGTTCTTGTGCCCCTCAGACTCTACAAAACCACCTCTGGCAACCGTTCTGTGATGGGATTAATTTTTCTTTTAGTTCTGCTTTGAGTGTTTATTTTAACTTGATTTCGCCTGGGCAGAAAAAGAGGTGGTGGTTCTAACAGAGGATTGACAGAGAAAATGCGAGATGGAGGAAGAGCCCAAGGAGGGAGATGGCAGCAGAGTTGTAATCCCTTCTCCTGACTCCAGGTGGCGCTTGGTTTCTCACCAAGGTTTAGCCTCAAAACACTTTCTCAATTTCCTTAGAAAGGATGAAAGGCAGCGTAATCCTGAAACAAGTGGCCACCTATCTGTGGATTCTTTATGCTTTCAGGATGCATTTCAGCCTCATTTGAAGTTTTCTAGAGGGTCAGAAGGGCTTGGCGGGATGAACCTTAGAAGTGCTCTTACCCATGAAAAGGGATCCCTGAGCACTGTTCAACTCTTCGTGAATGTTTGTTAAGTGAATGGATGACTCTAATGCCTTTCCATTAAAGAACCTGCCCCATTAAAGACCGATTCCCAGCCCCAGAAATAATCACTTAAGTTTCTTAATTTCTCTTCATAATGCACTACTGGTAGGAGAGCTCATTTTCTAGTATTAAACCAAACTGCAGTGCATGATACATTTCCTTTCACTTACAAGAAATCCCTACAGATGGCATTAATGGATTTATTTTAAATTGCTGTTTGTAAACTCCAAATAATTATATAAAATTGTTTTTTAATGTTCGCATAATTTTTTCATCATTAAAAGCCACCAAGCTCTTTAATACTGAAGCAGAATCAACCATTGAACATAAAAAATGGTTACCTTGATGTGTCTAATATCTCTGCCTCACACACACAGACATTCTTTGCTCTGCATGGTTATTTATAGTGCTTGTCACATTAGTGGCTTTTTCTAGCAAATGTATTGTTTTGGCGTGAACTTCCATAAGCGGGGAGAAATCCTTATCCTGAAATTTCCTGGAAGCTAAGCCTAGGTAATTGGCCTGCCATAGAGAATCAGGCAAAGGTACTATTCTCATTTTATCGTTTGAGAGAACCTTGCTACACTTAGCCATTCCTCCCATTTTCAAAATCATTCTCTGCATAGGCCATAATTCAGTGCTGCAAAAGCCTGCAAAATCTACTTATTAGGATCAAGGTGTGGTTTTAAGATGTTTTCTTCAAAATTATAGCGGTGGCTGAGGAGTTCATCAGATGTTTGCTTTGAATTTAATTTTACATTTTTATTCATTGAAAAATGTAATGAAAATGTGCTCTTCAATATATTCCAGGTTTGTATCCACTGGAGACTATTAGTGCTTTAACTTGCCCTGACTTTTACACGGTTATTAGAAAAAAGATTTTCCCGTCATTTCTATTTCATTAACACCTAACCTAAGATTGTAAGACAGGCTGGCAAATAATTGTAAATGATTTTTTTTTTTGTCTCTGTGAATTAGGACATTCATCAGGGAAACAACATGCAGAAATAAACTAGTAATGCTAATAATATGCATTTGTCTAACATAACCCATGATTTCAAATTTCGTATTCATCAAAACAGTCTCACTGATCTTATGAATTGATTGGTTTTAATAATAAAAAGATGTTACAAGTTCAAATTTCTATTTATGTATTGAACCTAAAAGATTGCTTCTCTCTGTTATAATAGAGTCCCTGGAAGATATAGTTTTAAAATAGCCTCCTAATAAATATACTAACAAACAGTTAAAAATGTAATCTTACTACAGAAAGTGAGGGCTGTACACCAGCAGTTTGGAAGCTTGTTAGAAGTATACAAGCTTGGCCCCCACCCTAGCCCTGCTGAATCAGAATCTGCATCTTTTTCTTTTTTTTTTTTTTTGAGATGGAGTCTCGCTCTGTTGCCCAGGCTTGAGTGCAGTGGCGCAATCTCCGCTCACTGCAAGCTCTGCCTCCCGGGTTCGTGCCATTCTCCTGCCTCAGCCTCCCGAGTAGCAGGGACTACAGGCGCCCGCCACCACGCCCGGCTAATTTTTTTGTATTTTTAGTAGAGACAGGGTTTCACCATGTTAGCCAGGATGGTCTCGATCTCCTGACCTCGTGATCTGCCTGCCTTGGCTTCCCAAAGTGCTAGGATTACAGGCATGAGCCACCGTGCCCGGCCCAGAATCTGCATTTTAACAGGATCTCAGGTAATCTGTATGCATATTAAAGTTTGAGAAGCACTGCTCGGCAGTAAACAATAGAAGTCTCTGCTAATATACTTGTAGTCTATGGGACTAACCCATCATCATATGTGGTCACATATGGTGAAGGTGCTTTCCAAATGCCACTCAGAGGGCTGATGTCCAAGCTGGAGAGATTCCCAGACCACATCCACAAAATAATGATGTAACAGGTCTCTTGGAGGTGAGACATTTTAAAATAATTTCTAATTATTTATTTTTTAGTTGACAAAATTTGTATATATTTATGGTATACAGTATGATGTTTTGAAATATATACACATTGTGGAATGGCTAAATCAAGCTAATTAACATATGTATTACATCACAGACTTATTTCCTGTGGTGAGAACAAATAAAATCTATCCGAGTTTATATATATTTTAGAAGGCTTCCCAGGCAATTGTTATGAACATCTAGTTTTGTGGGAAGCAAGACATTGAGAGAATAAAACAAGACATTGGGATATAAAACTGACAGTTTCTAAAGCTTGGGTGAAGAGAGAATAGGTAAAGGGAAGGTTCACACTGAATAAAACAGCTCGTGCTAGATTGGCTTGCAAATACCCAGTCCTAGTCAGGGGCCATATGAAGACAAGAGAAAAATGGAAATGACAGAAAAAAGTGACTAGAGAGGCATTCCCTCCATTCCACGTCTACCGGGTGGCTCTTCCACACAGACCACCATGCCAGGCATTGCTGGACCACCAGGTGAGTACCCAGATCCTCTGTCCTCTTACACTCTGTAATGTACTAGAGGAGACCAGAATGTCAACAACTCTAATCCAAGCAAGAACTAAATTCATATAAATAAAAGGTAAAATAATTGTATTCTGATCATAGATGAAGGAACAATTGATTATGTATTTATTTAAGACAGAGTTTCCCTCTGTCGCCCAGTCTGGAGTGCAGTGGTGCAATCTCAGCTCACTGCAGTCTCTGCCTCCTGGGTTCAAGCGATTCTTCTACCTCAGCTTCCTGAGAAGCTGGGACTACAGGCACCTGCCACCACGCCCAGCTAATTTTTGTATTTTTAGTAGAGACGGGGTTTCAGTATGGTAACCGGGCTGGCCTTGAATTCCTGACCTCAGGTAATCTGCCTGTCTCAGCCTCCCAAAGTGCTGGGATTACAGGCGTGAGCCACTGCGCCTGGCAGGAACAACTGATTTTGATTAAAAGAATCAAGAATGGCTTCACAGAAAGGAACCCATGTCTCTATGTCCTAGGCATGGTTCTAATCACATTTGAGAACAACTGATGTGGAAAGAAAAGATGGAAGAGGAGATTCAAGAACAAGTGCAGGCCAGGTGCAGTGGCTCACACCTATAATCCCAGCACTTTGGGAGGCCAAGGCGGGTGGATTACCTTAGGTCAGGAGTTTGAGGCAAGCCTGACCAACATGGAGAAACTCCGTCTCTACTAAAAATACAAAATGAGCTGGGTGTAGTGGCGCATGCCTGTAATCCCAGCTACTTGGGAGGCTGAGGCAGGAGAATCGCTTGAACCCGGGAGGCAGAGGTTGCAGTGAGCCAAGATCGCGCCATTGCACTCCAGCCTGGGCAACAAGAGTGAAACTCTGCTGTCTCAAAAAAAAAAAAAAAAAAAAAAAAAAAACAAAACAAGTGCAAAACTCAGGGGCGTGTATCCTGGGGAGCAGATCAACATCTTCTTGTATGTGGGGGGACCGTATAGATCAATGTCTACTCTGATGTGAGAAGAGAAGAGGCATGTGGTTAAAGATGGCATAAAAGGGCACTTTGTTGTCCCAGCATAGGGGACCATGAAGCCGTATTAAGGACAGTCTTCTGTAGATGTTGGCTACCCCTGACAACTCTGTTGATTCTCTTGAGGACTAAGAAGTTGGGGAAGTTAGCATCTTTAATTTTTTTCATTACTCAAGGAAAGAGATCCTTGAAGCTCTTGGCCTTCAACTTGGTAATCTTGGAGTCTATGGCCAAGATTTATAAATTATTTGTGCTTTATCCACACTGACTTTTTATTTTTAGCAGCCTCCAGTTTTCCACATTTTTTTCTCTAGCCCTGTCTGACTGTGTTCTCCTTGAACACATAGAAATATGAAACTATTCTGAAAGCCTACATATGTTCTAGAAATGTAAAACAGTATTAAATAATATCTGCTTCACTGAAGCTGCAGATCCACTCTCTGAGATAGGCAGGAGAGGTATTATTACCATGTAACTTTGGCTTGAGGAGGTTACATGACGTTGTGGACATGTGGCTAATAAGTCTTGGAGCTGGAAATAGGTCAGGTTAATTGTCCTTGCCACAATTTTTTCACTTCCTCTTATTCTTTACAGTAAGTCACTGTTGTAATCATTAGCTCTGGCTAACAATATTTGCTTCTTCTCTCCCTCTGTGCCTGTAGAAGACTGAACTTTCTGTTCAGTCTGCTTGGGTGGTTCTGGCAAATGAGATATGATGTGTGTCACACTCAGGCTGGAGCAGTCAATTACCAATTTGAGACCAAGTACCCCCTTTATCTATTTGTGTTCATTATGGAAGCCCATGTTAGGATGAGCCTCTGGCAGTCTAAGTCCTCAAGTGACTATGATAAATTGAGCCTCTATACTGGACATGTAGTGTCAGCAGGAAGTAAACTCGTGTTAAGTCGTACAGATGTGGGGGTTGTTCATTACTGCAGCAGAACCTAGCCTATTCTGACAGATAATAGCCTCCATCAAATTTCCATCTAGATAAGCCAGCATGTATTCACTGGAGAGTGCAGGGGGTTTAAAGTGAACTTGGTGGGGAGATAAAGCATATATGGAAAATACTTCATAGCACAAGACACTATACTGTCTGAGGAAAGGTTCTGTGTTTTGACTGTCCTCTAGGTCTATCTACCATTTCTATGATATATGTCACACCTAATAGGTGCCATGTCGGTATTTGTTGGGTGAATGAGTAAACATATACTTTTATTTTAATGTGAACTCTGTGTATTCTTTCCATCAAGATATATCTTGGCAATATCATTTTTCATAATCATTTCTATTAATTTTCATATTTTCTGTGCTATACACCATAAGCCATGAAAATTCTAGGTGTGAACACTGACCTTTTCCAGGAATTTAGTTTGGGTAAAGTATATCTGCATTATTATTAAACAGCTAGCGTCATAGATTTTAGAGGAAGAAGAAAGGGGTGCAGTCGTGACATTATTAGAAATTCAGAGCAGTGATTTCCCATTCTGATTTGGTGATATGCCTGGAGCTATCCACATACCTCTAGCAGTGTTGCGAGGTAGTAAATGCTACAGGCATAACATGCCAACAAGCAGATCTTAAATAAAATATATTTGTGTATATTAACTTTCTTATTTTATATTTCATTGCAAACACAATCTCATTCTTCTCTATATTTTTTATACCATAATAATGGACCTGTCTTCAAGGGAACAGCATCTCGTTGTATAAACAGGACCCTTAAGCTGAGACTGTTCCTGTGACTCGGCGGTCATTGGAAAGATTAAATGGGTTGCAAAACACCGTCTTTAAAAGTGAAGGTAAATTTGTCTCAGCTGGAATCAGAAGCCAGCTGGGCCTCAGAATGATGTCTATGTCTACATAGCATATCCTGATATAACACATGCCTTGCCTTGTTTCAGTTCGTTAATTATCTGCTTCCTGTTCTTCTGTTTAATTAGTCCTGTGTTGTTTCATTCTTTCCACTTCCTGACTTTCTTCCTTTCTTTCATATTCTCCATCTGTTTCTGCCTTTGAAAATTTCATTTTGGTTTTTAAGTTTAATTGATGTCTCCTCTGACATTTCAGATTTCATTAGCATTTCTTACCAGATTTGTTACATTCAGTTTAGCCATTTTTACATGTCTGAAAACTTCTAAATCCCTGATCAAGTGTATTCATCCTCAAAATGGCATCTTTTTTTAAAAAAGTAAATGAATGTTCTCAAATGCTGGTGTTCTTTTTTTTTTTCCTTCCCCCCCCCCACAACTTAAGTTATTTTAGATTCCAGGGGTACATGTGCAGGTATGTTACATTGGTAAATTGTGTGTCACTGGGGTTTGGTGTACAAATGACTTTGTTACCCAGGTAGTGAGCATAGTGCCCTATGGGTAACCTCCCCCTCCTCCCACACTCCCCTGTCAAGCTGGCCCTGGTGTCTATTATTCCAATCTTTGTATCCATGTGTACTCAACGTTTAGCTCCCACTTATAAGTGAGAACATGAGGCATTTGGTTTTCTATTCCTGCATTAATTCGCTTAGGTTAATGACCTGAAGCTGCATTCATGTTACTGCAAAGAACATTATTTCATTTTTTATGGCTGCATAGTATTCTATGGTGTGTATGTACCACATTTTCTTTATCCAGTCCACCATTGATTGGCATCTAGGTTGATTCCTTGTCTTTGCTATTGTGAATAGTGCTGTGATGCACATATAGGTGCATGTGTATTTTTGGTAGAACGGTTTATATTCTTTTGGGTACACACCCAACAATGGGATTGCTGGGTCCAATGGTAGTTCTGTTTATAAGTTCTTTCAGAAATCTCCAGATTGCTTTCTACAGTGGCTGAACTAATTTACATTCCCACCAGCAGTGTGTAAGTGTTCCCTTTTCTCTGCAATGTCACCAACATCTGTTATTTTTTGACTTTTTAGTAATAGCCATTCTGACTAGTGTGAGTTGGTATCTCATTGTTTTTATTTACATTTCTTTAATGATTAGTGGTGTTGAACATTTTTTCATATGCTTGTTGGCTATGTATATCTTCTTTTGAGAAGTGTGTGTTCATGTCCTCTGCCCATTTTTTTAATGGGGTCATTTGGGGTTTTTTTTTTGGCTTGTAAATTTGCTTAAGTTCCTTATAAACTCTGGATATGACACTTCTGTCAGATGCATAGTTTCCAGCATTTTCTCCCATTCTGTAGGTTTTCTGTTTGCTCTGTTGATTGTTTCTTCTGCTGTGCAGAAGATCTTTAATTAGGTCCCACTTGTCTGTTTTTGTTTTTGTTGCAATTGCTTTTGGAGACTTTGTCATGAAATCTTTGCCAAGGCCTATGTCCAGAATGGTGTTTTCTAGGTTTTCTTCTAGGGTTTTTATAGTTTTAGGTTTTATATTTATGCTTTTACTCTATCTTGAGTTGATTTTTGTATGTGGTGAAAGAAAGTGTTCCAGTTTCAATCTTTGGTATATGGCTATCCATTTACCCCAGCACCATTTATTGAATAGGGAGTCCTTTCTCCATTGCTTGTTATTGTTGACTTTGTCGAAGATTAGATGGTTGCAGGTATGCAGCTTTATTTCTGGGTTCGCTAACATGTTCCATTGGTCTCTGTGTCTGTTTTTATGCCAGTACCATGCTATTTTGATTTCTGTAGCCTTGTAGTATAGTTTGAAGTCAGGTAGTGTGATGCCTTCAGCTTTGTTCTTTTTGCTTAGGATTGCTTTAGCTACTTAGGCCATTATGGGTTATTATTTTGTTCCATATGAAGTTTAGAATATTTTTTCTAATTCTGTGAAAAATGACATTGGTAGTTTGATAGGAATATCATTGAATCCATAAATTGCCTTGGGCAGTATGGCCATTTTAATATATAGATTATTCCTATCCATGAGCATGGAATGTTTTTCCATTTGTTTGTGTTGTCTCTGATTTCTTTCAGCAGTGTTTTGTCATTCTTATTATAGAGATCTTTGATCTTCCTGGTTAGCTATATTCCTAAGTATTTTATTGTTTTAATGACCGTTGTGAGTGGGATTGTGATCTTGATTTGGGTCTTAAATACTTGTGATTCTTACAAACAGAATTCTATACTCTTAAACCCCAAGTAGATGGCCTTGATATTATAAATTGTATTATTTCAAAAAGATTAATATTATTAACACATTAGCCAACATTTAATGAGCACCTAAATGTGTCAGGCACTTTCCTAAATTCTCTCTCTATATTATCTCATTTAATCCTTACTAAAACCCTAAGAGGTAAGTACTATTATTATCCACATTTTACAGTTGAGGAAACTGTGACTTTGGGAAGTATCAGTCAGTAACCGTGGAGTTCATCCAGGCAGCGAGATCAAGGTTCCCATTCTCTTAACCAAAAATTAGACAAATTAAAGAGATAAGGTAAAAAAAAGAAAAAAACAACCTACATGAATTAGGTGAAGATTAATTATCTTCCTGTAGTATCAAAATGCATTAGTTAGCCAGTTTTCAACTAGTCATCACATACATATTTATTTATTAGCTGAAGTGATTATGTAAAAATCACACTCAACTGAACTTGGAAGAAAAGAGATGTTTGACAGGGTCAATATATTTGGAACTGTTTTTTAGACTGGGAGAGAAAGTGAATGCCATGATGTCATACTTCCCCAAAGCTTTGGAATTTGGGCTTCTGCGACTCATGTGCTGTGGCTTGCTTAATATCCAAGATTCAAGTCAGTCCTATTTTGACAGGGGCATATGTCCCATGACAATCTGATGACTTCAGTTGACACAATTGCTTCTCTTCCAGTTTCATACGTTACTGCCTAAGCTCACCCTACATTCTTTAACACCTTCCACTAGTGAAAATAGTGATGGCAACTAACCTTTCCTGAAAACTTACTGTATGTCACACACTTGCGTCATGCACTTTATGGGCACTTTTTCATGTGATTCTTGTAGGTACTCCATAATATACAGACTTTCATATCCCCAGCCTGTAGATAGGGAAGCTGAGCTTAGGGAAGTTTATGAAACTTGCTTATGATGACACAGGTGACAGATTCAGAACTGGGTAACCCCTGTTTTCACCAGACATTATTTGGGGTAGATGGAAGACATTCATTCATCAGATTTTTATTATACTATGCTTTGTGTGGGACACTATGCTGAGCACTCAGAGGAAGAAAATGGTTTTTGTCCTCACAAATGTGTAGAATAGATAGACAAGTACACAAAGAATTAAAAGATAAGGAGATGAAGGGTGTTGGGGAAGCACAACAGAAGGACTGACTAACTCCTTGAGAAACTAGGAAGAATCAAGACATTTAATGATTAATCAGTAATAAGTAGTAATTAACCAGGTGAATAAGAGGAAGGTGTTTGGGACTGAGGGAGCGCTATGTACAGAGGCACGATGTCCTTCATTGATTAATTCAGCAAATATTTTTTAGTACATATTTCAGTGAAGACAGTAGGGAATGCCCTTATGGACTCTATATTCCAAACATATAACAGCATGTAATGTAATTTCATGAAATGCATGACACATTTAGCACATAACTACTGCTGGTGTTTGCAAAGTGAAGACAGGTGAAGCTGTTGTATATATTTTCCTGTTGCTGCTCTAACAAATTGCCACACACATGGTGGATAAAAACACAAATTTATATCCTGTAGTTATAGACATCAGAAGTCCAAAATGGTCTTATAGACTAAAATCAAGGAGTTGAGAAGGCTACATTCCTTCTAGAGGCTCTGGAGAAAAAATTGACTGCTTTGTCTCTTCCAGCTGCTGAAGGACACTTCTGTTATTTGGCTTGCGGCCCCTTCCACATCTTCAGAGCCAGCAACATGGCATCTACAGATCTCTCCTGCTCTGATGCTCCTGTCTCCTTCTTATAAGGACCCTGGTGCTCATGTTACCAGGCAATCAGTGAGCTCACTGCCCAATACACATAGAGGCTAATACAATACCATGGCACCAGCTTTTGAGAAGAGAAAAGCTTTATTGGGAGTAGTTGGCAAGGAGACAGGAGAAAATACTCAAATCTTTCTCCTTGAGCGGAAGGCTAGGGTTGGTTTTATTATAGGCATAGGATAGTGAGGCATGATCTGACTGGTTCCTGCCATTGGGTGATGCCAGGGTTCAGTCTGATTAGATCCTGGATCCTGCCATGTGGTGTCCACCTCCTATTTCAGTCCTTCCTCCTTGGTCTGAGTGTTCCACCCAAGGTTGCACACCTGGTTCATCTGGGCATGTTCAAGTTATGTGACCTTCAACTTGTGGGTCTGCGGCAACTGAAAGCAGTTCACAATTTTGTTATGTAAGAGATGAACCAGAATGATCTGGTCCAGCTACAGTCACATTGGACATGCACAGATAATCCAGGATAATCATCCCTCCATCTTGATCACATTATAAAGTCCTCATTGCTCTGGAAGGCAACACATTCATAGATTTTAAGGGATAGAACATGGATATTTTTGTGAGACTGTTATTCTGCCTATCACAGCTATAAAGAGAGGTAGAGGCAGACGATGAGCTTCCTTTAATTTATGAGGACCTGGGCTTTATTTAACAGAATCATGAGAAATGAGCAGAAGCAAAAGTAGGCCAGTAAAAGGAAAGAATGTTTAGAGTTTTGTGCTGGTGAGAGCTGATGAGGTCTGAATAAGGCAGTATGCAGTAGGAGTAATAGACTTGGGAGAAATTTAGTACATATGGCACTTGGCAATTAACTGGATAAGTGGATGAAGAAGAGGGAGAATTCAAGGGTGACCCTGAAGTTTTTCATATGGTCAGCTGGGAAGAAAATGTTCTTAACTTTTGGCTTAAAATAATGTTTTCTGAACTGTTTTGGTGTCAGCATAAATATTCATGCAAGTACAACATTAATTGTATTGACTTCTAACAAATCACTGGTTTTAGGCCATCCAGCTGGTTATTCATGTCCTCTGTTTCATATTTTTCTTTTCTCTGTTGTAGGCTAATATTTGATATACTGGGTATGTAGCAGAGATGCCTTCTCTAGTAAATTGCATTTTGGTGTAGTATCTTTGATTGGAGATTTTAAGGTATGATAATGCTTGACACACATCACTTTTTCTGGCTCTTAATACATTAAGGGAAGTAATTTTTATAAGTACTTAAAACAACAGTAGAATATTAGCTTTCATATATGGTTTATATATCATAATTTGAACATACTAGGCTCTGAAGAGCTTGCAGAATCAGTTAATTCAGAATATTTTTCAAGTTCCCTCTTTATGTCCAGTATCATTTTACATGCTTTTGTTAGGTAAGAAAGAAATACGTTTCTCTTCTTAAATAACTGGGGGATATACTGGGCCCACTGTAATAATACAAGTGACATAGCTGAAGAGATATACAAAAAGTATTAGTCATCTATGAATAGATGTGAAACAGCGGAGAGAGCATGGCAGCAAATGGAGATAGCATGAGCCAAGAAATGGCTTCTTCAAATGAATGAATCCCCCCATCACTACCATATCGAATAACTTTTATCCCTTCTAACTTAATTTAAATATTTATTAAGTTCTTATGTTAAACACTTTATTTGTACAGCCTAAGAATATGTGCAATGCATGTTTCTGTCAAATAACTTGTATTCAGCATATATAAATAAGTCATACAAATCAATTTTTTAAAAATAGAAACAACCCAATTTTTTTTGATTGGCAAAGATTCGAATGGACACTTCTAAAAAGAAGGTATTGAAATGGCCAATAGGCATATGAAAATGTGCTCAACATCATTAGTCCCCAGGAAAATGCAAATCAGAATCACAATGAAATACTGCTTGATACAAACTAGTATGACTTAAAACTTAAAAAAAAAAAAAAAGGCAACACCAGTATCAGTGATGTGGAGCAACCAGAACTTCATACATTGCGAGTGAGAATGTAAAATGATACAACCACTTTGGAAAACTTGGCAATTCCTCAAACTTAAACACACAGTAAATCGAACTTTATAGACACTTGCCAAGTGACTCAGCGATTCTACCGCTAAGTATTTTCAAGAGAAATAAAAGCATCCACACAAAGACTTGTACGTGAATATTCACAGCCGCTTTCTTCATAATGCTCCCAAAATGTAAACAATTCATATCTATCAATAAGAGAATAGATCAACAAATTGTGGTGTATTTATACAACGGGCTTCTCTACAGCTTAGAGAGAAAAGATCAGTTATATATACAACAATATGATTGATTCTCATACACATTGTGTTGAGTGAAGGAAGCCAGACACATGCACATATTTACTGCATGATTCCATTTATATGATGTACAAAAACAAGCAAAGCCACTCTATAATGATAGAAAATAAAATAGAAGTTACTCTGAGGGGTAGGGATTGATTAGAAGAAATAAGGCAACTCCTCAGGGGGATGGAGATGTTTTATATTTGATTAGGGTATTGGTTACATAGGAGAAAACACTTAGGATCTATACATTTTACTCTAGGTAAATTTTACCTAAAAATAAAAATACTGTGTTAGATAACCAAGAATGCAATGATGAATAAAATAGATGAAGTGCCTGTCTCCATGAATTCTTTAGTTGAGTGGGTAAGAAAGTCATTAAATAAGAAATCACTTGTGACATGAGTCTTACGAAGCCACAGATGTATAAAGCGAGGGGAAACACCTAAAGGATGTTAGACCTCCTGAGAGAGGTGGCATTTAAGCAGATTCTTTCAAGATGAGGAAGAATGACTTAGATGAAAGAGCAAAGATGGAAAAAGTTTCCTAAGGATTTGGAAAGTGAGAAAGAACTCACTTTCTTCAAGGAGCTGAAGAAGTCCAGTATAACTGGAGCACAGGGAAGACTGGGAAGAATGACAGAGATGATGCATTGGACAGGTGGACAGGCGCCAGTCTGGGAATAGTCATGTTCATTCCATTAAGGGCTTTATATTTTTCCCCGGGGCAATGGGAAGACAGTGCTTGGTTTTACTTTGTAGAATTATATAACTGGCGTAGCAGAGCTGCTTGCCGGCGTTCCATCAGGGTTCTTTTTTTTTTTTTTCCCACTTCTTTAATTGTAATAAAATTTTTAGCTGGACATAGCAACCCAAAGAAAAGGCTTCATTTCCCAGCCTAACTTGCAGCTCTGTGTAACCATGCAGATAAACTCTGGCCAAGAGGATGCAGATGAAAGTGTTCTTTGGCAATTTCTGGAGGCCTTCTCTAGGAGAAAACTGGTATATGTCCATTTTCTTATTTCCTGCTTCTTCCTGCATCCAGAAACTTAGATGTGGCCATGGGCCTTGAAGATGCTGGTCACACCTGAGATCAGATCCTTTGGACTTCATGGAAAGGAATTGATGTGGTATTCCTGAGATGTGAGAGGGAGAAAGAGAAGAGAAGAGAAAATTACCTTTGGATTTGTGGTTGTTGTTGTTGTTGTTACTCTTAGCTGAACCTAATCCTAACTAACATGGTCAGATTTGCATTTTTAAATGACTATCCTGGCTTTATTATTATCCCTGAACACAAAAACTTTATTCACATTTCCATGATATTTTGCATTCTCTTTTCTTTGTCCTTAGGGATGAAGATGATAAAAATGAAGCAATCCTTCATCAACACGAATAACACTTGGTAGTTTTCACTTTCAATTCCTGCTAGTGGCTGGTTTGAAGTATAGGAAAATGATAGACATGACCCACTATTATAAACTAATTGCCAACAATATGGGAACCACATCTCAATAAATAGGTTCCCTCCCTTTTATCTTGTATTGAGAAAAATTGATTAGCATCTTAAATAGGAAAGTTACATGACTCTCATATCTAAACAGCTGAAAAATGTTAACATATGATAATGATTTGCTACATCAACAATATCAGACTCTTATTTTTTTGAATGCTATGGTAGTAAGAACTTAACAAATTTTACTCAATAAAGACCTTTCCTATCTGCCTTTTTCTATAGGCAGGGGCTGTGCAGAGAAGTGGTATGTAAAGAGGAACATTCCTCCCTCATATTACTCTGAATTTTCTAGGATGTTTCAGGAGAGCAGAGCTGCTTCCTTTCCTTTTTTATACCCCCCACCCCAGAGTCCACCAGGATCTCAATATCCTAGTAATAACGAATAATTTGTGTAGTTGTTTTGAACAATTAAATCATGCTACTTCCTTTCGGTGTATTAAACAAAAGGAAAAGCCAACATAAGAAACACAATAAAACAGAAGCCATTATAACAACTGGGCTTAGAACAGAAGGACATTACGAGCTAAAAATGTTTTAAATTAGTTTTTAATGTGAAAATTGGAGGCATTATAAATCCATCACATGAACAGTATTGTAATTTCCAGTCGACATAAAAAACATCCTGATAGGAAGGATTTTAAAGCACCGGAACAGGCTACTGAAAGAAATTTATCAAGGTGGTTTCTCTAGAGATCTTTAAAGGGGGAAGAAGCTTTTCTATTTTAGTTTGTTTAGAGGAAACTTAGGAGGAGGCTAGAGGCTGAAATTCTTGGCATTTGAAGATTCCTTCTACTAGAATATTTTTAAAGTTGCTTACAAAGGGAATAACTTCATGACCTCAGATTAGGCAAAAATTCCTGAAACAAAGCACAAAAATGGCTAACCACAAGAAAAAATGATAAGGTAGATGTATTAAAATTAAAAGCTTCTGATCATCAGAAGACATGGCAGAATAAAAAGGCAAGTCACAGGCTAGCTGAAGATATTTGCAATACATAAATCCAGCAAAGACTTATATCCAGAGTATATAAAGAAGTTCTATAAATCAGTGAGAAAAAAGACAAACCCCCCAATTAAAAATAGTCAAAAGATTTGAACAGGCACTTCACAAAAGGGGGGTATTGAAATGGCCAATAAACACGTAATCATTACTTATCACAGAAAAGCAAATTAAAAACAGAAAGAGATACCACAACCTCCTCCCCAGAATGTCTATATGGAAACAAATGTCAATACCAGGGTTTGATCAGAACCAATTGGAACTTTCACACATTTTTGCTAAAGTGCAAACTGGTACAACCTCTTCAGAAAACCGTTTGACAAGATTTTTGTTTTTGTTTTTATACAGTTAAACACTTAACTTATGACTAAGCATTCTGCTCCTAGGTATTTACCCAAGAGAAATGAAAATGTATCCAAACAAAGACTTGTACAAGAATGTCACAACAGCTTTACTCAAAATACCTAGAAACTTGAAAGAACCCAGGTGTCCACCAATAGGAGAAGGGAGGAAAAAACTAAAACCAACTTTGGTGTAGTCTCTGCACAGTAAGAATGAATTACTCGTGCATATAACAATATGAATGTTGTGCAAAACAAAAGGAGCCAGACACAGAAGACTGTATGCTGTATCATCCCATTTTTGTAAGATTCAACAGAAGGCAAAAACTAAGAAAGGTACCAGAATAACAGTTACCCTGGAAATGGGGGTTGGTGGGAGGGGATTGGGTGCCAAGAAACATGAGGGGAAACCTGGGATGATGGAATTTCCCAAGGTCTTGATGGAGGCTGTGATTGCATGGTGTATACATATGCAAAATATTATTGCACTGTACCTGTAAAGATTAGTGCACCTTCCTGTTTTCATACCTCAAAAAAGTAAAAGCAATAATAAATTAAAATGTATATGGTGGTTCTGAGTCTCTTTGGAGTGTTGTCCAGTATTTCCATTAGACATACTCTGTAAAACATTTTTCTTTGAGCCCTTCAGATGATGCAATTTGTCATTTGAAAAAAATAGTAAAATTAATGAATGGGTGGGGTGTACACAATACATGTCTTATTAACTGTGTCCCAAAGAACAAAACGTGTTTGGGGTAAGGCTCATCATTATTGATAATGGCTATAAACCCACATTTGATAGTCTTATTTTTTTTTTTTTACTCCTGTACTAACTGCATGTCTGAATCCAGAGACCTGCTTTCACATACTTATGGAAGTAAGCATACTTTCATTTAGATTCACTAGCTGTATGTCGTACTGCACAGTGAATATGTCGCTGTTGTGGGGTAACAATGGATTATATTAATTATATATCACTGGTGAAATTAATCAGATTGCAGGAATTGAAAATCATAGTGAGTTTTGTCAGTCTGTCTTTCAAGTTATAAAGCCATCATTTGTCCAGCCATGCTGGACCATATTGTGATCGAGAGAAAAGTGGACCTAGTATAGAAAGGATAGAGGTCAAATCCCAATTCTGTGGTGCATTATCTCTGAGCAAGTTACTTTTCATCCCTGAGTTCCATTTTCCTTTTCTCTAAGAAGGGACCAATAATCCCTAACTCAAGAGGTCATTTGGGAAACTGGAACAAAAGAATATTTGTGAAAGCGCTTAGCACAAAGCATAATACTTATTAGGTTAAAGGCTCAATAAAACTGCAGTCCTTCCTTTCAGTCCTTTCAGAAGCAACATGAGGCATCCAGATGTTGATTTCTTCTTTTTGCTAAACCACTATGTTTTTGGACACTCTCGCCTAAGTAGCAGAAGCCTGGACTCCTTTAAACCTTATATGACTAGGGGAACTCTGAAATAATGAAGGTATCTGATGTACATTCAGTGTGGCCTGGCTTGTCTTCCAGCCCCTCCTGGTCCTGGTCTTTGCTTATTCATTAAACTTAGTGTGCCTTCCCCTGAATTCCTTTCAAAGCTTAGTCATTTCCCAGAGGAGCTTAGTGCTCAAGTCTTATATTATGTGCCGCATATAACACAATTGTATAAAATTGCTGGAAAACAACAAAAACCTATAGCCACTGACACCCTAAGGTGGTGGAATGGGCTGCCTTGGTGGGAAAGCTGACCATGTCCTAGCCCCACCCTAGGTCCTTTACGAACACTTGTGCTGGGGATTCTGTTTGCCCCACCTAGAGCCACTCTGCACCCGTCTTTGGCCTACTTGGACCCTGGTAAGACCATGTCACCCACACTTCCCTGCCCTCTGACTTCCTATTGGAAAACACCAGCATGGGCAGGAGGAGAAAGAAGTTGGAATATTTATTCCCCTTACTCCACCTCTATTGGGCTGGGGTTTGACAGTGGCTGCATTCTGCTACCTGTGGCCATCGCCCTGTCGGAGGGCACCTCTGCTCCAGCCATGCCTCTCTCAGAGCCTTGCTCTTCGGGCCTAGATGGGCTGTCTGCCTCCCACCATTGCTAGCACAGAGGTGCTTCACCTCCCCTTGTTGCTTTCCTTAAATCTTCCTGTACCTTAGTCAATACTGCCTACTGTATTTTTTTTTACGTTGTTTAGCAAATTACCACAAATTCTGTTGCTTAAACCAACACTGATTTGTTATATTATAGTTCTGTGTGCATAAGTCCAACATGGGTCTCCTTGGGCTAAAATCAAGGTATGAGCAGGGCCACTTTCCTTTCTGGAGGCTCTGGAAGGAATGTGTTTTCTTGCCTTCTCTAGTTTCTAGAGAATGCCTGCATTCTTTGGCTCCCGGCCCCTCCTTCTATCTTCAAAGCCAGCAATAGCAGTTTAAGCCTTCACGTCACAGCTCTCTAACCCCATGTTTTGCTACTCTCTCTCTCTCTTTTTTTTTTTTTTTAGACGGATTCTCACTCTGTCACCCAGGCTGGAGTGCAGTGGCGCAATCTCGGCTCACTGCAAGCTCTACCTCCCAGGTTCACGCCATTCTCCTGCCTCAGCCTCCCGAGTAGCTGGGACTACAGGCGCCCACCACTACACCCGACTAATTTTTTTGTATTTTTTAGTAGAGACGGAGTTTCACCGTGTTAGCCAGGATGGTCTCTATCTCCTGACCTTGTGATCCGCCCGCCTTGGCCTCCCAAAGTGCTGGGATTACAGGTGTGAGCCACCACCCCCAGCCTACTCTCTTCTTTTAAGTTTGGGCCTCCCCAGTAACAAGAGAATTTCTTCATCTTGAGGTCCTTAATCTTAATCATGCCAGCAAATTTCCTTTTCCCATGCAAACTAACATTCCCAGGTTAGAAGGTTAAGGATATGAATATTTGTGGGGGGCCATTCTGTTAACTACCTTCATGTAATTCTCGTGTACCTCATTGTGCCATCTGTTTCCTGCCAGGACCCTGACTGATACAACATTGTTCAATTCCATCCCATAGTGACTCTGTGATATGTGTTGTTTCACACATGAGGAAATTGAGGATAAAAACCAGTCAGCTGTGTTTGGATTTGCCATACCAATATTGAGTAATTGTAATGATTTGGTTAGCCTTTTTAAATTCCCTTTTATCCTCAAACGCTACTTTTAGTTCCCTATTCTTCATTGAAATCCATATTACTGAAATCAGAAAATTCAAAATTACTTATGGATTTCAGCTGCTAGAACTGCCAGTAACATTCTTTAAATGTTGCTAGCTCAAGGCAAAATTATTTAATTTATAATATGCATATATATGCATTTTGCCAATTGACTTCTATAGCACAAATGTCATAGTCCAGAATGAAGTTTATAGAAAGAAAAAGGATTAAGAGGAAAGAGAAAATCTCTATCAAGAACTTTCAATTTAGGAAAGCTATGGAATAAGGTGGGTAAAATTGTGTTCTTGTTTCTTTATCGTCTCTGCCTTCTCTCACCATCCAGTCAGCCTACTTAGTCTTTCTTCCTCCTTCCCCCGTCTCTTCCACCTCTGTCATTTGCAGGAGAAAAGTGTATTTAATGTGTCATTGCAGCTTTTATGTGAATTGTTTTAATATGTTACCTCTCCCAGGAGTACTGACTTGGTGAAAGAAAAAAGTAGTAAGTCCTGGGTGTGGAGTGTGAAGGTGGGGGTCTTTGCAAACCAGGCCATCTGGTTTACTTACAGAATATTAGTGAATATCGCTGATCCTGTGTCATAGGATAACCAATGTATAATAAAATTTATGCTATGAAAAAGCACATAGAAGAGGAACAGTTCAAGTGAAAAGCCAGGGCTTGGGACTGCAGATCATGATGGTGCAATTGTAGACAAACAGGAACAGATTTCCAGCTGGGTGGTCAGGACCACCCACAAGCATCATTGGGTAGATCCATTACCATGAAAGCTGCATACGACCAAGGATCATTGGGTTTCTTGACCTCCATATTCTCAATGCCCAGAGCAAATATTTCATAAATATTTGTTAAATGAATAAATCAAAGAAAGAGAAAGAAGAGTGTGACATTTTAGAGTTTGTAACCACCCTTCTAGAGACAAAGGCAGACTGTTTTTTTTCTGGCCATCTTCTGCTTCTGTGAGAGCAAAGCACCCAAGAGTTGACAGAAATGTGCTGGCAACAGAGAGAGAGGTAAGGCTCCTTAGGAAATCATAGCTGTTGGTTTTGTGAGGGAATCTCAACTGATTTGGCGTTCTGCTTGAAAAGAGGACAGTGGTATTTTTTAATCACTTTTTTGAGCTATTATTGACATACAAAAAGCAGTACATGTTTAATGTGTACAACTTGATGAGTTTGGAGATAAGAATATACAGAATATGCCTATGAAACCATCACCACAATCTGTGCCATAAACATACCTCCCAGTTTCCTACAGCCAGCCCGCTCTAATTTTTATTATTTTGTGATAAGAATACTTAACATAACATATGCCCTCTTAACAAATTTTTAAGTATACAGGGCAGTGTTGTTAGCTAGGCACTGTGCTGTACAGTAGATCTCTAAGACTTACTCATCCTATGTAACTGAAACCATGGGCACAGTGATATTTTGAACTACAAAGCTGTATCAATAATACATTTGTAACTTACTTGTAATAGAATATCATAGATCGGTTACGAATTCCACCTGGCCAGCACACCTAAGCTCATTCTTCAGATATGCACATGACCACCTCATCCACATAATTGACTTCATTGATGTCTCTGCTCCCATGTTCCCTTATCAAATAAGCTCTCCCACCCTTTCCTCTTACCCTACTCTGTTGTCCTCATAGCATGTATCACTGTATGACATCACAGAATGATTTTTAATTGTCTACCTCCACTAGAATGAACTTCATATAGCTAGACATTTTCTCAGTTTAGTTTCTTGTTGTGCACCTAGTACTGAGAACATTACTTAACATAGAGTTGGTGCTTGGTATATATTTGCTGATTGAATAAATCTGGCTTTGAATCTATCTGGGTGATCTTCTGCAGGTTAATCTCTCTGAACCTTGGTTTTCTTGTCAACGAAAAGGGGGTAAGAATGACAATATGGTGTTATTCTAAAAATTAAAGCACAAAGAGTATGCCAAAGATCCTGGCAGAGCATCTGACCCTGAGTACATCCTCAAACGTGAATTTCTGTACTACTGTCTATTATAATTGTGTACTTTCTTCATGCATGTAAGAATTTTTCGATTATATAAAAGTATTAGTAGGCATTTAGGAAATTTGTTAATAGTAGTGATCTATATATGCATTGTAATACTTAAATTTCATCTTATTGACAAAATCAAAGTTGGCTACTGACTACTAAATAAAATGTCGTAATGAAATTCACTAGATGGCAACCTTGGTCTCAGTACGGCAAGAGTTGAATGATTGACAGAAGTTCTTATTTGTTAAAGCAAATTGTAAATGACCACATTAGATGACACAAGCAGGGCAATAAATGTAGAAAGTGATTTAAGACAAGGTTCTTATAATGTCAGTCTTTTTTGGTGTTCAAATCTAAGTGGTATGTTTCTCCATAAAAAGTACATGTTAATGCAAAATAGTGTCTCCTTAAAATGTCAAGTGTAGTGAATTACTAGGATGCTGCTGATGGTTTGTGTTTTAACCTCGAACACTCCCAGTTATTGTCTTGATTGTTACAAATAGCAGATACGTTTTCTGACACTATTATTACTTTATTAAATAATTTTGTTTAATGCCCTTATACCTCTTCCATGTCTCTCTAATAATTTATTCATGAGGCTCATCATATTCTGCATAAAGCTAGCATGATTATATTTGCACCTGAAATTTTTTTAGATTGAGATGGATGGCAAAGATCAGATACTTTAAAAATACTTTGCAGCACTGCCCTCTAATTGCCAATTTTACTGAATATAAAATGTATTTACTTTCTCTTCCTCGTGGCTTCCCTGGGAATAATACTCAAAAAGCCAATGAAAACACTTCAGTACAGAGGAGGCTTCCAGGTAGGTCCTTTTTGGGCCTTTTCTCAAGGAATTTTATTGCAAAAGCATCTGAATGTCCTCATTATAGGGTGAGGTGACCTCTTCGGGTTCCCTGAATTACTGATCCATGGACAGCTTTAAAGCAAGCAATAAAATACGTACAGTCATCCTTCCATACCTGTGAAGGATTGATTCTAGGACCTCCCACAGATATCAAAATCTGTGGATGCCAAAGTTCCTCATATAAAATTGCATAGTATTTGCATATAACCTATGCACATCTCTTGTATACTTTAATCTCTAGATTACTTACAATAATTACTGTGGTGTAAGTGTATAAATAGTTGCTATACTGCATTGTTTAGAGAATAACAATAAGGGGGAAAAAGTCTGTACATACTTAGTACAGACACAATTTAAAAAAAAAAAATATTTCCCGTCCAAGGTTGGTTGAACCCACAGGTGTAGAAACTACTGATCTGGAGGGTCAACTGTACCCATTTTCCTTCCTTTCCATTTGGCAGCCATTCAGTAAAAGTTGGAGTGTATGAAGTGAAGTGAGTTGGGACAAGTTAAGATGATTTTCCCTTCAAAAAGTCTCTGTAACTCTAGGGAAAAGATTGAAATGACTAATAATGCCCATTTGGGGAAGGTAAGTGTCATCTTATATCAAGGGTCTGACCTGCTGCATTAAGTGCTCATTTCATGTATTTAAAATTATAGGATTCGGCACCTATTGAATTAAAAAGATGCTCATGACCTTTGTTTTTGGAATGAAAATAGTGGATGGTCATTTAACAGATGGCATTGGGCATCATACTTTGAGGAGTAATACTGCCTCGATGTTAATCCCTGCTCTTCCATTAATTAGCTGTGTAATCTTGCCTAATTTGTAAAATGGAAATAATTGTTGTAATCTACCTCATGGGGCTGTTGGGGAAATTAAACGAGTTAATATAGGTAGAGGTCTTGGAACCTTGCCAGACTCAGAGTAAGTGCTTCTGTGAGTGTTTTCCAAGGCGAACTGCAGGCCTCACTTCCTCTATGGAAGCTTCCTGTCTCTCCCTTAAGTGATTTATTGTCCAAGCCCTGTATTTTCGAGTTTTATTATATTTAATGGAACTCTTTTGTGCTCCTGCTATTTTTTTTTCATTTAGGTAAGTCAGTTGTTCCCACACATTTATAAGATCATTGAAGGATGGGATTATGATCAACCATTTTTAAATC
This sequence comes from Pan troglodytes, assembly GCF_028858775.2. NCBI lineage: Eukaryota > Metazoa > Chordata > Mammalia > Primates > Hominidae > Pan > Pan troglodytes. Next base: position 128,795,549 of record NC_072405.2, on the reverse strand, counting down.
CCTCCTGTGTCCCCAGACCATCTAGCACAGGGCTGGTTAAGTCTTTGACTTCAAATCATTGGTAAAAATAGATCAAAATGGCCCTCCTCTGCAAAGCCTGTTAGGATCTTACTTTCTTATTCCTTACAGAAAATTAACTGGTTCTTTCTTAGTCTTCCTTTGTCCCCTGAACTCCTCACTCCTTTTCTCCTTTCCTTCCTCCCTCTTTTCCTTCTTCCTACCAGTTTACCAGCCAACCAGCTAACCTGCTATTCAGCAAATATTGTTTTAGCTCCTACTACATGCTGAGAACACTGCTAGGTGTTAAGTATTCAAATGGTGACCTAAATAGAGATGGCCTGTGTTTTCAGGTATCTTATATGCTGTAAACAAATAGTTTAGTACTAAATTAGAAATTGCTGTAGAATGGCTGGGCACAGTGGCTCACACCTGTAATCTTAGCACTTTGGGAGGCTAAGGCAGGCGGATCACTTGAGGTCAGGAGTTTGAGACCAGCCTGGCCAACATGGTGAGATTCTGCCTCTCTACTAAAAATAAAAAATAAAAAAAAATTAGCCAGGCTTGGTGGCACACACCTGTAATCCCAGCTATTCAGGAGGCTGAGGCAGGAGAATCGCTTGAACCCAGGAGGCAGAGGATGCAGTGAGCCAAGATCGTGCCACTGCACTCCAGCCTGGGCAACAGAGTGAAACTCTGTCTCAAAATAAAGTAAAATAAACTGAGGCTTGAAAGATGAGAATAAATTATTTTGCCAAGATCAATGGAGAAGAGGTTGAGAAAGGCCTGGGCAGATAGAGGGAATTGTATGGAGGAGGTGGCATGAAGGGGCCTTCAGGGAACTGGAGATGCCAGTGCCGCTGGAGCCAAGTCCAGAGGTGAGGGTCATCACGTGCAGCCTTGCAGGCCTCATTAAGGGGCAGGATCTGAAGCATGATGGGAAACCAGGGAGACAGCTGAAGGGCTGCAGTTTCTGATGTGCATTTTTAAAATCATTCTGGTTGTTCCCAGGAGAGTGCTTTTGAGGGGGCCCAAGTCAATTAAGGGGGACCAGTTAGGAGACTATTGCAACAGTTTATACCTCTGTCATCGTATTGAACACATTGGGTTACTTAATGATTAATTTGCTTGACCCTGTTGTTTGCATTACTGGGTCCAAACATAGTGCCTGACATTTGCAACTGCACTTATTTCAGTTAAGAGTTTTATAACTTTGCACTAAAATTCAATACATAATCAACTTACACCACAATATTTGATGATAAATCTGTAATTTTTAATACATGTTGTGTGAGATATGGTAGTACAGGATACTAAGGAGTAGCAAGGAGTGCTAAAGAGTGTTGGGGAGATGCATGCTGCCCCTTGTGCGATTCAGGAGGATTGCTTCTCTTCCTGTAACCTTCCAATTTGCTCACCATACTGTGGTCACCCGCTGCTATCTTTCACTTAGGACATGTGGCATGATGCTGCCGCTTTCCACAGGCATCAGTAATCAAGTACAACGTCCCTGCTACTGAAGCTGGAATGAAAGAAAAAACCATTTGCTTCTCCTTGCCTAGAAAATCATTAAATTACCTAATGCTGAAGTTTTCCAAAAGCGCATGCCTAATTTTTTCTTCGTTTTATATGCTTGGCTTTTGATGTTATTTAGATTCTGCAAAGATCTTGCCTATTGAATCTAAATATGATTCTGGTATTCTGTTTATAGTTTTCTCCTTCTGCCCTCCTTCCCTCTTACCTTGTTTTCAAGAGATGATATGTGCAACTGTGAACTAAGAGGGCCTGTGATAGTGTCCAGGGATGTAGCAGTGATCACAAATGACAAACATACCCACTTTTGCAGAACTTACTTTCTAGAAGCAATTATATATAAAAAAAAAAGAGTATCATGGCAGGGAAAGAGTAAGGGAAGGATTGCTGGTGCTTATGGATGCAGTAATGGGTCAGAGAAGGCTTTGCTGAATAGCTGACATTTTAGTAAATACTTGAAAAAGAATTAGCTATGAGAATTTTGGAGGAAAGTGATTGATGTGGTTTGGCTCTGTGTCCCTACCCAAATCTCATCTTGAGTTGCACTCTCATAATTTCCAAGTGTTGTGGGAGGGACCCGGTGGGAGATAATTGAATCATGGGTGTGGTTTCCCCCATACAGTTCTCGTGGTAGTGAATAAATCTCACAAGACCTGATAGTTTTATAAGGGGTTTCCGCTTTCACTTCTCATTCTTTCTTGCCGCTGCCATGTAAGAGGTGCCTTTCACCTTCTGCCATGATTGTGAGGCCTCCCCAAACATGTGGAACTGTGAGTCCATCAAACCTATTTTTCTTCTGAGTCTCAGATATCTCTTTTATCAGCAGTGTGAAAATGGACTAATAACAGTGATCCAGGTGAGTGGGGAACAGCCAGTGCAGAGGTCCTGAGGCACAGTGTGTCTGGCAAGTCACAGAAAGGGCAGAGAGGCCAGTGTGGTTACAGGGTAGTGAACTAAGGTACAGTGGTAGGAGATGTGATCAGAGAGACAGAAACTGAGACACAGATTGGGAAAGACATTGTAGTTTGCTGTAAGGACTTGACTTTTATTTTGAGAGAAATGGGGAGCCAATGCCGAGTTTTGTGCAAAAGAATTACAAATTTATTGACTGCTAACTGTTCATCAAATGACAGAGGGAAAACAACCTACCAAATCCATTTGTCTTGAAAATGGTGTCCCAGGTATGGAATAGAAATTATCTGACACTGGCCTTGAGTAACTATGACATATTTTCATTGCTTGGGTAGCTTAATGTCAAATAATGGAGTGTCAGCTCTTCTCTAATGAGTTCCTGGAGCTCCCACTCACTGCTGGGGAGAAACAGCACAGATCATGAAAAGCAGATCAATGCAGTGGAGACTGTGATGACAGAAACTGCCCCAAGCAGCTAGTCATTAGTAAGAGACTCAACCATAACTGACATAGAGAGGCAGCCCAGAGTGGTGGTGAATAGCAGAGAGTCTCGGGCCAGACTGCCTGGTCAGTTCTGCCATTTGCAAGCTGTATGATGTTTGGTAAGTTAACTTATTTGTGCCTCGCTTGCCACAACCCTGAAAGGGGAACAATTATGAGTTGTCATGATAACTATTTACTATATCTAATGTGCTTTAGAAATGTTTTAAATAAAATCTACATACACTCCCTCCCTTTCCTTGGGTTTATGCAGCAGGTTCATTACTTTGTGGCTTAAGAAAATGAGATGGCTCTCCACACAGCCCTGTTGGCTCTTCCCTGGTTCCTGATATTTTCCTCTTTGTCTTTGGGTGGTCAGGGGCTCTGCAGTTAAGCCTGATAATTCAGGTCTCTCCTCTAGTCCTGATTGAAAAGTGAACAGCAGCTTTCCCTTAATGGGAACGCCCTGATGGAAGAAAATATTTTGGCCAAGCCATCTTGCTAATTATCTAAGGCTCAAAGGAATTAAATTTCTGGTAGTTGTTGAGCTCACTGCCTTTTTATAAATAGTTTATTAAATTAATTTGATATAAAAGGATTTATATTTAGGTAATTGGATGGTGATTAGAATATAAATAAAGGCATATTGAGAACTAGAGGTGCAGAGTTAGGCAGGCAATATTATTGAATATATATAATTCTTTTTTTTTTTTTTTTTTTTGAGACGGGGTCTCGCTCTGTCACCCAGGCTGGAGTGCAGTGGCGAGATCTCTGCTCACTGCAAGCCCCACCTCCTGGGTTCACACCATTCTCCTGCCTCAGTCTCCGAGTAGCCGGGACTACAGGCACCCGCTGCCACACCTGACTAATTTTTTTTGTATTTTTAGTAGAGACGGGGTTTCACCGTGTTAGCCAGGATGGTCTCGATCTCCTGACCTCATGATCCGCCCACCTCAGCTCCCAAAGTGCTGGGATTACAGGCGTGAGCCACCGCGCCCGGCCAGTTCCCTGTCAGAATTTTCGGTCCCCACAGCCAGTATTGTAGAATCCACGTGGGAATAAGTCCCTGTACATATCCTGTTCCCAGTGTCCATTGAGACTTACAAATGTTCAACTGATATTCAAAGTATCATTTGAGCCATACATATAAATTCAAATGATTAGAAAAACGGGAGAGCCACCAGCTCAAAATAGGAAAATGGAAAAAGTAAATAATTTGAGCCAAATATATCTGGGTTGTGTTAAAACAAAGGATCTTTTATCTTCAGCTAATTATGTGTAGCTGTCTCAGGGAACAAGCAGGAGTTGCTGTTTGAGGACTTGTGAAACAGCCATTCTGAATTGAACATCAAACCGGCCGCAGAGGTCGAGCGCAATGGCTCTTGCCTGTAATCCCAGCACTTTGGGAGGGTGAGGTGGGCGGATCACTTGAGGTCAGGAGTTCGAGACCAGCCTGGCCAACATGGCAAAACCCTGTCTCTACTAAAAATATAAAAATTAGTCAGGCATGGTGGTGGGCGCCTGTAATCCCAGCTACTCAGGAGGCTGAGGCATGAGAATTGCTTGAACTCGGGAGGTGGAGGTTGCAGTGAGCCGAGATCACAACACTGCACTCCAGGCTGAGCAACAGAGCAAGACTCCAACTCAAAAAAAAAAAAAAAGAAAAAGAAAGCCTCAGAATCAGCCAGTGGTCCATCTCGGTGCTGTAATTCACCCCGGTGAATAGAGAGGCCTGCTGAAATACGCAGGTACAGGAAGTGATGTGTCTGGATTGGAAACAGTTCATGATAGGCTCTCTAGAGGACTGCGTTTGTACCATTGCTGACAATTGGGAAGAGACAGTGGGCATTGCTCAAGAGCTGGCAGAGAACTACTCGAGCTAAAGAAACAAATGCCATTTTCTGAGCATTAAGGTTACTTGGCAGAAATCTTTGATATTCAGGCTGCCAGAATGCAAACGAGGGCATGAAATAATTTTAGTATGTATTTTTAGTAATTTTAAGAACATGCCTACTATTGTCATGTTCCTAGAGCCACCTGTTCAAATTTGTTGAATTGAGATGGTAGCAATACAGCCACCTTTAGTCTCCTCTATCACTGTAAGCCCCTCCATGTGATTTCTGTCATTTCTCTTGTATTCTTGTGATGATGTCAGCCATGCGATATTTTGAAACTGGAATCTGGGAGCTTTGGAACTGTTGGGGGCTTTGGCAGAATTAAAGATGTCTCATCTTTCTGGACTAGACTCTACTTGGATTCTTTATTTATCTCTGTAAAAGAAAAATTTCAGGCACCAAAGGACAGGAGCCATCCAAAATAAATGTATTGTCCTTCCTTCCCTGAAAAAATGGAGAGTGCCTAGCAAAACCCAGACGCTGCCCACATTACTCCTGTCCTCTGTCTAAAGATGAGAATCTTCTCTTATTTGCATGGTCCAGGTTGTGAGAACTGGCTCAGTTTACCCAGACTTTGAGGGGGATGGCAGAGGACACACCTGCAACATGCAGCCAAGATTGTGTCTCTCCTAGTAGGTGATCAGTCAAGTCTGGGGAAATGTTTTGACTCCTCTTTTCATTCAGGTCAGGAAGTGTGGACTCTGGTGATAAGTCACAATTCTCTTGATGTTTGGGGAACAGGTTTAATAATGACACCCAAGCACAGCCTTTGCAAACCCATGGTATTTAGGATACCATGTAGCAGATGTTTTATACTATTACTTAAAGAAATGATTCCTATGAAAGAGAAGGATTTTCACAGGCAATTTACAAACCTGACATTGCCTCTACCTATCTTCTTGCAGATACAGTTAGTCTTCTGGGAAGGGACATTGAGATCCTAGCAGTGCCTTGCTTGGGAACAGTGAATAATTTGTTAATCTGTTGATCCCATCTGCTTCTCCTGCAAAGAAGGAAAAAATTACATGGTGATGCTAATGGATCTTAAGCCCAAAACAAGATTTTCCCAAAAGGCTTCTATAACAAAATCTAGCCATACTTTCCTATTTTTTGATTCCAATTTTGTGTGTAGTAAGCCTCACTAACATTTATTAAATAATCCAACAAATGTTATTTAAGTCCCTTTGAGGCAGTATACCACGGAGTACAGACTCTGGAGCTAGACTGCTTGGATTTCAATCCTGGCTCTGCAATTTATTAGCCTTATGATCCAGTCAATCTTTTTAAGCATACTATGCCTCAGGGTCAACATCTGTAAAATCGGGGTAATATTAGTGTCTTAGTCTGTTTGCATTGCTATAAATGAATACCTGAGGCTGGGTAATTTGTAAAGAAAGAGGTTTATTTGGCTCACAGTTCTGCAGGCTGCACAGGAAGGATGGCCCTGGCATCTGCATCTAGTGAGGGGCCACAAGCTGCTTCCACTCATGGAGAATGGTGAAGGGGAGGCAGTGTGTGCAGAGATCACATCGTGAGAGAGACAGCAAGAGAAGGGAGGGAGGTACCAGGTTCTTTTTATTTTTATTTTGTACTTTTTAAAGATGGAGTCTCACTCTGTCACCCAGGCTGGAGTGCAGGGGCGTGATCTCAGCTCACTGCAACCTCCACCTCCCAGGGTCAAGTGATTCTCCTGCCTCAGCCTCCTGAGTAGCTGGGACTACAGGCATGCATCACCATGCCCGGCTAATTTTTTGTATTTTTGGTAGAATGGGGTTTCACCATGTTGGCCAGGCTGTTCTCAAACTCCTGACCTCAAGTGATCCGCCCACCTCAGCCTCCCAAATTGCTGGGATTACAGGTGTGAGACACTATGCCCAGCCAGCAGGTTCTTTTCAACAATTAGCTCTTGCAGGAACTAATAAAGTGAGAACTCACTCATTACTGCAAAGACAGCATCAACCCATTCATGAGGAATCCACCCATGACCTAAATACCTCCCACTAGTCTCTACCGAGAACATTGGCGATCAAATTTTAGCAAGAGGTTTAGAGTGCTAAATATCCAAACTACAGCAATTTATCTGTCTTATTGGGTTGATGGGAATAGTAAATGAATTAATACATGGAAAAACACTTAAAACATTGTTTTAAAGCTGGGCGTGGTGGCTCACACCTGTAATCTCAGCACTTTGGGAGACCAAGGCAAATGGATCACCTGAGGTCAGGAGTCCACGACCAGCCTGACCAACATGGTGAAACCCCCTTTCTACTAAAAATACAAAAAAAAAAAAAAAAAATAGCTGGGCATGGTGGCAGGTGCCTGTAATCCCAGCTACTCGGGAGGCTGAGGTAGGAGAATCGTTTGAACCCAGGAGGTGGAGGTTACAGTGAGCTGAGATCGCACCATCGCACTCCAGCCTAGGCAACAAGAGCAAAAGTGTCTCAAAACAAACAAAAAAATTGTTTTATTGTTTGGCACATAATAAGCACTGATTTAGGTGTTCATTAGGTAATGAGGATGGTTATGCTTACAACAATATTGATGATAATGATAATTATGTTGGGCTTTGAATAAAAATAGCTCTAGACTAGGTACAGTGGCTCATGCCTATAATCCCAGCACTTTGGGAGGCCGAGGTGGGAGGATCACTTGAGGTCAGGAGTTCGACACCAGCCTGGCCAACATGGAGAAACCTTGTCTTTACTAAAAATACAAAAATTAGCCGAGCATGGTGGTGCATGCCTATAATCCCAGCTACTCAGGAGACTGAGACAGGAGAATCACTTGAACCCAGGAGGCAGAGGTTGCAGTGACCCAGGATCACACCACTGAATTCCAGCCTGGGCTATAGAATGAGACTGCATCTCAAAAAACAAACAACAAAAAATCTACTATCAAGTGGCTAGTAATACTGTGTGGGAATATAACCAAGTCAGTGAAGGTTTAAACCATCCCAGATTTGTTGTTGGATGGACCTGTGCAGTACTATAAGAGGATGGAGGAGACTTGGTGTGGGGTGATGGGAAAAATTCTAGAGAGTGTGCCATGCCAGCTGCACCTCATAGAATAAGCAGCTTATCTAGAGACAGCAGTGAGAGCAATGCTTCCCAGGCCGAGGAAATGGTATGTATGGAGACCTGTGCATGAAGGTGCATGATGAGTCGGAGAGTCACAATTAGCAAGCATGTGGAGTGCAAGTGAGGAGGGTGAGGGATTAGGCTGGAGGAAAAAGAACACAAAAGGTCTCATATGCCTTGGTGGACAGTTTGGATTTTGTCTGGAAAGCCCAAAGCATGGGAATAACAGAGTCAGGGTGGCAGCAAATCCAGAAAATGAAGATTGGTGAAAACATCAGTGATTCTTAAAGCACTTGGATTTTCTCTATAAAGATGTGGTTGTGGGACTACAGGATCAGGGACTGTGCCGTGTTTTTAAGTCCAGAAGGAGCGCACAGAACATTTTCTTTAGATTCTCTATTACTAAGGCAGGAAACAGATGGCGTACTCACTAGGATTTTTGAAAATAAATGTTAAGAAAGGGACTACTTAGAGGTATAGGGAAGGTTTAGAAAACCACCAGGGGACAGAGCAAGACCCAGGAGGTAGCTGTAGAGGAGGTTACAGTGTGACAGAGCCTGGCTCAGAGCTGATGCCAGAAGGAGGTGCCGCCTAGTAGAGGACAGAAGCTGGAGGGAGGAGCCACTGCCAGAACTGCTTTGAAGCAGGCAGGGAGCGACATACCTTGGCCTCTCCCTTCTCCCCACTGTCTCACCTCCTGCCAGTGCTTCCAATTGGTTGACCCCACTGGAAGTAGGAGAGCAATGTGTAGAGGTCAGCCTCCTGGGACTCAGAGAGGGACTAAAAATATATCAGGCGAGCAAATGGGAAATACTGGGAAATACCTAGCACTCCTCCTAGGACAGACCGCTTTGAGACAATTTTAAGCCTTTTTTTTTTTTTCCTGTCAAAATCTACAGCAAGGCAATAGCTGTGGATAAGATTGGCATTTGTGGAATTTTTCAAATTACCTTCTACTCTGAGTCAGCAATGTATACCAGGCTTTTTTACTGTAACCAGCCACTTTCTTCTATTAGGATATTCCAGTGGAAAACCACTGAATAAGTAGAATCCCTCCTGCTCTTCTTCCTTTTTAATTTTTTTAACATTTATTATAGAAAGGGCCTCATTCTGTTGCCCAGGCTGGAGTGCAGTGGTGCGATCATCACTCACTGTATCCTCAAACTCCTGGGGTAAAGGGATCCTCCCACCTCAGCCTCCCAAGTAGCTGGGAATACAGGTGCAGGCTGCCATGCCCGGCTATTTTTTTCTTTTTAGAGATGAGGTCTTGCTGTGTTGCTCAGGCTTGTTTTGGACTCAAGCAGTCCTCCTGCCTCAGCCTCCCAAAGCCAAGGGTTTAGAGGCATGAGCCACTGCACCAAGCCTCTTTATACTTACTGAAACTCAGCTGTGTGACAGGCTTTCGAGACCCATTACCACACCTGACAACAATCTGAAAGGTGCTTGGTATTATTACGTACTTGTACTTTTTTTTTTTAGATGGAGTCTCGCTCTGTCACCCAGGCTGGAGTGCAGTGGCACGATCTCGGCTCACTGCAAGCTCCGCCTCCCGGGTTCACGCCATACTCCTGCCTCAGCCTCCTGAATAGCTGGGGCTACAGGCACCCACCACCACGCCCGGCTAATTTTTTGTATTTTTAGTGGAGACAGGTTTTCACCGTGTTAGCCAGGATGGTCTCGATCTCCTGACCTCGTAATTCACCCGCCTCGGCCTCCCAAAGTGCTGGGATTACAGGCATGAGCCACCGCGCCTGGCCTATTGTGTACTTTTTACAGATGAGGAAATTGAAGCAGTAATTTTCCAATGACACTACAGCTAGTAAGTAATGAAACTGGGATTCAAACTCAGTTTTGTTTTTTTTTCTATATCCCGCTGCCTTTAGGCAGTAGATTTTCTTTAGGTAGATCTACCACCCTACTTTGTGGACTGTATCAGGTACCGGGATCTCCATTGTCATCACCATCACCACCACGGTCACCACCACTACTGCCATTACTCCTGCCATCACCACCACCAAAACAAAAACAGTAAATAAATACCTAAGACCAAGAGCAAGTTTCATGGACACTACACCCAAACATCCTAAAGATGAGTTATTTTTGCTTAACTGTAGTTTTATTTTTTAACAACATGCTTTAATTTTGGCTTTGCAAAGGGATTTTTATCAAGTTTCTTTGGCCTATTCTCTAATTTTGGCTTTGCAAAGGGATTTTTATCAAGTTTCTTTGGCCTATTCTCCTGCTAATGTTTTCAGTGGTGACATTGGTTATAATTTGGTGCCATCAAACATTTCGATGGCGTTATTGGCTTACCCACTACTTTAATACTGTTTTGGTACAACTAAAATTTTTGCAATGGAGTACACGATGAAATTGCTTCATGCTATCCTTCCCCCTCACCAAATAATGGTGACTGCTAAAAGTCCTTACAACTGCAGACTAGGTAATTGAATAATTTGTATATCAAATTAAGGTCCAAATGATGCTTTTAATAGCACAATTACTCATAATAAGGAAAAGGTCAGCATTCACTAGTAATTATCTATTCTCTATAATTTTTAAAACATGAAAAAAAAATGCTGTGACCAGCATATCCAAAGGGGAAAAGGCACTGTAAAACACCATTGGTATGAGAAAATCATGCTTTATTATTAAATTAGCAATTTCATTTGAGAGACATAATGTATAATTGATCAGCTAATTTGCCTGAAGCCTTTCATTTAAATACTGTATTTCACAGATTTTTAAATGCACATATTCTTTCACATTTTCAAAATCAGGCAACATTGTGTGACATAGTTTATTTAGCATCATTCTTTTTCTGTCTTAGTTGTACATAAAATTAATCCAAGTCTTAAAATCATTACTATCTTATGTCAGATGAAATAGAGGATTCAGATCTCTTTAATTTTTCCTGAGAAGATACCCCTAAAAGACTACAAGAACTCTTTAGAGGGAGCAAATGCTGAATGAATACAGAAGAGTGAATTCACATATTCTAATATGTTCATTCACTTCCCTGATTTATATTATGTGCCTTATCTATGTGAGACACTGTGTTAGCATTTTATGGGAGTAATAATCACAATGATAAATAATATCCCCTACTGCATTTGGATAGTGCTTTATAGTTGATCAGAAGCTATTACATGCATCAGCTTACTTGTTCTCAGAGTTAACCTTGGAAGATAGACATTATTTCTATTCTCTGGCTAAAGAATAAGTGACAAGCCTTCTGCAGGTTGGGTGACTCAGCTAAAGTCATTCGGGTCAGTGTTGACAGAGCCAGAACAACAGTCTTTCAACTGCAGGTCTGCTCTTTCCACTATAAAAACAGAGGAAAGTGCAATTGAAAAAGAAGGGGCTTCCAAAGCAGCTAAGTTTAGTCCACCTTCTACTTCACAACCTAATACCTAAGCCACCCACACCACGTTATCTATTGCTTTCCATGTTATTTTTTTATTACCTAAGTAATACATGAACATAAACCTCCTTTTTTTAAAAAAGATAACATATTGAGTGACAACACACTCTGTGTGTATGTGAGTGTGCAAATAATATTATATATTATATTTAATATATAAAATATATTAAATATATAATATATTACGTGCTTATCTGTGTAAATGTGTATACTTGTGGGCTAGATCCCTAGATAGGAAGGTTCAAGATAGGTGTGCTTAAATTTTCGTTGTTTTTGCCTAACTCTGCAAAGGAAACTGAACCAATCATGTGACAGGCTAGGCAAATAGACTCTCCAAGAACTCCATTTATGAAATGGATGAAATAACACTTACCTCACAGTTCTGCTGAAAATCCTGCAGCGTAGAGCTATGGTAGCCACTCTGCAGCATTTTGTCCTCTTCCATGGATAAGATAGGTCCACAAAAAAAGTACACAACAAGGCAGTAAAGGCTAAGGGGCATCTGAATGGCATGGGTAGTTTTAAAAGGTGAGAGATGACAAGAGGACTTCTGGCTGCTGTGTGGAGGAAGGGCGGAAGACTGAACCTTGACCTGCTAGTGGACAGGCAGAAATGTGCTGGGCTGCCTTCCAGGCAGAAAGAAGAGTGCGGACCAAGGCAGAGAAAGGAGATGAATGTGATGGGAAAGGAGTAAAATCCAGCAGAATCCTATATGATATGATGAAGCAGCAGCCTCTCACTGCAACTTACTACTTTTGGATTAAAACTTTGCCTTTGCATCTCATTAGTCATCAGCAAAATAAGCTACCGTGCTATATCTCCTCAGCTTGGCAATTGCTTTTTGTACCTCCCTTCTCTGCACAGTGACAAGAATTAATACACCCATGGATAAACTACCAAAAGTTGTGCATATTCCTCTAGCAGGGCATAGTGTTCATAAAAAGGTCAGTGATCAAGTTGTAACAGAGGTGAAAAATCTAGTATGTTGCCACAAGGAAGCCACATTTCAGTTGAACTCATTCGAACAGCTATGTGCCCAGCATTCTGCCAGGTGCTTGAGTCAAGGAGAGAAAAGAGTGAAAGGGACAATCAGGTTATAAGATCAACTCCCAGCTCACTGAAAACTTTCATATTAAAAATAGAACATTGCTTCATATCAACAGAGCTCTATGAAGAACCGTGTGCCTCACTGGCTCTCTCTTTGCATTGAGTTATTTACTAGAGGCATTTCTGAGCCAATGGCAATAATAGCAGGGTAGTTGAAAGACACTGGCGTTTTTGGAGAGGATGCTGCTGCCAAGAGGAGTGGGTTTTTTGCGAACGTAAGAAAACTGGTTGGTTTACAGAGGCAGTTGGCAAAAATCCCATCTCTCCTTGCTAGTTCATGTTACCACCTGGTGAATCTGCCAAAGATTATGATGATACACTTTTTGGCCAGCTTGCCACAGCTGTTTTTCCACCATTTATGTTGTTCATATTGTTAGGAGTGGGCCTGGGATGTGTATCTGCATATATACTTCTTGTGCTAGGGTACTCTGCTGTGTGTTACAGTTCACTGATTTCCACATTTGTACTGTTGACAGACTATCTTGTTACGTGCCACAAAGTAAGATTTGTGGTTTGCAAGAATGAGATTACTGAAGGAAAAAGAGGTGGTGTCTTGTAGCAGATCTCAGTCTCCCATTGGATGGATAAAATGATCTGTGGCATGGTGCCACATTGTCCCCATCTTTATGCACTCGTGGTCCATAATGCCATGAGTCTTTTGATCTTGTCAAAGCCTTTAGGCTCTTGAATTGACAGAATGTCTTGGCGATTTCAATGTGTAATCTAAAGAGCCACCCTAAGTCACAAATTGATTGGCCCTGTCATCAACATATTGGGAACCATCTACTCCGCATTTTTGTCTTAGACCATAATTGACAGAGCAGGATTCAAACAGATCCTTACTAACTAGCACGTTTGACCTGTGCCAGTCTCCAAATTGATTAGGAGGTGCCAAGCCCAAGGCTTTCCTAGAGTGGATATCTAACAAGCTTGTAAAGTAAATGACTGCTGTCCAGACATCTTGCTATTGTGTATTTTATGCTGAGTTTCCGTTGTGGCAAAGATCATGGCCACATGTTCTGCAGGGGAGCACAAAAGATGACTTTTCTAACAGAATCCGGATCAGAGGGCTTAACTTTAAAGTAGAGGTAGCACAGCTTTTGAAATATAAAACAAAAGCAGTAATAAAAATAAACATTCATGTAAAATTTTCTATGTGGGAGGCATCAACCCAAGCACTGTACGTGGATTATATCACTTAGTTCAACAATCCTATGAGGTAGCACAATTGTTCCCATTTTACAAAGGTAACAGAGGCATACTAAGAAGATTTGTTCTGAGTTATGTAGGTGTCAAGCTGGGATTTGAGCCCAGGCAGTTTGACTTTAGCATCCCCAAGCTATAATTGGTCGTGAGGGTCCAAGGGGGTCCAGAAGTAGTTGTATAAACAAGAAGTTCAGGCAGGAGGCAGAATCATTTCATGGCTGGACCACTGCCTCTGAATAGATACTCAAGAAAATGCAGTCCTATCATTTTCTGTTCCCAACTGCCTGTTATCCTCTTTTGTGACTACTACTAGTAATCATTGATTACCGAAAATGGTTTGTGAAGCAATCCAATTAAGTGAGCCAAGAATTACATGTCAAGTGTTACCATCTTTATTTGCTTATGTCAAGTGGAGTCAGAGGCTTTCTGTGATCAGCAAAGCAAGTGAAAAGTGGTTAATTTCCTTTAAGATTTGTCAAAATTTGTGGGCAGGGAATCTAATTTTCGGTTTAATTTTCCTTCTTAACACACAACGTATTTTTTTTCTCTCTCTCCCTATTACTGCTAGCCAGAACACATCATTTGTAGTTTCACTTTACTTGAGTGTTGGCTAATAATATTAATATGAATCCTTCTCTCGTCTTTAAGTAATTTGTAAAGGATGGTCAGTTACAGACCTGCTTAAATAGATGTCAGCCATTTTGTAAAGATACCTGAAAAAGCAAAAGATTTTAATTAAATTGTCTTTTAAGATATTTATATTTACCCCACTTGGGTGTTTTTTGTAGTTAATACTTTTGTGTTATTTATGGCATGCCTACTATAGGCTGGACATGGAGGAAGTGAATAAGGGTGAATAAAAGCCCTAAACAGCTTTGAGTTTTCTCCTATGTAAAATGAATATACTAACTACATATAATTATGTAGTGTAATAAAATGAATATAGTAATTGTATTTATTTCATAGAGTTGTGGTTAAATCATATAGTCTTTGTAAGTGTCTTTGTATAGTGCATGTGCTAAGTACTCAACAAATGTTAGCTGTGGCCACATGGCTTTAAGTTTGTCTTGGCTCCTGATCCCATACACTGGATCCAGCTGACTGGCCTGGTTCAAGGCCTCTCCTTGTTCTATAGGCTATTGGACCTGCCTGGAGACTTCCTTTTTCTCTTTTACATTGCCCATGCCTGAACTGTGAGTGTTTTTAATCCTATACTGAGATTTCATCTGTGATAACACTATGCTACGTGATAGTTATGAGTGTAATAGAGTATTTGTTTGAGATGAGATGTGAGATGGAGAATATCTTCAATTCCTCATCTAATATGCTAGTTTCCTTTTAGTTACCACTAGGTGATCAATGAAGCCTCTCTTAAAAAGAAAATAAAGATCCATCTGAGAAACTAGGTCTGTACCTAGGATGACCAACTAATCCCAGATGGATTTTTGCATTGAAAGTTTTGAGTCCCAGAAGCTCCCTAAGGTATCCCCAGGACTGCCTCACTTTTAAAACTCGAAGTCCTAGATTCCAAGAATGTCCTTGGTCCTGTGTAAGCCAGGATGGATGGTTATCATATGCATGGAATACTAAGGCAGTCAAGAATTTGCCCGTCATATCTTGTTTGTATGTAATTGTTTGCCATAATTAAAAAAAAACTATTCCATTTAACATAAAATAACTGCCTTTAAAGTTTGGTAAAAGAGATAAAGCTGTTACATAGCTTCTCCTAAGGGCAGCCCTTGACAGGGTCAGGAGAAATCTATGTCTTACCCTTTGCTGTGTGTGTGTCCGAAGTCATATATAATTAAACAGATCTAGAGACTGTGCAGGACTGTTTGAGAATAACAAGAAGACAACTGACAAATGAGAAGTCCCTTTTATTGATTTAAAATGAGAACAATAACTGGCAAGCAGACAGATGCCTTGGGTTAGCTGATCATCTTCTTTTAGCCCCTATAAAAAATGTCAACCTAGAAAATAAAATAAATGTTGCTTGTTCATCATGGTACCAGAGCAAAAAAAAAGTTGAGTAATCGTATTAGGAAGACATCAAGTTTTATGAGTTCCACTCACCATCTGAAGGTACTTCCCAGTTCAGTGGTTCTCACCCTTGGCTGTGAAGTATAATCATTGCTCCTGGGTCAGCTCCTCCCTTCCCTCTTCCCCCACCCTACCCAGAGATTCTGATTTAATTTGGTTGGGGTATATTTTAAGATTGGGGTATATTTGCTCCTTTTAAGAAACTCTTCAGATTATCCTAATTTTCAGCCAGGGTTGCAACTAAGGCTGTAGGGATCACTCACCCTGCAGGCATGGAGAACCTCCTCTGGACCAGGCACTGAAAACCATGCACATTGCCTCTGCTTCAACTCCACAAAGACCAAACCATTTAGTGAAGACAACACAGCAGAGTATAGCATCTATTAATTTATGTTTGCAGTCTCATGAGTATAACCCAGACCATTTCAATAGGACTTGGGAGGAGTTCCAAACTGTTTCTTACGGTGGGATAAATCTTTGAGTGGCTAATATCCTCCACTTATAATTGATTATTAGCCCCAATTTTAGATATTCATTGGCAAATCTTGCTCAAATATTTTAGTCTCTATAAAAAAAAAAACAGTTGAATTTTAAAGGGGACGGCCCACTAGGAGCCTTTAACAGGAACTATGTTCGCTCAAAATAAACCAAATAATAACAAATAGAGTTTTTTCTGTGTATCCTTTATGCTACTTTCAAAAGGCTTTCTCTTTACCTTCTTGACTTTTGGAAGAAGCATATTATTCTTAGTAAAATAGTCAGCATTCCACTGGTTAGGTTTAAATTAGTACCATTTTCCCAAGTATAAATAGCTGTCTTTAGTTGACCTAATTATTTCCCTGACTATGAGAAATAAGTTTCTGACTACAGTCAACCTATAATACGTTTTTCCTGGACCCATCTTTTCTCTGAAGTGTTCTCTGTGGTGGTTCTGGTCCAACTGTCGTGGGCAAGTGGAAATAGAGTCACTCTGCCCCTGCCATTTCTCATTTACAAGATTCTTGAAAGTGAATGACTCAGTCATGTTACACTGTTTTGCAACACAACCAGTTTAGGTTTAGCAAGGTTAGCCGCATCAGCTATATAAATATAAAGCAAGTGCATTTCTTTACAATGGTTATATGAGGGGACTTCTCCCAGCCTTTGTTTATTTATTTATTTATTTTTTGCAAGGCCAGAAGGTAAAGGACAGTATATAATTGAAGGATCAGCTGAAATCCTAATCCTTTTAGCAACACTTGCTCTTATGAGCTTCTCCTGTAAGCTGCTTCTAAAATATTATTTTCATTTTTTAGTTGTGGAAACTCAGACATAGTCTCACAGAGAGATTAAATGACCTCCCTAAGGACATTCATTGCGAGTCAGAGGTTGATCCGGTAATCTAATTAAGGCCTTATAATTCCAGCAGTGTTGCCAAAACCATACTTTTCCCTCCTCCTCCTGCCAAACCCAGTAATTGAGTATGATGACCTGCCTGCCCCCTTGTGCTGAAGGCCGTCTGATCCCCCCCAGCTGAAGCCATTTGACCACATTTAAAGGTTCCACCCAGGCCAAGCGTGTGGGATGTTGGTCATTAATCAGAGAGAATTTAAGGGACCCTCATCAGGAGTCAGATTTTGCCACCTGGGTTTTTTCCTGCTTAGCCTTTGTTGGAGCAGCCTAGACCCATTTTGTAACGTGGTACTTGTAATTTCTGTTCCCCTTCATCAGGATTCTCCCATTCGTCTTCCAGTTCCTGCAAGGCTGGGAGAGCCCTGCCTTGGTGCCTGTCCCACCTTCCCAGAGCCCAGGTCCTTTCCCCAAACCTGTGCCAAGCAGTGGGAGCCCGGTTTTCTCCTGCCCACTCGCCACCTGCTCAACTTCCCACACGATGCTGAATGTCACATGTGCCACTGCTGTGCCCTCTGTGATTCCTGGATGAATCCTTGTCTTGATCCTAGACTCCTGATCTCCTAATACCTGCCTGAGTCATGGCGTCTTACCATGCGCCTAGCAGCTATGCTTCACCTGCCTGCCTGGACTTCTCCCCATTCCCTACTGCTGGGTCAGCCCCACCCCAACGAGTTCAAGGTTCTAGCCCCACCACCCGGGAAGTTCTAGTTTCTTGGTCTGGAAAGAAGCCATCCATTCCCCACACCAGTTGAGGATTCTATTTGGGTTCAGCACTTTCCTTCACTTTTTATCTATTTCTTATAGAACCTAACCTTTTTATCCTAGCACACGGGGATAACCAGAAATTGCCTGTATGTCTTCCCATGTGGTCCTTGGCCTCTGTGCTTTGGATTTTGAGAATGGTCCTCATTTCTCATCCTTCCTTTCAGCTGTGGTGTCAGGTTCGCTTGCTTGCTTCCTTGCTTTTTTTCCTAGTTTGATTTTGTGGAGGATTCTATTTGATCCATCTTTCACTGCATTGATCTAGCCAGCAGATGGATGGATATATGAACAGACAGGTAAACAAACACACAAACATTCTGCTTATTTCCTTTTTAATGATCCATGGTTGCCAGAATCAGAGTATCCGGCTTGTGTGAAACTGAATGGTGTATCTGTGTGTGTTACCACTATCCCCTGCACAGTCCCTTAAATATAATTGACATTCAGCACATGTCTATTATTAATAATAAAGCAAAAACTACTGTTGTCTTGTCGAATTCAAGTTTGGTGTCAAAATGAAGGAGAGATGTGTGCAAGCTTAACAGAATAACCATATCCTTTACTTTGTGCAGGAAGAGAAGCAAGACAAGGCTATTAAAAATCTCTGGAAATAAGTAACATCTTTAAAGGAATCATATAATCAGATGTGCACATAATACTGAATTGTAGTATTTGAAAACACTAGGAATGAGAGAGATTTGAAATAAAGGAGGCTTAGGAAGGAACAGACATGGGACTATAGTAAAATTAGAATCATTTAATACCATGTACCCAAAACTGACAAAATCAAATGCAGGTATTCTACCATTTAGTAAGTCCTTATGGACATTTAGGATGTTTCCAAGTTTTCCTTTTTGAAAATACCATAGCAATGCATGCCTGTAGTGTCCTTTTAAACATATGTGCCTGTGTTTCTACAGTATAGAGGCCTTAAAGTAGAATTTCACATTATAAACTTTTAGAAAAACACTAATTTGCCCTTCAATAAAGCAAAACTAGCCTAACAGAGAGCATGTTTCCCCGATGGGTATTCTCAGTCTTCTCAGTGCTTGCATATTTCTTAGGTGAAAACTCAATGATCGTTTTTCTTTGCACGTTTCTGTTTACTAGTGAACATTATGCATCAATTGAAAATAAGGAGGTGAATCTATATGTTCCAAGATATAAAATATAGCTAAAACTTATTAAGTAAAAACAAGTTGAAAAGTACTGCCCCGTATTTATAGATGGCCTGGACTCATAGAAAACTATTTTACGTATGTACATACGTAAAATACAAAGGAAAGAAAATGTGCCTAAATGTCTACCTCAAAGTCATGATAGTTGCTACCTCTGCTGAGAAGAATGGAATCGGGAGTATAGCATGAAAAGAGTGTTGAGGTTCTTTGTACATCTTTGTTGTTTAAATTGTTACAGTGAGAATACATTCAAGAATTACCATATATAATTTTTAAAATATTAATTGAAACATCCATAGTATAATGTGTTCTGTCTTGGCTATCTGAACCTTTGTTAAAGGACTGCTAGAATAGCCAATTGTATAAAGCAAACATTTATATAATCAGCAACTGCTATGTGGCAGACCATGCGAAGTATAGAAATGATGGATAGAACTGTGTGTACCCACAAAATACTCAGGGTTCTGTGTTGGAGCAGATGGTTATACAAATAATTAAGCCTAACTGGGAAAGGCACTCTAATTGGAGAATGTTACCAAGAACTGTGAGAACAAGGCAGAGGGAGTTGGGGAAATCATCTAATAGAGGTTATATTTAATTTGAGGCTTGAAAAGTGTGCGGGAATTCTCCAGGTAAAGAAGGTGGAAGTGACATCCTAGCCAGGTATACCATTATGTGCAAAGGCAGAAAAGGGGCAGGCATTTTTGTGGCTAGAGAAATGGTTCCGGGAAAGTGATGAGTGATGTAGCTGAGAAGGTAAGTTGGTGCCGTCATGTCAGTTTTGCCAGACGGGACCATAGAAATGGGTCTGTTTCATCCTTGCATCACCAGTACCCAGCCAAGCACAGTTTGAGAGAACACCTGTGTATGTGCATGTGGGCAGCCTTGTTATATGTGAGCCAAACTGTCTCACTATTCATGGTCTCATCATCTCTGCTCTACTCCAGCTTTTTCCGCCCTTCTCCTCTGCACTTCTCCCTCCAGTAATGTTCCCCTCTCACCATCTTCCAACTCTCTCCATTTTGTGGTTTCTTGTTTTTATTGCATTGATATTCTCATGCACCTCTGTCCTAGAGATACCCTGTTTGTCTATCTCCTCCCTGATTCCATGTCTGCATTTCACATTCACTTGTGCAGACAGCAGGTTCGGTGCCCAAATCATCTGATACTTTTCTCTATCCTTGCAATTCTACTGTATACTCACTCCTCTTACCTAATTATGTTTCTCTCTCCTCCTGTCTCTCTGAGACTCTAAGCCCCAAGCCTTGATTTTTCATCTTTGTGTCCCAGCAAATTGCATGGTTCATGGCAAACAGTAAGTGCTTCATAAATGTTAAATACATGAATTAAATTGAATAAATGAATCTTCCTTCCATTTATTGGTGGGTTTTTATACTTTACCCATCAAACAGTACAATGCCATGTGTGATTATAGGACATGACAATTATGTGGTTATAGGACCATGTGAATTATAGTAATTCATAGAAGAAAAAGAATAGTAGGAGAGGGAATGGATCCTTTGTGAAGGACAATACTGTATTAGAATTCAGAACAGATCAGAGGCCATATTATCATTGGAAGTAGAAGCTTTTTAATAGAAATGTGTAGTTGTGATAGGAAGTGACCCTAACCACCTCATTTTAAAATAGACAACCCCTCACAGTGCCTCTCCCATTGGTCCTGGTCCTGGGATTTCTCATCACCCAGTTTTATTGCCTTCCATGGCACTTGTCACCACCGGGTTGTTGGCTCCTTAGTGTCTGCTCTTGTGTTAGAATGTAAGTCATGTGTGGGCAAGCGTCTTGTCTGTGTTTCTCACCAGTGTATCCCAAAGTGCCTTGCATGTAGTGGAGACTTGATGAAATATTACATAAAGTGAATGAATCTTCTAGTTACTCTACAGAGAACGGTACCTAACCATTTGTTTTCTGCCTGATAATAAAATGTCATCATTTTTAAGTTTTCTTCTTTTAAATTTCTTAGGAGTTAGTAGGGACCACTTACTAAACAAATTCAAAAGTCTTTGCATGTACCTGACCCCAAATAGTCATCCATAGTTATTAGTAATTGTTTGCTTGTTTTAAGTGGCTTTGAAATCATTTGAATTATAATATGCAGTGGCGTATTACCTGCTTTTAATGCTACCCTTCTGTCCATTCCTTCACTTGGAAGTAGTTTTTTAAAGTAGAACATGAAGAAAATGTAAAAGTGCCACTGAATATTTTAACCCTGTAAATCAGAATGCATTGCAAATAGGAACTGCAAAGTTAATGTGATAGATTAGAAATTATTCTTTGAGACCAGGTGTGGTGGCTCACATCTGTAATCCCAGCACTTTGGGAGGCTGAGGCAGGCAGATCACTTGAGGTCAGGAATTTGAGACCAGCCTGGCCAATGTGGTGAAACCCCGTTTCCACTAAAAATACAAGAAGTAGCCAAGTGTGGTAGCAGGCACCTGTAATCCCCGCTACTCAGGAGGTTGAGGCAGGAGAATCACTTGAACCGGGGAGGCGGAGGTTGTAGTGAGCCAAGATCATGCCACTGCACTCCAGCCTGGGCAACAGAGTGAGACTTGGTCTCCAAAAAAAAACAATTGTTTGACACCTTTCCTGTGTAGCAGATTTTTTTTTTAAAGCAATATATTAACGTTGTAAAAACTGAAGTCATGAACTGAATAAACACACACACACACACACACACACATATATAGCTGAAGACTTTACTATTTGCTTTGAACAATGGGGCAAACAGAGCATGAAATTAAGTGTCAGGCACATTAAATCTACAGATTTTCAACTTTTTATATGGTCACTTTTGAACGAATAACAGTAACTTGAAAACTAGTTTGACTCTAAAACAAATTATGGCCTAAAATACATTTGATAAGTAGAAATAATATGATTGAAAAGCTAGCTAAAATAGAGGTTGGCATCACCTTGCTTGCAGTGTGAAAGATTTTTGCTGCTTCATAATCAATAATCCCAAATGACTCTGAAATTCCAAATGACTTTGCTGATGAGTAAAAGGTACAGAAAAATAATGTAATGGAGGAACAGAGAATCAGTGGAAAATGAGTTTGGAATCTTTTTCTGAGCATTTCTTTAAAGCATCAGAAAAATGTCCTGCACTTGATTCTCTCTGATCTGTATATCAAATGTGAAACCCAGATATTTTTATTATTAAGGTAATGTGCTTTCAAATCAAAGGGGTCAAGAAGTGCAGAAGATACACCTTTGAACCTGCAGCCTTCTTTTGCACCTGTTCAGAAGGTCAAATGGCTAAAGGATCAAAATTAGGCCCCAGAATAGAAATGGAAAATAATGTGTATGCAAAGACAGAAGATGAGTGTCTTTAATTTAACAACCTGGCTACATTGAAGAGGAAAATGGAAATGGAATTAAAAAATGAAAAGGGAAGCTTATTAAAAAGAAAAAACGGGAGCTAGAAAGGATGAAAATGTGAAAGAGGATTTTAGATGGCATTTTGTGGAGAAATGTGATTTAGTTAAGTAGGAAAACTGCATTTGTGGTGTGTCTTTTAGTGTCATTGTTCATTCACATGCATTCTGGGTGATGTTTGTCAAATGGGAGAGTTTTTCTGCTTCTGGTTTGTTAAACACTTCCATGGGATTCAAGATTTCATTTCCACAAATAGAATTCAAGAGCCAAGTGAGTATTGCTCAGTGAGATTCCAGATTTCTATTTATGGTCCTGAATGATCCTCCCTAGAGGAGGCCGGTCACCCTCAAAGACCCAAAGGACAAGTCATATTGGAAGAAAAGGCTGAGCAAATGAAAGTGCTTCCACTTGGCCAAGGCATGTGTGTGCTGATTGGGAGCTGGGATTCATGTTTAATTGGATATTTGTGCCCCATCAGCATGGATGCTGACATTTATCTTTCTAATAATAAGAGCCACCTTCATGCCCAGGTCAAAGAAATGACCAGGATATTGTACAGTGTTTCTTATCTTTTCATACTGTTTTCTGGAAAGGAGCTATCAAATGGGAACCATCACATCCTACACATTTTTGCTTTCCTGTGGGTCTGAGTGAATTATGCCCCAGGGAAATAACCAGTCTGGCTTGTTAAGTAGCTGCCGACATAATATTTCTAAAAACACATTTTAATTCTGATTTCCACCTGCCCCATATGTCTTCAATAAAAGAATGTTAGTAGCAGGGATGATTGCTTCAGACCAGGAGTTGAAGACTAGCCTGGGCAACATAGTGAGACCCTGTCTCTATTAAAAAAAAAAAAAATCTGGGTGTTGTGGTATGAATCTATAGCCCTAGCTGTTCAGGAGGCTAAGGTGGGATGATTCCCTGAGTCCAGGAGTTTGAGGCTGCAGTGAGCTATGATCACGCCACCGCACTCCAGCATGGGCAAGAGAGTAAGCCTTGTCTCTAAAAAGCAAACAAAAAAAAAAAAAAAAGAGAGAGAGAGAGTAGCAGTAGTGGAAGTGGCAGCTGTACCAGAAGGAAGACTAATAACAAAATAGTAATGGCAGAGGATACTATTTATTAATTATCATTAATTGTCAGTAGTATCAGGGACTGAACAGAATGTTTTACATTTATTTTCTAATTGAATTCTCATAGCAAACATGTGAGATAAATGTATTTATCCCCTTTATCTTGATGGTGAAGCAGAGGCTTAGAGAAATTAAGCTACCTGCTTGTGAGTAACACAGCTAGTGAATGGAAAAACCAAGCTGCAAACCTAGATCCATGGAATGCCATTTGAGCAGAGTCAGGCTGAGTGTGTGATGTCATACAAACTTCCTTATTAGATTTGTTGGTCTGTTTAGCTCACACTTGTGAATAAAAAGTGTACAGTGACAGGCTTCTTTTGTGTTATTCACACAAAACTCCATACCTAATACAATGCTAGGCTTTGAACAAGTATCCAGTAAATATATTTGAATGAATGAATGAATGGAGACAGAGCAGACACATTCCTATATTTTAATACAGATCCACAAGGCGACTCCTGGGCTTTTCAAGTTGCTCACCTTTGTCTTGACGTGAAAACCCTGCTCTACTATAAAATTGGAACAGGAACAGATACATGGAGAAAAGGTTTTATTCTGTATTCTCACTTCTAGAATGTATATATCATTAGGAAACATTATGGACAATGGAGAGAGCTCCATACTTATTGTATAATTCATTCTTCTAAAGAGTATTCATTAACCCCCTAGGTGCTAAGTGCAGAGAATGTTGTAGTAAATAGGTGTAGGAAAATATCAGATCACCATAAGGGATATAGTGAAGATGAGATGTGTTAAAAACATCTTGGGGATTACTGAAGATTACATGATCAAGGAAGACGACCCTGCAGAAATGATGTTTAAGTTGAGATCTGAATGATGAGCTGAAGCTAGCCACAAGAACATCTGAGAAAAGAGCTAGCTTTCATTACTCACCCTAAAGTAAGGGTGGGCTGTATATGTTAGAGGAACAGAAAGAACAGGACTCTCTTATTCTTGGAACATCAAGACCATGACAAAGAAGAGTAGAAGATGCATTAGGAGAGAGGTCCTTGCAGGCTTGGAGTTTGGATTTTATTATAAGTGCAAAGGAAAGCCACTGAAGGACCCACTCAGGTTTACATATTTATAAGTTTACTCTGATTGTGCTGTGAACAATAGACTGTAGGTGGAAAGTGTGGAATTTGGAAAATAGGAGGTTATTGCCAGAGTCTAGGTGAGAAATAGTTGCCTTTGAATGAGGTGGAAGGAATAAAGGTAGAAGTGAATGTATGCATCCTAAAGATATTTCTGGGTATACCCCACAGTCTTGTATGTACATGTATGTATGTATATATGTATGATGTATGTATGTATAAGGATGATTACTAGGATTTTCGTCAGGATCTACCAGGATGTAGAAACTGGTGGGAGAGCAGATTTGAGGGAAGTCATGAATTTTGTTTTGAGCGTGTTAAGTTGGAAAGTTCTGTTTGTTGGACAGCCAAGTGGGATATCGAGTAGACAGCTGGTAAAGATGGAGAGGGAATTAAAGAGAGATATTGAGAAAGAATAATAAACTTGAGAGTCATTTGATTTATTGACAATATTTAAAGCCAGTGGGACTTGAAACTACCCCAGGAGAGAGTACAGATAGGAAGTAAAAGGGATTCCCAAACCAAACCCCAAAGCACACCATTTAGGTCAAAGAGGAAGGTGGGACAAAGAAAGAAGGACTAACTAGTGCAGTAGAGAGAAAACCATTTTATGTTGTGTGTATTTTACCAAACTAAAAATAAAAGCTTTTTTAAATATAGATATTCAATCTGGAAGGTCCAATGTTTAGTAATAGGCATTCTAGAAAGGAGAACAGAGTAAACAGGAGAGAGAGAGAGAGAGAGGTGTGAAAGCCAGGAGAAGAAAGTATCTCAAGAAGAAAGTGTGTTCCATTGTGTCAGAGGCTACCAGGAGGCCACAGGAAGGAAGTTGTGGTCTTGGAAGAAGTAACACTGGAATTAGCAACCTGCGTGTCTCAGTGGCCATGACAAGAGCATGTCCAGTGGGAGGATGAGGAAGGAAGCCAGCTAGAGTGTGGGGAGACAGCGTGAGCTACTGAAACAGATTCAGTCAGCTCATACAACTCTTCCAAGATGCTTTCCTATGGAGAAACCAGGCAATGTTATTCATCCTCAAAAAGGAGGGAAATGGTGACACTTTTTACAACATAAAGAAACCTCTAGGACAATAGGCTAAGTGAAATGAGCCAGTCACAAAAAGACAGAATGGCCTGAATCCACTTACATGAGGATAGAGTAGGCAAACTCACAGAAGCAGAAAGTAGAATGGTAATTGCCAGAGGGAATGGGGAGACAAGGGGATAGGGAGTTATTGTTTAATGGGTGCAGAGTCTCAGTTTTGCAGAATGGAAAGAGTCCTGGAGATCAATGGTGGTGATGGTTATACAACAGTGTGTACTTAATACTACTGAACTGTACAATTAAAAATTGTGAAGATGGTAAATTTTGTGTTATGTGTATTTTACCAAACTAAAAATAAAAACTTTTTTAAATGTAGATACTCAATTTGAAAGATCCAATATTTAGTAATAGACATTCTAGAAAAGAGAGCAGAGTAAACAGAGTAGGGAATATACTTTAAAAACTAATAATGCATGATTCACCAAGGCTTGATCTTAAAGTTGAAAGGGACTACTGACTACCTCTCAGAAAGAGTGAAAGAAGACCCATATCTAAGCACATTCTCATGAAATTTCAGAATATCAAGAATAAAAAGGTCCTTAAAGGCTTCTAGGGGGAAAATGTAAGATATCAAAAAAGGAATGAGAATCAAGCTACTTTGGATTTCTCACAGCAACATTTGAAGGAAGAAAACTGTGGAGCAATGCCTTCAAAATTGTGAGGGATTGTTTTTTCAGCTTAGAACTCTAGATCTAGCCATTTTATCAATCAAATGTGAAGGTAGAATAAAGACTTTTTCTGACATGCAGGGACTGAGAATGTTTACCCCCAAAGCCGTTTCTTAGGAAGTTGCTTATGAATATGTTCCAGCAAAGAGAAGATGTAAACTAAGAAAAGAGCAAGATTGGGATCCAGGGAACAGTTTATCCATCCATCCATCTATCCAGGGCAGCAATGGAGGAAAATATGTAATGGCCCCTTTGTAGCAGGTCTGGGGAGCAGCCAGTGTAATCTAGGGTAAAGAGAACTCTATGAGGTAGATCTTTGGGAAAAACAGGGAATTTGGTAAATAGATAATATGATTAAAATCTTTGAAAAAATTGATACCAACAAAACAAGAGAAAAAGAAATGAAATTAAATACTCCAAAGTGGCCGGGCATGGTGGCTCATGCCTGTAATCCCAGGATTTTGGGAGGCCGAGGCAGGAGAATGGTTTGAGCCCAGGAGTTTGAGACCAGCCTGGACAACATAGTGAGACCCTCATCCCTACAAAAAAATAAAAACATTAGCTGTATGGGGGCATGCACCTGTAGTCCCAGTTGCTTGTGGGGCTGAGATAGGAGGACCATTTGAATCTGAGAAGTTAAGGCTGCAGTGAGCCAGGATCACACCACTGCACTCCAGCCTGAGTGACAGAGAAAGACCCTGTCTCAAAGATAAATAAATACCCCCAAATACTCTAACATTGCATAAGAATATTTGCTCCAAATATGAATTAAACTAAACTGTGGCATGAATTTAAGCAGCTGCTGGCATATAAGAAAAGAAAGTCTATTTACTTTTAAGGCTGGGAAACTTATTTGTGATTGTTAGTGGATATGACACTGGACCACTGAGAATGTGATAGAAGAAATAATCATCCAAACCAGACTAATTAGCCCAGCATTGGAATAGTATATGTAATCATAAGCTAAATACTACTTATTGATTTTTTTACCTGTGACTCAATTTACAATCATACTTAACATAGCAGACCAAATAGAGATCTTAGAATAGAAAATATTGCTGTTAACCTTGACAATATATAATAAAAGTAATATTGTAGATGACAGAAGGTCAGACTTTGAAGGCAAGGAACAATTATAGGAAAAAAATTTTAAAACCTTATTTGGAAAATCATATAGATTTAAATACATCATTTAAGGTTAAAAAAATAATAGATGAACTAAAATTAGTAATACTGTCACAGACATTCAGAAGAAGAGACAAGAGGAGGAAGCTAGCACGTGTCTCCTAATTCTTGATCATTCTCATTGTGGTATCAATGGATAATCCTTTGAGTCTGATAAATTAGAGACTAATAAGATAAACCACTAAGAGGTTACCCCTGGAAATTGCACCTGAAGTTGGAGATGGGAGATGTTTGAGTTAGGACCATGTTAGGGTTATACTTTGAAAACAAGATAGTTTCCAGTCAGAAGAGATGGGACAAGAAGTTCATGTTTTTTACTCTGAGCCTTTTGGGATAACTTATTTTTTAAAACCATGTGCATACTTTCTTTTATAGCAACAAAAGGGTTAGAAATAAACAGGATAAAAAGTGAATAATAGAATGACTATAAAGGTGTAAAAATTGCTTAAATAATTAGTCAAATGAGGGCCCATTATTATTTATTAGGAATGTGGTTGTAAAGATACATGCATGGACATGGATTCTGGAAAAAGTTTATATAAATAAAAGTAATTATGCTAATGAGGCAAATTCTCAGCAAAAATTTTTTCTAATTGTATGAAACCTAGTATTTGAAGAGTAAATGCAAATGTATAAGAATATGTATAAAGTAAAAAATCTATTATAATTCATTTACCTCTAGCTTATCCCCTTCTCACTATGTTGGTGGTGAGATTTTCAAAGCTCTGTCAATCTTAGATTGCCAGACTGTTTTGTCTGAATTGAACAGTCCATTTGAACTGGAGTTTGCTCCTGTGTTAATCACCTCTGGCTGCCATAATGAAGTACCACATACTGGGTGCCTTAAACAACAAAACATATTTTCTCCCAGTTCAAATGTCTGGCAGTCTGAGATCATGGTGCCAATGTGGTTTGATTTTGGTGAGGGTCTCATTGTGTCCTCTTTTGCACAGGGGCCACCCTCCCTCTGTGTGGTGGAGAGAGAGCGAGCTCTCTGAGGTCTCTTCTTATGAGAACACTAATCCTATGTATCAGGGAACTACCCTTTATGAATTCATTTAACCTTAATTACTTCCCTAACGGCCCTGTCTTGGAATACAAGTTGGGACTTAGGGCTTCAACATGTGAATTTTGGGGAGACACAGATATTCAGTCCATACCAGCCCCGTCAATTTATTCATCATTTGGCTGAATTAACAGATAGATAAATTGTTTTAACACCAAGAAAT
Organism: Pan troglodytes; assembly: GCF_028858775.2. Classification (NCBI taxonomy): domain Eukaryota; kingdom Metazoa; phylum Chordata; class Mammalia; order Primates; family Hominidae; genus Pan; species Pan troglodytes. The sequence goes on along the minus strand of NC_072405.2, from coordinate 128,766,737 downwards.
CATGGACCTGGGGTTGGGGGTGGCTAACTTTTAAAGCCCAAGAATGCTAGTATTGGAAACTTTGTATAGACCACCGCCTACCGTAATGGATTCCAGAGTTCATAGGCTCTCCAAGCCCCCAAATCCCTACTCTGCCCTACTAAATACAATTGCAGCAATATTTTCTAGTGCTTCTGTTTTTAACACAGTGCCAACAGCATGGTGACCGTAACATCCCTTGGGCCCATCAGCCCTCTCTTTTCTATGAAATGATCCAAATAAAACACTTAGACTTTTGATTATTTGATTTGATCTTCACAACACTTTGTAAAATGGGCAGAGTAGGTATTTTCTCACTTTAATAGTGATATAATTGAGAGACAGAGAGCTTAGCATTGCCCTATTGTATAGTATAGGAAATGCACCTCCTTCCAAGATAAGGTGAGTAGAAAAAGCCCTTGAGTAGGAGTCATGTGGCTGGTCCTGAACCCAGCTCTGCCTTTGGCATACCCAGATTAGGACAAAGTCAGAGTCATCTTTGATCAGGTTTATCTTAATTCATTAAGGAAGCAAACTAGCACTGGAAACCTCAGTAAGATAGCTCGCATCTCTAATCCATATTGTTCTCTCCTGTTTCTATCAAATTAGAGTGCTATCATGAAGTAAGCATGAAGTTTGAAATTACTGCAGACCTGGACTGAATGCAGTTCTGAAATTCACTAGCGGTGTGACCTTGGATGAGTTACTTTACCTTTCTAAGCATGTTTCTCTACTAGCAGTAATACCTACTTTGCAGGTTGTCAGGAAAATTCAAGATGATTTACGTAAAGTTTTTAAGACAACTCTTCCCATGTTTTGTGGGAAGAATATCATTAGAATGATATCGAACATGATGTCTGGAATGGCATCAGTATACTTTTAAGCCACATCCCTGAAGCTAATTTGGTCAGGCTTGACGACACACGTTCTCAGAAGGGTTTCAGAAAAGCAAAAGAAGAGTGCAAATGCATGCCAAGCCTCTTGGAAACATATCTCAGAAACCTGGCCCATCACCACCTCTGCCACATTCTTTTAGTCAAAGCAAGCCACATGGCTCCCTTCTACCACCCAGACTCAAGAGGTGGAAAAATAGATGCCATCTCATGGCAGAGGACCTTTAGTCATATTACACAGGGGCATTTTTGCACTGAGGACATTTTTTGTCATCAATCTACCACATTGTTATTCCAAAGTAATTGTTGTAGAAATGACATGATGATGATGATCAATAACAATTTTTGTGGTTCATTTTTGTTTTCATCTTTGCTTTTGTCATGCTTTCATTCATCGAACATTCACAGAGGGATTTGCCCCTTGGTATGTGCTCAGGGCATATATATGCCTTTGTGTCACAGCACCTCCCATAGAGTGTGCTCATCTATGTGGATGAGCGATAGGTTTTCCTGCTGTACTAAGACAGAGCAGACACAAAGTACAGTGTGATCCTCTCCCTCCATATTTCTCTTGACAGGCTGTGCATTCTGGGCTGATAGGAAGTACAGGCCTTGATAACCAGAGCCATCCAGGCTGCCAGGACGTCTTGTTTCCTGTTGAGTGCCTGAGCACATCTGCTTATTCCTTCTATGAGTTTTTATTGTAGACACCCTGATGCCCAGCAGCATGTGTTTGGGGGCCAGCAGATCTCACCAGCGTTGCATACAAGCATCCGCTTCAGAGCTTGTGAGCAGTGGCGTTTACACATCTGGATAGTGTGCTTTTATAAATAGCTCCATGAGGTGCCTGGGGAAGCTGGGCTGTATCTTTGGCATGGAATTGGGACACCTTGTACATCACTGTCCCTGGAAATAGAGGACTGCTTATTCTGAGTTTCAGAGAGAAATAAATGACAGGACTTATCACTGGAAGACATAAGGTGATACCGTGTCATTGCAGCAAACCCAGGCTTGAATAAAGAGAAACATACCTTTGCCCCTCTTAATTTGGTATTTTTATTTTTTCCATTTTCCCCCTTTTTCTATATTTTCTCACTTTTTTTTTTGTTTTTTTGTTTTTTTTTTTTTTGAGATAGTCTCGCTCTGATGCCCAGGCCAGAGTGCAGTGGCACCATCTCTGCTCACTGCAAGCTCTGCCTCCCAGGTTCACGCCATTCTCCTGCCTCAGCTTCCCGAGGCAGGCTGGGACTACAGGCGCCTGCCACTGCACCCAGCTAATTTTTTGTATTTTTAGTAGAGACGGGGTTTCACTGTGGTCTCAATCTCCTGAACTCGTGATCCGCCTGCCTCGGCCTCCCAAAGTGCTGGGATTACAGGTGTGAGCCACCACGCCCGGCCTATTTTCTCACTTTTGTCCTCTTCCTATGCCTGTGTTTTTCACTGGTACCTTTTAATCCTCTTCCTTTCTTAACAACTGTTTTTCTTTCAATCTTAGCTGACTATACCTAACACCATCTCACAGTGCCTACAGCTCAAGTCGGCTGGACTCCAAAGACTCTGCCTCTGTAGGCCGGTGCGGTGGCTCACACCTGAAATCCCAGCACTTTGGGAGGCCAAGGCGGGTGGATCACGAGGTCAGGAGTTCGAGACCAGCCTAGCCAACATGGAGAAACCCCATCTCTACTAAAAATACATAAAATAACTGGGCATGGTGGCGGGCACCTGTAATCCCAGCTACTCGGGAGGCTAAGGAAGGAGAATCGTTTGAACACGGGAGGCAGTGGTTGCAGTGAGCAGAGATCACGCCATCGCACTCCAGCCTGGATGACAGGGCAAGACTCCATCTCAAAAAAAAAAAAAAAAAAAAAAAAAAAAAGACTGCCTGTGTCCATGCTGCTGCCCCACTGCTTCCCCAAGCCAGGCTTCAGAATCCAGCAGAAGAGGATGCCAGTGCTATTCAGGAGATATTAAGATATACTTTCGGGAAACATTATATGTGGGAGGCACTATTTAAAGTACTTTAGTTAAACCATTTCTAATCCTTCCACAAACTATAAGATAGGTATTATTTGCAGTGAATGTAGAAATATGTTTAGAAAGGTTCAGTGACCAGCCCAAGGCCCACAGTGCTAGTGAATGCCAGAGCCTTCAACCCAGGTCTGCATGATTCCAAATCATGCAGTTTGTTTCATCACATCACTCTCTGTGTCAGTTGAAAAAGAAAAAAATTGAGGATCAGAGATGTGAGCTGTCTTGCTAAGAATTATAGTGCTAGACTGGCTCTGCATTTTTGGCTCAATATAAGAGAAATCTAATCGGAGGAAAGGCAGTTTTAGTCCCAACCTGGGAATGTCAAGAGCGCAGCTGGGACCTGAACCAGTTTTCTGACACTCAAAGGATGTAGGATCTGTGATATATGATGGCGGAACAGACAGTTCTTTCATTTGTTCAACAGATAATTATTGAGTTCCTGCTTTGTGCCAGGTACTGTTCTAAATTTTGAGATTCTTTGCAAATTAAGAAAGACCCTTGTCATTGTGCAGGTTGCAAGCCAGTGGGAAGAGACGTATAATAAACAGTAGAAAAAATAACAGAATTGTATAGTGTGTTAGATGATACTTATGATGGAGAGATAAATAGTGGAGCATGGTAATGAGTATAGGAAGCTCCAGAAGGGAGTCTTGCATTTTTAAACAGGGAGATCAGGATAGGACTTATTGAAAATGGAGCATTTGAACAATTCTCAAAGGCTTTGAAAGAAGTGAGGGTATTAGCCTTGTAGGTATCTGGGAGAAGGGTATTCCAGCAAAGAAAAACACAGGCATAGTTGGCATTTTTGAGCAATAGGAAGAAGACTGGTGTAGTGGGAACAGAATGTATTAAGGAAAGAGTAATAAAGATGACATCAAAGAGGCTGGGCGCAGTGGCTCACGCCTGTAATCCCAGCACTTTGGGAGGCCGAGGCGGGCAGATCACGAGGTCAGGAGATCAAGACCATCTTGGCTAACACAGTGAAACCCCGTCTCTACTAAAAATACAAAAAAAAATTAGCCAGGCATGGTGGCGGACTCCTGTAGTCCCAGCTACTCGGGAGGCTTAGGCAGGAGAATGGTGTGAACCCGGGAGGCAGAGCTTGAAGTGAGTCGAGATCGCGCCACTGCACTCCAGCTTGGGCAACATAGTGAGACTCCGTCTCAAAAATAAATAAATAAATAAATAAATAAATAAAAATTAAAAATAAATAAATAAATAAATGAAAGATGACATCAAAGAGCTGGGTAGCTAGATCATGTGAGCCTTTGTAAGTCATTTTAAAGATTTCAATTGAAGGCTGGACACGGTGGCTCACGCCTGTAATCCCAGCACTTTGGGAGGCCGAGGCAGGCAAATCACGAGATCAGGAGTTCGAGACCAACCTGGCCAACATGGTGAAACCCCATCTCTACTAATAATGCAAAAAAGTTAGCTGGGCGTAGTGGCAGATGCCTGTAATCCCAGCTACTCAGGAGGCTGAGGCAGGAGAATCACTTGAACCTGGGAGGCAGAGGTTGCAGTGAGCTGAAATCGTGCCATTGCACTCCAGCCTGGGTGACAGAGTGAGACTCAGTCTCAAAAAAGAAAAAAAAAAGAAAAGATTTCAATTGAGGGGAAGGAAGGAAAGAACAGGATGACCTGTTTGTTGTATTAGTACGTAGATGCAGGAATCTAGGTGTGGCATGACAGTGTTTCCAATCAGGATTGTAGCAATGTTGGTAATGAAGAGATTGACATCTGGATACATTTGAGGGTAGAATTATCAGGTCTCCCTAATAGATTATATGTGGAGTCCAAGAGAAAGAGGAAAGTCTATGAAAAATCCAGGATGCAGGGCCTCCACAGTGGGAAGCATAGAGTTTCTATGATATGAAATGTAGGCTACAAATGAGGCATTTTTAGGGGGAAGAACAGGAGCTCAATTTTGGACATGTTGAGTTTGATATATTTATTATATGTAAAAATGAAACTGAAGTCATCAGTTGCATATGTATATATGATTCTGTAGTTCAGGAAGAAAACTGAGCTGGAGGTATAGTTTTGGATTCCTCAGCCTACATCATGGTAAAAGGAAACCAAAAAACAAGCCATGAGACTCAATGGAGAACCCTGATATGACATGTGAAAAGGAGATTAGTACAGTGGGCAGTGAGATTTGTCTTGCATTTATCCAAAGGCAAAACTCAAGAATCAGTAAAAAGATGATGAAGATCTGACTTTGACTTCCATATGAAAGTACGTTTTAAAGCATTAATGTTTATTAACAATGGTGTGGCCTATTTCATAGGATACATTTTCGGATGCTGTGGATTTTCCGGGAAAGTGCTGAATCTAGATCAGTGTTTTTCCAAATTTTGTGTAGCTCAAAAAAAGAGAAGAAAAGAAAAATAATCATTTTAAATTAGGAGATTGACATTTTGTCTTTACCCAAGTAAAGTTGTTTACACACACAAGCCTTGATATATTCATCATAATTTAGGTTTACTAACCCCCATCTTAGATGTCTTAAAGTGGATTGGACTCTTGCATTAGGTTTAAATTTGAACCCACTAACTACTGAGAGTCCTTGACAACTTTTGGAGTCTGTGGTCACAGCATTTAGAAATTTTAAAGTCCATTAATAATATTCAGTATGGGCAAATTAAGAGAAAAAAATCCTCTAGTCTTATCTCCTTTAAAAAAAAAAAAAAGACACTACAACAGTGATGTCTTTAAACAGTGGTTCTCAAATTTATGGTCCCAGGACTTTGTCGCACTCTTAAAAGTTTTTAAGACCCTCAAAGAGCTTTTGTTTATGTAAATTATGCAAATACGGGAAAATAACGAATACATTGGTTAATAAGGATTTCAAATGATGAACTGACACCTGTTACTTGTTAATCATACAAATTTAGGCTTCGATAATCCATTCCATTTTCGTTGTCAACACATTGAGAATACTGCCTTTTGAAGGAAATATGAATAAGCTACAATTCCCAGTAAAGAAGACTAGGAAATGAAGGGTCTAAAATAGATCCCCTGTGCAGAACAGACGAAAAAACTAATAATGCCTCACTATATGTTCAGAAAAGTTATCTAAGTTGCTTACACATTACTGGTCTTCAGGGACTCTTATACTATCAGAAGAGATTAGCATCAAGATTTGAAAAGTAAGAAATAATCCAGGTGATATTAAAGCAGTGGTTAAAGATGGAAGAATGTGAAATAACACTATACACATTTAATTATTCTACTGCTTAGCAGAAAAGGTTCAAGTCTATTTTGGAGAACTTAAAACTTAATGTTTAAGAGTTCTTTTCAGTTAAACACAAATGCACTATGTATATTTATCTTTCTTTCACCTAAGGGGATATGTATTCTTCTTTTACCTGTAAACTTTCTGGCAATGAGATGTCTTCCCCTTAGGAGGCATGAAGTTTAAGAGTTTTCTCTGTCATAAAATATTTAGGTCCAAACCCATGAATAATCCCTAATATGTAGATCTTATAGACCATTCGGGAAACAGCATGCAATAGACAAGATATGTTTTTAAAATTTTCTAACCACCTCTTTCCATGAAAGGATTAAGGTGACAGAAGAAGACATTATTAGTACTTTAAAATTAATTAATTCAAATATCAAGTATTCTATGAGCTAACAATTTTTCCTGATATTTAGTGACCTTTTTTGGGTGAATGAGCATTAAAAACTGCTAAAGTAGACATTAATGGTTTGTTGTGTATGTGTGTGTTTCCTCCTTTTCCTTCTTTCTCTCTCTGTAATCTTGAGTAAAATGACACAATAGAAGTTAATAAAAGAGAGGACTGGCAACTAAAGAAAGGACATTGCAAGATAGTAAGGGAAGAAATAGGCAATTCTTAGAGCTTGCAAACACTTGCTTATAATAATATACTAAACCGCTTTCTGAAATTTGGCCATAAAGCTCACTTTGCCCTGCCAATGAATGTAAACAGTCTAAGCATTCTCTATTTTTTGATAATCAACCAACTGGGCTCACCTAGTTAAGAGTTTGTACAACCATTGGGATCTTACAATTGCAGTGTTCTCTTATAAATCAAAGCCCAGTAAATTAAAAGAGAATTTATATTGTAAAACAGATAAGCTAAAGGATAGTTGAATCACAAAATAAAAATTTAACTTTAAAGGCATTTTGCAATATGTTCTTTCAATTTCAACCTTCTTTAAAGCATTTAATTATTCTGTTACTTAGCAGAAAAGCTTCAAGTTTACCTTGGAGAACTTAAAACTTAATGCTTCAGAGTTCTTTCCAGTTAAATACAAATCAGAATTACTGTAAAACATAGCTGAATTTATTATATGAGTAAATTAAAATAGAAATCATTTACCAAAAAAAAAAAAAAGTAATTTGCAAACAACCATTCTCTCAGGAATGTGTATTTTGCATAAAGTTAGTTCTTCCTGTAAAACAGAAAGGCATCAGAAAGGAAAAGCGTCTGAAATTCACTTTCAGTTTGTCTGTAGCAAGGCCAGGACCAATTCAGAAAGGAAATGTCTGGAATTCTGCTTGGTGTCACTATGCATAGGGGTTAAGATAACAAACTGCCTCGGGCCTCTTTCAGGGCAGCAAAATAAACCAAAATTGTCTCCAGGGTTGTAAATTCAGAGAATGATGTGGTAGACATGAACATTGAGAAAAAGAACTGGGGCAAATGTTTTTTTAATGTTTGCCGTTGGGCAGGATGTTTTTTTCTTATGAGTTTACTGTTTCTAGTAAAGGTGAAATGCTTTATTTCTTTGCTTTATGGACTATTATTATTTAGGCTTAGGCCCCTACTGCAGGAAGAAAAAACCCAGCAGCATATCAGAGAAAGTCATCGTCTAGGGATGGCTGTGAAGAGAGTGTAGGTGTTGGATGTTGAGGAAAGGAGGCGAGGCGGTCGAAGGCATTGACAGCTCTGCCTCTCTTTTCCTGCCTTCAGTGGGACAATATGTTGAATTCAAGTGATAAGGTTTAACATGTACTTCTTGTTGTTCTAATTGTACGTGGAAGTGAAGTGTAAGCTCTTTAAAGGAATCAGGTTATGCCATTCACTCCCAACATTTGGTAGCTGTTGGGGATGGAGGAAATGTTGATGGAAGGGGGAGTGACTGAGGTTGACCCTGGATGCTACAAAAAGAGAAGTTCAGGCAGAAAAAATCAAAGTCAGCTCTGAGAATCCCAAAAGAAGCAGCAGACTGGGGTAACTGGAGTCATTACAGCTCTTAAAGTATGGCAAACTAATAGTAATTTCATTAAAATGCCAAGGCTAAGAATCACCTGATAAGTGTATCAATACTTTTATTACCATCTGATTAAGAAGAGACAAACAGTAGGAATCTTTATTACCCTCATTTTACTTATTATGTCTGTTTACATGGAGGCATTTTTGTAGGCTCATACCATCTTAATTTTTTTTTTTGAGACAGTGTTTTTTATTTTTTGAGACAGTGTTGCTCTGTCACCCAGGCTGGTGTACAATGGCACGATCTCTGCTCAAGGCAATCTCTACCTCCCAGGTTCAAGCGATCCTCCTGTCTCCCGCGTAGCTGGGATTACAGGTGCATGCCACCATGCGCAGCTAATTTTTGTATTTTTAGTAGAGATGGGGTTTCACCATGTTGGCCAGGCTGGTCTTGAACTCCTGACCTCAGGTGATCTGCCTGCCTCAGCCTCCCAAAGTGCTGAGATTACAGGCATGAGCTACTGTGCCCAGCCTCATACAGTCTTAAAAATCTATGCCTAAAGTTTTGAGTATATGCTCTTACTAGTATATGCCTAGTAAGAGTATATGCTGAAGAATAAAGCAAAGCAACTCCTTGAGTGTTAACCTCAGAATCTCTGAATTCATGATAAAAAGAAAACTTACAACAAAAGCATACATGGTGGGCTGGTGAGGATGCATTCTGAGTCAGCTTAGTGTGTTTGGGTAAATCTCCACCTGAAGCCCAGTTGAGGCTGAGCGTCCTCCCTTTCCCAGGAAATGAGCAAGTTAAAGAATGTTCTTCCAAGAAGGAAAAAGTTTAATATATTGATGTATAAGCAACTTTATCTTTCTGCCTTTCCCTTCCTAATTTACAGCCTTCTGTGACTGGTTTACAGCAGTTTTCAAAAGATGTGATTAGCTTTACTTGCAAGAGTTTCAGGGTAATGATGTGTCAGCTATAAACTCATTCAGCTAATCTGAAGGAACATTTGTAGAGCAGGAAAGAACTAGATTCAGAGGTGCTGACTTGTGAAACATGGTGGTAAGTGATTTCTAGCTAAAAGATCTAAAATTCTAGCTTCCTAGTTGTGCAAAGGAAAGGACGTGATGATTAGCAAAGAGAAAAAGAAACCTAAACATCATCAACAATAAAAACATTTATTCATTTATACCCTCCATGCCCAACGTCTTCCTCTCTCATCAAAATTAGGCAAAGTCAATATGGTTTCCCACAGATGTTAGAGGGAAAATGGCTGCAGCCCATTACCCCAGTATGAAGGGCTGCAGGCATGTTTGATTAGGAGCCATGTAGGCATAACACACAGCAGGGTAGAGAAGCAAGGGCTGAACGTGAAAGTCACTGCTGATTAAATAGCAAGCTATGTCTGTGAATGCTGTTTCATTTCATTAATTCATTCACTTAATCCTTGTGGATGTACACGGGATCTACTGAAAACAAGACACTCTGGGGAACACAAAATTATAACAGATCTCACCCTCCCATCTTCACCATGTATTCCACTTACTAGGATTTCAAAACAATTTACCCTAAAACTTAGTGGTATTAGACAACTGTTTATGATGCTCATGGATTATGTGGGTCAAGGATTCACTCAGGGCACTGCAAAGATGGCTTGACTCTCTATTGTGGTATCTGGGGGCCTTGGCTGGAAGATTTGAAGGCTGGCGGCTGGAATCATCTGAGGCTTGTTCATTCATTTGTCTGGTCGTTGGTGATGACTGTCAACTGAGACCTTAGCTGGCAAATTGGCCAAAACTCCTACACATGGTCTCTCCATGTGGCCTGGGCTTCCTCACAACATGATGGTTGGTTTCCAAAGGTCCGTGCCAGAAGCTGTTTCTTTTTTATGACCTAACCTCAGAAGTCACATAGCATTAATTCCACTGTACTACATTGGTCAGGAAGGTCACATAACCCTGCTGAAATGGAGTAGGAGGGAGCATCTACCCCACATATTAGTGGAAGAAATGTCAGTCCCATTGAATGAAAAGCAGATACATATGTATGTGTATATGTCTATATGAAAACATACATATATGAATATATGGACATATATAAAATCATCTTTGGAAAACACCATCTACCACAATTAATAAAAGAAAAATATCACAGTACAAAATAAAAAGCGATCAGCATTGTGATTATTTTGAAAGCAATGGCCCAAGGACTCATATGACTGGAAATATACGAATAAAAAAAAAAAAACACCTGAGCATTGTGCTTTCCAACCTTGAGTTGCTTCCGTATTACTTCCACTGTTTTCACTATGACTCTCTCACCATCTGCACCATTGTTTCTTTATTTTTTTATTAAAAATTGGCCCAAGGGATAGTTGTGTCTTTAAACTCAAATTTGTTTAAAAAGCAAAGAAGATATTGCCACAGAAAATAAAATTTATTTTGCCATAATTATTTGCCATAAAATAAAGGGTAACTTTAAATACACTAAAAAGTTTTTAAAAGTTATTAGATGCTAGATATACTACCTTTTTTTAAGATTCTGAGACTGAAGCAAGCCCTTTCTTTGTCAAGGAAACAACAACAACAACACACATGTCAGCAGGTGTTACAATCACACTCCTACCAAATGACGGCTCTCCTTTTGCCTTAATCTGAAAGATTTGATAGAGAAGTGGAAGGAAATTATGCATATGGAGAAGAGCAGGGATAATAATGGCCACGTCCTTGTACCACCCAGGAGGCTTCAAACAGCTGCCAATATGATAGCCTTACTTTTTTTTGGCAAACACTGATCCAACATGATAAAAATCCTAGATAGTGAAGCATTAATCTGTCTAAAACCAAATTCCTGGGATCTCTGAGGGAGACCATCAGAGCATGGTCATCCCATGGGCATGAAATTGATGCTTATTCACTAATAAATGTATTTGTAATCCATCATTTGTCAAAGGCTAAGCTTTTCTCACTCCCTGCGTTTTTTTGTGTGTGTGTGTGTGTGTGTGTGTGTGTGTGTGTGTGTTTTCCTCATAAATACTTCCCTGAAAGATCCAGTGAACAAAAAAAAGACCATGACTAGTTGGCTTCTGTATAAAGCCTAACTGCCCGCATTATCTTATTACCATTCTCCACATCCTGGTGGAACTGACTTTTTGCTTCCCCACTTTGGTATAACTAATGGTCCTGGACATTTCAGGGCCACCCTAAGTCCAGAGCCCCCAGGCAGACTTGCAGTTCTTAGTATACAGTTATCTAAATCCAGTAACATTCATTCCTAAAAATATTATTAGCACTTCCTGGAGCCGGTGTTGTGCTAGGCTCTAGAAATGTCAGGGACAGCGAGAGATAAATACCTTCTTGGAATACAAAGAAAGGCACTTGGGGCCAGCTATATCTCCCCTTTAATGTAATTAATTGCTTAGCAACCCCATTGTTTTTTGCTAGAGTATTCATTAAAAAACACTACTTCCTAGGGATTCCTTGGGATTTTTTCTCAGCAGAGATGGTTAGATCATTTTCACAGCTTCTCCACCTGGACCTTTCTTTGTGCTTTTCAGCAGTATTGAGAAGGTCTACAGAGGTTAGGAGAAAGACAAGAACTAGATATTTATCTTCAGGGAATCCAGTCTGTAGCCTTTAACACACTCTAAGACTTTTAACTATAGTGTCTTCCTAGGCATGGGGCCAGCATTGACAGATCTTCCTTCTTTATTTATAGTCAGCTACGGTGAAGCTATCTAAACCGGTGGCTCTATGGACCCAGCAGGATGTCTGCAAGTGGTTGAAGAAACATTGTCCGAATCAGTATCAGATCTACAGTGAGTCATTCAAACAGCATGACATAACTGGTAAAGTATGCAGTATCCCAGATATTTCACTCCTTTTCTTTCTCCCAGTCATGATAGCCTTTCCCATACCCTTACCATGAAACAACATCTTCCTGCTGAAATTGTCTGGCATGGGTTTACTTCCAAAGGGGTGATAAATTCCAGATCCATGTGAGCCATGCTATTTAACAAACATACATGGTTATTATAGAAAACTGTGGATTTTGCGCATCCATTGTAAAAGTATATGGGAATCAGGGTGCAGGGTTGGGGGATCCTAGAGAAAATAACAGCATGCCAATCATAGAGAAAGGAAAGAAGGAAGTCTTTCACATGAGCTTGGCTATAGGATCACTATGTAGATCTTCCAAGTAGAAAAGGTTTCTAAGTAGGAAAATGCTTTTTAAAAAATGTCTAAGATAAAGTATATTGACTTCTTTGGGTGAGCTATACACATGTATCCAATCATGTGAAAGAGTCCATGGTGGAAAGTCGGTTTTCCTGACACTCCTGTCCTCTGGCCATCCATTTCCCTGTTGACCACCTTCTTGTATCTGCACCTAGCAATGTTCCAAGTTTCTGAAATGGAATATAATAATACTAACTCTCTGCCCTTGGGATGAATAGTTTCAAGGCACAGATAACGATTCCATTTAGATCAAGGGTATTCAAATATTATACGTGGAGGTCAGTAAGTACTTGAAAGCAGAAAATAGGCCAGGATAGTGAACCATAAAGGGGCTTCAGATCAAGTCTCTCAATTGGGGGATGGAGTGGGCAAGATGGAGCAAATATGCCCACCGTGGTAGCCCATCAGAATAAGGGGGCTTTTCCAGACCTTGCCTGCCCTTTCACCCTAAGATCCTGCTTGTATGTGGGCAACACTTCTCTTTTCCCTGCACAAACAGTGCAGTGAAAGATAGGACTGAGGATACACTCTGTAAACCAAAACTGTGTGGCTTCAAGGGGGAGACAGTGTTAAGAAGTCATTTCTAGTCCAGATCTTTTTTTTCTGAGAAAATGCTTTCACTCTGGTGGTAAAGTGACTTGTCATGAAATAGCTCAGCATTCTCGATGACAAACCTCTTTCCAAACCCACACTTTCTGTCATGACAAATCCTAATCTCTCTTGTTCTGTTCACTCCTATTACTTTAAAAAGGGACTTGTTAAGCAGAAAGTATTTCTTTTTGCAGTTCAGCTCTTAGGCTGTAGCTGTGAGATCTGGGGCAGGTCAATTCACCTTCTTAGAATAGGTCTCAGTCGATGGTTTTCTATGTGTGTTTCATGGAGCCCTTGACTGCCAAAGGGATGTGGGTGTGCTTTGGGTAGAGGCGGGTGCGTGAACCAAAACCACTCCCTTCATGTCTGTTGTGTATATTTGAACCATACAGAAAACTTGATTGATTTTGAAAACTTGATTGATTTAAAAAAAAAATTTTTTTTTAAACATTTAAGCACTAAATGTTTAAAAAAAATGCTGAGCTAGATGATCCTAGATTCCTGCTGACCACATTGATATGTCTAAATATATAGGGAAAACACCCAATTGTAGCTCAAGTTGAGTTAACAAACAAGAGAGTAAAATCCTTCTATCTTAAATATAAAAATGGTCCTTTATGCATTTCCTCTGTCACTCCCAACTAGAGTCAATGGCCCTTTTGGATGAAATCTCAGAAATTCGGAAGGCAGTGTGGGTACTTAGCTTCGATTCCAAGTGTCTACATTCATTTTCTTAGTTCCTCCCTTAAGAGTTTAAGAAAAGCCCATCTAAGGTCAGTTATTCTACTCCTAACTGTAATCAATCAGTTAGTAACCGTTTGCCTGATTATGGTAGCCTTCATCAGATAATGGCTGCTTAATGTTTTTTAATGCCTGTGCGATAGTAATGGCAAAGCCTTTTTCATGATCTTATTTGAAAGCAGTGTTATCTTTTATTAGGGGTGAGAATTATGAGGTCCCCTTGAGGGAAGGATAAGCATTTATAATGGTTTGAAGAGGATGAGCCTTACAGTCCTCAGAAATAAAGATTCATGCATCAATGCTTATGGAATAAATGGTCCCACTTCCCAAGGTTTTCTGCTAAGTGACATGAGGACAGGAGTGTGGGAATGAGGTATGCATTTCAAACAGTTGTCGTATGCTTTTGGTGGCAGACTTGGTCTTCATGAAACATATCAGGTATTGGAAAATCACTACTTTCTTGGGATCTTGGGCAAGCTGCTTATTAACCTGGGCAAGTTACTTAACCTCACTACCTCATCTCCAAAATAAAGAAAATAGTACCTGGCTCAGAGAGATGTCATGAAAATTAAATGAAATAATATAGGTAAACCACTAAGCTAACTGTTTCTTGACTCCTTTTACATGTTGGCATTGTGCTATTAGTCATGTCAGGACTCACCTGGAAGTGTCGAAAAACATGCTGTTATTTCCTTTTAAGGGCAGCCTATTTTCTGGCAAGAAGAAGAAAGCAGGGAATTACTTGGGGACTTAGGGAACAGAGAGAATGATTTCAGATTAACTTTTGGTCTACATCTTTTTGACATTCACCTATTTGAAGCCTCAGAAGACAACTCTCTTCCCCTGTTCTCTGGCCCCTGCCTCTCTAAGAGTGAATGCAAAATACCCAAATGATCACAAGTGCCAAGTGGCCAGAAAATAGCTTTCAGGACTTCAGCCAGTGTGCATTTACCAGCCCTGTGATGCTAGAAGCTGTGGGAATCCCAATACTCTTGGAGGCTGTGATGAACAGGGCAAAGAGGTTTGTAAAACTCAAGATGTGATGACAGAGCAAACCTCACCAGGGTGTGCAGACAGTAGAATGACTTAAGAGAGGACAGGGGAGTGGTTACAAGTACCAGGTCACAGCCCAGAGCTGCATCACAACCTTGTGATTTTGTAAAGGTTGCTGGGTGCATGGCAGCTTGTCACCTGCAGAAAAGGAGATGCTAATAGTATCTACCTCATAGTGTTGCTATGAAGGTGGTACACAGTCACAGTGAGCATACAACGCATGTGAGCTGCTGCTCTTTTCCAAGTGTTGCCCTGATGGTATCTTTGATAACAAAACAATACACGTAATGTTGAATTCATCCAGCTTTATTATCCTGGGAAAGGAGGGAAAGGAGCATCTAAGGGAAACAAAACATTCTGGGCTGGTAAATATCCTGTGCTAATCTTTAGGGCTGCAGAAAAGATTGTTCATGTATCTCTTATTTATGCTTAGATTCTCCTGAGTGCTGCTGTTCTTTTATTTTTCTTAAAGCAAGGATCTCCTCTATCATGCTCATTGAGGAAGCGTGTTATATCAATGTTATATACAAACATCCCTTGATTTAGAGGCACATGGTCCAGTGACAGTAAATAAAAAAGACATATATTAAATGGAGAGAAAAAGAAGAAGAAAACAGAGATAGGTTTTCTGATCATAGGTCTGAGTCAAATCCTCCCTGCTGCCCTCTACACCAACTTTTGACATGTAATAAAAACATAATGCCACACGTTAGTTTCTTGTCAGTAAAATAATATTTATCTTAAAGAATTTGGGGGAAGATTAAATGGGATGATGAATGTGAAGGGCCTAGCTTAATGACTGACATATAATGGGCATTCATTCATCCATTTAGGAAGTATTTATGGACCATCTACCATGTACCAGGTTTTCAGAATACAGTGGTAAGTAAGATAGTCAGTGATCCATGTAGGAAAAAAATTGTGCTTCCATGGAAAACTATGCATGGTCATCTATAGCACAATATTTTGGGTTATCTAATTCTTTGATTCTAGGCAGCAATTTTATAACTCTGTGAGTTGTAGATAACAGAGAGTAATACAATATAATTTTTCTCCATTGACATGTAACTTCTGTTCCACAGAGGTTCAGTTCACTTGCCTAACCACTGTGGATAAGGTGAGTTTTACCTCCCATTTATACATTTATTTCAGTCTTCCTGATCTATAATTGTGTCTGCTGTTCGGATTCTCCCTTGAGCTGGTTGTAACATCTTGCCAGTTTCCTCATTAATAAGTTAAATTAAAATCTTAAAGATGTGTTCACTTCCATATTTGTATGACAGTCATGATTTTAACCTTTTCTGAAAATTACGCTTTAACCTCAGTAGTGTTTAAATTGTCTGTATTTGTTTTTACAAAGAGTTCTACTATATGAACATTTGTTTCTGTGTTTATTTGAAGAACTTTAAATTCTAAACAAAATTTTCCCTTAGGTGCTTCAAAGTCTAAGAAAACTTTAGACATGTTTTAACCTATCAGTGTTCAAAATCTTTTGCAATATCAAAATTTTTGAAAATTTTATTGTGCCCAGAAGATACCTGCTCTTTGGTGGCAGATGTTTTAATCAGAAGAGAAGCTGCAGTAATCCCCCCTCATCTGCAAGGGAAACATAGCAGGACCCCCAGTGGATGCCTTAAACCATAGATATTACCAAACACTATTTATATAGTGTATACATACATACCTATGATAAAGTTTAATTTTTTAAATTAGGTTCAGTAAGAGATTAACAAGAACTAATGATAAAATAGAATGATTAATAATAATATACCATAATAATAATTAGGTAAATATCTCTCTCTGTCTCTTGAAACATCTTATTGTACTGTACTCATCTACTTTTCAGACCACAATTGACCACAGGTAACTGAAACTGCACAAAGCGAAACCGTAGCTAAGGGGGCTGCTGCTGTACTAGTAGCATTAACTCCCTGCAGAAGCACACTTTAAAAAGAATAAGATGGTTAGAACACTGGAGAGGCATTAGGATATATAGACTGAAATCATGAGATTAGGTTTAAAGAAAAGAAACTTGTGTATGTTTCTGTGCTTGCAAGATTCTGTCCCTAGCTTTCTGAGGCCTGGCTTGGAATGCTGATGAGGAGGCTCTTCTGGGGCCAGGTGTAAGCTCACAGGCAACTTTCAGATTCTTTTATGCACAGTCAAGTATCTCTTCAGGTTTGAAGTTTCTTCCTGTGGTGGTTGCTAACATCACCTCACCTCGTTTGGCTTCAAATCCTCTATCTGTGAAGGGTTCCTTCTCCTGCCAACTTTAAAGGCTTGTTTTCAGAGGTGAAGCACTCAGAGCTCCCCAGAATATAAAATATTTTTTAAAAGCTGCTTTGAATGTATAAAGGGTTTCCTTGGTCTACTTCATGGACGAACCATGGGTATCCTTTAGATGTCTACAAGAACAAATTGTTATCATATGAGTATCACTTACAAATGATTCCTATTGACTTATTATATTTCTAAATGATCGCCTACAAAATAGATGTATGCCTCTGGTCTGTTTTTTTATGCTGCAACTGTCACCCACTTGTACTTCTTTTCCTTTTTAAAAATATTCTGCTGAGATGTAGCACCTTGAAATTGGGCAGTTCTGAATATGCTATTGAGTAAAGGGAAAATCACTATCTTTTTAGGACCTTTGGAATGTGGCTCCATGCATTTGCTAACGTTGTTCTCTTCAGTGCTGATTTTTCTGGACTGTTCTACTCCTCTATCCTTCTGTGATTGTCTTCCAATTCTTTTATTATGGTTAGAGTTCCCTGTAGAAACCAATGGGGTGTGTAGTTAACAAGTGTCAAAAGGAGTAGAATAATTACTTTATGTGATGTACTTACGAGAATACTACTTAGTAGAATCCAGTATAACCAAACAAAATGTAGACGTATTTAACTATCCAGTGTGTCAGCTACACATTTTCTCATCTTTATCACTTCTGCTCTGGATATTGTGATCTACTTTCCTATCTCTTTGTATTTGTTTTTTCACATTTCTTTTTTGTGTGAACTGCTCTATACTCTTATTGAAACTTGAGCATAAATTTTATATTTACATAGTAAAGTTTCTGATATGATTAGAACATAAGTTGTTTCTCCTAATTTTCCAATAGAGCCATTGATTTTTCATTTTAACCCCTTTTAATGGAATACTTACTAGCTTTCTAAATTATAAACTTACTAACTTTAATATACATGATTTATTTCTCAGCATTCTTAAAACAAGGGTACTGAACTTCGTTTTCTTGATGATTCAGGGGAAAAGAATTCTGAGTGTTGGAAAGGACTTTAGATGTCTTCCAAGGATTTATGGGATCAATTTAAGAAAAAAAAAAAAAAAGACCCTTTCAATGAGAAATTAACACAAGTAGAAGGTCAGTGGACCACAAAATACCAGCTCCATTCCTGATAAAAGTCTTTGGAGAATGTAATTTATATCTGTAGACAAATTTATTTACTAAGAATGTTTCCTCTCTAAATGGATCATCCCAGTCACTGGCACAACTGAGCACTGCCTCTTTTAAGGCTTGGCAGAAAGCAGACTACGTCAGGACACAGGTCTCAAGTGAGGACAGAACATGGGACTGGGCTGAATGAGTAGCAAACGGAGGGCAGGAGAGAGGCCAAGAGCGTTAGTCAGGGAAGTCCCTCCACAAGGGAATAGGAAGAACGGAGGCTGAGTG
The DNA here is from genome assembly GCF_028858775.2 of Pan troglodytes. Taxonomy (NCBI): domain Eukaryota; kingdom Metazoa; phylum Chordata; class Mammalia; order Primates; family Hominidae; genus Pan; species Pan troglodytes. The sequence continues at coordinate 128,748,300 of NC_072405.2, read as the reverse complement.
TCCCCCTTACAATATAGGTACATGTCCCCCTGTGTTACCCTTTCTAACATCCCTACTGTGTAGTTGGACAGCCTTTGCTTCAACACCTCCAGGGATGAGCATTTTATAGTTTTAAAAAACAGTCTGTTTTTCTGTTCAAGATGTTGGATTATTGTGGTGGTGATGGTGGCAGTGGCAGTGGTGGTAATGGTGGTTGTTGTCGGTGGTGATGGTGGTGCTAGGGGTGATGGTGATGGTGTTTGGTTTTGCCTATACTCCCTCCTCCTCTAAGCTGAAGGCCCACTGAACTACTTTCAAGGGTTCTCAAATGTCATACTCTCTACCTTCTTGACACCCACCCATTCACCTGAATAATTCCAGTTTTCCTTCTGGCTTGAGTTTTAGATACCACCTCCTATAGAAAGCCCTCCTTAGTTCTCTTCATCTGGGTTAAGTATCTCATCTCTAGTTCCTAGGATAAGGCTCTATGGTAAGACTTATCACAGTAAGTTGGTAGTTGAAAAGTTTAATAAGAAAGTGTATGTTGAAGTTTGACTGAAACACACCCCTAGGTCCTGTTTAGGTTCCCAGGTTAGAAACTCTTGCCAAAGAAAGCTCTTGATGACTGCCCCCATTAGATTCTTGCTTCCTGGCATCAGTGAAGTATAATGCTATCTTCCAGTCCCTTCCTTTGTTCTAGTGGACTATTTATTGGATATCCCCAAATGCCTCCTCCCAAGTTCCTATTACTGAATACAACATGTCCAGGTTTCAGACACACACAAAAAATTACAAAGCACGCAAGAGGTAAGAAAATAACAAACTGAAGAGACAAAGTAATCATCAGAACCAGATTCAGATATGACACAGATGTTAGGTTTATCAAATAGGAAATTTAAAATAAATATGATCAATATGTTAAAGGTACTAATGCAAAATGTAAACTATATGCCAGAACAGATGACTAATGTAATAGAGAAGTGGAACTAATAAACAATCAAATGAAAATACTAGAAATAAAAAACGCTGTGATAGCGAGTAAGAGTACCTTCAAGGGGATCATCAGTAGACTCAACACAGCCATGGAAAGAATCAGTGAACTTGGAGGTAAATCAATAGAAACCACCCAAACCAAAATACAAAGAGTAAAATGAATGAAAACAACAGAGCAGAACATCCAAGAATTGTGGGACTATATTAAAAGATGTAACATATGCATTACTAGAATATCAGAAGAAGAAGACAGAAGAATAGTTCAAATAGTAATGACAACAGATTTCCAAAACTAATCACAAACATTGAACCACATATCCAAGAAGTTCAGATAACACCAACAGGATAAATATTTGAACTACTTTTCTCAAACACATGCACACACACACACACACACACACACACACACAGGACAAAGGTAAAATTTTGAAAGGAGTCAGATTTTAAAAACAAACAACAAATATCATGTACCTTAGTTCCAGAGAAAAGATAAGAATTCCAGGACACTTCTAATGAGAACCTCTTAAGCAAGAAGAAAATGAGTGAAAACTTTAAAGGGTTGAAACAAAAAAAAATGGCCAATTCTATATCCAATAAAAGTATTCTTCAAACATAAAAGAAAAGTAAGGAAAGGCTTGCCCAAACAAACAAAAACTGAAGCAATTCAGTGTCAGCAAACTGCCCTGCAAGAAGTGATAAAAGTTCTTCAGGCAGAAGAAAAATGATATAGATCAGAAACTTGAATCAACAGAAAGAAAGGAAGAATGTCAGAAAATGAATAAATGAAGGTAAAATAAATTCGTTTTTTCTTATTAATTGATCTAAAGGCTAACTGGTTAAAGCAATAATAACAATAATACACTGGGTTTTATACCATATAGATAAGTAAAATGAATAACAGCAATGCCACAAGGGATGGAAGGGAGGAATAGAATGCTTTGTTACAAGGTACCTGCAATACATGTGAAGAATAGTGTTATTTGAAGGTGGACTTAGATTACTTAAAAACATATATTGTTAACTGTAAGGCAAACACTAAAAATTTTTTTATAAAGGAAAGATAAATAATGTGTTGAGAAGATAAAATGAAATGGCCTCAAATACTCAGTTAAAATCAGAAAAGGTCAAAGAAAAAAGAGAGAAACAAGAGCAATGAATAGAAAAGTATAAAGATGGTAAGTTTTAAGTCTATCAATAATTACCTTAAATGTGAATAGTCTTAACACACTAGTTAAAAGACAGAGATTGTCAGATTAGGGGCAAAAAAAGCCTAACTATATGCTCTCTAGAAGAAACACACTTTAAGTACTGAGGTTAAAATTAAAGTATTGGAGAAAGATGTATTACACTAACACAGTCAAGACGCTTATAGTAGTTATATTGAGTTGAGACAATGCAGACTTCAGAACAAGAGTGAAAAGAATAAAGACGGCCTGTAATCCCAGCACTTCAGGAGACCAAGGCAGATGGATCACAAGGTCAAGAGATTGAGACCATTCTGGCCAATATGGTGAAACCTGTCTCTACTAAAAATACAAAAATTAGCTGGGCATGATGGCATACACCTGTAGTCCCAGCTACTCGGGAGGCTGAAGCAGGAGAATCGCTTGAACCTGGGAGGCGGAGGTTGCAGTGAGCCGAGATAATGCCACTGCTCTCCAGCCTGGCAACAGAGCAAGACTCTGTCAAAAAAAAAAAAAAAAAGGCAATTACAGAATGATACAGGGTTACATTCTCCAAGAAGACATAACAATTCTAAACATTTGCACTCTTAACATAGAGTGTCAAAATACATAAGGTGAACACTGATAATATTCAGGTAGAAATTGATAAATTTACCATTACAGTTGTAAACTTCAACATCACTCTCTGATGATCTGAACAGCATTGTCAATCAATGTGACCTAACTGATATCTATAGAACATTTTATAGAATGTATGTCCAATATACATTCTTCTCAATAGATGCAGAGAAAGCATTTGACAAAATTCAGTGTTGATCCATAATTTTTTTAAAAACTTACCAGAAAAGTAGAAATAACAGAAATCTTGATAAACAGCATTTATGGTGAACGTACAGGTGACATCATCCTAAATGGTTAAAAAACTTTTTTCTATACAGAATAAGACAAGACCATTAGCTTTCTTACCTATTTTTTTTTAATTTATTTTTGTATGTGTGTGACAGAGTCTCACTCTGTCAGCCAGGCTGGTGTGCGGTGACACGATCTTGGCTCACTGCAACCTCCGCCTCCCAGGTTCAAGCGATTCTCCTTCCTCAGCCTCCCGAGTAGCTGGGATTATAGGCATCTGCCACCATGCCCAGTTAATTTTTATATCTTTAGTAGAGACAGGATTTCACAATGTTGGCCAGATTTGTCTCAAACTACTGACCTCAAGTGATCCACCCACCTCAGCCTCCCAAAGTGCTGGGATTACAGGCATGAGCCACCACACCCGGCTACTTACCTTCTATCAAATATTGTTCTGAAGACCCTGGCCAGTGAAATAAAGCAAGAAAAAGAAATAAAGACAAAAAGATTAGAAAGGAAGAAGTGAAATTATTTTTATGTATAGATCAAATGGTTTATATAAAAAACTATGAGATCTAGAGTTGGAGTGTTGTCTAGAATACATGGAACCAGAAGTGTTTTCAGTTTTGTATTTTTTTGGATTTTGGAATATTTGCAGAATACATACCAGTTGAGCTTCTCAAATCCAAAAATGTAAAATCTGAAGTACTGCAGTGAGCATTTCCTTTGACCTTCATGCTGGTGTTCAAAAAGTTTTGGATTTTGGAGCATTTCAGATCTTGAATTTTCAGATTAGGGATGCTTAACCTATATGAAGAAAAAAATCCTACAAGAACTAATAATATAACTTAGTGCGCAAAATACAAGATTACTATGTAATAGCTAAACAAAATATATCTAAGACTACACAGAAAACTGTAAAACATTGCTAAGAGAAATTAAATATCTAAATAAATGGTGAGATATCCCACACTTGTGGATTAGAAGACTCAATGTTAAAATTATGTCCATTATTCTAATGATCTATAGATTCACTGCAATCACAATCAATATAACACCAGATTTTTTAAAATAAAATGAACACATTGATTCTGAAATTTGTACAGAAGTGCAAAGACGTTAGAGTAGTGAAACTCATATAGAAAAAGAACAAACTTTTGAGGACTTGCCCACCTAATTTTAAGACTTACTATAAAATTACAATAACTAAGGTAATATGGTACTGGAATAAAGACTAACTTGTAGATTATAATAGTAGGACAAAATAGAAATTCCATAAATATACTCACACATATATGGCCAAATGTTTTTCAAAAATCGTACCAAAGCAATTCGAGAGAAAGGGTGGTCTCTTCACTACAGGGTACTGGAATAACTAAATGAACTTCATTTAGTAAGATAAGTGAACTTCAACTCCTGCATCACACTATACACAACATTTAATTTGAAATAAATAATGGACCTAAATTTAAAACTTTATAGAAGGAAGCGTAAGAGAAAATTTCACGACCTTGAGAATAGGCAAGGAATTATTTTATATGTCCCTGGAAGCACCTTAGTTTAAAAGAAAAAAAGTTGATAAATTGGTCTTTTTATTTCTTTTCTTTTTTCTTTTCTTTTCTTTTCTTTCTTTGTTATTGTTTTTGAGACAGCGTCTTGCTCTGTTGCCCACGCTGGACTTGAGCTGTTGGCACAAAAGATACCATGGCCCCAACCTCACATGTAGCTGGGATTACAGATGCACACAATCACACTTGGCTTCTAAATTGGTCTTTATCAAAATTAAAAGTCTTCTGCTTTTCTAAGAATCCGTCAAGGAAATGAAAAAGCCAAGCCAGAGACAAGAAGAAAGCACTTTTATTATATATCTAAAAAAGAACTTGTATACAAAATACATAAAGAACATTTAAAACTCAAGAAGACAACCCAATAATATGGGCAAAAGATTTGAAATGATACGTCACAAAGAAAATATAAGAATGGCCAAAAGGCACATGACAGTATGCTCAGAAATATTGTCATCAAGAAAATCCAAATAAAAATCACAAATAATACTTTACACCCAGTAGAATGGCTTAAATTCCCATACCAAGCCATATCCAGTGTTGCTGCGGACGTGGCACACATGAATCTCTTGTATGTATGTTGTATGTGAGTTTAATATGGAGTCACCTGATTTGTAAACATCAAGTTTCTTATGAAGTTAATCACAAACTTATGAGATGATTCTGCAGTTCCACTCTGAGGTATCTACCCAGGAGAAATGGAAACGTATGTTCTTAAGAATTCTAGTCCAATAATTTCAAAAGAGATTAGAATAACCAAAAATTCTAAACAACCCTTATATCAGTCAAGAGGAGAATAAATTGTATGTTCACACCAAAACCTCTATTTAACTATAAAAAGGAACCTACTACTGATGCACACAATGTGAGCGAATCTCACATTGTGCTCGGTGAAACACGTTAAACCCAAAAGGGCACATATTATGTGATTCCAATCATATGAAATTCTAGAACTTGCAAGATTAACCTGTAGGGATAGCAGTCAGATCAGTGGTTGCCTGGAGTAGGGGGTAAAAGGGAATTGACTGTAAAAGGGAGTGAAGGAGGTGAAAATGTTTTGTATCTTTGTCAAACATCATCTACTTGATATTTCAAATATGTGGGATTTATTGTATGTAAGTTATGTCTCAGTAAAGTTTGTTTATAAAAACTTGTGTACTTTTCCATTTTTTAAACTACATACCATTCTTAAAATGAAAAGATGAACGTGTTATCCTGCATTTTTTCCATTCTGGCCATAGGATCATTTAGATTAAAGATGGATAGATGGATGGATGGATATGGTTTTATATTTATCCATGATATAGATACTTATAGAGAAATTGAGTTTGAAAATCCATATTTGCATTTTGTTTTTCACTGAAAGAATAATCTGAAGATACCAAAGCATTCTTATAAAGAAAGGCACGGTGTTGCCTGTTGTTAGGAGATGACTGCTGACAAAGGAACAATACTCTCTTCTCTTCTCCTTGAGATTCTGCTCGTCTGAGTCTTCATCAGTGCATCCAAGACTTTTGGATTTCATAGACAAGTTAAATTGCAGAAAGCATTTTTGCAAATGACATAGAGTTGCCACCTTTTGTATTTTGCTCATTGATATTTTTTAATTAAAAAGTACTCTCACCACCATTTTATAAACCAAAGGAATTTTAACACAAAATACTCATGATTTCAAAATAGATTTTTGCTTGAAGAAAAACATACATTATTTTTATTTCTTCCATTTTCATCACAGAACAGCACCAATTTGTAGGCTAGTGTAAGTAAACTACTGCTCCAAGGACACATTCATCGATACTCTAAATTCAAAATTTATTTAGTGATAGTATTTGACAGGAAAAGAGTGGAAATTGTCACCAGATGAACTATTTGTTTCATAAATCAGAACTAGAAGGAATATTCTTACTATGGGAGCAGCCTTGCTTTAGAAAATCCCTGACATCCTTAATAATGCCCATCGTTTCTTGGAGGCTTTCTATGTGCAGGATGCTCTGCTGAGAACCACATGGACTGTAGTTCTGTCCAGTACATGTGATGCCTGTCCAGTACCTAGAACTGTGCCTAGAACTCCTCAGTGTGAAAGAGTTAGTGGCTTTCAACAATCTTGCAAGCTGTTACAGGTGAAGAAGTGAGGCTCGGAGTTCAATGGGTGACTCAAGGTAATTAGAGGAGCTGAGCACTTAGCATCAACAGGACCCACCACACAGGCTTCTTGGGAGGATTAAGGAGTTAAAACCCGGACAATATTTAGAACAGTGCCTAGCACATCAAAGGACATCAAGAAATATTACCTATTATCATTACTAGTCAACAATTAGTGAATTGATAATCATTTAATGACAGCACTATGAGCCAAACACTGTGCCGAGAGAGATAGACTGTATCCCATTGCTGTGAAATATTTTATAGAAAAGCATGGCATCATGATGTCAGACTGCAAGGGACCTCCTCTGTCTCCTTCTTTTCACATGAATAAACAGAAACCCAGAGACTAAACTGATTTGTGCAGGGGCACCGGAAAATGTTCAAAGCTCGGTGACATGGCTGTGGGAGAACAGGAGACCCATTCTTATGAAAAGTCCATTAGGTTACCTCATTTAGAAATAACCAGAGTGGGGTTCTGAAATGGACAAGACACTCTTTTCATGAGTGTGTTTTTCCAACCAAATTCAAGGAGCAGAATGAAGCCTTTATAGCAAGGGACTTGGTCTCCTACTGCCTCACCTTTGACCAGATCCAGTTATTTTTTCCCCTGTCTTTATTCTATTCTCTAGTCTCCTGTGATAATGACACATGATACTAAATCAAATATGATCAAACATCTGCATCTGCTTACATTGTGAATGCTGAGCTTTATACCCTATCAGAGAAACTAAGTCAATTAAGTATGATCCATTCTGTTGTCCCTGTTTTAAAAAACTCCTGTTTCCATTTGATTTCTTTCTTTCTTAAACAGGATAGGAGTCTCACTGTGCTGCTATGCTGCCCAAGCTGATCTTGAACTCATGGGCTCAAGCAGTCCTCCTGCCTCAGCCTCCTGAGTAGCCAGGGATATAGGTGTGCACCATCACGCCCAACTCTGATTTCTTTTTTATTGATGACTTGTTAATTACTCTGTCAGTTTATTTTTTGGTTTTGCATGTTTTTGGAAAGCACTGGAGTCAGATTGCAAAATTGGAGATGCCCTTTCCCCTTGGTTTTGCTCCCATTTTCTGTTTAAAAATTAATATACCACAGCTGGGCGCGGTGGCTCATGCCTATAATCCCAGCACTTTGGGAGGCCAAGGCGGGCAGATCACAAGGTCAGGAAATTGAGACCATCCTGGCTAACACGGTGAAACCCTGTCTGTACTAAACATACAAAAAATTAGCTGGGCGTGGTGGCGGGCGCCTGTAGTCCCAGCTACTCAGGAGGCTGAGGCAGGAGAATAGTGTGAACCCAGGAGGCAGAGCTTGCAATGAGCTGAGATCCCACCACTGCCCTCCAGCCTGGGCGACAGAGCAAGACTCTGTCTCAAAAAAAAAAAAAAATTAATATACCACATGCTCTCTTCCTGTCAAGTCAGAGTTCCCATCCTTACAGAGCCTGCATGTTATTGGGAGATCAAAAATTAGACCTATTAGAGGCAATCAGCTAAGTAGACCAATGACTCTTTTCCTTTAGATGGCGTCATTTATGATGAGGAGCCTGATGTCATGTGTTATTGATGGAGGAAACTGAAGTCCACACATGTAGGATTGATGATATTTACAATCCTGTGGCACTGTTTCAATAAAACACAACTATCTTCAAGAGATCTTGGCCAAGATCCTTTTAGGACACTGTGTTTGATCCCCCATGTTCTCTGTTGAAATTCTTATTAGAGATATTTTTCAATTCCCATATTAACTGTAGGGTAATGTTACTCTTAAATGTTTAGAATACTCTTGGCAAGCTTCATATCTTTGATACCTATGAAAGATGAGAGAAAGATTGGACTGTGGTGACCTGCAATAGAGTACATTCCATTCATTATTCACGGTGTGTGACCTTGGCCAAGTATGTTTAACCTCACTGAGCCTCAGTTTCCCTTTCCCTAAAATAAATTTATGATAATAGGTATCTTATAAAGTTGGTATTGGCTATTATTATTGATCCGTAGTTGCAGGAACTCCACATCAAAGTTTGTGAGAAAGCACTTTGCAAGTGGTAAAGAATTATAAACATATGTGTTACAGATATACATTTGTATGTAAAGAATTATATAAATGCGTAGATATACACATATACTTATGTGTGTGATTTTTGTTTTTTTATTGTTTAGAAGCATCTCACTAATCTAGTTAAGGCCCTAAAACCTAGCAATTAGTGATAATTTCTCCAGCCCATGAAAATTTTGCCTTGCCCAGTGTGTTTTTTAGTAATAATGATTATTTTAAATATCAACCCATTTCCTAAACATATACTTAGCATCGAATACTCCCAAGATATTTCTCTAGTAACTCAAGGTATAAAGAATTCAGAAGATGTGATTCTCGCCCTTCCTTAAATTATCATCATGTTGGGGAAAACCATATATCTTAAAACATATTTATTGAGGGTTTATATGCCAGGCAATCCAGGAAGTATTTTTCATATATTGTTTAATTTTATCTTCACAATAACCCTTTAAGGTTGGTATTATTATTAATATTATTATCATTTGACAAATGAGGTAAGTGAGGTTCCAAGACCTTAGATAGCTTTTCACATGTTATACAAGCCCAGAGGTGGCAAAACCAGTATTTTAACCCAGAGCTGTCTGAATCCAAAGCTCATGCTTTGTTTGACCTGTACACTCTGAGGGATAGCATCTTATATGTGCAGGTAAGTGATATAGAAAATAAGCATGGGGGTGGACAAGCTTATAACCCTAATAAGACATGAGAAGGAACTCTTGTCTATAAGCCTGGTTGACTGGGAAGTCTGCTTAGAGAAGGCTGGATTGATGCTGTGTAGAATTTTAGAAGGTAAAGCCTCTCAAGATAAACGTTAAACTTCTAAAATCTCTGTGTGTATATATGTTGTTTGCCTCTCAGTGAATTTAAAAAGAAAATATAATGTCCTGTGAGCCATGGACTCACCACTTCAGGGCCTCAGACCCTGCCACTTCACCCCCTTGTGTGTTACCCACCTGAGTCCCGAAGACATTTGGGTTTCTATACCCTCAGGAGGGAAGAATAAAGGAGGTGAAAATGGATCAGAAGAATAGGTTGTAAGCTACATTACAGAATGCTTTGAGGGCCAGGCTAAGGAAATCAGATTTTTCCTCTCTTGGGTATCATTCAATACCCTTTAATGAGATGTGACATGTGACATCACGGCTCACTGCAGCCTCGATACCCTGGGCACAAGCCCCGGAGCCTCCACACACAGCCTCCCGAGTAGCTGGGACTACAGGCGCACACTACCACACTTGGCCAATTTTTTGTGTATTTTTATTTGTAGAGACAGGTTTTCACCATGTTGCCCAGGCTGGTCGAGGAAAAAAAGATGTTCCCTTTCCCAAGGCCGGTGACCTAACTGTGGTCTTCTCCTTGCCTACCGTCCCTTGCTCCTCCCACACCACAATTCTTTTCATCTGTTTCTCTTCTGGGTCTTCAGAATGTCTCCCTCCACTTTTGCATTTCAGTTTGAAGACATGCTGCATCCTGTATCCATCTCCTCTTCTCTTTTCTTACTGCCACTTTTCTGGTCTAAATTTTCACAGACAGAACCATTTAGTCTCTCTTCTTCCTATGATCCTGCCTCATGGCTCTCTAGGAAAGTATTCTCTTGTCTTTTTTAAACCGGACTGAACCAAACTGCTTCCTGCTTATTGAGAATTAATGCCTACTGAATAACGTCACAATTCCTAAGTTTGGCTTAAGAGGTTTTTCGTCAGCTTCATTTTAACCATTACAACAATCCATCCTGTCCTGAAACCACAGCACATCACTCTCATTCTTGCCTCAGTATTAGCTTCGTGAACTTCTGGTCATTTTCAGGTGCTGACTGTAATTATTCCCCTCCTCCCTACCCTCTCTGGACCTCTCCAAGCAAAACTAATTTTTCCATTCTGTGTTTGCTTTACATTTTACACAATTAATAAATGACAGCTATTATTGTTAGTATTATAACACTTATCATGATATTAAAATTATTTGGTTCCATGTTTATCTCCCTCCCACCAGCCCAGAAACTTCTGTAAGGTAGAAATTGTGTCTGATTTATCTTACTATCTCTAGCTGTGTTAACCCAGTGCCTGGCATAAAGCAGGCATTTAAAAAGTGTTGATTGGATTAAATTGGGTTTGTTCTTCCTTTGATAGTCTTAGCACTGAACTAAAAGCCTTTCTTCATTTCTGTTGATAAGAATACTTTGATTAGTCTTTCAGTTTCCTGATTTTTGCCTCCTTTTCATGAAGCTCATCCTATACTTCCCTATCTGCAACTTCTTACACTTACATTCCATTGATGTTCCAGTCGGTCTTCCTGTCTTGTTCTTGGAGAAACCCCATTTTACTTTTTTAAAGAACTATTTTGGATCTGTACTAAGCCCCAGAATATCATCTTCAAGTGCGATTGAATGACAGTCTCCAAATTTTGTAGCATCCTGAGCCCCATGTTCCCTTCAGCAGTTCTTCCCAGGATGTTGTGGTAGACTGTGTCAGAACTTTGCTCAGTGCCAAGAGTGATCGTCGCAGTGCTGTGAAAGCTCACTGAGTCTGCTGAAATTTAAGTCAGGTGCTGTTTTGTAGGGTGGAAGCAAATATCCTTTATCTAAAAAGCTTCTATTTAGGGCAGCAGGAAAGAGGCCCTAATCTGTCACACCATAGGTGCATTGAATGCAGATTTCCCTGTGTTACACAAGTAACAAAGTGAAATACAAATACAGTGTTTTGTTTCAGACACCCAAAGTGTCCACATTTGGATAGAACAATGCTATTAATAGATTTTGGTTTCCAGCCCTTTGTGGCAATTTAGCTAACCCTAAAACTACCTTGGTGACATTGATAGATACAAGCTCAGCAATTACAACTTAAACAAGAGCAATGAGAATAGTAAATGGCTAAAGTATGATTACATTGAGCCATATAAAATTGCCAATATTGAACAATTTTGACTAGCAAAAATGGCAGTTTCATTAGATTTGCCATGAAATCAGAATAATGCATTTTATTTAAAGGAAGTAGAAAATAAGTAGGAGCATAATATTTATTGAGCATCTACTATATGCCAAACACAGTGTTTAGCACCATTTATGTATTAAATCATTTAATTTTCATAAAATGTCTAAGATGTGTTATCCATCTCATTACACATGAGGAACCTGAGGTGTGAAAGTTATGACTTCCCTAAGCTCACACAACTAGTAAGGTAAAATAGGTAAGACCATATTAGGAGGATTCTTCTAAACTGGGTTTTGGCAAACTTTTTTTGTAAAGGACCAGATAGGAGAGCCATTTGGCTTTGTAGGTCATAGGGTCTTTGTCACAACTGCTAAACTCCATGTTTGTAGTATGTAAATGAAAGAAGTGGTTGTGTTCCAATAAAACTTTATTTACAAAAACAGGTGGCAGGCCAGATTTAGCTCAGAGGGTCGTAGTTTGCCAACCCCTATTCTAATCTCTTCTTCCCTTTGCCCAAATCAAATCTGTTTCCTTAGTGATATTTATAAAAGAAATTTAGAATTCTTTTCTAAAAATGTGCTACTTTTTTTTCCTTTTTACATACTAAATGTAGGAAAATTAGAAACTGTACATACACAAAAAATAAAAAATATAAAATTCCCCTCTAATTCTTACATCCGGAAATAATCTCTTATGTAAACATTTTGACATCTATCCTTTCAGATAGTTTTCTCTATATGAATATTTATTTCTAAGAATGGCATCATACCTTAAAGGGGTGGCATAGTTCTCTCTCTTCCACTAAAAAATACATTGTGCATGAATTTCTGTGTCAGTGGTTGAATACAAAATATGTTATTTGACTGTTTGCAGTTATTCCCTGGATGCTGTGTATGTGTCAGTTTTCCAGATACATTGTATATCTGGTCCCATGTGCTTCTCCATTCAACCCCTGTCCCCACTTCTTTGGCTGGGTCCATGGCCCAGATTATTAGGTTGTATTGTGAATTCTTCTACCTCCTACCCTCTTATATATACACACACAACACACACAGAGGCACATGCAAAACATAGCACCACAAACCTTCCATCTCCACATCAATTAGCCCTTAGTTGTAAGAGTCCCAATTTTCTTTCTCTAGCAGTTTGTGCCTTGATAGTTATCAGATTTCTTCACTTTTCCCATGATTGTGGCCAGTCACCAGAGTGAAAACAGACCTAGGTAAATGAGCAGCAGAAGAAATCATACGTCTCCAAGGCCCTGTCACTGTCCTCTGTAGATGCCACCCTTGAGGGCAGTGTAATTTCCTTGAAAGTTTTCTTTGTGTCTGCCTCTCTCTTCTCCAAGGTTCTTCCAAAAGAGAAGCTTGCACAGCTTTTCTTCAATTCATTAAATTTTCAGCATCTTTCCCCAGTGGTAGTTACGCAGCAGGTAACATAGACAGGAGAACATTAGAATTCCTTCCAAGGGAGCAGTTTCAAAAGGTCACATGTTGCCACAGTGTCCTTCTATATAAATCTTTCAGAGGATGGTGAAGCATGTATCTAGTGGGGGAAGATAGGACTGCTGTAGTTATTCCATAAGGATCTTAACCTTAAAACTTCCACTTAGTAATACATTCACAGTGATGATCAGTTCAGCACATAGAAAAATGGGGACAAGATATACTTACCTTTGCAAAATGAGCTCCCGCTAAGTTCAAGTAAAAGAATAGCCTCTCTCCCAACAAATGAAGAAAGCTACAGAGCAAAGGATGAAGTGATGGCTGGGGCTGAAAAACGGTACCACTGTAGAATATAAAAGGGAAGCCACTTAGTGTCTCTAAACAATTTCCTGAACATACTCAGTTAACTATTCTGAGGAAGTCCCCAAAATCTTACAGGTTTTATTATCCACAAGAAATTTCCCACTGATATTTGTATCACACTTGAAATTTATAAAGTTATATTTCACACACATTTTCAAACCTCAGACCCCTGTTGATAGAATATTAGTGTGAAACTCTTTTCAAATGAGGAATCTAGAAGCTCAGAGATATTAAAAAACGACAAAAAAAAAAAAAAAATTGACCCAGACCCCATAGCCAGCAGATGGCAGTACTCAGCTCCTCTGACACCTAAGGCTTTTTTTTTTTCTGCTTCCAGTTCAAGGACAATTCCTTACTTCCATCATTTTTGCTTTGTCAATTAAATACTCAGCACATTCACATTTGACTAGAATAGAGCCTTCTATGCTGTTAACATGCAAACTAGAGGGGAAGACTTTTGACACCAAGAAGGAGATTGTCCTAGGAGAACCAGGAATCTAGAATGATGTAAATTATGTCAGGCATAGTCATTCCTTATTAATGTGGAAGATATTAATCACCAAGAGAAATTGTTACCTTTAATTAGAAATAGAAGGGAAAGGAAAATTATACAGTAACCCTTTTTTGAGATAATTAGCAAAATGTCAGGGACAGATGGACTAGAAACAATGGAAAAACATATGTTTTACTGATGTTTCTCTTTGATCATATATTGGATGCTATAGTGGCAAAAACATTTCCTGGTTGGAAAAACTATCCTTGTCCTTTCTTCTGCTTTTTATTTAAGAAACTGGCTGACTTTTTTTTTTTTTTTTTTTTTTTTTTGAGACGGATTCTTGCTCTGTCACCCAGGCTGGAGTGCAGTGGCGCGATCTCGGCTCACTGCAAGCTCCGCTTCCCGGGTTCACGCCATTCTCCTGCCTCAGCCTCCCGAGTAGCTGGGACCACAGGCGCCCGCCACCACGCCCTGCTAATTTTTTGTATTTTTAGTAGTAGAGATGGGGTTTCACCGAGTTAGACTAGGATGGTCTCGATCTCCTGACCTTGTGATCCACCCGCCTCGGCCTCCCAATGTGCTGGGATTACAGGCGTGAGCCATGGCGCCTGGCCTGGCTTTTCTTTTGGGGAGCTTTTGCAGTCTATATCCCTTCTTCTTTATCACCTCTGGCTGCACACATTTGAGTTGGATGTTTTTAGTACATTTAAAAAGAAAGGCTAGGGAATAAATTGAATCTACAAACAGGTCTACTCTGTTTCTTGTAAAAGGCATCAGTAGAAAAGACTGCTGCATAAACTACTAAGGGTGAAACCAGGCCAGGCTCGGAAGGTAATCGATAGTATAATGCTTTGAAACTTCATAGTTTAAAAAGATAAATGTTACAAGTATGCATTCGTTTATTTGGACGCACTACCTCAATTTTACAAAAATTGTCCTATTCCACAGTAAACCACACAGATGGTAGGCACGAAGGAATAGGGATGAAGTTGATGATGGGCAGAAAGAATACAAAAAAAGAAAGAACGAGCCAACTGGAAGTCAGCTGTGCACCAGCCAAGAATATTCGATCAGGTCATACATCTGAAATGGGGCTCAAAGGCCTCATGTCCAAAACAATGGAGTTTTAATAGAAAAGCAACCTCTCAAGTATGTTTTAACACTAAGATTCTAAATTGGGCATTTAGGAAATGAATATTAAAGAAATTGTTGTTAATGATATATTATTATACAAGATGGCATGGCGAATTGCCCTGTTCAGTAATTTATCTAATTTTGTTTCAGTACCCATTTATATCTTACAGTGTTTGAAAATAATAACATTTCTTTCCATTGCACGTGTTCTGTGGTTTGGATCTTTAATTTTTAGGGGATTTTCTTTTTTTATTCTGGCCATGTGTTTACTTACTGAATATTTTATCATTATCTCTATTGAAGTTTAATTATTTACTGATTAGCTAAATAATTTGTAATTTATTATAAGTTGCTAATTTACAGATCATTCATTACCTACTAATTGTTCAATTATCTTTAAATTAGTGTTCATTAATTTACTCAATAAACATTTGCTGAGCTATTACTAGATGGCCAGCTCTATCTACTAGAATGGAAACACAAAGAAGCCTAAGAAGGAATTTGGGCTCCTTCTTTCAAAAAGCAACTCTTTCTGGGCACAGTGGCTCACAACTGTAATCCTAGCACTTTGGGAGGCCAAGGTGGGAGGATCACCTGAGACTGGGAGTTCAAGACCTCCCTGAGCAACATAATGAGACCCTGTCTCTACAAAATAATTTTTAAAAATTAACTTGGCATAGGGGGGCACACCTGTAGTCGTAGCTACTCCGGAGGATGAGGTGGAAGGATCACTTGAGCTTAGGAATTTGAGGTTACAGGGAGCTGTGATTGTACCACTGCACTCCAGCAATAGAGACTCTGTCTCAAAAAAATAAAAAAAAAACTATTCTTCTGGAAACAATAATCTTTAGCACAAACACATGTGTTCACTGCATTTCTTCATTAACCTAGTTTCACTTAGCTCCATTTATAAAAATTTAAAAACGGGGTGATGTTCAGAAATTTTTATCTGCTGAATTTTTTTCCCCAAGTTTGCTCACATGGAAAAAAAAACCCTCTGGAATATCTGGAAACACTTTGAGAAATGAAAATGCAAAAAGTTAACTGAATCATCAAAATCAGATTATTGTAAAATCACAAATAACATATGGCAAATTACTCTTCAAATACATATAGATGCTAAGGATTGAAGGGGTGGAAGAAGAGAGTTGGATGAAAATACTGGAGGAAAACAAGCTTGGATGCACTGAATAAGGTTAAGTGGGGTTCAGGGATTATACCTGGGTTCCATTGTGCTGGTTATCGTGAGTAATACTGGTCAGGCTAATCAAGCCCAAATGAATGAAATTGT
The DNA here is from genome assembly GCF_028858775.2 of Pan troglodytes. Lineage (NCBI taxonomy): Eukaryota > Metazoa > Chordata > Mammalia > Primates > Hominidae > Pan > Pan troglodytes. Next base: position 128,731,871 of record NC_072405.2, on the reverse strand, counting down.
GTACCATTGGATGGTTTGATTTTCACGTAGGACAATTCCTTCTATCTGGAATTTTGACAGCTGCAATATTTATTTCAACTAGCAAAGTGTTATTTCAGATGAAACTAGTCTTTGTTATTTGATTCTGCTCAAGTTTAAAGATTTTCTTGATTCCACCTGACTCTCTAGGGCATGTTAGAGATATACTGAGTAAAAGTGTACTGTTACGGATTATCCTTTGCCAGAATTTGGGTGATATGCCCTGCAAAAAATAGTTGATGCCTGTTAGCCTAAATTCTTTCCCAGGTCCAATTAACTTATTGTAGTAATAGTTAATAATAATAACAATAGTTAATATGGTTAAGGATAATGTAATTATGAAGCTCATCACTTCATATAACATTTTCTCTGTTTTCCTCTACATCCAGCATTTATGTTATGCTATGATTTAGATGGGTGGTATATACTGCAAGATGCCTCCTTGATTCTACTTCAGTAGGAACTATTAAACTATTATTGGAACCCAGCTTCCCTAGTCTGATAGAAAACCCTATTCTCCTTTTATAACACTGGCACTGATGTCTGTTCTTCACTGTGCTGTGAGAAATGTCTCCAAACACTTTAAAGAAAAAAAAAGGGGGAAAGCCACGCTAGATAAATGAGAACATCAAAACAGTTTAGTTTAGACAATTTTAATGGAAGATCCATATGAGTCATCATCTGAGGCCTCAGGCTCTATTAGTCTGTTGAAACCCTCTCTTCAGTTTAGCACATAACAGGCAGATCCCAACCTGTGAGCTGCCACTTCTGCGTGTGGAATGTGCCCCGGAGGTTTGCTTATTTGACTTATGTGGGCAGATTAGATAGCTCATTCTTAAAACATACTTGGAAAAGAAGCCTGTTTATCCTAGAGGAGAATGGTTACTTAAGACCATAGACTACAAGGAAATCTCCTAATTCTTTCAAACCCTCAGTAAGAGTCAGCTGCATGGTATGCTCATCTTGAATAAACAGTAGAATCTCCAGATTCTCATGTAGTCAAATAAATCTTTTTCAATTAATTACACGCTTTTGTCAAGAAGTATCTTTTTCCCTTCATGTCATTTTTAGAATATAAAGCAACTGATTATTGGCAGTAGTCTACACACACACACACACACACACACACACACACACACACACACACACACCCCTTAGGACAAGGTTATTTATTTACTTTTTTTACACTGGCATTTTCTCCAGTTGGTTGAAGGAGGTAAGTCCTAACTACAACAGGGTTCGCATGGTGGTGTGGTTCATTATTTGTGTCTTATTTCATATTAGAGGTGCCAGTTGAATAAGAAAAGATCTTGGATGGAAGAAAAAATACTTTTGTAAAGTAATTTTTGGCAGAAATGTTTATGAAGACTTTGTTCCCTTTGCCTTTTCTTCTGAAGGACAGGAGCTGGTGATGGAACCTTTCAGTTGTGTTGTGCAGTTGTTTTGAGCTCCTCTAGGGGGAGCTTTCACACAGGCTAAATGTAGGATACTCGCCCTGGAGGCATGACTTGGGATTTCAGTGGGTATCCCTTATCCACCCAGTTATCCCTGGGATAATTCTCCTTTTGATAGGCAAGCTTTACTGTTTTAATTGTCATGAGGAGGAGGTGACAGATGACTAATCACAATCTTTTGAAAAATTATATCAGTTTGTATGTGAATGTAAATTAATCAGCTTCAGTATTAAGTGTCCCACTCTGTGCAAAGGAATGTAAATTAATCAGCTTCAGTATTAAGTGTCCCACTCTGTGCAAAGGGAGGGGTCCTTCTGGTTAGTGTCGCCACTAGGTCAGGAGAACACCAGAAGCTGGGCTTTAGACTTGTACTTTTAATTAGAAAATTCTTTGCGGATAGGGTTATTCAAACCTATCTCATACTGCCATACAAGCAATGCCAATTTTTTATGACTAATATGAAAGGGATTACTGCCATCCTTTACTAGGCTTCAGAAGATAATCCCTACCCCACCACCAAACTCTTCCCCTTCATCACAAGTCTATTACAATGATGGAATACATATTTAGCCTCATTTTAAATTTCTGGATATAAGGACTGGCTAAATCCTACTCAAAATGAAGAGGAAAGATAAATTAATACATGTGCTTACCTTTCCTTGAAAGTAAAATTAAAGTAGATTGGGTATAAAGAAAACTCTCTTTTTTTCTCAACAGATGTTAAAAGATTATTTCCTATTTCTCCTTTTTTAAAAAAAATTAGATGTGGTACATTGTCACTAAAATGTGATTTTTGGCAGGTGACTGCTCTAATTCAGCTTCCCCATTATCCATGGAAGGAAAGATGAGACAAAAAGATGCAGAGTAACACTTGTTATGATTCTTGGAAATACAATGCCCTTTCATAAGAAATACAATTATTTAAAGGAAAATGATTCTTCTTTTTCAAATGTCTAAATACAGTGGGAGGATTTCTGTGGAATATAAATATTTGCTAACTCTTTATATAAGCATGCGTTAACCAAACACCTGGTAAATATTGCACAGTTTATTAATAACTTGCAAAATCTCCAAGTTGGGAAATACAGCTATGCCATTATGATCAGTCATTTGGCAGATAGTCAAGCCTGACAGCAATTGTTTAATACCTTTTTACCCATAAACACTGTGATTCACTGAAAATATTCAAGATTTCAGCAGATTTTCCTCCCACCCCCTGACCCTGCACCAAATTGCTCAATTATCTTTCATAATGGGTTCTATTATCTTTCAAATTTGAAGTAATAGAAATGACTATAAGCAATGTTATAAAATGTGTATTTCGTTGACTCCCCCTGTCTAAGATCCTTTCAAGAGCTATAGCTTCTTCTTTGCCTTCTTCCTATATTTACTGAACACCTATTACGTGCTTTAAACTGGGCTACATGCCATAGAGCCTGGGATGAAGGGTGAGAAGTAGTATGACACAAGACACTTGTCTTCAGGGATCTCAAAATATAGGTAGGGAGAAATGAAACCCAAAAGTAAGTTAAATAGATCTCAAAGCAATCTACAGTTAATTGTCAAGAGAATTATATATGAAATGAATTCTACAAGAATCCAGAGATAAGACCATTGTGGATGCAGTGCTCTAGGCTGATTCTAAGGTTGCAGAATTTAAGCTAGGCCATTAAGGCTATGTAGGATTAGGAAAGGCAGAAAGAAGGTAAAGGACATTCTGGAAGGAAAAGGCAGCCTAAGATAAAATAGCAGATTAAATATGCCAAGTGTATTAGAGACAGTCCACACAACTCTATGATTAGAAACAGTGTTTTTACGAGGAAAGCACCTTGCAATAAAAATCTTTATTGTACTGTCTATTGCTACTGAAATGGTACATAACACACACCCTCCAAAATGAGTGGCTTAAAACAATAAATAATTAATTAGCTCACAAGTTTGTCTCCTGGTGATTTAGGCTACATTTGCTGAGTGGACCTTCTGGTCTTGGCTGGGCTCCGTCACTTGTCTGTGAGGCAGCTGGCTGTTGATTTATGTAGGACAGACTCTACCAGTATGTTGGGAACAATTGGGGTCCTCTGCTTTGCTTCTTCCCCTCCAGCAGACTGGCCCAGGTATACCTTCTCATAGCAATGGTGTGGAGGTGCCAGAGAAGAGAATCCCAATCTTGCGTGTCCTTTTCAAGCCTCTACTTGTGTCACATTTGCCAGCATTCCATTGGCCAAAGCATGTCACATAGCTAGGGCCCCAGTACCACCCCACTGCCAAGCATATTCTGTACATCCATAGTGAACTGTTTCAGCTACTTATTGCTGCAAAACAAAATGCTCCAAAACTTAGTAGCTTAAAATGACAACCATTTTATTATATTTCCTACATTCTGTGAGTTAAGATTTCAGGAAGGATTTGGCTAAGGAATTTACTCATCCTAATGATATCAGTGGTACCTCAGCTGGTAGACGGACTGCCCTAGAAGGTCCAAGACAGCATCCAGAGTAAAATTAGACAGGAACTGCATGGCCTTTTCTGACCTAGTCTGGGAATGTATGCAGTAACCTTTGCTATACTCCATATGTTAGAGCAGACACAAATCCTCCATGCTCCCGACTTCCAGGAGAAGGGACACAGACATCACTTTTCTATAGAAGGAATATAAAAGAATTTTCAGACGTCTTCAAATCATTGCTCAAGCAACAAACTGTTTCTATTTTATGTATAAGTTATTCTCAGCTCCTCGGAAGACCCCCCCCCCCCCACCTCAAGACCCATCTCATTACTGTATCAAGCTCAGACACAAGGTCCAGGCTTGTTATCTAAATCAGGTACTGGTTGAGATGAAATTTCCAATAAGATGCCATTCCTTAGGTATAGTTCCTCTCAATCTGAATATCAGTGAACTATCTGTCCTCCAACATAAAATGAAGGAATAGGCATAGGTTAACCACAAAAGACACAGGTCTGTGTTAATTCTGAAACCTCGCCAGGCCCAGGCTACCAGCTATGATCACGGCCCATTACTGATTCCTGGGAATGATTCTCTATGTTTCTTGGCTTTACCCTCTAGGTGAGGGCTAGTAAACTTTTTCTATGAAGTGCTAGATAGTAAATGTTTAGGCTTTGTTTGCCACATATGGTCTTTGTTGAAATTTATTCTTTTTAAAACAATCCTTTAAAAATATATAAAATCCTTAGATCACTGGACATATACAACCAGGACACTGCCCAAATTTGGCCCATAGGCTGTAGTTGACCAACTCTTGTTGTAGACTTGTTGTTATACCATTTGAGTCATTTTTCCTTTTTCACAAGAAACAGCCTCTGTTTATAGCTGAGTAATTGTCGCACAGTGTTTTTAGCCCTCCCCGTAGAATTTCAGGAGTTCAAAGCCCCCCTTTATACTGTATCTAACCCTTTTAGTCCAAGCTGTCAGTATACTCTTTCAATACAGTTCTCTTTAAAACTTAGTGGATTTTCCAGGAATCTTATTGGAATTCACTCTATTAGACAAAGAAACATGCATAAAAATCTTCAAAATATGTATTCCTTTAACTATTGTGGGTCCCCTGTGAGACTGCTTTGGGACAATGCCCTTAAGAGTTTTCAAAGCCCTACTTTTAAAACATAATTTATAAGTCACACTCTTTTAAATCCCTGTGATGCTTTTATTTTTACTAGAATGATCAATGACATACTCCCTTAAATCTTCTGACATGTTAAAAAGTAGTTTCATAGTCATACCCTGAGTCCACACTCACTGTGACCCTACATCATTCTCACAGCATCCTGGACTTGATCTTCTTGCCCTTAATTAAACCCTTTCTTACTTTGATGATGTTTGCTGGGAAGCAGTGGAGTTAAGAAATAGTTTTATTTTTGAACTAAGCAAGGAGTAAATGCCTCCTTTATTTCTTTCTCTAAATTGTGCTTGAAAATTGCAAATTTCCTTTTTTAACTCATCTGTCTTTTCCTGTAACGTACAAAACACAGTTCAAAGAAACTTTTGATATTCTTCTGGAAATGTACTTAGATTCTTCATATCATTAGCACATTTTATGTTTTCTACAATACTATACTCAACAGTGTTTCTAAAATGTCTACCACTTATGAGTCTTCTTTCCTCTAGCCTCCAATAATACTTTTCTTACTTACTGATGACATTTTCCTCACTTTTCTCACTGAAAGATTCCTCAAGTTTTTCTCATCTTTTACCCACTGCCTCATGTCGAAGTTAATGCCACCTGTTTAGGTTTTAGTTTATTAACACATCACTTCTGATAACAAATTCTGTCAAAGTTATTTATTGCTATATAACAAAGAACCCCAAAATGTTGTAGCCTTGAAAAGGAGCCATATTTTCATATTGCAGAGATTTTTATCAGTAAGGAACTTCAGATAGGCTCTGCTGAGTGATTCTTCTGAACCTTGTAATGTTAACTGAAGCCATTCTCGGGTATTCACCTGGCTGACAGACTAAAGCCTCACTTAGCTATATGGCTCAGAAGATTTGACTTAGCCAGAAACATTTACCTGCACATGGCCTTTCACACATGACTGTCTCAGGATAATTGAGCTTCTTCTGTAGTGGGTATCTTCCTCCTAACATAGCAAACACCCACAACTACCAGGAAGATGGTGATTGGCTTTTGTGGACAGCAAAGTCTAATAGTTAAAACACAAACCCACTCAGATCCAAGAAGCAGGAGATATCGTCCCTAACTCTTGATGAGAGAAATGTCAAAGTATTCAGGTCTGTGTTTTAAAACCACTGTATGGACCATTAATGCAGGTAATATTCCATATGAGAAATTTTTCATAGCCTTGGAAAAATATCTGGACTTGAGCTTAGACTGACCCTACTCCTTTGTAGTCAGTGAGAAATAGGACAACTCTCTCCCTTTCAACCTTCATTTTCTACAGTCTCTTTCATGCATTTTCATTTGTTTATCACACATCCCAGTGTGTAAACAGTTTTGAACATGTACCCTTAATATGTGTAAATAGCCTTAGATATACTCTTTATCAAGAAATAACCTCATTATTATGTTCATGGAAAAACATTTCTAAATAGAAAAATAAATGGATCTTGAAAGACAAAATATTCTTACATATCTTGCAAATTGTGATGTATTCATATTATTACTAGCTAACTTTTTAAGCCAAAAAGATATACGTGTACTTTATGATGACATTCATAGTTAACAATGGTGGATAAAATAAACATATAAATTAGTCTTTCTTGATAATTTTGAATGCAGAGGCCATCTTCTTAAAGAGTGGAACATTATTGTTGCTTTTACATGATCAGTGCAGCTAATTAAATGTTTTACTTTGGAGTGAAATGTGCCAGCCTCATTATCTTACTGGTTTTCAAGAACTATTTTAACTTTGAGTCTATTTTATGTGAGCCAATTTAGTCAAAACTAGATATTATAAGCCATTTAGCCAGGTACATGTAAGTAGTACATCCCAGTACTGATCAGGAGCCAGTGAGTGTGGCCAACACTGCCTTCACCTTAAGCCTGTGGATTTATCACCTCTCTTGGGAATACTTTATACATCCTGACCTTCCAACTAATCTTATTTCTTTAGATAAAAAGTAAATAAATTTTAATATACAGTCTATTTCCTTGTCATATCCTAATGAATCATCTGGCACTCCCACCCCCCACCCCCAACTCCAGGGTACAAATACACACCATAATGAAAGCGGTGAAGCAGTTGACATAGGGGACATTCAATAAACATATATTGGGCTAATAAATCTTTAAAAACCAGAATGATACAAGTAGGTACTCGGTATTTGCTGAATAAACAATGATATTGCTCCATCTGTAGCAAAAAGAAAATTGTAGAAACACAGTTGTTCTCAAAAACCCATCTCGTCAATGATCTAGTCAAAACGTTGTGGAAGATTAGGACTTATTTTCCTATAAATTGCATTCCCACTGGAGGCTGATTTGAAAAATTAACTTTCTGTGTCAGTGAAGATTAACAGTTTTTCCTCCCCTCCGCACCCTTCCCATTTGTAACTTCATCTTGATTTCTTGGATATTACATTTCACAACAGCCCCATAAGTAATTGAATTTTTTCTTAGCCGGGCATGGTGGTGTGCACCTGTAGTCCCAGCAACTCGGGAGGCTGAGACTGGAGAATTGCTTGAACCCGGGAGGTGGAGGTTGGAGTGGGCCAAGACTTCGCCACTGCACTCCAGCCTGGGCGACAGAGTGGGACTCTGTCTCAAAAAAAAAAATTAATTTTTTCAATAATTAGCTAAGTTGAGTTAGCAGGATTAATATCTTCTTTGCTCTTTTTAGTAGGAGAGCTAAGGCAAAGTGAGCTAAAGGCCACATAGAGAAGACATAACTACCCTGGGATTAAATTTAAAAATTCTGACGCAGAGGCTTTTCCTATGTTCCTTTGAGCCACTATGGCCTTTTGATCTTTGTTTGAAGTAAAATAATTCTTGATGGTTAACTGAGTGGATTGTTTTTTAAATTAGCAAATAATGGAGCTTTTAAAACTAAAAGCAGTTAGTATTTATTAAGAATGATGTTTTATGGAATAGAGTTGCTAAAACAAAACAGCTTGTTAAGTTGGAAGAACCAAGATAGCAGACTACCTTGCTTCTTCCAGAATCCTTATTAAGAAGGTGAAAACTTGACTATTCTGTCTACCTCCGTCCCAAAGCAGAACACTTCTCTCTGAAAGCGATGGCAGGTAGTGGTTAGATACGGAGGCTGATGATCCTGTAGAATTTGGAATAAAGTTGCAGAGTTGGGAAGACACTCACAAAGAACTGCTGAGCGGGTTTGACGTCTAGGTGAGGATAGAGACCATGACTTAACTTGTACTGGCAACAGTCTGCACACTATTGAAATTTCTCTCCAGTGGTGTGTAGATTGAGAAAGCAGATGGTGTAGTCTTTGACATTTATCTCGTCTTTTGTAGCATGTATACAAGGGGCACTGAATTTGAGGATACTTATCAAGGGAGTCTGGTATGGAGTTAAGTGTAGGACTGGAGTGAAAAAGCGAACTCGGGAGGAAGTGTATAAGCTTGGGTAAAGAGGAGGTACGGGGAACTTGAGTGTATATACAGTGAAAGGACAGGATTAGCTGGAGTGAGAACAGCTGGGCACATAGGAGGTTGTGATAAAGTTTCAACTTTAAGAGCTCGAATCATTCACAGTGAGAACAAAGTCCAGAGTATGGCTATGGGGGTGGGTAGTTGAAAAGGGTTAATAGTAAGATAGTAGGTTCATTTGTATGATAGAGAGTAGGATTTGAGATTAAAATCAGTCTGTGATCCATGTTCCTCAGGGAATGTGAGTGACTAACTGAAAAGCTGTCAAATGAAAAAAGGGGCAAAGGTGCAATTGGAGGAAGGCATAACACCAAAGGGAAAGGATGTCTTTTATGATAATGGGTTGATAATAATCTGGAAGCAGCAATGGGAAACTGTCACCAAAAATCACCCGGGACCCACTTCACTGACTGTCTTTCCAAATGACATTTGTCAAAGAGGAGGAGATTCCTAGTTGGTTAGTTTAAAAATAAATAAATAAAGGCTGAGGCATTTGTCCATACATAGTTCTTCCTAGCTTAATGAATGCAAAAATAGGGCTAACCTCCTTCTTCTACCAGCATTTTCCCCTCTGGGTTTACTTGATCATTGTGTGATTTATTTTCCTGAAGAATGCATAGTGTTACCTGCATATGAAAAGATGCTTAATATATATCACTAATCATTAGAGAAATAATAATCAAAACCTTGATGATATGTCACTTCATGGCCATTAGGATGGCGACTATTGAAAAACAGAAAATTACAAGTGTCAACAAGGATGTGGAGAAATTGGAAACTTTGTCTACTGTTGAGATTGTAAAATAGTGCAGCTGCTATGGAAATCAACAGGTGATTCCTCAAAAAATTAAAAATAGAATTCCCATATGATCCATCAGTCCCATTCTTGAATACATATTTAAAAGAATTGAAACCAGAACCTTGAAGAAATATTTGTACACCCATGGTTTTGTTGTTGTTGTTGTTGTTGTTACTTAATAGTTATTTTTTTATTTCAATAGTTTTGGGGGAACAAGTGGTTTTTTGTTACTTGGATAAGTTCTTTAGTGGTAATTCCTGAGATTTTGCCATGTTTATTGCAGCATTATTCACAATAGCCAAGATGTAAAAGTAACCCAAATGTCCATCAACAAATGACTAAATAAAGAAAATGTGGACACACACACACACACACACACACACACACACACACACACACACACACAAAATGGAATATTGTTAAGCTTTAAAATGAAGGAAATTCTGTTACATGCTACAACATGGGTGAACCTCGAGGACATTATGCTAAGTCAAATAAGCCAGTCACAAAAAGACACATACTGCATGATTTCACTTATATGAGGTACCTAGTGTAATCCAACTTAAAGAAACAAAGTATAATGGTAGTTGCCAGGGCCTAGGGAGTTGTTATCCAGTGGGCATAGAGTTTCAGCTTTGCAACGTGAAAAAATTTTTGGATATTTGTTGTACAATGATGGTGAATATAGTTAACACTACTGAGTTGTCCACTTTAAAATGGTTAAGAGGTTGGGCACAGTACCTCATGACTGTAATCCTAGCACTTTGGGAGGCCGAGGCAGGTGGATCACCTGAGGTCAGGTGTTCGAGACTAGCCTGGCCAACATGGCAAAACCCCGTCTCTACTAAAAATACAAAAATTAGCCAGGTGTGGTGGTTGGCACCTGTAATCCCAGCTACTCAGGAGGCTGAGACAGAAGAATCGCTTGAACCCAGGAGGCAGAAGTTGCAGTGAGGTGAGATCGCACCACTGCACTCCAGCCTGGGTGACAGAGCAAGACTGCATCTCAAAAATAAATTTTAAAAAATAAAAATAAAATGGTTAAGATGGTAAATTATGTTATATATTTCTACCATTTAAAAAAAAAAGAATCCATAGTGTTTGTTTGAATCTAATTTCCTGATAAGAAATATTAGAGAGAGGCATGTCAGGGAGGGTCCTATGTATTTATCCTGTTTAAGACTCTTCTCTTTTGTAGTAGGAGGAAAATACTTAGATTTGGTTCAATCCAGCTTATATAACCTGGTTAAACCAACATTTCTCAGCCTCCTGTTGTCATTGAACCTTGCTGTATTCTTCTGTGGAAAATATTTTTTATGACTGGCCATAGAGGGAAAACCAAAAAAAAGTAAACAATATTTTTCTTGTTATCTGTTTGCACATATGATTTCCATCTACTGTTAACATTTATTTACAGAAAATATTATCTCCCCCTAGGCTTTCTTTATAGCCTGGAAATATGACAGCTGAGAAGGGACATCATAAAGTCTGTGACACCATTAATGGCAAGGACCCAAAGGGGTTTTAAACTTTTTCACACTTTCAAATTCTAGGACAAAATGATTTATCTTTCCTTTCCATTTTTTCCCCTCCTTTCTCTCTCCCTCCCTTCCTTTTCTTTCTTTGTTTTCTGGTATAACTTATAAATAGTAAAGTATACAAATCTTAGGTACAGCTCAATAAATTTTTACAGATGTGCATACACTTATGTAAACCTTACTCAGATCTAGACATAAGACTATTTCTAGAACCCCAGCGGCTCCCATGTGCATCCTTCCAGTTGACGTCTTCCAAGGTAACCACTATTCTAACCTCTGCCACTGTAGATCGCTTTTGCTTTTTCATTAACTTTTTTTATACCTGGTTTTTTTCCACTTAACATTTCGTCTGTCAGATTTATTGGTGTTGAGTATGGCTGTAGTTTTTGTTGTTCATTGTTGAAACATTCCATTGTGTAATTATATTTTAATTTATCCATTCTATTGCTGAGGGACATTGGATTATTTCCAGTAAAGCTGTCATGAACTTTCTTGTACATGACTTCTGGTGAAAATGAGCACTCGTTTTCGAAATGGAATCGTTGGGTCTTGTGTATATTTAGCTTAATAGGTACTCCAAAGTTTTCAAAAGAGATTATTTCAGTTTATGCTTTGACCAGTATTGTAGGATAGTTCCAGTTTCTCCACATCCTTGTCAACACTTGGGATTGTCAGTGTTTTTACTTTTATCCATTCTGGTGCAGTTGTAAGAATAATCCATTCATGAATTAAATAAGACAGTTTTAAGATGAATGAAAGAAAGTACAGGTTCAGGAAGAGCTTATAAGGGTACCATTAGTAGGCTGGGCATGGTGGTTCATGCCTGTAGCCCCAACACTTTGGGAGGTTATGGTGGGAGAATTACTTGAGCCCAGGAGTTCAAGACCAGGCCTGGCCTCACATAGCAAGACCCTGTCTCTTAAAAATAATAAAAACATAAAAAGGGTATTACAAGTAGAAAAAAAAGTAATGGACTTGTAGAGCTGATATTTCTCTAAGTAAAATCCCCAGATGACCCTTTCTCAGCCTCATTTATGGTGCTTGTTAAAGATACATTTTCCCAGGCCTCACACTAGAGTCACTTAGTCAGAATTCTGGCCCATGAAATCTGCATATATACCACTCCTTTGGTAACTCTTATGGCATTAATGTTTGTATGCCACTACTTAAACTTTTTAATAACACAAACTCCAAATGGAAGTTAAGAAAAAGTGGGTTCAATCTATGATGACTGCATTTTCAGGCAAACTATCGAGGTGCTTTGAAATCAGGACTGTCTCAGACTGTTTCAACCACCTATCACATCAAATGGTCTAGCATATGGGTAATTGGAATTCCAGATGGAAAAAAGAAAGAATGAGACCAAAAAAGTATTTGAACTTTCTTCAGGAGGCCAAGAATTTTGCAAAATTATTGCAGATATCAAAGCACAAATCCAAGAAACTCAGAGAATACCAAGCAAGGTAAATAACAACAATCAGCTAGGCATGGTAGCTCATGCATGTAATCCTAGCACTTTGGGAGGCTAAGGTGAGATAATCACTTGAGCCCAGGAGTTCTAGACCAGCTTAGGCAATGTAGTGAGACTGCATCTCTACAAAAAGTTTTAAAACTTAGCTGGGCATTGTGGCACATGCCCATAGTCCCAGCTACTCGGGAGGTTGAGATGGAAGGACTGCTTGTGCCCCGCAGGTCGAGGCTGCAGTGAGCCAGAATCAATCGTACCACTGCACTCCAGCCTGGGGACAAAGCAAAACCCTGTCTCAAGAAAAAATAAAGGTACCAAAAATCTATCAAGCAAAACACATGACACTGAGACTTATATTGCTGGAAACCAAAGGCAGTATATTGTCTCTATTGCAAAGATATGGAAATACCTTTGTCATCAAGAATGCTATGGCCATCTAGATTCAAGTTAATCGCTCTTTTTTGTACAAGGATGACAATGTTGTTTCTCTACCTCTCCAGAGCTTCCTCTCCCTCTGATTTATTTCTCTGGTGCACTTCATTGTATTATGTCATGATAGACCTGACAAATCTCATTCTTTAAAGTTGACCCTGTAAGGTCATGTTCTCCAGATATTCACAATCTATTTTAAGAAACTAGGGTTTTGTTTTGTTTTTGTTTTTAGTTTAATGCAGCTCTTACTAGGGCCTTCCTGTGTGGCAAGTACTAAGTGTATATGGATCATCGAATTTAATCCTCATTTTCATGACTACCTTGTTAAAGAACTACTACTATAATTTTTTTTTATTTTAGAAACTTAGGATAAAGGAGCTTAAGATAATGTTCCAATTTACCAAGCTAATAAGTGAAACAGCTAGAATTTAAATCCAGGGATTCTTATTCCCTAATCCTACTCTTACCCACTCTGCCATACAGCCTCTTATTAAAAAAAAATACACCACACACACACAGACTGTACATAATATTTATAAAAGTATATCAGACTTTATTCCCCCTTTTCACTGAGAATTAGCCCAATTTGTGCAAGTTAGGACATATTTTTATTCCTTTCTCTTTGTTTTCATTAGCCCAGTTGCAACAGTGACCTGGTTGAAATTAGGAAATACTCTTGAATTTGAAGAAACTGAACTGGAAGGCTGTCATGAAGATGCAGCACTCCCTTCACAGACAGATATTTGTGATGCCTTGTTTGTGTGAAGATATGTGATAAATCACGAGAGAAGCTTAGTACCCAATTCACAGTGCAGGCTGTGTGGGTAGACTCTTGACAGGGATTTGGGTAAGTTTTAGATATTGCTTATCAGCAAGTTTTTACCCAACTTCACTATGTATTCTGGCTGGCTTCTCTATTTTGGGCAACATGCAGCAACTAGTTTTTAGCATCAGATTTTTTGTGTGTGTGCATGAAGAAAAACAATAAAAGATCAATAAGATGATGGCTTACCAAGGATTTGTGTTATCAGAGGTCATATAGTGGAATCTGAAGATGCTTAATATTTTGGGGTAATTCTGCTCTGATTGTCTTAGTGAATGCCAGCATCTGTTCTTTCATGCTTTTACATTATCAGACAGGGCTCCTTCTGCCATATCTCCTCCCTTGTTTTCTCCCAACACACACAGGAGAATATTTATGGCTGCCCATTGCTCTTAACTAGAAGGAAAACAAGGCCAGGAATCTCTAAGGGTTAAATGACATTCCATAGATAAAAGGTTGGGGTGTTATCCACACAATAACAGCCTTCAGTCTTTGACCCCATAAGGGGCTTTTCTGGCTAGAGCAGTTCCCTTATAAGCCTCAGTCCTTGGACATTTTGTCACTGTTTACATTTCTATGCAGAAAACATGGAAAAAGTGTTTTCTCCATGATGTTTCAGTGTTATTTCTCCATCTACCTTTTCTTTGCATCTTACATATTTCTCTCTCATACTTCGATCTTGCCTTTTATTAAGGGCTCTGCTCCTTAAATGTTCTTTTTTAGTTTCTGTACTTTATCAAAACCTCAGAAGTACCTCCGGTGACCCAACATCTCTGGCATATTAAATCTGAGTGTCAAATGCATGCACTTTCTTTGATATATGATCTAATAAGCCTTTTCTATCTCTAATTTCAATGATTTTGTAATACCAAATTATTTCCTTTTGTGGTGTGTGATTTTTTTTCTTCTCTAACTTCCCTAAGTTCAATAGGTTTTCATAATTAAATGCAGTGGATTGTTTAGAATAAAACCTTGGAAACATGCCTTTTTCTTATGGAAAGACAAGGAAACTGAGCTCTGTAAATCAGAATATTAAGCTTAACATATAATTTATAAGGAAGAAATAAAGGAAATGTAAATCACCCTCAAGTAAGCTCACTTTCATCTTAAAAATTAGATTGAAAATCGTGTGGATACATGTGTAAGTTATGAGAGACATTCTGAAAATAAAATCTCAAGGTTAAATACAGAAGCACATTTAGTAGATATTTGAGCAATCTCCAGTATCTTCAAAGGTTGTGTATGTGTGTTCAATCCCAGCAATGCATTCCATGACTTAACTCACTTTAAAAGTGAGTTCTCACATATCTAAAAACTCCTCATGAGTTTTTTAATTTTTTGATCTTTTACATGAAGCCCTTGGCTGGACACGGTGGCTCGTACCTGTAATCCCAGCATTTTGGGAGGCAGAGGTGAGAGGATCGCATGAGGCCAAAGTTCGAGACCAGCCAGGGAAACATAGTGAGACCCTGATTATACAAAAAAAAAAAAAAAGAAGAAGAAGAAGAAGGGAGTTTGTGGCACACACCTATAGTTCCAGTCACTTGTGAGGCACAGGCAGGAGGATCACTTGAGCCTAGGAGTTCAAGGCTACAGTGAGCTATGATTGCACTCCAGTCTGAGTGACAGAGCCAAACCCTGTCTCTAAAATAAATAAAGCCCAGATCTGTCATAATCCAATGCAGAAATATGTAGGACCTGAGGCGAAAAGGAACCAGTAAGACTATTGCTTTACGATCAAAGAAAATCTGAAATGTTATAAATTCACACTTTCAGCCATGTTCAGTTTTCAAAGTACTCTATGAATAAGGGAGAACTCTAGGAATATTTTCTGCAAACACATTTTCTTTTCATTAGAAGCAAGATACAGAAATGATCTGGATGCTTTGTATTGGGATGATTTGGCACTGGAAAATACAACCCAAACCAAATAAAATTTGATATTCAATTAGAAATTTGTGGTTTTAGACCTAACAATTCTATAACATCATTTTAAGGATGGTGCCATCTAATTGTTCAGTTTAGGCACATTTTGAAGCTATTCTTCACTGTAATAGTGAAGTTGTAACATTTGACATCTTTATGTGGAAGACTTAATTTAACCAATATAGTTTTCATTGAATTCAAGCTGTTGATGTTATGATAGCAATACATTTATCAGTTATAAGATTTTTTTTTCCATTCTCAGTTCTGTTTTTAGTGGCTGATCAGTATTCATTGGAACCGGCCTTTCTTTTGACAAAGGCTGTCTCCTGGAGTGTGAGGGTATGTGTTCTCACAGTCACAACATGGTGGAGTGTGTGTTGATTTACAGATTGTTGTAGCTGAAGGCATGTATCCTGCTATGCTCCATTACTCTGCATGCAAAGGAAAACATTTCAATTGTAAAAAGCAAGCTCACTTCGATTGTTAAAAAAATGTAGCTTCTGCAAGGGTCAGAGGACAATAATACAATTCTCTGTAACTTTATTGTCTGTAACTTTGACTTATTTATGTTTCCAAGTGTCTCCTGATGTATGGAAACTCATTATACAAAACTTACATCTACAAAATGAGAGATCAGCAAATTACTGTGTTTTTGTTACTCTCTTGTCCAATTCATACATTTTTGTAAGAAAGTTTCTTAAAATCATGTTCAGTGTCATATAGTGATTAGAAGTATGAGGTTTGAAATCTGGTGGTCCTAGATTTGTCCCAAGGTGTCGCCTCTTCTGGCTGCGAAGTCTTTGTCAGGATCCTTAACCAGTCTGCTTTTGTTTGCTCATCTGAAAAGTGAGAAGAAAGTAATTGTGCCTACCTATGAGAATCTGATGGGATAATTCGTGTCAAGCACTTATCACAGTGCCTGGCATAGAACAAGCCCTCTGTAAAACAGATTACGCATAAATGTTTGTGTGTGTGAAAATATATGCATGTGTATGCATACATAGGTATTTATTTATGATTTACATGGTGCCCAAGTACATCATGCACTGTGATTATATAGTGCTCATAGTGTTTTATGGAAAATGAGGCACACATAAAATCAATAGATGATACACACAGAATTTTTAGCAGCAGATTTATCTTACTAATTATGTATTGCAGAGGCCACTATTCAAAGTCTTTCATTCCTCTCACATACACACACCTATTAACTATAGAGATAGGTAACCTAGAAGCCTGCTAAAGGGTACAGTGAAGCCACCTGGGCTGTTTTAAAACCGTCACAGGCAACGTGGAATGTTTGTGTCAGACGATTGGGTACACCTTGACCCAGTGAAACCCTGCCAGTGCTTTGGTTCCCCATGAAGCAGGCTCAGAGAAGGAAATCTACCTTTCAGAAGTTTATTGGGTGGTGTCCTCATGTTCAATACTTGTGAGGGAAATGAAAGAAGCAGGATTGGGCAGAAGAAGTTGGGCTGTGATTCAGCCACAACGAGACCTCTGCCAACCCCACAGGGAGCTCTGAAGCTAAGATTGCCCTTCAAAGTTATCCTGAGTTGGAACTAGGGTACCTGGGGCAGGTACCTTCATACTTCCTGCCTCCCTCATCTACCAGTCGTTGGATGCAGGCTACTCGCAGGAAGAGAGGCATGACCTTGAGCAAGGTGGCTCTTCTTAGATCCAGGAAATTCCCAGAAGGACTGTCAGCTGTCAGCAGCAAGCAGCTGGGGAGTTCTTTAGTCCTTAAGGAGGATCTAAGTGTCACCGCATGAAGTCCATACCAATCATTAGAACTAATTATTGTTGGGAATTGTGGTTTGATTCAGCCTAAGTTATCTGAACTCTACTTTTATCTGGTCTTTCACACTTTTTCATTCTTTTCCACCCTTCCACAGCCATTTATTAAAAAAAAAAGAAAAAAAATTTATTGGGCCTGGTGTGATGGCTCACACCTGTAATCCCAACACTTTGGGAGGTGGAAGCAGGAGGATTGCTTAAGGCCAGGAGTTTGAGACCAGCCTGGACAACATAGTGAGACCTCATCTCTACTAAAAACTTTAAAAATTAGCAGGTGTAGTGGCCTGTGCCTGTATTCTCAGCTACTTGGGAGGCTGAGGTGGGAGAATCACTTGAGACCAGGAGGTCAAGGCTGCGGTTACCTGTGATTGTGCCACTGTACTCCAGCCTGAATGACAGAGTGAGACCCTGTCTCAAAACAAAAACAAACACACACACACACAAAAACAGCTTTATGGAAGTATAACTGATACACAATAAACTGCACATATTTAAAGTGTATGGTGAGTTTTGACCTATGAATATACCTGTGAAACCATCACTACAATCAAGGTAATGAACATGACTATCACTTCCCAAAGTTCCCTCATTTTATTTTTAATCCACCTCTCTCTTCATAACCTTTCTCCCCCGATTCCACTGATCTACTTTGTCAAGCAGTTAAGTTCGGTTTTTCTAGAACTGTATATAAGTGGAAGTGATGGTACTTTAATGAGGCCTCAAAATAAGAAGATAAAGAAAGATTCTCTTTCTTTCCAAAAGTTCTCTTCATATAAGCAGAGAAAGACCAGGCAGCAGAGGGGATGGAGAAGATAAGCTTTAGATTTGGAAAAACAGTAATCCAGAATTCTTCTGTCATTTGCTACCTATGTGATCGTAGCCATTTTATTTATTTATTTATTTATTTATTTTTTATTTTTGAGACAGATTCTCATTCTGTTGCCCAGGGTGGAGTGCAGTGGCACGATCTCAGCTCACTGCAACCTGCATCGGCCAGGTTCAAGTGATTCTCCTGCCTCAGCATTCCTAGTAGCTGGGATTATGGGCATGTGCCACCATGCCCAGCTAATATTTTTGTATTTTTAGTAGAGATGGGGTTTCACTATGTTGGCTAAGCTGATCTTGAAGTGCTGACCTCAAATGATCTGCCCAGCCTCCCAAAGGGCTGGTATTATAGGCATGAGCCACCACACCTGGGCAATAGTCATATTATTTAAATTCTCAAGCCCTGGCTTGGCGTGGTGGCTCACACCTGTAGTTCCAGCACTTTGGGAGCCCGAGGCAGGTGGATCACCTGAGCCCAGGAGTTTGAGATTAGCCTGGGCAACATGGTGAAACCCTGTCTCTACTAAAACAAAAATTATCCGGGCATGGTGATATGTGCTGATGGTCCCAGCTACTGCGGGGCTGAGATGGGAAGATCGCTTGAGCCCAGGAAGTCGAAGATGAAGTGAGCTGTGATTGCACCACTGCACTCCAACCTGGGTGACAGAGCGAGACCCAGTCTCATTCATTAATTAATTAAATTTGCAAGTCCCATTTTCCTCATTTTTAAAATGGGGATAATAGTTGAACCTACCCAGAGGGTTGTCACAAAGATTAAGGAATGAGAAATTGTTCATAGTTATACCCAGCCTGGCATAATTCGAATGAATTGTGATGATAATGTTTTTATTATAATATTGATGATGTGAAAGGTTTATGGTTCAATTTCAATGTAATTTCTTTACCTGTGTGGGGTCAAACAAAAGGTATCTAACCTAGGAGAAAAACTCAGTTATCGAGTGACCTAGACATGCTAGACTCTTCACTGTTCCACAATCTGTAGACTTGGGGTTTCTGTGCTTCAAGGACCTTATATTGCAAGGTGTGTTCTAGTGACTCCACCTTGCCAGATTTATCAGCACTCAACAGACAACCAGTTGCTTTTTCCTGAACCATACTTCTCTGGGATCTCATTCTCCCAGATTTTTTTCCATGTCTCCTGTCGCCCCTTGGGAGTGTCCTTGTTGGTTCATCTCACTGATCTACCCACTGAGGACCTCAGTTCCTCAAGGGATGTCAGTCCTAAGACCTGTGATCACACTTGCTTTCTTCTTGCCTATGGGTTTGTATGTCAGTTCTAATGATGGTGGCTCCCAAGCTAAAACCTCAAACCAGACTTCTCCTTGGAGCTCCAGCCTGTACAGCAACATGCCCACTTTGTATTTCTATTGAATATCTCATAGATGTGGGCAGTTTGGATTTATTACATGTCCAAACTACAAGTATTGTTCTTTTTCCTCGTCCTTGCTCACTCCATCTTCCCCATGGTAGCAGTTGCACTTTCTTTTATTGCCCAAGCCAGAAACATGTGGCTCACCCTTGGCAACTTCTGTCTTGCTTCAGATACCTCATTTCTCACCAAGTCCTTTAGATTCTGCATGGAAAATTTCCCCTCTCTGAGTATCTTCCTGTTACCACCTCTCTAGTAGAAACCACCATAAACTATGGGCTCAACAGAAGCTCTAGGTTCTGTACTGGTTTCTGTACTTTAAAAATCACCTCAATTATCAACTGGCACATGATAAGTCATTAATGGTTTATTAAATGAATGCTGAACTAAACAGACGCAGCCTTCCTAAGTAGAAGTAGCATGGTTCTTGTCTTTGCTCTGACAATTACTAGTCTTATGACTTTGGACAAATCTCTTCACTTTTCTGGGCCCATTTCTTAACTTTAAAATGAGGATGATAGTATTCTCCCTTTCTCACAGAGCCATTTATTCACTCAGGAAAACTTTAATGAATATCTACCAATTGCTGAGTGCTGCAGTTACTGAGATAAATACAACCCATGCTTTCTTCATAGAGAGCCCAGAGTTTAGAAGGAAGAACAGGCATGTGAACATATTCATGATTATATTATAATCGAGTAGGTGTAACAATGGAAGCCTACACAAGGTACACCTTTATGTAATGTTTAATTTGAAATGAAGGCATTGAGTCAGGTACTATACCAGACACTTTCTAATTTACTGCCTAATTTAACTTTCACATGGAAAACTCAGAGTGATTAAAATGATAATTATCATTTTACAGATGAGGAAACTGACTCAGTGGCATTAAATAAGTTACTCAAGCTCACAGAGCTTGCATGTGGAGACATCAACCTGCAAACCCAGGCTTTTTACTCCAAGTTCAGGTCTCTTTACTCGCACAAAACAATACATAATTAAAATATAAGTTATTGAACACATTATTGCTGGAAGAAGAATGAATGGACACTGAACTGAAGCATTTTATAACCAAATCTAAATCAGAAGAGAAAATTATACAAAAAAACTCACTTTTTTCTTCAACTTTCTCTTTTTTTCTAACTTTTTCTGGGTCTTTTTGTTTGTTTGTTTGTTTTTGTTTTTTGAGACGGAGTCTTGCTCTTGCGATCTCATTCACTGCAAGCTCTGCCTCCTGGGTTCACACCATTCTCCTGTCTCAGCCTCCCGAGTAGCTGGGACTACAGCCGCCCACCACCGCGCCCGGCTAATTTTTTGTATTTTTAGTAGAGACGGGGTTTCACCGTGTTAGCCAGGATGGTCTCGATCTCCTGACCTCGTGATCCACCCACCTCAGCCTCCCAAAGTGCTAGGATTACAGGCGTGAGCCACTGCTTCTGGGTCTATTTTTATGATTCTGATCAATTATAGAAAGAGTCTTATTGATTACGGTATGTACTTTTTGGTACCCACAGTGAACAAAGTGTTACTTAAAACAATGGCTTGAACTCTTTGAGGTTGGAGAACCTTGTACATGACATTTTGGTCCCTGAACACTGGCCTCAGGGTGTTTGCTAAAGAAAACCCAAGTGAACATTGCTTTTACTTTCTTTCTAAATAATTCATGAAATTTTTAATGGCATCTTGGAGTCTTAAGAGACAGCTCAATTTGAGAATCATTCTACATATCTGAGATACACGTTCTGTAATAATAGAATTATGAAAAGGGAAAGAAGGACATCTAAGTGGCCTGGGCCTTCAAGCCTAAGTCGTGAGTGAGCAGTGAATGAGGGAGTGTGGTACATAGGCTTTGGCATTCATGCGAGTGTTTGTAAATATAAATTGGCATGGATGTACCATACATTTCACCTGAGGGTATAAAGGGTCACATTGCTGACTCACCTGTAGCTAGCCCTCAGCTTTTGAACCCATTATCATCCATTGCTAATTTATATTATGTGCCAGGAACTGTGCGAAGTGCTTTTCTCTGTATTAATTAATTTAATCTTCGTAAATATTCCTATACTGTTAACATACCCACTGATGAGATGGGAAAATGGAAACTTAAAGCAGGGTAAGCAACTTACTGGGTAGTGTGTCATGGTGGTGATTTGCACCCAAGCATCTGACTCCACAGAGCATCCCCTTAAGCATCGTAAAGCCATTTGTCCATCTTTGAGAGCCAGCCAGTGCCCTTCCCAATCTTCAGGAGTTATCTTCTTCATTATGGTATGAGCTCGACTTCCTTCTCTCCTCATATGTTTCTCCCATCTTCTTCCAACTCCAGCACTATAATCTCTGGGAAAAAAGAGCTGAGAGGATAAAGCCATCATCCAACTATGTCTCAAGTTCCACAGTCATTGGCACCATCACTAGCCTGGGTCTACTAGGTGACTGTTGCAGGCCTATAAGTCTTTTGGCAAAGTCAGGATATTGGCACTACAGACATGGTAAACCCAGTCCATTCAAATATACATGAAAACGCAATATGGGACTGTCACTCTTAAGCTCTGCCACATTCTCTAACGTGGTTTTCTCTCAACAACATTTATTTTGACACTGCCCAAATATTATTTCACTAGTTTATTAAGCAATGTCCAGGATTTTGGCAATACATAAATGAAAAGATACACCCTTACTTTCAAGAGCTTGTAATTTGAGGAGGGAAGTAGACATCTTTACTCTAGCACTTGCCACCTTGTATTTTGCCCGTAGGTTCCAAGGTGAGTGAGGAAGAACTTGCTGAGCATCTAAGATCTGAACCAACCCTTGAAGCTCATCAGACAAGAAGGGAGGAAAGATATTTGAAGGCTGAGCATGTGTAGAGATGTGGATAATGGAAATCTGTTCATGTTCCTTATCTCATTCCAACATAGCTTTTAGTATGTAACCTGCTGATATCAAATTTTGGACTTCAAGCTTGATGAGCATATTGTTACTTTCTTTAAGGAACAAAGGGAACATGATGTAGATGTGTGTTTGTATTGTCTCTTCAGCACTGAAGCAATGCCAGTGTCAATCCATGTTTATGGCCTTGGTTTCCTCAAAGTTTTGTCACTTATCAAATAGGGGAAATTTAGCCAACTTTTATTACTCTTTTATTGATGAAGCCCCGGAATTTAAACTTCACTTGAAGTGCTACAGTTATGGGCTTTGTGACCCTTTAAGAGCAAATGCATGGGGCCAGGTGTGATGGCTCATGCCTGTAATCCCAGCACTTTGGGAAGCCAAGATAGGTGGATCACCTGAGGTGAGGAGTTCAAGAACAGCCTGGCCAACATGGTGAAACCCCATCTCTACTAAAAATACAAAAAAATTAGCTGGGCGTGGTAATGGGTGCTTGTAATCTCAACTACTTGGGAGGCTGAGGCAGGAGAATCACTTGAACCCAGGAGGCGGAGGTTGCAGTGAGCCAAGATTGCACCCCTGCACTCCAGCCTGGGCAACAAGAGCAAAACTCTGTCTCAAAAAAAAAAAAAAAAGAAAAAAATACATGGATATTTTTGCTTTTAGAACTGAGTCAAAATCCCTGTTCTGTACTGGTGGCTCACACCTATAATCCCAGCACTTTGGGAGGCCAAGGCCAGAGGATGGGCCAGGACATCAAGCTCAGGAGATTGAGATCAGTCCGGGCAGCATAAGGAGACCCTATCTCTACGAAAAAAATAAAAAATCAAAATATACATATATGTATATACACACATACATATAAAACAAACACCTAGCCGGCCATGGTGGTGTGCACCTGTAGTTCCAGATACTCTGAAGGCTGAGGTAGGAAGATTGCCACGGTCAGCCATGATCACACCACTGTACACCATCCCACATGACAGAGCAAGACCTTCTCTTGAAAAGAAAAGAAAAAAGAAATCCTTGTTCTGCTACTTGTGTGTGTTTTTACTTTGTCTCCATGAACTTCTATTTCCTCATCTTTGACATGGAGGTAACAGTACATCCCAGGGTGTTGCTGTGGATTAAATTGGAACAGTGGGTAGAAAAGAACCTGACATATAGTAGGTGATTTTTCCCAAAAGTAAGTTTTTTGTTGTTTTGCCTCCTCAGCAACCTGAGTCCTATAAACCCCTAATACTGAGGATTATTCTGGCCCTTGAGTTAACATTTGGCAAATCACTTGGTTGGAAGCAAACTCCTAAACCAATGGTTCTCAACCAGGGGTAGTTTCACCCTCCAGCAAACCTTTGCCAAAAATCTGAGACATTTTTGATTAACACAAGTAGGGATGGGGAGTGTTATTGTCATCTAGTAAGTAGAGGCCAAGGATGCCACACAGCATCCTGCAGTGCATAAGGTAGCTGCTATCACAAAGAATCACCTAGCCCCAAATATCAGTAATCCCCTGTTCTAGATAAAGTGAAGCAGAAAAGTTTGTCTATTTGCATATCACGTTGATGACTTTTGAAATTTTTTCTTTTTACCCCTCTATCATTAGAAAGATTTCCCAGGCTCACCATGAGGATCCCACCCTTTCGGGTGCTCCCATCATAGTTGTGGAGTGAGCTACACAGCTCCCCATAGGGTCTTGGGTGACCTCTTACCTTTCTTTAGGTCTGCTTCCTGAAGACAGTGACAGGTTTTTGTTTTTTGTTTTTGTTTGTTTGTCTTGAGACGGAGTCTCGCTCTGTCGCCAGGCTGGAGTGCAGTGGTGTGATCTCTGCTCACTGCAACCTCTGCCTCCCACGTTCAAGTGATTCTCCTGCCTCGGCCTCCCGAGTAGCTGGGGCTACAGGCGTGCACCACCAGGCCCAGCTAATTTTTTTGTGTGTATTTTAGTAGAGACAGGTTTCACCACGTGGGCCAGGATGGTCTCGATCTCCTGACCTCGTGATCCGCCTGCCTCAGCCTCCCAAAGTGCTGGGATTACAGGCGTGAGCCACTGCGCCCAGCCAACAGTACTTTTTATTGTGCTTACCACTGTGAGTAGTTACTCAGCACAACATGGGGAGAGAGGATGTCATATTATTCCCATTTTGCCAGCGAAGAAACGCAATCCTAGACAGGTAAATTATCACAACAGTGACCACGTAGCTAATGACTGGCTAATCCCGCCCTGGGCTTTCAACTCCAAACCCAAGACCTCTTTTTTTTTTTTTAACCAGAACTTTCCTAATGTATCTCATGGTCTTCATGGTCATGGCTACAGAGTTTTATCACATTATTGTTTTTGTAGCTGTTTAATACCTGCTGGTCTTACATTTCTGGGTAATTTTTAAGCTCCATGAAGGCAAAAGTACTGTTACTGTCTCTTCTATTGAATATATCTGAAGCTGTGATAATACTTGTTAATTTTTCTACCTAAGAAATCCCTGATACTGATGACATTTATCATTTAAAAGTTTAAGGAAATACAAATCCCTCAGTATTAGAGAAAGAATGTCAAAGTAGACTTAAAACTTTTTTGAACAGTACTTTGGCTATAGGTACTGGCTCAAATTGATTCACATGTAGGAACCAGCATGCCCAGTGCCTGTTCTCTTTGGCATGTGAACACTGTCCTTATGTGTTTAGTTGTTATGACCACAAAGTAGAATATTGAGGGGCAAGAAGATGCTTGTTAATAGACACTTACATGCTTCTTGGCAATTAATTTAAAAAGATGTCTAATGCCCAGTGGGTTTCTCACCACCTAGTGACGCTTAATAAACAGAGAATCCCAAACCAGTGCATACAAATGCAGACAAATAAAAGTACCAAGAGGTTTGGTCTACCTATCAAAAACAGAAAAGACCTTGAAGGTTGTTTATTTTATCATAAATCTTCCATTATAGTCTCCATTATGTTGGTACTAGACTTCTTTGCTTGAAAAATCTGCTCTGAGGTACAAGGCAAGTAATTACTGAGTCTTCCCAGGGACTAAGACAAAATTCCCAAACAAAATCTTTTAGAGTTTTTAAAAATTAATTTTTTGGATGGGATTTGGTAATTACATGTACTAACAAACGCTGTAGAATATTTAACCTTTAACATACTGTGTGTGAGCTGTGTATTCCTTCTTGGA
Source organism: Pan troglodytes (assembly GCF_028858775.2). Classification (NCBI taxonomy): domain Eukaryota; kingdom Metazoa; phylum Chordata; class Mammalia; order Primates; family Hominidae; genus Pan; species Pan troglodytes. Next base: position 128,706,262 of record NC_072405.2, on the reverse strand, counting down.
GAACTAAAAACAATGCAGGGTCACATTTTCTGTTTGAAAAGCACTGTAATATATTTCTTTCTGAATTTATATTTCAGGTGGGAATTAATGTTATTCCAATTTTCTCCTATTAACCTGAATATATTCAGCCAAAATAATAGATTGTCTAAAATAGTATTTTTACCCAAGACAGGTAAAAAAAAATCAATATACAGTTCCCATCAGTATGGTAAATTACAGTAACTGCAGTGCAAATTTCCATTAACCCTTCTCTTCCTTGGCCCAGAGAAGGGGCCTTCAATTAACTGCTAATCATCTAAATGTAACCAAGTGAGTGACCGGGCTTGACGGTGGGTAGTGCTCTCAGGTAGAAGTGAGAGGAGACTTATTGGTCTTGGAAGGTTTTGTGTGTATTCTTGCCAGGAAATGAGGCAATGGGTTGGCTGACCTTTGAGTCCTTGCTAGCTCTGGTATTGGGTGATTCGTAGTCACCTTCAGGAAATCAGACATTGGGCTGGGGGTTACTTAAGAAGCTGGATTTGCAATGCATCTCTAGGTTATGAAAAATGAAGGGCTAGCTCAGACTTGGTCTTGGTTGGCTATTGATTTAGAATAGGCTACACAGAATGGAATCACAGAACTTGGAGTCCACTCCTAAAGTCAGCTGAAACCCTGCAAACAAGGCTGCCTGAATTCCTTTGCACTGAAAGTTGGAGGGACATGGAAGAAGGAATGTTGAAAGTTAAATTTGGGCCGGGCGCGGTGGCTCACGCCTGTAATCCTAGCACTTTGGGAGGCTTAGGCAGGCGGCTTACGAGGTCAGGAGATCGAGACTATCCTGGCTAACATGGTGAAACCCCGTCTCTACTAAAAAATACAAAAACTTTATCCAGGCATGGTGGCGGGCACCTATTTTCCCAGCTGCTTAGGAGGCTGAGGCAGGAGAATGGCATGAACCCAGAAGGCAGAGCTTGCAGTGAGCCAAGATCGTGCCACTGCACTCCAGCCTGGGTGACAGAGCAAGACTCCATCTCAATAAAAAAAGTTAAATTTGAAAGTAGCAACTTGTAAACCAACCATGACCCATATATACGTAATTTGTTTGGCTGTGACCCATATATACGTAATTTGTTTGGCTCTCATAGTATGGAAAAAAATAGCCAATTTTAAATTGGGAGATTTCATAGAACTTCTGGATTTTCACTTGTATCTAACTTAAAAATAAAAGAAGTAGCAATACTTAGCTTGTATTCTATCATAGCAAGAATGTATTGGAATTGCCCATTTTAGGGGAAAAAAATTGTCCAGTCCACTACCGTCTATCCTTTTTTTTTTTCTTCTTTGAAATGGAGTCTTGCTCTGTCACCCAGGCTGGAGTGCAGTGGCATGATCTCAGCTCACTATAACCTCCTCCTCCCGGGTTCAAGTGATTCTCCTGCCTCAGCCTCTCCAGTAGCTGGAACTACAGGTGCATACCACCATGCCTGGCTAATTTTGGGGGTTTTTTTTGAATTTTTAGTAAAGACAGGGTTTCACCATGTTGGCCAGGCTGGCCTCAAACTCCTGACCTCAAGTGATCTGCCTGCTCCCAAAATGCTGGGCTGCGTAGGCTCCCAAAATGCTGGGATTACAGGCATAGGCCACCGCACCCAGCTTCAGTCTACCTTTTCTTAGTCATCCCTTAGGGCAGTTCTCTTCACCCAATTATGTTATCCTGACAAGAGCATCTGAGTTTATGACCTCTGGTATAATTTTATAAGGAAGTTGCCCTGATACATCAAGCATACATAAATATGCAGTCAGATTAAGGTGTACTTCAAACAATTTGTAAGAAATTCTAACTAAAATACATTTACCGATGATTAACTTTTTGAGAACCAATTACTATAGGTTCATATCATTCTTACCCACTTACACCATGATAGGCTTTTGTGAAATGCTGGAGAGGAATGGCAGTACTGTGACTTAACCGAGAATCCCTCATAAAGTAGGATGTTTAAGTCAAGATTCTCTTGGTGCAAGTGGTACAAATGAGCTCAACTAGCTTATCCCCGTCTGCTGCCACATATTGACTCACATAACCAAGAGTGCAGGGGTATCTGACTTGATGCCAGGCTGTATTTGAGAAATCAAATAATGTTCTTTCTCTCTCTTTTTTTCTCTGACTTTCTCCTCTCACCCTACTTTACTCTTTCCCAGCTCTGGTCTCTCTGTTGGCTAAATTCTCTAGGAAATTCCCTCCATAGGGTGGTAAAGACAGCCACTAACAGCAAGTCTAGCATTATATTGTCCCTTGGGACATAGTTGAAGCTAGAAAGAGAACTTTCTTCTTAGTGGCCATAACGATCCCAGCAAAGAAATGTAGATATTCTGGTCTGGGTCACATACCCAGGATTAATTTAACAAGTATCTTTTTAGTGCCTACGTTGAGTAAGGCTCTAGTGAGGTGCTTGAGAACCTCAAGGAATCCCTGCTTTCATGGAGCTTACTTACGTTATGGGAAGAGGTGGGAGTGAATCCAAAGATAAACATAATAAGCAAGAAAATTACATAGTACTCTAGAAGTAAAAAGTACTAAAGGGAAATTGCTTTTAACTGTTAAAAACCCCACCAGGTGAGAAAAAGCCGCTCTCAAAAGACAAAAGAGAGCTGCTTTTATCAGAAATAAGCAGAGATGTAGTGTAGGCAAAAATGAAGTGCTTATACTATTAGTTCTACAAATGGAGGGTTTTACTATTGGGAATATCATCACTTGTGTCTCACCTCTGCTGCTTTGTGGTGGAAGGTAAAAATAAAGAAAGAGACTAACACCAAGCATGAAATGGCGAGTATAGCCCAGCAGTAACTCCTTGCTGCGGGTTTCACACCACAGTCATATAGAGCTTCTGGTTCTTCGGTCTCCATCTTTGCCTATGCTGTTCCCTGTGCCTTGAATGCTCTTCCTACTAACCATCTTGATTTTTTGTTTTTGTTCAAGGTTGCCAGATGGGTTAAATGCCCCTCTTCTGGGCTTGCAAAGAACCTATGTTTGCCCCTCTGGCAGGGAAATTATCTTATTTATCCTTGTCTACTAGTTTCCAGTAGTATAGCTGGTTCAGTCCATGGTACACATACAGTCTATGAATCTGTTTGATGGCTGCTTTCAGAGACCCATCATTTCCCTGTCGTTCTCCACCAAGTGAAACATTACGCCCTTGTGCATAGTGATGCTATGACAATGTTCCCACTGCTTGCATTTAAGCCCTCAGAGATGAAGACGTTTTCCTGACCCTCAGCCTCTCATTTGCTCATGAGTTCTGTTCCCTTTGCAAGAAGTGGCCTTGAGGAGTATGTAGGTTTGTGTAAAGAATCTCTGGGTGGCAGTTTAGGGAGGTGGTTCAGAGCATGGCTTCTGCCTATGTTTGTATCCCAGAACTGCAGGTTATTAGGTATAAGGCCTTCAGCTGTTTTATAGCTCTTAATAATAGATAATAATAGTACCTTCAGAAAACTGTTGACAATGACATAATCTATGTAAAGCTACTAGGATAGTGTTTAACAGAGTAACTGCACCATAGACATTTGATATTATTATTACAATTATGAGGAGGAGGAGGGGAGTAGGAGGAGGAGGAAGAGTAAAAAGAAGTGGTGGCCAATCAAGGAACAGTAGTATCCAAATTCTGTTATTGTGGTTCCAAGTTGCAAAAGTCCTATGTATGTATTATTTCATTTGACTCTCATGGTCATTCTATGAGATAGTGTGGTTTTCATCCCCATTGAAGAGATGAGTAAATTAAGACTCAGATTGTGCTTTCCTAGACATTTATCTACACCTGTTAGCTGTGATCCCATGCTTTTGTGATTTTGCCTCTCTGTTTCTTTGTTCCCAAAATTCCAATTTTTGAGTAATGGCATGATTGGAGAAACATAAGTTTGGGCTAGGGGACACTGGTTGTATGCCCCATACCTGCTGCTCTGGACCAGCCAGACTGGGGTGGAGCAACAGGCATTTGCTTGGTGCATGACCCAGGCCTTTACCTGAGAGCAGTTTTGGAGCTAACCCAGTGCACAAAGGGCCAGTTATTTGGGGAACTGTCCAATGATCTATTTCTGGCAGAAAAGAGGCTTTGTAATTCATCCTATTCTGGGAAAAGTGGCACCCCCCAACCACATGCAGTGGCACTAAGATTTCCCAATAGGACAGGGTCTGAGGCCACTCTTGGCTCACCTCCAGCTTCCCCTGTCATTTCCAATCATGCCTTATGACATGCAGTCATTTATCTTGAAAAGTTGTGCCAGGCTGTCTGTTGCAATTCTCTGAGCGAAAGATGAAGGGCACCTGGAATAGAGACCAGAGACCAGGCTTGGCTTGAAAGTCGGAGACATGGTCTAGACCTAAGTCTCTACCTCATCTTCTGTGCTGTTTTAGGCAGGACACTTTCTCTGTGCCTCACTTCTCCATGACGAGCACAATGAATCCTGTGCCGTAGTCAGAAACTCAAATGTTCCTTTCAGCTGTGATAGGCTGAATAATATCCACCCAACAGCATCAGGTCCTAATCCCTGAAACCTGAAAATGTTACAAGGACAAAGGGTCTTTGCAGATGTATTAAGTTGAGGATCTTCACAAGGGAAGATTATCTCAGGTTGTTCAGATGGGCCCCAAATCCAATCCCAAGTGCCCTTGTAAGACAAAGGCAGAGTGAGATTATACACACGCAAGAGGAGAAGGTGATAGGAGAATGGAGGCAGAGATTTGTGGCCACATGCAAGGGGGTACTGGCAGCTGGCAGAAACAGGCGTATCAGAGAATGTTTCGTGTCCTACAGCTTCCAGAAGGAGTGTGGCCCTTCCGACACGTTGATGTTAGCCCAATGGAACAGATGCTGAACTTCTGACTTCCAGAACTCTGAGGAGTAGATTTCTATTGTTTGAAGCCCCTGTGTTTGTGATAGTTTGTTATGGCAACCATAGGAAATGAATAAACTGCTCTGTGACTCAATTATCCCTCACCTTTTCTTGCTGCTCATCTGCTCAGCAAGGTTTCTAGTCTCAGTTGGTATGTGTTCAAAAATAGAAAAAGGCACTCATCTTTCTTTAAGCCTCATTTAGTCTCGTGTTCTCTATTGCTTTCAATTGGCATGTGTTTCTGTGGTCACCACAATGAAATGGAGCCTCTTCCCTCTATATGTTCAGTTTCTTCTTCTTGTTTTAACCGACAGCTTCCAATCAAGTCTTTTACATCTTTTCTGATATAAGTAATTTAGTAGTCTTGAGAGCATCAATTTGTGGTAAAGAAGATTACCTTTATGTTAATTTAGTAGCACTAAGGATATGTGCTCAGTAAATACTTATGAGCACTACTGCGTGCCAGCACACAGGCAGCACCAGGGAATCCTGGGGGTAACAGGGCACCTGACAGGAGAGACACCCCCAGCATGTTAGTGTTCTCCAGAGAAACAAAACCAAGAGGGTATATACACAGTATGAGCATATGTATACACACATATACATATACATGTACATACAGAGAGAGATTTATTATAAGAAATTGGCCTGTGTAATTATGGAGGCTGGCAAATCCAGAATCTGCAGAACCAGTGTCCCAGTTGGAGTTGAAAGGCTAGAAGCTGCTGTAGAACCAGGAAGAGCTAACATCCTAGTTTGAGTCCAAAGGCTGGCAGGCTACTATAAAATTAAGAACCAATGTCCCAGTGCAAAGGCCATCAGGCAGGAGAATTCTCTCTTAGTCTAGAAAGGGTCAGCATTTTGTTCTACTCGGGCCTTCAACTGCTTAGATGAGGCCCACCCACATTATGGAAGTCAGTCTGTGTTATCCGCTTCACCAAGTTAAATTTTAATCCCATCCCCAAACACCCAGAATGATGTTTGACTAAGTACCCGGGCACCTCATAACCAAGTCAAGTTGGCATATAAAACTAACCATCACACTTGCTCTTGTATTACTGGCATTCTAGTGGAGCACACACAGTCATGCTTTTCCTATGTATGCTCAAGCTTCAGATTGCGGCAAAACTCAAATTTTCCAAGACTGCTAGCAGAGTACCATGTTCCTGCTGTGGGAACATCCTCACTGAATATTCCCCGGCCCGAGCCTCTACAAGGAGTTCTGGGGAATGTTTTTAGCCCTGAGGGCACCCAATAAGGCTAAACAATACAGAGCTGGGTTGTAAGAGGTCCCTCTGATTTCTCTAAGTTCTGCCAGGATATGCCTATGCTTACCTTACCCCCCAGACAACTCAGAGCTTTGGGGTTCGAGGAGAGTCTTGAAGGAATAAGAGCATTCAAGAAAAGAAGAATATTTTAATTGTTTTTTCTTTGTTTAATTCTGTCGTGTTTATTCTTCTCCATATCCCAAGTGCTCTCTAAAGAAAAAATAGCAGTAATGCTGCCAGGATTTCCTCCTTCCAATGCATCCTCTCTCAAGCAGTGACTCAATTTCTTGCTCGGAAATGGTGCCTCCAGCCATTGGTGGCTCAGGTTGAAAATGTGAGTCATCTCTGATGTCTGTCTTTCCCTCAGACCCCACTTCTGGGCATTGTAAAGTTATTAAAAATATAGCCAGAGTTTTACTATTTCTTATTACTTCTTCCCTGCCACCCCAGTACAAAGACACCATTACCTCCTGCTTAGATGACTGTGATCGTCCGCGGACTCCTCCTTGCTCCTACATATACCTCTGCCTCGAATCCATTCTCCACATAGTGACCAGAGGGATTCTTTTAATACCTGATATCATGCCCAAGTTATCCTTGCTCAAAACTTTCCATATTCAGAAGAGTAAAATCCAAAGTCCACTCTAGGGCTTCTGAGGCCCTGTGTGATCTGACCCTGTCTTCTCTGAGACCTAATTTCTGACCATTCTCTTATCTCACCTGCTCTGCCCTAGTGACACTAATCTCCCTGTCATTCCTCTAATTGCGTTGACACTTCTATTCCCTCATTCTCCTTTCTGGTTCCAGCCTCACCCCTTCAGAGAGGCCTTTCCTATCCTAACCACCCCAACTACAATAGCCCTCATCTTTTTAATAGGCATCCCTGTCTGCCCCTTCATTCTGCTTTTTCTTCAGAGCACTTATGACTATCTGGGATCATATGTCTGTCTCTAGATCTAGATCTAGTTGTCGGTTTACTTGTGTGTCACCTTTCTCCCACACTAAATGGTGAGCTCCATGCAGGCAGAAGACACTACTTGTCTCCATATCACAGCACCCCAAATAGTGGCAGGTACATAATGGTGATCAATAAATAATTAATAATGGAAAAGAGTAAAAGGCAGGGAGTAAGAGCAATGTGAAAAACTTTAAGCTTCTTCTAACCTCAAGAGTCTGTGAGTTGGTGAAGGGCCCAGCAGCCCAGGTCACCTAATTACTGTTATAACAAGTTTGATGGTATCAGGCAATTCAGTTGGTGCTTCTTGTTTGAGATTGAGTTGATTTTTCACTCCTTGGTCCTTCTCTGTATTGGCAGAGGACCGCAGAGCAAGGTGGCCAAGAGACTCCTGTGAGTAGAAGCAGGGAATGTTCATGCGGGGATGGTGCTCCTGTGTTGTCTGTCTACGATGGCAGCCCCCCTCTTCATTCATGTGGCAACTTTAAAAAAATATTTGCTCTATCAGGTTTTGTCTAACTCTTGCTTCCTCCTTAAGTCCTAGGTTACATGTTCATTACTCATTAACAGCTTCCTGGTGCCCAGACTAGGTTAGATCACCCTGTTCTGAGCTCCTATATTTGCCTTTCTTAGCATTCATCACATACTCGTAGACATTTGCCATGAGCTACCTTCCTTGTCAGCCTGAAGGCTTCAAAAGTGACCCTGTCTGCTGTGTTCATCACTGTACCCAGGGGGAGTATCAAAATAACAGAGGCCTAGTGAGTGCTCTATAATTGTTTGTTGAACTAACAATTGAATTTTATGATAAACAACAAAAATTAACATAAATTATAAAATGATGATTGCTTATCACTTCCTTGATACCTCATCAAAACAGTACCACACTTATTTGGATGTTCGTTCATTTTGTATTCAGCAGGAGGTGGTGGAATAGGAGATTAATGGGACATTTACTCCTAGAAATAATTTAATTATTACAAAAATTTTCCAGAACCATCAATCTGTAGAAACCATCCAAAGAAGACCGTGAATCGGATTTTGTTAATAAGATTTTTGGTATACAGATCATGATCTTTTCTAGAAGTGATTTTATCAGGAAATTTTAAAATAAATTTTATCCTTAATCTTTCTTGAAAACTAACCCTTTTATTTTCCTACCAAGGAAGATAAAGCGCAACTGAATATAGAGTGGGAAAAATTAGGACCAGCTCTCATGTTTTAAATATTCTTTAACTTCTCAATTTCTCTTCCAACAGAGTAGAAATAATTATATTCTCAGGATTTGGATTAAATAATTTGAACAGTTGGACATTTAATATGTGAGCTGTTCATAAGCATGATTGTTTGTATCACACAGTCGGAAAATGAACAGACTTTTATAACTGACAGAATTTTCTGACTCATATATTTAAACCCAATGCTATTAACCCACCAAAGTAGAAATAACATTCTAGTAGGGCTATGTATCCATACTTTGACCAATCAGATGCATTTTTGGAAAGGCTGGGGCTACAGGTTTACAGGAAGGCATCAAACAAAGGAAAGTTGAGCTGCGTGCGCTGGAACAAAACCCTCGCTCTGATGCCTTAACACTGTGTTCTAACGATGGCCCAGCCAGCTTAAGACAAAAGCAGCCATGTGTCTTATCAGCGCCTCAGCAGCTCTTGCTAGGAAATGCCACAGCTTGTGAAACCACAGCCCAAATAATTGGGAACAGAAAGGAGGGAGGGTGATCTACATTTTTATGTTGGGAGGGATTAAGATCATCGGAGCTTCAGGGAGTGTTTTATGCAGTATTTATAAGTTTATGACATGTATAAAGATGTAGATGTCTGTTATTTGGAGGCCAATTATCCATATAAGTGATATTTAAGCCGTATTCTTTGTTTTCTGAGTGAAACTTCTGGACTAAGGTCTGACAGTGAGCAGAGCATTGGACTGCAGGGCTATCCTGGAAGCCAGGCACTCAGGCTCACCTCTCCTTAGCATTCCTCTACTTTTTACCTTTGTGTGTGCCAGCAGCCAGAAATGGGGAAAGGAAAGGAAATCTAAAGCCATCTGTTTGACTTCTTGAAAACATGTAAATTCCAGTCACAGGGCCAACTGCTGCTACAACAGATTATCACAAACTCCCATGGCTTTAAACAACACAAATTTATTGTCTTACACTTATCGGGGTCAGAAGTCCAAAAATGGGTCTCACAGGGCTAAATTCAGCTTCTTAGTGGAGCTGCTTTCTATGGGGTGTGGGAGATAATTCATTTCCTTGCCTTTTCCAGCTTTTAGAGGCTGCCTGAATTCCTTGGCTCTTGGCCGCTTCACTTTGACCTCTGCATCCATTATCACATGTCTCTCTGGCTCTCCCTTCTCCCTCTTTCACTTCTAAGGACGCTTGTGATTAGATTGGACTCACCTGGATAATGAAAGGTACTCTCCCATCTCAAGATCCTCCTTACCTTAATCACATTTGCAAAGTCCCTTTTGTCATGTAAGGTAAGAAATTAACAGGTTCCAGAGATGAGAACATGGACATCTTTAGGGGCCCATTAGTCCACCAGCCATAGAAAGCAATGGAAATTACTCGAGTCTGATTTTGTCCTTTCCTTCCTTTTCTCATGACCACCACGATCTGCCTGGTGTTTCCAAGCCTGAGCTGTAGTTATGTAGGATTCCCCTTACAAATGCAGGTTCCACTGAATCTTCAGACCTCCACCCCCAACCACCGCACATCCAAGAACTCACTTCCTCTCCAGGCATTGGTCCAGGGCCACATCTATATTAGTATAATTCTCACTAGTGTTTCTTATTAAACATCTCACTTCTGGGCACATGTTGGGAGGACAATTGGTGGCCCTTTTGTGGGTGGAAATGTTCATGCAACTAGTTCTGGCCAATGATTTATAAATGACTCTAAGCTGAGCATTTCATTGATGGCATGAAGATCTTCTAGCACCTTCTCTCCTCCCTCTTGTTACATTGATCAGCAGCATTCAAGATGGGTAGACTTGCAGTTAACATGCAGAATAAACTGGAAGTAAAGTTTGTTATAGCCACTAATATGTTGGAATTGTTTTTTACAACAGCATATAAACTAACTTATCCTGACTGATGCACTTAGCAAAGGTTAAAAGGAAGGAAACTAGAAGCATAAACAACACAAGCTGCTGCTAACTGGTTTTCTCCATTCACCTGTCTCCTTGTGAAATGTATATGATAATATACCTAAAGACATCATTCGTCACATGTAATTGCCTCTGTCTCTTCTTCATCTGTGGAAATGAGAAAAGATCTGCAGATGTGATGAGTAGGAATGTCGGAGAAGAGTAGTGGGTGGTGCTATGGGCATTTAGCAATGATCACTCTTTTTATTTTTTGCAGTAAACCCTCAGAATGGAAATATGCTTATTTTAGGGCAAGCACAGAGTGGAGGAGAATTTGATGGAAATCACAGTAGGAAGAGAAGTATACAGGGAAAGAAAGGTTGAAGAGAGGCCATGCCAGCTGACCATAGCCCAGGGTGTCTGCACACTGCAGGCACTCACACCTCTAGGTGCCTTGTTTTTGAACTCTTTGGATGCCCTTTTACCCCACTCTTCTCCCTCTCAGCCCTGCTAGAACCCTTGCATTAGGCCAGTAATTGGGATTAAGGCATAGCTCCCAACAGCTAGAGATGGAACCTCCAGCCCAATGCCAGGGGTACAGCAGGAGTGTCAGTTGCCTGCAGATTAAAACTGGACTTTAAATGCATATTTCGCAGAAATGTTATTATATCCTGTATTACGCATTGCTAGAGTTTCTGTATATACCACTGTTAGAGCATCCAGTTCTTCAGCTGGGTTGTAAGTGAGTTGTCAGTGACTTGGGCTCCTGTGGGCCAGCCTGAGAATCCAGCCCCCAGTGAAGAGCATTGTTTCTATGGCAACCTGCAATTTGTGACCCAAATATCCAGGTTAAGGTTTTCCTATTTTATCTAACTGAATGTATGAGTCACACATTCTAACTGAATGTGTGAGTCAGTGGGGTTTCCCAATGTTCAATTAAAAGTTAGGGTTCTCTTTTAAATATGTGTATTTTTTTCACCCAGATAATCCATTTGTGTCAGCAATAATAATGGAGGACCTTTATTCTAAAATGTCTGTGTTTAGGTAGAAACTTCTGTGATGGCAGGGTTAGTCAAGACCAAAATGGACATCTTTCTTCAGCAAGTAGTTCATTTGCTTTTCCTTTTATTTCTTAAAACCCTGCAGGGCGAGCCCTGCTGAGACTTACTGACAAAAAGCTCGAGCGAATGGGGATTGCCCAGGAGAACCTCCGGCAGCACATCTTACAACAGGTGCTCCAGCTGAAGGTGCGAGAAGAAGTCAGAAATCTACAGTTACTCACACAAGGTACCCTGTTGCTTCCTGATGGGTGGATGGATGGGGAGATTAGAAGAAAGAACACCTTACTATTAGGACAGACGGGAGTCAGGGAGAATTTGTTATTGTTTCTTCACAGAATTTCCATCATAGAAAATAGTATACAGATTTAAAGATTACTTCCCTTTGAAAACTTTTTCCATAGCTCACTAGGGAGAAGCATGCACAAATAAGTAATGGATGAGCAAACAGAATTACCTGAGCTAACTTCAAGGTCGTCACATACAGTTGTATGGATTGTGTACTGCACAACCCCAGAGAATACCAGTCACATCAATCAGGGTACGATTGCACTCACTAGAGTTGTATAATGTGCAGCCTGCACAACTGTACAGTCCAGCTCTAGCTATCTTCACCTGCGCCAATTGTGAGGGCACTTTAGAATCTGAGTGATTCAATAGTTACGATGACGAGTGATATAAGTGTGGTTTTTGTTGTATTTTTGTTTTGTTTTTCACCGGTTAGTGGGAGAAAAACATTTTAGATATGTATAACTATACATGAATGTATTATACACACACTTTAGAGATTGTAAGAACCCCATTTAGCTTCTTGAAAGTGGAATAATTTTTAAAATAAACTATAGTGAATCTAAAACTACACTGTTAAGAGTATATAATTCTTAACAGGAATTATAAATAACTTCAATATGATGAGAGCACTTAAGATCTCAATAACTGTGGAAGTGACAAAATAAAGCTAGAATTCGAAGAAAGCCTTAAGTTACACTATATGTAACTTATATGTCTACATGAGATTTGGATGCTATCAACCTTCATTGGCTATAAACTTTGTTTTATTTTAGTGTCCATTGTACATCATTTTAAATGAAAGGATGATAAAATATGTGTTTTTGAGAGCCTTGAGTATTTGTCATTCTGCAGAATATTGTAATTGCATGCATACTGATATTGGAGAAATCTGGGTCAGCCAAGTTTCATGTTATTGCATTTAGATTAACCTAGTAATAGTCCATTTGCCTAGAGGAAATAATGTGCTCCCTGAAAGATGACTATTCTAGAAGGATAAATATAGACTTCAAGTGATCGTAAAATTGTTTGTCTCATATGCATTATTTGCATTTTGTCCTCAGAGACTTCCAATGGTGAATTTACTGGTATACTAAGTGATTTAAATTTGAATGTGAAATACCAATAGGCTTTTAAGCTTCTTTTAAGAATTAGATAGAAATACGAAGATTATGATAAGAAAGTCTGTCACAGTGCTATTTGGAAAACGGAAAATTTACAAGCAACCTAGAGGTCCAGCAATGTGAAAAGAATCAAGTAATTCTGCTTAAATTCATAAGATTCAGTATAATGCCCAGTTATTAAAATTACATCTTTAAAGAATACATGACAACATGGGAAATTACGTAAGTCATACAAGGTGGGAGGAAAGGTCATGTGTAAAATTGTATGCATAATATAAGCCCAGTTTTGTAAAAACCATATATTCTTATATGTACAGAAAAAAAGGACTGCAAGCAAATATGCCAACCATTTTAATAAAGGATCTCTCTGGATTGTGGGATAAGTGGGTGACTTAAATTCTTATTTTTCTGTATTTTCCAAATCTTCTGCAAATTCATATTACAATTATAATCAGAAAATACACATATGCATTTTTTTAAGCTTCAACCACAAGCATAGCTGCCCAGCTTCTGTTTAGTGTCTGGTTTTTGCAGCTCATTCTTTTTCCCTCTGGTGATGATCTATATAGAATGAGACCTAAACTCACATGTGACGCATTATGTGTGCCTTTGACTCTTTTCCTCTACTAGTGTCAGCCTGCAGTGTGTTTGCTTTGGAGAATCATTTTCTACAGCTCTCATTGCCCTAGATGCATAATATATAAGATTTTTCCTAAGATAGTACTCAGGTCTATTAAGCTAAATATGCATATGTGTTCTGGGAAGATAATGCCCAGTTCAGTCCTTTCAATTCAGTTGTTGTTGTCACTTTCTTGAGCTTTGAAAAGCTGTACATTTTTAATTCTTCCATTCAGTTCCCTTTGGAAGGCCGCATTGTTCTCTAGCTCTTGGGTATTTTGTCTGTGCTGATATTACCTTTTTTATTGCTTGTTCTTCACATAGGTTTTTGGTTTTGGTTTTGGTTTTTTCAAGACAGAGTCTCACTCTGTTGCCCCAGCTGGAGTGCAGTGGCGCAATCTTGGCTCACTGCAACCTCCACCTCCGAGATTGAAGTGATTCTCCTGTCTCAGCCTCCCAAGTAGCTGGGATTACAGGCATGCACCACCACACCAGGCTAATTTTTTGTATTTTTAGTAGAGATGAGGTTTTTCCATGTTGGCCGGGTTGGTCTCGAAATCCTGGACTCAAGTGATCTGCTCACCTTGGCCTCCCAAAGTGCTGGGATTACAGGCGTGAGCCGGTTCTTCACATGTTAATGCTCAAACTCATGTTATGTCAGGCATCCTTCAGAAAATACATAGCCTTATTGAAGTAATAGTTTCTTTTTTAAAAAAAAAAGGAAACAAAATTGATAAGTTGTTTTCATGTTTTATGATTAATAGTAGAAGTTCTAAAGACAGTCAGATTAGCGTTAAAATATTTTGGGTCTAGGTTTGCTATAATAAAAATATTAGAATTTCATTCCACTCAGGTGAACTGATTAGTTTAAAATATATATCATATAGAAATTCACCATAGGGGTAATAGATGTTTCAGTAATGAATATTTGATTCTTCATCTCTGTAAATATTACTCAGCAGAAACAATATGCTGAATAAGTACAAACAAAGACTTTGGAATGTTTTTGGAAATCCTTGGGCTTCCCTCTTAAAGAGGGTGAATCACAGTTCTTGTCCATAGAGATGGAGTATCCTTCCACGGCTCACGTGGGGCTGTCACTCTGGTGTAATGCATTTAATTGTTTGTTGTTGATGATTATCTAACATGTTCAGGCTGCAGTAACAAAATGCCATAATCTAGGTAGCTTATAAACAACAAAAATTTCTCTCTTACAATTCTGGAGGCTGAGAACTCCAAGATCAGGGCACCAGCAGATTCAGTGTCTGATGAGGGCCCACTTCCTCACAGATGACCTTCTAATCATTGTAATGTCACATGGGGCGGGATCTCTGTGGGGCTGCTTTTACAAGAGCACCAATCCCATACATGAGGGCTGCACCCCCGTGACCTGATCACCAAGCAAGGGCCCCACCGTCCAATACCATCACCTTGGGGGTTAGGATTTCAATACATAAATTTTGAGGAGACATAACATTTAGACAATTGCATTGATATTTAACAAATATTTACTAACCAACACATTTTAAGAAGAGTTATCACTTTCAAAGTCCATTTTTGAGGAAAGGAATTTATTTTAAAAATGATTGCGTTTCTTAGGAATTTTCTTCTTGCCTTTGGAGGCAATTTCAAAATATAGTTTCTTGGAAACAACTGTCCATCTTGAGGGGAATAGCGAATTAAATAATGGTACACCCAGGCGTTGGTGTACTCTTAGCTACAAATACGAGAATGAAGAATACTAATATGGTAGGATCTATGGGATGCTATGAGATGAGAAAAAAGTAAGGTGCAGAACAATGTATACTATATTTGAACAATGCGTATAGTATGCTACATTTGCCAAAGAGGAGGAAATAAAAATGTATATCCATATGTGCTTTGTTTTAAGGAAATGCTGAATGATGTACAAGAAGCTAATACAAGCTGCACCTGTGGGACAGGGAATATGGTGGATGGAGAGAGGGTGTGTGCCTTTTATGTCACTTTGTTTGATGAAATGTATGAGTATATTAACTATTTAAAGGAATAAAATTTTTAAAAAGAAACAAGAAGGAAAAAGGGTGAATTTTGGCATCAGACAGGCCCAAATTTTAAATCCTGTACCTAACACATTTTGCTGTGCTCACCAAATAGGGATGTTGTAAGAATTAAGGGAGCTAAGATATGTAAATCACTCGATACAGTATGATAGTAAATGCAGAATATTGTTGGCTATCAGTAATAGAAGCCACGCAATTTAATCAACCTCATACATTTATAATAATCCTTATTTTTATAACATCTTCATAGAGATATAATTCACATAACATACAACTTACCCACTTAAGGCTTAAAATTCAGTGATGTTTAGTGTGTAAAGAGAGTGGTGCAACCATCACAATAATTTACATATGCGTATAAGAGAGGATGAAGAGGTTAAGTAATATACTCATAGTCAGACAACTAGTAAAAAGCATAGCACAGGTCTGTCTGACTCCACAGCAAACTTTTACCCATTACACTTTATTGCCTTTATTATGTCAAATGGGCTAATAATTTCCATCTCCAGGTGGTTGTTAAATGAGATTTTATGTAGAAACCGTATAATAGAGTTCATTGCATATTCTATGACAGAGGTTGGCAAACCTTTTCTGTAAAGGACCAGTTTGTAAGTATTTTAGTCTTTGCCAGCCATATGGTATCTGTTGCAACTACCCCCACTAGGCAAAACCCAACCATAGACAATACTTAAATGAATTAGGCATAGCAGTGTTCCAATACAATTTTATTTACAAAAAGAATTACTGATACACATCAAAGGAAACAACAGAGTGAAAAGACAACACACAATAGAAAATATATATAAATCACATATCTGAAAAGGGGTTAATATCCAGAATATATAAGAAACGTCTATAACTCAACACAAGGGGGAAAAAAAACAAGCCAAATAATAAAATAAGCAAAGGATTCAAATAGAGAGTTCTCCAAAAAAGGTATGCAAATGGCCAACAGGCGTATGAAGTGATGCTCAACATCACTAATCATTAGAGAAATGCAAATCAGAACCACACATCATCTCACACCCATTAGAATGGCCACTACCAAAAGAACAGAAAATAACTAGTGTTGGCAAGAATGTAGAGAAATTGGATCCCCTGTATACTGTTAGTGGGAATATAAAATTGTATAGCCATTATGGAAAACAGTATTGAGGTTCCTCAAAAAACTAAAAATAGAGTTACCATATGATACAGCCATCTCACTTCTGGGTACATATCCAAAAGAATTCAAAGCAGGATCTTGAAATAATTGTACACCCATGTTCAGTGCAGCATTATTCACAATAGGCAAGAGATAGAAGTGACCCAAATGTCTATCAACAGATGAATGGATAAAGAAAACATGGTATATATACAAAATGCAATATTATTCGGCCTTTAAAAAGAAGGAAATCCAACCACATGCTGCATGATAAACCTCAAAGACATCGTGCTAAACAAAATAAGCGAGTCACAAAAGGACAAATAATGCATGATTCTACTCATATGGAGTATCTAAAATAGTCAAAATCATAGAAACAAGTAAAAAAGTGGCTACAAGGGCTTGGGGGAGGAGGAATTTGTGTTTCATGTACAAGTTTCAGTTTTGCAAGATGAAACCTCATAGAGATCTGGTGCACAACAACTTAGATATACTTAATATACTTAATATGACTGAACTGTATACTTAAAAATGGTTAAGATAGTAAATTTACCACAGGTAAAAAAAAATTGCTAGCCCATTGTTTGTGGACCCCTGCTTTACGAAGTAAAAAAATGCAAGCTTTTGAAATCATCATCAAGATTATTATTTTTATTGTTTTATTTTCTCATGCTGTAGTGTGGAACTATTTTTGGGGTGTCCCTTTTAGTGACTTTCTTGGCTGCAAATACATAGAAAGTGTAAAAATATATCAGCAACTATGAGGGTTGGGTAAATTCAAGCAATAGAAAACAGTGGCAAGTAAGGCAGATGTGAGTAGTAGATGCTACCATCCTCATATGCCTTCATAATTATTCCCTATAAGATGAAAAAAGAATAGTATGTTTGTTTACCAGGGCCAGTTATAGCTCATTAAACATTAGTGTTTCCTGAAGAACTTTTTTCACATTGTCCAAATATATGTGTCAAATTTTACTTGGGAATTGCATAACCAGATGGACTTTCCCAAAGCTCTGTCTTTTGGAACAACAAAAATTAGAAACACTACTTTCTAATCCAAGAAGACTTTTTAGAACTATATGTACGGACTAGCTATTTTAGTCCAGTCACCTCCGCAATGATACTTCAGCAACTCAAGTAGGCCATCTGAACTGAAGTAGGCCATCTGGTCCACCACCTTGCTTAAAGAAGGAAGTCTTTGTAGAATGGAGCAATAGACTTGTTGAGCTATTGTCCAGTCTCATTTTGCAGATTTGGGCACCAAGACCCAAAGAGGATTAGAGGTTTGTTCCTAGTTACACAGCTAGTTAGTGGCATAACTGAGACTAGATTGCAGTTCTCCTCATTCCCATGCCAGTATTCTTTTTATCTCATTGTTTTTATTAAGGTATATTCTGTATTGCATACAGTAAAATTCACCATTTTTAGTGCACAGTTATGCAAGTATTGGCAAATGCACACAGTTGAATAACTACCACAACAATCAAGATAGAAAATTTCTATTTCTCCAGAAAATACTCTCCCAATGCTCCTTGGTTGTCAGCTCCTTTTATTACTACCAGCCCCTGGCAACCTATGATGTTTTCCATCCCTACAGTTTTGCCTTCTCCACAAAGCTATATAAATGGAGTCATAGTGTCTGAATTCTTTGACTTCTGGAGATGGATTTAGACTTATCAAAGCTGTGATGTGTCATCATCCCATTCACTTTCATTGCTGAGTATTCCACTAAATGTATTGGATTGGTGCAAAAGTAATTGTGTTTTTTGCCATTATTTTTAATGGTTAAAAACTGCAATTACTTTTGCACCAACCTAATATACCCACAGTTTGTGTATCCATTCCCCAGCTGTGGGACATTTGAGTTGTTTGCAGGTTTGTTTGACACAAATAAAGCTGCCATAAGCACTCACACATAGGTTTTTATTATAAACACTGATTTTTATTTCACTAAAAAAGTAAATATCTAGAAGTGGAATTGCTGATTGGTATCTTAAATGTATGTTTGACTTCATAAGAAACTGCCAGAGCAATATTCTTAAGATGGTGGAAAAAGAAGAAAAACAGAATTAGAGACTGGCTTTAATACATATGAAAACAATGGGAGATTTTCTGAAAAGAAAAAAAAATACTGCATCTTTGTAGAAGTTCTACCTAGTGCTTCCTGGAGCCACCAGTATCATTAGGGGCCCCAATTTCCTGAGAGTCTCAGGTCAAACATGTTTACCGTTAACTCATTTATTCAAAACAAATTTTCTCAGTATCTATTGACCAGGCAATAGGATATGTCTTTCTACAAGTGACATTGAGAAATGCTTCCTTTTGTCTCTCTTCTGAGGAAGAGAATCTTCTTGCTCCTGAGAAAGAAAACATGAGCCAGTCAGATTCTTTTTTATGCATATGTGAAGAATGTCTGATGTTCTAATTTTCTAGTATGTCTCAAATTATGCTACTTGAATTTCCAGGCTCTTTCATGCCTTTTATTTAGTTGAGGCTTTGGTGTTACAAATCTGATGTTCACATGCCAGTTCTCTTCAACACAGTTCTTCTGCTTTATCATTGGATAGCATGAGCTTTTCCTTGCCTTGGTGCTCACATGTTCCATGTACAGGATATTGACTCTCTCAGTTCTCTTTCTAATGGCCTCTCTCAGGCTGTTGGCAAACTGCCCTCTTCTGCCACGTCCCAAATATTGATTCCTCCTGGGGGTAGGTCCTCTTAGTTGTTGGCATTTTGCATGCTGCCTGGACAATCTCACCCTCTACCGCTTAAGCATCCCCTACTTTATAGTGACTCTCAGATTTACGTTTTAGACCTCTCTGAAACTACAGATTCTTATTTTTCTCTCTCTAAAAGATGTGTACCCCTCAATATTTCTCTGACATCTCAAATTTAAAATATCTGAATCTAACCCATTATCTTTTCTACCATCTCCCCAGTCTGTTCTTCCTCCTGTGTTGGTTCTCAAGGTTAATACCTCCATGACTCACGCTGTCACCTGTCATAGAAGGCTCAGAGTCACCTGTGATTACTCCGTTTTCCTCATCACTCACATGGAGTCCATGACCAAATCCTCAGAGTTCTGCTTGTGAAGTGAGTTTCCCATCTTTCCCAGCCTTATCTCTATCCTAACCACTGTGTTAATTCATTCCTCTTCAGCTCTTTCCCAGGCCATTTGAATAACCTTCTAGTTATCATTTGATCTGAAGTCTCTGTCCTGCTCCCTCAATTCTACTTCAATTAACTTCCCACTTCTATTGCCAGAGTTAAATATATTTCTGACAACATTATTTCCATCCTTAAAACATTTAATGGTTCCCAATTACCTACAGAATAAAAGTCAAACTCTTTAGCATCACACAGCCATTCTAGGCATTTCATGGATGTATTAACTTTGGGCAAGTTGCTTGTCAGAAATTAAGATATCTTCATTATAAAAATGGGAATAAGATCTATTTCACAGGGTTGTTATGAATATTGTATAATAAAACTCACGAAAAGACATAGCCTTGATGAGATATTAACTCTTCTGAGAAGACTTACCTCATCTTTCAGGCAGAACCAATCATTCTCCTATCCATCTGCATTTCTTTTTAAAAAAAAAATTTTTATTTAAGTTCCAGAGTACATGTGCAGGATGTGCAGGTTTGTTACATAGGTAAATGTGTGCCATGGTGGTTTGCTGCACCTATCAACCCATCACTTAGGTATTAAGCCCGGCATGCATTAGCTATTTTTCCTGATGCTCTCCCTCCCCACCACCCTCCACCCTGACAGGCCCCAGTGTGTGTTGTTCCCCTCCCTATGTCCATGTGTTCTCATTGTTCAGCTCCCACTTATGAATTAGAACATGAAGTGTTTGGTTTTCTGTTCCTGCATTAGTCTGCTGAGGATAAGGGCTTCCAGCTCCATCCATGTCCCTGCAAAGGACATTATCTCATTCCTTTTTATGTCTGCATAGTATTCCATGGTGTATATGTACCACATTTTCTTTATGAAGTCTATCATTGATTGACGTTTGGGTTGACTCCATCTCTTTGCTGTTGTGAGTAGTGCTGCAGTGATTATATGCATGCATGTGTCTTTAAAACAGAATGATTTATATTCCTTTGGGTATATACCCAGTAATAGGATTGCTGGGTCAAAGGATATTTCCAGTTCCAGGTCTTTGAGGAATCACCACATTGTCTTCTACAATGGCTCAACTAATTTGCATTCCCACCAACAGTGTAAAAGCATTCCTATCTCTCCACAACCTCACCAGCATCTGTTTTTTCTTGACTTTGTAATAATCTCTGTTAGGACTGGCGTGAGATGGTATCTCACTGTGGTTTTTATTTGCATTTCTCTAATGATCAGTGATGTTGAGCTTTTTTTTCATGTTTTTTGGCCACATAAATGTCTTCTTTTGAGAAGTGTCTGTTCATGTCCTTTGCCCACTTTTTAATGGGGTTGTTTGTTTTCTTCTTGTAAGTTTGTTTTCTTCTTGTAAATTTGTTTAAGTTCCTTATAGACTCTGGAATATTAGACCTTGGTCAGATGGATACGTTGGAAAAAATTTCTCCCATTCTGTAGATTTTCTGTTCACTCTGATGATAGTTTATTTTGCTGTACAGAAGCTCTTTAATTAGATCCCATTTGTCAGTTTTTACTTTTGCTGCAACTGCTTTTGACATTTTTGTCATGAAATCTTTGCCCATGCCTATGTCCTCAATGGTATTGCCTGGATTTTCTTCTACAGTTTTTGTAGTTTGGGATTTTACCTTTAAGTTTTTTGTTGTTGTTGTTGTTGTTGTTGTTTTATTTTTGTTTTGGTTTTTGTGGGGTTTTTATATTTTATTTTTTTTGAGACAGAGTTTTACTCTTGTTGCCCGGGCGGGAGTATAATGGCGTGATCTCAGCTCACTGCAACCTCCGCCTCCTGGGTTCAAGCAATTCTCCTGCTTCAACCTCCTGAGTAGCTGGATTACAGGTGCCCACCACCATGCCCAGCTAATTTTTGAATTTTTAGTAGAGATGGGGTTTCACTATTTTGGCCAGGCTGGTCTCGAACTCCTGACCTCAGGCAATCCACCAGCCTCAGCTTCCCAAAATTCTGGGATTACAGGAGTGAGCCACTGTGCCTGGCCTACGTTCAAGTTTTTAATCCATCCTGAGTTAATTTTTGTATAAAGTGTAAGGAAGAGGTCCAGTTTCAATTTTCTGCATATGGCTAGCCAGGTTTCCCAGCACCATTTATTAAATAGGGAATCCTTTCCCCATTGCTTGTTTTCGTCAGGTTTGTCAAAGATCAGATTGTTGTAGGTGTGCACTCTTATTTCTGAGTTTTCTATTCTGTTCCATTGGTCTGTGTGTCTGTTTTTGGCCCCTCTGCATTTCTTAGCACTTTGTTCAGACTAATAATACTGTATTCATCACATAGTATCCATTATTCTTCCATCCAGTGTGCTCCACACTTTGTGCGAGGTACTAGAGATAAAAAGGGAGTGCCCATTCTAGCAATAAGGATAGAGTGATGTATGCCATTATAGAGACACATGATAGTATAATGATGGCACACAGCTGGAACTCAGCCTCACTTGGGAATAGGTGGGATAAGGAAGACTTGCCAGTGCTACAACAGATGAGCTAGTTTTTAAGGGATAAAAATGTTAACAGATGCACAAAGGGTGGCAGAAAGGGAAGCCTGTATAAAAGCATGGTAGTGCTTTGTCTTCCTTGTAGACTATGAGCAAACTTCAGTTGTGTTCTAATTTTACTTTGCGTATTGCTAGCGAGAGGTGGATCCTCTGTATGTTTTTGCTAATATAAATTTAATTGTTGCCCTTTTCTCTCATTTTCTTCCTCTATTTCATTTTCCACTAAATCTTCTCAAAGCAGTGAATGCAATATCAATTTTCATGGATTCACAAGAAAATAAACGTAGCTACAAAGCCATTTTGAATCATCTTTCACCATGAGCAACATTACCTAGGATCTCCTTTTTTAAGAATCTCTTCATTCCCTTGTGATCTTTTTCTATTGACCCATCAAGTAAAGACAATGGCAAGGGCTCTTAAACATAAGCCACTCACCTGCTTTGAGTGGTTTCATCTAATATTTTCAGTCCTTAAATGTTCTCCTGAGTGACACTCTCTAGTGATTGTTAAGTGAACCTTCTTCTATGACCATGAGCTCAGCGGCTAATGGTAGATAAGGATTTTGGATGAATAACCTAATAGGAATCTGAACAGATTATTCTTCTGTAGCTAGGGTCTTTTATTACTACTTCTTCATTCAGCCTTATTTGATTATGATCTGCCAACCACGTGTCCCTTCTCAATTTCCTCCAAGTCCACATTTTCTCGAACTGCTACCTCCTTAAGATTTCCCCTGACACATTTCAAAATCTTCGCACTCTTGCAGAAATGTTGTGGCCAGGAATATTTCTAATTTTATCAAGTCTTTAAGCCATCAGAGAAATTCTCCTTGGAATGAGCTTTATATTTAAAGGCCAAAAGACATGTTTTTTGAGGGAATTATTAAAATCATATGTCAGTTTATCAGTAGCAGTTAGAATTATGAGATGTATATCCTGATTAGCATCTTCTCCTGTTTCATTTTTATTCTGGGAATCCATTAGGTCATTTAATCCAAGAAGGAGTTTTGTTTAAGGCTTGACGTGGACTCATGATTCTTGTCTGTTACATTGTTCATGGTAGAAAAATATCTGCCTTTTGTAGCGCCCCTATTGGTTCCTCTAGCCAGCATATGGTAGACATGTCTACACATTATTTGTCTAATATGGACTTTTTCTATCAGGAATGATCCTTGTCATTGCTGCTTCACAGCTCAATGTTTTAAGTCATTCTTTGCATACTGATGAGTAATTTTAGGGAACTTCAGAGACTTCAAAAATGCTTCATGTCTGCCCCTGCAGAACTCACCAACCTCAAATGCATTGACCACTTTGCATTTAAATGTACTAGGTGAAACAATATATGTGATATCTCTTGTTTGGACAATTTAAGATGGTCATAAGATTGCATTGTTATGTCACCTTGACCTTGTGGCTTGACTGTGGATTTGAAGGATCTTAAATTACTAATGTTACATTGAAGAAAGATGAGTTACAGGTTTTCAACAATTGATATTGGTTTTATTCTTGAGGATAAGTCTAGACCCTACAATCTAATATGTGCGGTGTTCAAATGTCCTATGGGATTTTTAGAGAGTCAGTTGATTTAGAACATTGACATGTGGACTGGATAAGAGGAAATCAAAGCCACTTTCAGAAATGCACTGAGATGTTCTGGCTTTTCTAAGAAGAAACAGAAAAATATGCCATCTGTGTGCTTTAGGACTTCTGTCCCTAATATTGCATATTAACTAATTTCTCTGTGGCCTTTTTTGGGGGGACCACCAATTCTCGGTGTCTGGCAAAAACCCCTGTACAGTATAGATGTTCAAGCCTCCCATTGTATCCGAATTTCTACATGCCAATTCTAGAAGGTACCATGTGCATAGACTACACTGTGAATGGACTCTAAAGTTGTGCAGCCATTGGTCCAGTCTTGAGCCCCAGACAAGAATAAAGCCTTCTATCCTTATCCTTCTCTGAAATAATACTTCCATTCTTAGTATCCCCCTTTTCATTTTGTTCATTTTTTATTATTTTATTTTATTTTATTTTATTTTATTTTAGAGACAGAGTTTCACTCTTGTTGCCCAGGCTGGAGTGCAATGGCGCGATCTTGGTTCACTGCAACCTTCGCCTCCCAGTTTCAAGCAATTTTCCTGCCTCAGCCTCCCGAGTAGCTGGGATTACAGGCATGTGCCACCACGCCCAGCTAATTTTGTATTTTTAGTAGAGACGGGGTTTCACCATGTTGGTCAGGCTGGTCTTGAACTCCTGGCCTCAGGTGATCCACCCACCTTGGCCTCCCAAAATGCTGGGATTACAGGCATGAGCCACCGTGCCCAGCCCTCATTTTGTTTATCTTTTTCCAGTAGCAATTATACAATCATTTGTTTAGTAATTCAAAAAACATTGAGAACCTACTAAGTGTCAACTACTATTTATATGCTAATGTTAGGGATACAGGGATGAATATTAAATTCTTGCCTTTGAAGTCATGTGAAGGAGACCTATATGTAAAATATTATAGCATGGAAACGTCTGAGGTGTGACAGAAGTGTGGATGTTTGCAGTGTCATATACGAAGGGTATCCAATCTAGAAGAAATGTGTCAGAAAAGGTTACAAGGAAAAGTGACCTCTGAACTTTGCCAGCTATTAGTTAGCAAGATGTGTTTATTTCCTCTTTAGTCATCAAACACATATAAAATTGCCAAAGTGTTAAGAGCTCTAGAGAGGTACAGCATGTTGTGATAGTATATTTACTATAAAACCGTGTATTTGCTGAGTGCCTGCTTTGTGTCAGGCCTTTACTAGCTTTTGGCAAAATATAATAAGCAAGATAGATATGGTTCTTATATACATGGATTTTACATTTTAGTGGAGAAGACACTCATCCACAAGCAATCATAGTAACATGGTGGCTGATATGAATGGGGTCATTAATTATGCTTTGGGGAGCAAGTAAGCAGAGGGACTTCTCTGGCTCTAAGGGATCAGGAAAATCTCCTTCAGGAAGCTGAGATCTAAAAGAGGAAGAAGAGTTAGCCAGATTAGGTGGTGCTTGGCGACTATAGAAAGAAAATGTCCCAGTTGCAAGGAACAGACTGTTCTGAGGCTGTATTAGGGTTCTTCAGAGAGAAACAACCAATAGGGTATATATAGACATATAAGAGGAGATTTATTATGGGAATTGGCTCGCATGATTTTGGAGGCTGAGAAGTCCCACGATCTGCCATCTACAAGCGGAAGAACCGGGAAAGCTGGTGGTATAATTTAGTCAATTCTGAAGGCCTGGGAATAGAGGGAGCTGCTGGTGTAAGTCCCAGAGTCTGTAAGCCCAAGAACCAGTAGCTACAGTGTCCAAGGGCAAAAGGAGATGGATGCCCCAGCTTAAGGAGAGAAAGAAACAAGTTGTCCTTCTCCACTTTTTTGTTTCGTTCATGTTCTCAACAGACAGGACAATTCCACCTACATGGGTGAGGGCAGCTCTTCTTTACTTAGTATGCTGATTTAAATGCTAATCTCTTCTGGAAATACCCTCACAGGTACACCTAGAAATAATGTTCCACCAACTATCTGGGCATCCCTTATCTCAGTCAAGTTGACACATAAAGTTAACTCTCACAGGGGTGAAGGTTGAAGAAGTTTGGTGTGTTCCAGGAGCATGAAGAAGCCTAATATAGTTAGAGGGTTAGGAGTTGGTCAGAAGGGAGGGAAGATGGCAGGAAGTGAGATTGGAAAAGTAAGGAAAGGACTGGAATGTGAAGTGAATGCCTTATATGTTTGCTTTTCTCAAGGAATCTAGAATTTATCCTGAAGACAGTGGCAATTACAGAAGGGTTGTGAATCATAGACTGTCCTAATCAGATTTCTATAACAAGAGATGAGAGGATGCACTGGAAAAGCAAAGACAGGAGGCAAGACATCTAGTTAGGAGGCTGTTGTGGTAATCTACACAGGATATGATAACAACCTGGATGAGGGTGGTGGCAAATGAGGATGAGGAAGTCATCCTCATCCCCAAGAGAAAAGGAGACTAGACAACCCATGGTAATAGACTGAAAAACGGTAAAGGAGAGGGTTGTAAAGATTCATCCTTCACTCTTCTTCACCACATTCTCCTCCCCCAAATTCATGACCTTCTTGCAGCAGAATTGTTTTGTTCTACTTCTTCCAAATGGAGATTCCCAGACCTTATCTTGAACCTGACAAATTAGAACCTCAGGCCCAGGCACTGGTATTTTTCACAGCTTCACCGCAGTTGACTTCTGTGCATGTGAAAGCGTGAGGGTCTGCTGTCCAGCTCTATGCAGATTCAGAGCCCACAGCACTCCACGCAGCACTCAGAGCACAAGGGAGTATCTGAGTCAAACTCCTTTTGGCCTTAAGGAGTTCGCTTGTCATAACCAGGTGAATTCAGAAGGAGTTTTCAGCTCTTAGGGTACCTAAAGGTATCCTATCTTAAAACCCAAACTAGGATGGAGCCCATCTAACACTATCACCTAACCTTGCAGGTTATGTCTTCAAGACCTAAGAAAGTAGCCCACCCTCCATAGTTCTCAGGAGACAGCACTGCTGAAATTCCACCTCCTATTTCCCCAGAAATATGAAATAAGTTTTCTTAGGCAACCCCCAAAGGATAATAAACAAGTTACTTTACACAGAGACTCTACAATTTCCTGTGGTTGGCAGGTATAAGGGCAAAGTTATCATGGTACTACCTCCTGTGAATAAAGAAGAGAGGAAGAAGAGAAAGAAAGATAGTTGCTTCAGCTCTAAAAGGTCGGTTCGGGGATTCATATTGGAAACCATTAAAGTCTCAAAGTTAGGTAGCAGTTTTCTGAATTATTAATATCTAACATTAGCATTAGATACTAGTTTTTATTTCTATATAAAGTTTCCCAAATCTTCACTTTATCACCAGTGGAAGTCTGGAGCTAATACTGATTGTGGACCTGTGTACACACTTCACATTTTATTAATAAATTCTGCATTTAGTTCACACAGTAATTTTGCAAAGTAGGTGTCATGGACTGCATTCTACAAATAAAGAAAAGGAGGCCCAAAGAGCCACAATGCCTGCCAAGGCCACACAGCTAAAAAATATTTCTATTAGTCTGAATTCCTGGAGAGACAATAAGAATGTATGTATGTATAGAGAAGGAAATTTATTATAAAGAATCTGCTGATGTTATTATGGAGGCTGAGAAGTCCCAAGATCTGCAGTTGGCAAGCTGGAGACCAACGAAAGCTAATGGTGTAGTTCCAGTTCAAATGTAAAGGCCTGAGGACCAGGAGAGCAGATGGTGTGAGTTTCATTCCAAAAGCTGGCATGCTCAAAACTCAAGACGAGCTAATGTTTAAGTTCAGGTCTAAAGACAGGAAAAAAAAACCCAGTGTCTCAGCTCAAGGCAGTCAGGCAAAAGGAGTTCCCTCTTACTCTTACTCCTGGGAAGGCCAGCCTTTTTGTTTTATTCAGGCCTTTAACTGATTGGATGAAGACCATCGACATGGGGAGGGAAATCTGCCTGACTCTATTTACCAATTCTAATGTTAATCTCATCCATAAACACCCTCACAGATACACCCAGAAAAATGTTTGACTAAATATCTGGGTACCCTATGGCCCAGTCAAGCTGACACACAAAATTAACCATCGCAGTGTGTAAGATGACTAATTGCCTCCAAAGCCCATGCTCTTTCCACTCCCCTATCTGCCTGCTGTGAAGTATTTCTTATTTCAAAAATACATGTTTTTCTTTTGCAAGAAACTCAAGATGCACTTAAAAAAATTAACACTTGAGACTATTCAAATAAAAGATTTAATAGCTTGCTTATCAAAACATAGTTATCACCCTCCATCTTCCATTTTGCATTTTTTGGGCTGCTAGGAATATGTGGTGTATGGTTTTGCTGAGATGTTTCCTGCATACCTGAGCTATTGGGTCCCTAAGAAATCAAATTTGTTTGTTTTTCAACTTGGCATCATAATGCCAAGTGCATAGCATTTCTTAGTGCTGCCAATATCTTGAGTAATCTTAATCTTGTTAGATCAATAATGTGAAATTTTGCTAGTTGCCATTTTAATTGATTTAATTGAAATTGATTTGGCATAAATGAGTGGACAGAAATTTATTAACAGTGACCATGAGGGTTTGAAGTATCTGCTATGTAAGAAGTATGTGACTTTGATTTATACATCTAAAGGCTCCCTCTTTCCAAGTTCTATTAGAGAAACAAACCTAATGTTTAGTCCTAAAAACTATTAAACATTGGTGAAGGTAGTATATGGAGATTCTGAAAACTAAGTATTTGGGTATTCATTTCAGTTTATCCCATTTCTATCATGTGGTTGGTTGTTATAATTCACAGTTACTGTAAACTACATATGTGTGCATTTATCCTTATGTCTATGTATCAGAAAATTTGATTTTTCTTTTGTCATTTGTGTCCCTAAAATTCAGACAACACCACAGAAACGAGGAAGAGATGATATAATAGAGCAAATTTTATTGACCTTTGTTTTATATATTTTTTAAATTAATTCTCTCCTAACACTTGGATATTTGTTTTGTTACGGAAAGAGTTTTACTATAATAATTTTCGTCTATCAGGATTTGACATGTATTAAAGCATAAATAAATGGTCTCTAATTTTCTTGCTATTTTTGAAATTTTAAATATGCACTACCTTTTGTGCTTCCCTGTTCCTTTTCTTCTCCTTTTCTTTTCAATTCTCTTCACTGTCCCTCCCTTCATCCCACTCCCCACCCCCACCAAAGTGCTCTATCACTGAAGACCTTCCGCAGCCCATGGAAGAGCTATTAGAAATTTATTAAGAACCAATTTCTGCTTCTTTGTCAGGGACAATCATTTGTTTTAGAGCTGATTTTCTGCCTTAATTAAATGAAAATGTCACTCTGTCAAATGAATTCATTTATATTTATTAATCCAGTTCTCCAGGCTTGAATTTTCTAATAGGGACTTGGGCTCATCATATTTGCTCATAGAATAAACTGAAAAATGTCTCTTACATCAGTTTAAAAGACTCACAAATTATTGCTCCACCCTGTAGAAGTACTATATAAACAAAGCTGTGATTAACAAATGTGTGAATGATTTTCTTGTGTAGATGCTATCTAGGTGCATATAAATATACATATTTGGTTATGTTGTTGCACACACATGCGTCTGTGTGTGTTAGGGCAGGAAAGTGATGAATATCCATTACTGCGGTGCCTTAGTACTTTAAGAAAGTGTCAAAGGTAACATTTTAGCCACCTGTGTGTTTTTATTTGCCTTTTCAAAATGCTAATTGATGATGCAAAGTTTAAGTGCTACCCAGTCTTTCCCTCCAAAAATATTAAAGGATTACTTATGAGTATGGTCTTTGTATCTAACATTGTAATAGGTACTTAAAAAAATTCAAATGGAATAAACATATTCATTCACTCATTGAACAGCTTTTTTTTGAGTTACCTACTATGTGTCCGATGAGGTAGTAGGAATCAGTGATGAACAGTGCATCCTGAATCCATGCTTTTATGGAGCTTACAGCATCTAGCTCATAGTAGGTACTTGGCAAACTGAATGAGCAAATAAGTGAATTAATTAATCTTGCAAGAGAAAGAGACATCAGACTGATAATTATTAAGTTATTAATTGCATTAAGTCCTCAAAGGAGAATGTACAGACTTGAGATTGTATAGTGGGGACTCATAAAGGCAGGAGTTGGAATCAGGGAGAGTATTTACAAAGAGGGAACAATGATGTTAAGATATTTTGCTAGAGCACAGGGGGTAGTTGTGAGGCGACACTGGAGAATTTTGCCAAAGCTAGACCACCAGAACATTTAGGTCATATTAAACATGTGGGCCTTAACCCTAAGAACTTTAGACACTCGTGGAAGAGCTTTAAGCAGAGATGTGACATGATCAGGTTTCATTTTGAGATTTAAACCCTTCCAGAAGGCCAGCACACTAGTTCTTTTAAGCTTTCTGCTCTGTTTCTCCAGAACACATACTGAAAGGGGTAATATCACCTTGAATTCTTCAAGAAAAAAACAAATGCAATTAAAGAAATTCTTACTGGAATGGTAGAAACTGGCACTGATGCCTCCCTAGCACGAGTAGAGTTTGCTTTAGACTTTCTGGCCATCTCACAACCATAAATGTGAACTCCTTAATCATCCACCCTTTGTGGCAAAATCCCCGTGGGTACCCACAGCATCTTCGAGGTCCCTTGTATACACATTACCATTTTCCTTCCTATAAAAAGCATACTTTCAACTCTACCTTTTTGTTTTGTGTTTTGTTTGTTTTGTGTTTTTTTTTTTCTTTTACCTTAAGTGGTCTGGAGAAAAAACTTGTTTTAGAGGACTGCAAAATTGAGTTTCCGACAATGTAAACAGTGACTTCATAAAGTAGGCAGTTTTAATCTTTAAATAAACCATCCTTTTGTTTTCCTTTCTGTATCATAATAAGAGTTAAAATTATGGCTTTGCAGTTTCTATTGTACTGGGAGTCGATTGGTCCCTTGAGTTAACCTGGCATTCAGGTCAGGAATTGCCAGTACTTTTGTTTCCTCATCTTCAGAATAGCTTCTGGTAGATACTAAGATTTGTTACAGTAAAGATATTTGAAATACTTATTACTTAGACTCCAGGGAGCCCATCCTATTCAAGCCTTGGTCTTAGAAGGAAAAGGTTGAGAAAGAGTTGAAGTCCCTCTTTATCAGTGTACTTCTTTGTGTATTGATAAAGATGACCACTGCCCAGGTGGAGCAAAAAGTGATCTCCTGAGCAGGGTAGGAGAATGGCTTTGACCCAGAGCTCCACCTCAGACCATGTAAGGTCAGCTCGTAGAGTATTCAGTTGAATAAATGTTTGCTGAACACTTATTATATGCTATATATAGGACCCTTCAGCCCAGTAAGTATTGCAAAACCTTAGAGCTTTAACTTCTCCAGTTTTTGTCAGAATTGGTCCACACCCCAGGATACTTAGCCACACATGAGGCCAGGGCAAATAGCAACATCAGTGATAATCATTATCATTTATTATATGTTTATTATGTTTTAGCACTGTTCTAAGCACTTTTTTAGCACTGTCATTTTATCCTTATACCTCTGTGAGATGGGAGTTGTTATTATCCCTTTTCTTCTGCAGATCAAACAGCTGAGGCACACAGAAGTTAAATTATTTGAACCCAAGTCACACAGTATAAGAAGTGATGAAGCAAGGATTTAAACACAAGCTCTCTCCAGGAGCGCGATGCTCTTAGATACCATGCTACGTTTGTTGCTATAACTGCATACATTGGGAATATAGTATCTCATCATTGCTTTGTGCCAGGTGCTAGAGTTGCAACTGGGAACACAATATAAATGGTCCCTGTCCTAATTGGGTTTGGAACATGGTGGGAGATTATATGAGTCGGCTGGGGCTGCCATAGCAAACTACCGCAGACTGGGTGGCTTAAACAACAGAAATTGATTTGCTTGCTGTCCTGGAGGCTAGAAGTCCAAGGTCACGGTGTTGGCAGCATTGGTTTCTTCTGAGACCTCACTCCTTGGCTTGTCTATGTCCAACTTATCCCTGTGTCTTCACATGGTTGTCACCCTCTGTGTTAGACCCAAGTCATATTGGATTAGAACTTATCCTAATGACCTCATTTTAACTTAATTGCCTCTTTAAAGACCCTGTCTCCAAATATGTTACATTTTAAGATACTAGGGATTAATATTTTAACATATTAATTGGGGGGGCAGGGAATAATTCAGCCCATAACAGAGATAGTTGTTAAAGAAGGAGAATACACACATACACACACACACACACACACACACACACACACACAGTTTAATGCCATACCCTGTATCAATGATCCATTATAACTACTTCTTAAGTGTTTTCTTTAAAGACTTGTTTTATATCTATAAATGGTCTAACATGGGATGTGTTAACATATTTTCATTCTCTGAATACCACCATTCTCTCTCATCCAATGAATTGGATATACTTTCATCCCTGGAGTATCCACATACTACTCTGAACATGCTCAGCCAATTAACAGTCTTTAATATTCTAAGTTCAGTGTGCTCCTAGGTTATATTTATTCTGCTTTGGCCTCTCTTCCTGTCATTTATTTTGTCATCTGGTGATTGGTTTTGATGCATAATGACAGAAAAGGTGTGCAGGGGATAGTGCTAAAACTACAGTAAAGAAACAAAAAATATAATTATGGGATGTTAAAATTCAAGGCTTATAGAGACTCAAATTTGCTTTTAAGGTAATGGCTAAAGAAGCAGAAGATAATGGTAAGTAGGAAGTTAGGAATGATCTGGACTTCATGAAAGTGCAACATGAGTATCACTACCATCTGAAATTGGCCGCTGGTTGTTGGAAAAAACCTATGGTGAGAGGGCATGTGAGACTTAATGGGATTTGAAAGAGTGATTACCATTGTCCAGTACCAAGTTGTGTTAATACAACTTACATACTGCTAAGTTGTATTAAGGGCAATAAAGGAAAAGTATAAAATACAAAGAGCAGCTCTAAGTTAGAGTGGGGAGTAATAGTTACCTTTAAGTGGTAGTAAGAAGGAGAAATGTGGTCTGGCCAGATGAAATATAGGAGAAGAGCAAGCATATAGTTGGAAAAACACATACTAAGCTCTGAGGCAGGAAAGTTTGTTTTGTTTTGTTTTGTTTTGTTTTGTTTTGTTTTGTTTTCAGAAGACAGGGCCTCGCTCCACTGCCCAGGCTGGAGTGCAAAAATGCAGTCACAGCTCACTGCAGCCATGACCTCCTGGGCTCAAGCAATCCTCCCACCTTAGCCCCTTGAGTAGCTGGGACTAGAGGTGTGCACCACCACACCTGGCTAATTTTTTTTATTTTTTGTAGAGATGGTGTCTCACTACATTGCCTACACTGGTCTCAAACATGGGCTTAAGGGATCCTCCCACCTTGGTCTCCCAAAGTGCTGGGATTACAGGTGTGAGCCACTGTGCCTGGCCTGAGTTTAGCATTCCCTAGGAACTGAATGAAGGCCACAGGTTGAATCACAGAGCCCAAGAGAGAGTCATGTGGCTGGGACACAGGCAAAGGCCAGGTCCTGTGGAGCCTCAAAGCTACATTAAGGATTTAGAATAGGATCCAAGAAGTGCAATGAGAAGCCATTAAAGAATTTTTTTCAGTTTCATTATTTTTGACAACAGTATTTATTTTGGGGGTACAATGTGATATCCATGTATAGATTGTAGAATGATTAATTAGGCTAATTAACATATCCATCATCTCACATACTAATGGTTTATTTGTGATAAGAACATTTAAAATCTACACTTTTAGGCCGGGCGCAGTGGCTCACACCTATAATCCCAGCACTTTGGGAGGGCAAGACAGGAGAATCACTTGAGGTCAGGAGTTCACCTAAAGTAATATGGTAAACCTTGTCTGTACTAAAAATACAAAAATTAGCTGGATATGGTGGTGCATACCTGCAATCCCAGCTACTCAGGAGGCTGAGGCACAAGAATCGCTTGAGCCCAAGAGGCAGAGGTTGCAGTGAGCCTTGATTGTGTCACTGCACTCCAGCCTGGACAACAGAGCAAGACCCTGTCTGAAAAAAATATAAATAAAATCTACACTTTTAGCAATTTGAAATATACATCATTATTAACTGTAGTCACCATGCTGTACAATAGATCACAACAATTTATTCCTTCTGCTTAGTGGGAACCCTTTGATTATTTCTCCCTTTCAATTTAAACAAGGGAGTGATGAGATCCCATTTACATTTTCAAAAGATTGTACTGACAGCTGTGTGGAGATGGATTGGATGAGAGCAGAAATGAAACCAAGGAGGTCAGATAGTCCAATTTTGCAGAAATGTAGAAGCGAACAGGTGACAGTTAAAACTGAGGTCATAGCCAGAGCGAATGGGGGGTGGATATGTTTGCAGATAGGATCAATAGAACTTGGTACTGGATTGCATTTGGGAGGAGAAGGGCGCTTTAAGAGTGAGTGCAGGTGGTTGGCCTGAGCAGCCACAAATGTGGAGGCCCCTGTGCTGAGGAAGAAGAAGCATGAAGCAGAGAGTTGTCCTGGAAATGAGAGAGGTCAGTTTGAGACATGTGAGGTGTGAGGTCCCTTTGAAACACCCAATAAAGCAGTCAGATGTCTGAGTATGATGCTCCACTGAGGGACCGGTATGAAAATAGAAACCGAGCAATCATTAGAATATCTGTGTCAAGTATGCCATCGGAGTGGTGCAGTCACTCGATCACTAGACATTTCCGCCTTTCACTCACATTAGGTTTTGTTTATCATCAAGTAAGAGAGCTGAAAGTGCAGGCTCAAAGTATCCTGTGGGTGCTTCCCTCTCTGAGCTGCAGGTGGGCGTTTATATATATCATGGGTCTCTTCTCATGAAGGTTTGTTCGCATGAATATCAGAAAAGGGCTTGAGAGGGAAAAGCTGTGCTAAGAAAGACTACGAAACAGCATTGCAGGGCCAGGTGGTGCCCTACACCGGCTTCCATTTCCAGCATTACTTTTGTCAACAGTGGAATAAACTATCACAGAGTGGCTCACCATGGTCTTGGGAGTCGAAGAGTCTAAGTTGACCTCCCAGCACTGTCCCTCACTCCCTGTATAACCTTAGGCAAATGACAGATCTCTCTGAAAGTAAGTTTTCTTTTAAGTAAAATGGGAGCACATATACCTAGCTCAGAGAGTTGCTATCAGGATTAAAAGGGATATTTTTGCAAAGTAATTATTAGCACAGATCTCAATAAACAGTATATAGTAAATGGTTCTACTTCTAAGAACACGTTCTTTGTGGAGATTAATGTAAGGATGAAGAATGTATTTTATAAGGCTATTCTAATAAATCAAACACTGAAATTTCGTGAAAATTCTCAAGCCAGCAAGATAAGAGAGGTGATCGTTTAGGGTATACAGCTGTATCACTTCCATTAAATTGCTTCAGACACATGCTAGATTTTTTGTCAACCAGAATTACAGTCAAAGGTTGTACCAATATCTAAAGACAGTTTTCAGCTTTTGTGAACAAGTTTAGTGGGTGGTATATATAAGCTTCTATATAGAGATATGCATTTGGATCTTTTTAATAATTTCCTTTGATCAGACTGAATAGCTGGTTGGAGAATCATTTCTAATGTTTTAGAAAATTTCTTTCTGTGTACATAAAGAGGATGTTTTACAGGATAGAGAGGATTTTTAGTTTTTTCTGGGACTAGAAGAATCCTCACCACTACTACCTCCAAACTGTCTAGTCTATCCCTTTGCTCTATACCTTTGCATTAATTATTAGTAGTTCCTTATTTTTTAATAATTTTTATTTCCATAAGCTTTTGGAGAACAGCTGGTATTTGGTTACATGAGTAAGTTTTTTAGTAGTTATTTGTGAGATTTTAGTCCACCCATCACCCGAGCAGTGTACACTGAACCCAGTCTTTTATTTCCTACCCTTCCCCCAAGTCCCCAAAGTCTATTGTGTCATTCTTATGCATTTGCATCCTCATAGCTTAGCTCCCACTTATGAGTGAGAACATACAATGTTTGGCTTTCCATTCCTGAGTTACTTCACTTAGAATAATAGTCTCCAGTTCCATCTTGCTGCGAATGCCATTAATTCATTCCTTTTTATGGCTGAATAGCATTCCATCATATGTGTATACACCACAGTTTCTTTATCCCCTTGTTGATTGATGGGGATTTGGGTGGGTTCCATATTTTTGCAATTGCAAATTACACTGCTCTAAGCATGCATGTGCAAGTATCTTTTTCATATAATGACTTCTTTTCCTCTGGGTAGATACTCAGTAGTGGGATTGCTGGATCAAATGGTAGATCTACTTTTAGTTCTTTAAGGAATCTCCACACTGTTTTCCATAGTGGTATTTTTAAATGTTCTGCTGAGAAATATTTATGGTTATTATCCAAGTCAGTATTTTTACTAAGTACCTGCTGGGTGCCAAGCACTCTCTGGACTCAAATGAACAAAGCAAGGCAGACTCCTGTTATTTCTGGACTCTGCAAATGTGATTTAACTGGAGGACAATACAAGGATATCTGTGATTTAATTCTCATTTGAGCCATATATAATTAAGTGCTCTGGAATACCTCTGACCAGTAGAACTTCTGAAATGATGGAAAGGTTCTAGTTCTGCACTGTTCAGCATAGCAGCCACTAATGACATGTGGCTATTGAGCACTTGAGTTGTGGTCAGTGTGACTAGGAACTGACTTTATACTTTATTTTAATTTGAATAACCAGAGGTGGCTTCCAGCTACCATACTGAAGAGCATAGCATCTAATTCTGAGGAGGGATGGTGTGGACTCCAAGAATTCAGGAAGGAAGAATTCTGAGCTTAGAAATAAGGAGGAAACTGGAAGAAAACTCCATTTAGGGTGGTAGCATGAGCAAAGGCTGGGAGGAAGGATAAGGTATATGGTTTATGAAAATTATGGAGGAAAGGAAATTGAGGGAAACAAGATGAGAGAGGCTTTCTGAAAATAGGAAGAAGGTTCTAGAATCTAGACCATTCCTCTACTTTACATGTTTGTTGTATTTTACTAGCACCAAACCTCTCATTATTTGGAATAGTGTTTGCATAGTGTTTAACTTTTTTATGCCTTTTATAAATAATTGTTTTCCACAGAGTCATCATTTGCAATGTACAAGTTGTTTGTTGAAATTTTTAATATCAGTCAGATGGGAATCTAAAGAGAATTCAAAGAAGCCATTACTTAGCAGAGGTTAAAGGAACTCAAAAGGGTTGTTAAGTCACCCAGGAACAAGCAAGGCAGAGGCCTAAGTGGCAAAAGTGTGGGAGTGTGTTAAAGAGCTCTGAGAAGAGCTGGAGCCTTGGAGGAGGGGTCAGATGCCTGCAGGGAGGGAGGAAACATCTCAGAGCAGGGCAGCCAATGCCAAAACTGTCAGGGGCAAGCGGGGTGGGGAGAGGAAAGGATAGCCTCACCTCTCACCTCCTGCCTCCCACTGATACCACTTACTGGCTAAATGCATCCAGAAGCTAGAGGGCAAGGGATGGCAGGCTGCATAGTCCACAGAGCCCAGCACTTCATTGGCACAGAGCTGGACTGAAGAGACAAGAATGGATAGCGAGGGAGGGGTGGGGAAAGGAAATGGAAATAAACAGCACTGTTATTTTCCCCCCTTAATGTTTAAAAAAATAATAATGTCTTAGTTTCAGCTGCTATAACAAATCTGCCATTTTCTGGGTAACTTAAACCACAGAAATCTATTTCTCATGGTTCCAGAGGCCGGAAAGTCCAAAATCAAGTTGCCTGCAGATCTGGTGCTTGGTGAGGCCCTTCTTCCTCATTTGTAGACAGTTGCCTCACACGGAGGAGAGCAGGAAAGGAATTTCTCTTCTGTCTCTTCTTACAAGGGCGCTAATCTCATTCTAAAGACTCCACCCTTGTGACCTTGTTACCTCCCTAAAGCCCTGTTTCCAAATACCATCACTTTGGGAATTAAGGCTTCAACATATAAATTTTTCTTTTGGTGGGGCACAAACATTAAGTTCATAGCAAATGCTAAAAGGAAAACCAGTTTACTATCTAGTATGTTGGTTAGATTATGACAAAACCATATAATGGTATGAGATGCAGCATTGAAATTACATGTAATAACAAGAGAACATGCTCACTAGATATTAAGTGAAAATATGAAAACATCACATACAAAAAGATCAAAATATTGTATTTAGTAGTGTATATACAATAAAATATAAATGTATATTATTTTCACACAAAAAAACTGAAAACATACAGCAATATTTTAACAGTGGTCTATCTGGATGGTGGTTTAACGTGATTTTTATTTTCCTTGTATTCTCTCAGGTTTTCCAAATTTTCTAAAGCAACATAATTATTTTTATGATCTTGAACAATGTTTCTGTTGTTTTTTGATATACCTGCAGGGCTATATTGAGTAGAGAGAGGTATATGGCCAAGTTCCTTTTTATCAGTCATTTGCTGGCTCTACGGTTAGCATAGGTCTTTGCATGTACCCCTTTCTACAGTGACCAGGCACCTTAGCTGCATTTCTTAGTGCATTAAAAACGAGACAAGCCAATAAAATGCTCTTCTTTAAAAATATTCCTTTGAGAAACCGTGAGGTACTGGAGAGTGGCCTGATTTCCTATTGATCGTTTTATTGCCTCAATTATTTTCTCAAACACGGTTAGTTAATTCAGATCCCCACCAACCACTTTTCCCCATTGTCTATTACATTTGGTCTCTGTTAAATATGAATCTTTGGTGACACTTCCATTACTAAATTGACAGTTGCATAATGCTTTATTGGCATCTGTAAGAATGGTACATATTTCTTAGGAACTATGGAGACGGTAGGCTTCTTTTTTTTTCTGAACCACCTAAGCATAGCCAGTTGTGTGTGCTCTTGTAATTTTAATCTTTAAAACAGCAATCCATCTGTTTCATGGTTTTATTCTTTCCTAATAGAAAGAATTTCCTCTTACTGTCTTACTGATCTACAACCATTTGACCATGATGGACTCTTGTAAATGGAATTATCTGAAGTGATTTGATGACTTCTCACATTAGTTTTCATTTCAGTAAATCCACTCCCTCTTCCTGGCTTGCTTTTTAACCTCCAGCTGCTACCCAATTATTAGTTGTTGGATGACTGCTTCAACAGCATTACTGTAGTGCTTGCTTGTAGCAGACATTAATAATACTAAGCAGTTTGTAAATGTGCACAGTGTTAAACGCATATAAGGATTGTTTATAACTCTAATCATAGTTTTGCTACTCGTAAGTTAGGATTCTTGTGGTTGCAAGGAACAGAAATCAACTCAAGGTGGCTTCAGCAAAACAATGGGCCAAATACATTGGTTGGATAATCCTAATACACATAAAGAAGGAGTGTTCACCAGGGCTTCAAGACAAAGAGCCAGCAAGGATTCCAGAAGAATGAGAACTGTGAACTGGAAAACCAACAAGAATTCAGACAATCTGCTCTCATTTTCTCTTGTTTCTGCTTTTCTCTCAGTCTACTTCTTCATTTTTTAGACACACTCTGCAGGTTGATTCACAGAATGGCAGAAGGTGACTTCCTACTCTTTCCAAGTTGACTGGCTATGCCCAGAGCCCTCAGAACTCTCTCAAGTTCTCTCTCAATTTCTCAACTTTCTGCTCCCAGAAAGGAACTTGGGCAAGTTCCTTTCTTTTCTTAGTCTAACTAGTGTATGTCAATCCTACATACACATACATAACCTGATAGCCTTGCTATCAGGTTAGGGTTAACATACACTAGTGAATGGTTAAACCATGACAGACCACAGCACAATGAGGTAAATGCTGTGATTGAGGCAGCTAGAGAGGAAGTTCTGCCACTCCCTACTGTAGGACCTTGGGCAAGTTCCTTTCTTTTCCTAGCCTCACTTTCCAGTAAAATAAAAGGAGAATGTTCTGCCGCTTTCCATCCCAATTCCAAATTCCCTGGACAGGAACTCTAATTGACCCAGCTTTGATCTAATCAGCAACAACTGTAGGCAGAGTTGAGAGGTACGTCCCTCACTGCCTGCAGACATCCCATGTCCCCTGTGATCATTTTGAGAGGATCAGACCATTTTACGAGGTGTCAATCATAATTAATGTGTAGTTGATGCCTTCCTTGTACTTAATATATTACAGAGATACAAATTTGCCAAAGTAAGCATCTTTTTACATTAATATTTAGAAGAAGAAGAACCATATAGCTCATAAGGATGTGGCCAGGGAAGAAGTAGATTTTGGAGACTCATGTCCCACGTGGTGAGAAAGAGTAGATTTTGCATTCTTCACTTAAGAAATTGTCATAGAGATATTTCAGGGAGATGATGGGATGTGATCAAAAGAACTGAAGTAAAATATCAGAACTAGGAATGACACTGAGAAAAGTAAAATAGAAAAGGATTAGCTTATAAGAGGCAGGCAGGTTTCCCATTGTGAATATGGCTGTTTGAGTACCACATTTATTAAGAATCTACTATGCTATGGTCTATACACCAAAGCACACATATTTTGTGAAGCTTGAATCCTGGACATGAGAATATCTGTTTTGAAGCAACCAAAATATGGTTAGCCTTTCTGTGTGGGCCTTATTGCATTATATCCCCAAATAAAGATATATAGGTAGTCACTCACTTAATAGACATTTGTCCAACACTGCTAAGCCTCAGGCAAATCCTAGGCACTGTGGTTATCAAACAGACCTTTAAATGAGTATTAGTAATAATTAAGCTCTGTGGCAGGCACTTAGGTCAGCACTTCACATTCTTTTAACTCATTATTCTCAAAATACACACCAGGAAGTAGGTTCTTCTGTAATTTCCATTTTATAGAGAAGAAACAAGGCACCAAAACACAAGAATGATGAGGCTGGAGCTTGACCTCAGGTCTACCTGACTATAAAACCCTTGGTTGTATTGATTTAGTTAACATTGCTATCAAGTTAGGATTGACATACACTAGTGAATGGTTAAACCATGACAAACCACAGCATGATGAGGTAAATGCTGTGATTGAAGCAGCTAGAAGAGGAAGTTCTGCCACTCCCTACTATGGGACCTTGGTCAAGTTCCTTTCTTTTCTTAGCCTTACTGACCTGTAAACTAAAACGAGTAAAGGACTGATCTTACAGGTGATTGTGTGGAGTAAGAGAGCTGGTAATAGGTGAAGGGCTCTCACAATGGTAGCTTTTGTTTTTGAGCCAGAGTCTCACTCTGTTGCTCAGGCTGAGTAACAGCTCACTTGCAGCCTTGACCTCCTGGGCTCAAGCGATCCTCCTACCCCAGCCCCTTGAGAAGCTGGGACTACAGGCATGTACCACCACGGCTGGCTAGCTTTTCAATTTTTTGTAGAGATGAGATCTCACTATGTTGCCCAAGCTGGCCTCAAACTCCTGGGCTCAAGCAATCCTCCCAGCTTAGCTTCCCAAGGTACTGGGATTACAGGTGTGAGGCACAGTGCCCAGCAGGTGGCTCTTGTTATTATCCACAAAGTGCTCTGTACGGTGAAAACAGGTACTGCCTGAGTCTCTGAGGACTCAGGGAGGAAACGAGCTTTGATGCATCTGATGTTGCTAGGTAAAGAGACAAAGGTTGGACATTCAATGTAGAAGGATCTATAAACAAAGGCTCTTCATTTATTCAATGCACATTTATTGAGCATGTACTATGTGCCAAGCACTGAGCTCAGTGTGTTAGTTAGGGGTAGATAAGCACAGCACCATGGAAGCCTGTAGAATGTTCTAGAGCCTGACTTTAAACAATAGAAGAACCTGAGGAAAGTTGCCACCAGGAAATATCTGTGAGAACAGTTATGGACATGACAAACCTAAGATTGTCTCAAGGAGACAGCAAACCAATTTCCTCACCAAGCCCTTTCAAAGTTCTGTATTCAGCAACTGTTTTATCACACCTTGTGCACTGAGGGGTTACCCCTCCATACTTTTTACATCCACCTGTGTCTACACACTACAAAATAAATCACTGTCCTTCATTTTCCAGGATGACACAGCTGACTTTTCATATATCTCGATGAAGGATTATTCAGTTATACAGAACATTCTTCAACTGGAGATAGCTTGAGAAGGGGTAAAAAAAAGGTGTTAAGGCATATTAAAAATTGGCTTATTCTAGTGGCAGTTTGTCATTTTTCAATTTGGCATCTTTCCCTGTTCTTTTTTCTACCGTGAAGATCTGTATGACTCTTGATTCAGAGGGGATTTTCTTGTGAGGTACCTTTCTCCAAGCATATGGATAAAATTGCCAGGTTTAATTGAAGGCTGTTTAGAGTCTTGCTCTATTTACAGTCAAAAGCAGATCACTTCTGTTCTTGGCCTCGGTCCTAGACTCCCAGGAAATTAATGGTGCCTCTTGGCCTGTGACAGTCTGTGTTTACTTCCTGGAATTGGCTTCTGGCTTTGATTGGCCTTGAGTGTCAGGGCTTCCTCGGCCCAGGTGGGCCAACTCCACCTGGGACTGTTCTGGTTCCCTCAGGTTACCCTTGTCATTGACCAGCTCATCCTATAGTCTCTGAAGCCACAGGATTGTTGTCTGTGCCTTCCTGTGATTCATAGCACGGAGCAAAGGATCAAAACAGCTTGAGCTGGAAATAACTTCATTTACTTTTTTAAAAAAGTAATAAGCAGGCCGGGTGCGGTGGCTCACGCCTGTAATCCCAGCACTTTGGGAGGCCGAGGTGGGCAGATCACGACAGGAGATCAAGACCATCCTAGTGAACACGGTGAAACCCCGTCTCTACTAAAAACACAAAAAAATTAGCTGGGCGTGGTGGCAGGCGCCTGTAGTTCCAGCTACTCGGGAGGCTGAGGCAGGAGAATGGCATGAACCCCGGGGGGCGGAGCTTGCAGTGAGCGGACGTCACACCACTGCACTCCAGCCTAGGCAACAGAGCGAGACTCCATCTCAAAAAAAAAAAGTAATAAGTGGTCAGGAGCAGTGGCTCACGCCCGTAACCCCAACACTTTGGGAGGCCGAGGCAGGTGGATCACTTGAGGCCAGGAGTTCGAGACCAGCCTGGGCAACATGGCAAAACCCTGTCTCTACAAAAATTTAGCCAGGCATGGTAGCACATACCTGTAGTGCCAGCTACTTGGGAGGCTGAGGTGGGAGGATCACTTGATACTGGGAGGCAGAGGCTGCAGTGAGCCGAGATGGCACCGTTGCACTCCAGCCTGGGCCACAGATCGAGACCTTGTCTCAAAAAAATATAAAAAATAAAAATAAGTAATAAACACAG
Organism: Pan troglodytes; assembly: GCF_028858775.2. Taxonomy (NCBI): domain Eukaryota; kingdom Metazoa; phylum Chordata; class Mammalia; order Primates; family Hominidae; genus Pan; species Pan troglodytes. Next base: position 128,663,354 of record NC_072405.2, on the reverse strand, counting down.
TTGTAGCAGTTGATGTGTCCTAAGCACTGTTCTTGTTTTACAGGTAAGGAAACTGAGACACACTAAGGTTAAGCAGCTTGCTATACAGCTGATCACTGGCACAGCTGGGAAACTAGCCCCGGCAGTAAGATTCAGTGCGTGCACTGTTAACCCCTGACTGTGCCACTTTGCCATGCTTAGAGGTAGCCTAGTTCAACCTCCTATTAGATAAGTTATTCTATAAAAAAGCTCTTAACACACAGTAAGAGCTATGTAAGAGCTAGTTATTATTACTAGTGTGTTTGATGATGGTGAAAACTGAAGCCAGACAAGTGATGGAAGTTTGTCCATTTAGTCCAGGATTTCACAAATTGTATTCTGTAGAACATTTGTATCAACAGGATGTTATAAGTGTTCTTTTTAAAAAATATTATAGTCAAATAGGTTTGGAAAATATACATTTAAAAAACAGCCTTTTATAGTGTAGTACTTCTCAAACCCTTTAATATGCTAATATGCATTATCAATCTTCAAAAAGCTGTAGTATCCAGACTTTTTCCACCTTTCCCCACATTTTACACATATTTGAGACCATTGTGGAGAAAGCAGTTAAGATAGCAGGCCTTAGATTGTTTTCCTTAGAAGGTTGTGATTGCAAGGTTGGCCCCTGCTGGTGTCTAGAAAACTTGGGTTTTGGGAGGGTTCCCACACTCCCTAACCAGAATGGTTCACTGTGCCTGAACTGTTTGTATAAACAGTGTCATTTATGCTGAACACCTGCTTTCCTTCTGGGAGCCTAGAATTTTGGCACACACTAGGAAGGATCCCCAGTAAAAACCTTGGACACTGAGACTGGGCCCAGTGGCTCATGCCTGTAATTCCAGCACTTTGGTAGGCCAAGGCAGGAAGATCACTTGAGCCCAGGAGTTCAAGACCAGCCTGAGCTACACAGCGAGACCCTGTCTCTACAAAGTAGTTTTAGAAAATTAACCAGGCATGGTGGCACGTGCCTGTAGTCCCAGCTATTCAAGGTGGGCCATGGGGGTAAAGGGGTACTAAGGCAGGAGGAATCCCATGAGCCCGGGAATTCGGGGCTGCAGTGAGCTGTAACTGCACCACTGTACTCCAGCCTGAGCAGCAGAGCAAGACCCTGTCTTTGACAACAACAGCCACCTTGGCCACTGAGTCTCTGATGAGCTTGCCTCATAGACATTTCACATGTGTTGTCACAACTCCTTGTTGGAGGAATTCAACACATCCTGTATGACTCTACTAAAGGAAGGACTCTTGTTGGCTCATGCCTGGTTTTCTCTGGACTCTGTCCCAGGTGCCTTTTCCCTTTGTTGATTTTGCTTTGTATCCTTTTGCTATAGTAAATCTTAGCCATGAATACAACTATATGCTGAGTCCTGTGAGTTCTAGTGAATCACAGAACCTGGGGTTGCTCTTAGAGACCCCCTGTCACATCCAGAAAATTATTTCCCTCTCAATGCCTTTTAACATCTCATGGGTCATTGGTTCTACAGCATGCAGCCCTGAGGAGCTGTTCAATCCCACAAGTTAGAGGCAGAGATTAGCCCACATAATTATTCTGGGCTTTTGGTGAAAAATGTTAGGGTTCCGAAGGCTCATGTGGAGTAGCACTTTCTTCCTGCCTGGGACACATAGATTGAATATATATTGAGAGACCAAAACTGACTAGTACATTTCTACCACCTTTCTGGAATATTCAGTTGGGAAGGATAAGCCTGGAAACAGTAGCCTCAAGACATAACCATCCTTTATGTTCTTCCATTTTTAGATTTAGCTCTTTAGCCCATATTAAAATTATTTGTATAAATCTATATTACCATGTGTATGAAACTATAAGAAAATTACATATATAATTTATATAGTTTTATAAAGTTTATTTACTACATCTAATCAGAAAACCCTACTAAAGGGATTATGTGGCTTTTGGGGCCTCATGCCGGAGCCTGTGACATCCCTCGATAATTATGATTTCCCTGAGTTCATTTTACAGAATAAACAGATGCACCAAGGGTCTCCAGAGAGCAAGTAGGCTGCTGCGGTGCAGGACAAGCCAAATGGAGACGGTGGTTAGCCCCAGCATCTGTTCTCTCAGCACCTTTCCTGGTACTCCTCCTCCTCCTCCTCCACATTCTTCATGGCTGACTTGTCTTCCTTTTATGTGTTTTCCAGATGCCAAAAGTTATATTTGCATATCCTCTACCATGGGTGGGGAGCTGTGTCTCCTGCAGTCCAGCCAGCTCCACTTTACTCCCCTACTTTGTATGCCTAGACCAACCTACCCTGTCCTTTGACCTTGTTTTCACTGCTCTTGACCTGTTGCCAGTTAATACAATCTTACTCCAACAAGCCACCAGGGACTAGTTGGTTTAACTGGCTCCTTGCCCCATTGGCTAGTTGGACAGATAATTCTCTAAGCAGTTTGTCTTCCTCACTGTCTACACCCCACGCTTATGCTGCATCATGCCTTCATTTATGTCTTTCTTCTACATCTTTGTCCTTTTTGACCTCTCCAAATCCCAGCTCAGGTTCCACTCTGTCCTCTGAGAAATTGGCCCTCCTCATTGTACCACTACTAACCTTTCCAGACCTGTGCATTCTCATCAGTATCTCTGTCTCTACCATACACCTTAGCACGTATCACTTTATTGCTTATACAGTCATGCATTGCTTAGTGACAGGAATATGTTCTGGGATATGCATCATTAGATAATTTCATTGTGTGAGCATCGCAGTGTGTGCTTACAGAAACCTAGATGGTATAGCCTATTACAACCCTAGGATATGTGGTATAATCTATTGCTGTAGGCTGCAAACCTGTACAGCATGTCACTATACTGAATACTATAGGTAATTTTAACACAATAGTTAGTATTTGTATATCAAAACATGTTTAAACCTAGAAAAGATAGAGTATAAATGCAGGATAAAAAATAAAAAATGGTACCCTCATATAGGGCATTTACCGTGAATGAAACCTGCAAGACTGGAGGTTGCTCTGGGTGAGTCAGCGAGTCAGTGAGTGGTGAGTGAATGTGAAGACCTAAGACATTATTGAACACTACTGTAGACTTTATAAACACTGCACACTTAAACTATACTACATATATAAAAATATAATAATTGTACTGTAATGTTACAATGGTTATGATGTTACTAGGTGATAGGAATATTTCAGCTCCATCATAATCTTATGGGACCACCATTGTATATTGATTCATTTTTTACTAAAATGTCATTATGTGGCATGTGACCGTACATCCAAGACCCAGTGATTGAGTTCCTGCTGAGAGCCTTTCATTCCACTAAAAAATGGAGATACCAAAGAGAATAAAACAAGTCCCTGCCCTCAAGGAGTTTACTGTCTAGTTGAGCTATGACATGGTGTGTTATCCTATTCTTTATCACATGCTAGTGCTATTCTACATGAGAGCTGGGAACTCTTCTTCTGTTGTTTCCATTTCCAGAGTGATGAATGATCAATAGGAAACAATGGTTAAGAGCTCAGGAACAAACCCAGTTCATATCCCACTTCTGCAGTTTACTAGCCATGTTAGCCTCTATTTCCTCATCTTTAAACTGGGAATAGTTATATCTACCTGTTACAATGTTGCAAGGGCTGACTTTGATAAAGTTTATAAAGTGCTCAGCACTGGGCTAAGCATATACTAATCACATAAGGAGAAGGTAGCTGTAATTCTTACGAAGTTGGCCTACGACACAAGCCTTTGTGGTATTTTTCCCTGGAACTCTGACCTCAGAGCAGCCCTGGGAGATGTTTCCTAGTGGACAAGGTCCCAGCATTGTACTGTCAACCTTCCCACATTAGTTCAACCTGAGCAGGATAGGGGGAGTTAAAACAGAATGCAACAGTGAGTCAGAAAGTCAACAATGAGTGTAAAGACCTACAGGGCTTCCTCTGCACAAGGACATGGATTTCCACATCCATGTTTGGCTTGAAGTTTGCTGTCCCTAGCTTGCTTCATTTCCTGGCAGTCACTAGAGGCAGAATGGAAGCTGGAAGTCAGGAAGGAATTTCCATGTAATGACCATGTACTATGTGCCATATTCTCAGTCTTTACAACATCCCTGCCAGGAAGATATTCTTATTCCCACTTCACAAATCAGATAGCTGAAACTTAGAGGTTAAGTAACTTAACCGAAGTTGCACAGCTAACCCAGTGCAGATCCAAAGCTTGTGTCCATTATATTGAGTGCCCCTCAGTAAATCAAATCCATGGAAGTCCTGACCTAGTCCGCTGATCTGTTTGCATTTCCCCCTCTACACAATACACTCCTTGGCCCAAGGGGTCTATGGTAGAGATGGAAACTTCAGTGAGCTTGCAACTCTATTGTTCTAATACACCTCTTCAGGGCCAGGATGAGGTAAGGCAAGCAAAGTGCTTGGCACAAAATGTAAAAAGGCACTTACTCTTAAGTTTATGTATGTACAAGATCACAAATTTGCTCACCCTAATCCCAACCCAGCCCCTCCTGTTGATTGTCCTGGGATGTGGCTGCTGGGATACTCTAGAGGAAACCACAAAGATCTTCATTACCATGTTAACCAAAATAGGCCTGGGACTGGCTTGCAGGCTGTTTGATACTACTCCCCTGTCGATTTTTGCATGTTGCCATTTCTGGTTAGCATCTGTCCCCAAAATGATTCCCCCCCTCCAAAACTACCTTTTATTATTTTTTCCACCAGATTTTCTCTCCAAAACTATCATGTAGCCACACAAGCAGGAAGAGAAAGAGATCCCTGAGATCCTCCATCAAGGCTGGAAAATTGGTTATAACCAATTTGCTAACTCCACTCTGTTGGAAGTGGCTGAGTAGAGGAGAATTGAGGAAAGATTGGTGCACGGGGTGAGCAGGACCTGCCTCCTGCATGGGATGTGGGGAATTGCACTTGCCATTGTTGGAGCCCAGGCCAACCCTCCTCATCTTACAGATGAGGAAACTGAGGTCTTCAGAGGGGAAATGACTTCTGTGAGCTCACTTAGTTGGCCAATACTAAATTAGAGCTAGAACCCTATTTCCTACTCCTAGCACTTTTTCCACACTGGGTCAGGGAAATGGGGTCCACCATATACATTCTTATCTTGACTGCAATGCTACCACCTCCACCACCAACTCCTCAAAGGAGGCACCATCCTGACTATAGCTGTGCCCATTTTTCTGTCTGTCAAAAGCCTGTTGATGTAATTGAATACCAGCAATGCAGTACATGGCCCACCTACATCAGAATCCTCTAGAGTAATCAATTGAAAATGAAGATTCTTGGGACATCTCCTAGTTCTTCTGAGTCAGAAGGTGATTCTTTCACTAGCGTTTGAGAACTACTAATCTGGATTTGGGACTGTTTATATCAGTGACTTCTTATTCAATTTGTGGGATTCTTTTTGTCTTTCTTTCCTTTGGGGCATTAAGTCAGTACTTCCATCGTCATCTTACATTTCTAGTTCTCAGTCAAGTTCAACAAGAAATGAAGCTCACTATATTCTTCATCAGATTGTAATTTGGCCAAGATAGAAATGGGAAAAGGGAAATTTCAAAGTAGGAGATATTCGATTTTCTCTTGTGGGCATGATAGAGTTATGTAGAAAGATCCCTTATCTACGATTGATGGGTTTCAAGTCTCTTATCAAAGACAGTGAAACACTTTTAAGATTGTTATTTTAAGATGTAGGCAAAATGTTTCCAAATATATGTCAGTAGTCTCTTAAAACTTTTTTTTTTTTTTTGAGACAGTCTTGCTCTGTCGCCCAGGCTGGTGTGCAGTGGCATGATCTCGACTCACTGCAACCTCCACTTCCTGGGTTCAAATGACTCTCATGCCTCAGCCTCCTGAGTAGCTGGGATTACAGATGCCTGCCACCAAGCCTGGCTAATTTTTTTTTTATTTTTAGTAGAGACGGGGTTTTGCCATGTTGGCCCGGCTGGTCTCGAACTCCTGACCTCAGGTGATCTGCCCACCTTGGCCTCCCAAAGTGCTGGGATTACAGGCATAAGCCACCACACCAGGCCTCTTAAAACTTTTTCATAAGAATTTGGTTTAGTGCTTTAAGCAGAGAGTACACAATGGTGGGCATGAGCCATTTCTGTGAATATGCATGTCTGCCACACAGAAGGTTTCAGAAAATTTGAATTAGTTGTCAATATTTAAAACCAGATTTCAACAATTTAAAATATAAATGTTTATCTTCTATTTTAAAAATTTAAACTATTTTGACACTGGGCCTGTCATATACTGCCTGTTTGTGCCCTCCCGAAATTGATATGTCAAAACACTAATCCCAATCTGATGGCATTTGGAGGTGTGGCTTTTGGGAAGTGATTGGATCAGTGCCCTTATAAAAGGGGTCCCAGAGAGCTCTCTCACTTGCTTTCCACTATGCAAAGACACAAGGAGAGGTTGGCATCTGCAGCCGGCACCAGAAACTGACCACACAGGCATCCTGATCCCAGACGTTCAGCCTCTAGAACCATGAGAGATAAATTTCTGTGGTTGATAAACTACCCAGTCTGTCTATGGTGCAGCCTGAACAGATTCAGACTGGGCCACAGCCACACAATGCAATAATCTGATGCATAGAGGTGGTCTCTTAGACTATGGCATATTAAAGATGTTTGTAAATTATATAACATTTCTTTACTTGAGAGGTGGGGTCTAGGTATGCTCCTCTTGGATCTGGGAAGGCTTAGTGACTGCTCTTATCAGTGAAATACGAGAGGTGAGGCTAAGCTAGGCATACACTGGCTCATTTTCTATCTGTTGGGACACGTGTTCAGGGCAGTGAGGCACCATGTCACAAGGCCAGCTACCCTGAGACCACCATGCTGTGAGAAGACCAAGCCACATGAAGAGGCCCTAGAGGAAGAAACACCACATGGAGAAAGACAGAAAGGTCAAGGAGCGCTAAGGTGACAGATACACAAATGAAGAAGCCATTCGTTTTTCATCCCCATGAGGTGATGTCATAAGGATCAGAAATAAGCCACCCAGCTGAGCCCTTCAGGAATGCCTCACCCACAAAAGTGTGAACAAAGTAAAAATGATTGTTTTAAGCCACAAATTTAGAATAGACCACTGAAACAAGAGAATGCCTTTCCAGTGCGCTCTGTTCTGATCCCCATTCCTTCCTCTGGCTTTACTTCAATTGTTTTACATCCTGGCTCCTATAGGAATTTGGGTCATAATCTTTATTTAAATTTCAGTCTGGAGAACCTTGAATTGTGTATACTTTTGGAAATTAAAATTTTTTTGAGACAGAGTCTCACTCTGTTGCCCAGGCTGGAGTACAGTGACAAAATCTTGGCTCACTGCAACCTCCACCTCCCGGGTTCAAGTGATTCTCCTGCCTCAGCCTCCCAAGCAGCTGGGACTATAGGCTTGCACCACTACACCCAGCTAATTTTTGTATTTTTAGTGAAGACAGGGTTTCGCCATATTGGCCAGGCTGGTTTCCAGCTCCTGGCCTCAAGTGATCCACCCACCTTGGCCTCCCAAAGTGCTGGGATTACAGGCATGAGCCACTGTGCCTGGCAGGGAATTAAAATATTAAAAATAATAATATACATATATACATATATGTATGAGTATATACATGACAAAATTAAGTTGTAAGGGCAAGAATGATACAGACAGCAAATAAAATGTCTACTTGAAATACTTTACTTCCATGGGCCCCCTTGGCAAGGTAAAGAGAGCATAAGGTCAAGAATTTGTCACCCCTGGTAACTGGTTTTCTTATCTATATAAAGGCAGCTCCCATTCATCTTTGACATGGTTGAGTCTATGAATAAGTCAGCTCAGCTTTTGTGTTTTTCTTTTGGGTGTATATTTGTGTATCTTTTAACGTTCTAGAAATTTATTCCATGGCAATACAGCCTGTGGGGCAAATGAAATGTCTACTTCTTTGTTGAAGCCTGTGCCTTATTCATCTTGTTCCTCCAGCTCTCAGTAAATGTTTGTTGAATAAATGAATGAACAAATGAATGTGTGTTAGTCACCGAGGGTACAAAGACAAATGAGACACGATCCCTGCCCTTGAGGAGCTCACAGTCTATTGAACACAGGCAGCAAATTAAATGCCGGTCATGCCGCCTGGGTAGCACATTCTTTTATTCAGAAACACCATTTCATCTGTGCTTGGCCTCTGTTCACACCCATACCCAGATGAAACTACAAGATGTGTGAAAATGTGCCCTGGAGGAGCCCTGACAGGGGCAAGGGGCTGCAAACCACCTGCTCTGAAGAGACAGCCTCTCAGTGTTGAAGTGAGTGCATGGGGAGGAGAAAGAGAGGACTGACCCATCGCAGCTGCAGGAACAGAGACACAATTACTCAGAATCACCCTCAGGGACCCATCAGAAAAGCAAGAACAAAATCACTGCCGCATCATTCCATCAGGCTGTGCTTGCACAGACCGCAGAAACGCAGCAAGGCCACGTGATCAGCACCACTCCTCAAAGCTGCGGCTGCAGCCAAAAGATTTAGGATAGATACCAGAGTTTTGCTTGATTTTTTAACAGAGATGTGAGGAAGGCCCTGATTGTAATCAGCCTGCTCCCCTTCCACCTACCCTCCCCATGCATTTCGAGGAATTGTCTTTTTTCTTTCTGTAGTAGGTTTAGCAAAGTGTCAGCTTGTGCATTTTTCTTTCTCTCTCTCTTTCCTTTTCTTTCTTTTCTCTTCATTTTTTAAGACAGGGTCTCACTCTGTGGCTCAGGCTGGAGTGCAGTGGCGCAATCAGAGCTCACTACAGCCCTCACCTCCCCAGCCTCAAGTGATCCTACTGCCTCAGACTCCCAAGTAGCTGGGACTACAGGCATGCACTACCAAGCCTGGCTAATTTTTTATTTTCTGTAGAGACAGGGTCTCCCTATATTGCCCAGGCTGGTCTCAAACTCCTGGCTGGACTCAAACAATCCTCACACCTCAGCCTCCCAAAATGCTGGGACTACAGGTGTGAGCCACTGTGCCTGGCCCCCTTTCTTTCTTTATGAGGTTGTTAGTGAAATAGGACAGAGGAGAAGCAAAGATCTTTGTTTAATCTTAGAGATAAGTGGCAGCTCATTCTTGATTCTCCCAGTGAGCTAGAGTATCGATGTCAATATATTGATATGATCAACATTTTACAGAGTGTTGATTAACATTCATTTGGGTTTTGGAAGATTTCTATTTGTTTATGTTAAATAACAAAAACATGAGGTTGTCAGGAAATTGTTAGGGAGGGATGCCTTTGCTGCCCTGTCAATTTCCAAGCAACAGGGCTGTGTTCTAGCCCAGGGAGGCTGAGCTATAGTTAGAAATGACTTTCTGTGTGCAAAACAGAACTTGGTGAAATACTTAACCAGTAGTTAATTTGCTGCCTTTGCTCAATAGATTCTGAATGCCTTCAAGTAGAAATCCCAAAAGAAAAGGTAAAATCAACAGCAATGGCAACCAAACTCCTCTCTTCCTCATAGTCTAAAAGTATATCAGCATCTTAACATTTTGAGGAGAAAACATTATCTTTATCAGGGTTCATTTTATTCTTTAATACATTGTTTTTTAGTCCGTTTCCACATTGGAATTCAAAAAGTAAACATAAACTCACTGTCTTGGTAATTAGGCCAAAGAATAAGAATTGATATCAAATATTATTAAAATTAAATAGCAGCTGCAGAAACTATTAATAACAAGTGGTTATTAACTTGCACATCTTATGTACTGACTGCATACTTCATCCAATTCTAGCTGAAGAGATCCACTTTCAAAAAGGGAAGAATTTATGTCTTTGGGAAAACATTACTTGCTAATCTTTGTTTCTGTCCTTTTAAGTTTCACAACCTTTCTTGTATCTGTAGAGTAGTTATACATTACGCTTAGCTGTTGAGTGTTTTCTGTGTGATCTGCTATCCTGATGATTTCAGTACATTTAAATCTAGAATCTCATGGCCCAAGACTTCTGTCTTTAGATAGGTGCTACATTGTTAAGTGAGTAAAAGCTGTACAGTAGTCTCTCCTTATCTGTAGGGGATACCTTCCAAGACCCCTGGTGGAAGCCTTAAACTGGCATCCTATGTATAGTATGCATTAATTTCTTTTTGTTTCTTCACAATTTAATGGATAGAAGATTCGTTCTTACCACAGATCTTAGCAACCTCAGCATACATTTTTGTTGTTGTTTCCTTATTAAGTTGAGAACTTTCACTATTTCACTTAAAGGAATCAATGTACGGCTTCTCTTTGGCATATCCTGATTGCTAGCATCACTACTCTTGAGCTTTGGATCAATTACTAAGTAAAATAAGAGTTACTTTAATAGAAACACTGCAATATCAGGACAGTCCGTCTGAGAAGCAAGACGGTGACTAAGGAGGGAGTGTCTACAGTGTGGATACATGCTGAGTTCATGTCCCTCTTTGGGACAGCGTGTGGGAGGCCATGAGATTTTATCATGTCCTTTAGAATGGTATGTAACTTAAAACTTATGAATCGTTTATTTTTGGAATTTTTCATGTGATATTTTTAGGCTGAGGTTGACCCTAGGTAACTAAAACGGCAGAAAGCAAAAATGTGGATAAGGGGGCACTACTGTATTGCCCACCCTGAAGGACATGACTAGAAGGTGAAATAAAGAAAGCATGACAAGATAGCATGCTTGGTCTCCCTGCTTTGGAGGGATCTGAATCAATCAATACCTTAAAACCCAGGGCATGCACAGGGACAGTGATGTGCAAAAGCAGAGCTGGTGTGCGACATGGATTACTGGTTCCAAGCCAGCAATTACTAGGACCCGCTTTGTTTGCATAATCTTGTCCCATAATCTGGAGCACTGAAAATTTCTTTTTTTTTTATTTCTCTCTTTCTTTTTTTTTTCTTTTTTTAATTATACTTTAAGTTCTAGGGTACATGTGCACAACGTGCAGGTTTGTTACATATGTATGCATGTGCCATGTTGGTGTGCTGCATCCATTACCTCATCATTTACATTAGGTATATCTCCTAATGCTATCCCTCTCCCTTTCTCCCATTCCACTACAGGCCCCGGTGTGTGATGTTCCCCACCCTGTGTCCAAGTGTTCTCATTGCTCAATTCCCACCTATGAATGAGAACATGCAGTGTTTGGTTTTCTGTCCTTGCAATAGTTTGCTCAGAATGATGGTTTCCAGCTTCATCCATGTCCCTACAAAGGACATGAACTCATCCTTTTTATGGCTGCATAGTATTCCATGGTGTGTATGTGCCACATTTTCTTAATCCAGTCTATCATTGATGGATATTTGAGTTGGTTCCAAGTCTTTGCTAATGTGAATAGTGCCACAGTAATTAGAATGGCAATCATTAAAAAGTCAGGAAACAACAGGTGCTGGAGAGGATGTGGAGAAGTAGGAACACTTTTACACTGTTGGTGGGACTGTAAACTAGTTCAACCACTGTGGAAGACAGTGTGGCAATTCCTCAAGGATCTAGAACTAGAAATACCATTTGAACCAGCCATCCCATTACGGGGTATCTACCCAAAGGATTATAAATCATGCTGCTATAAAGACACATGCACTGAAAATTTCAAATGGAGACGGTATGGGTAGAATTCCTGAAGCATAAGGCCCTTTCTTCCTCAATTCATTAAGACAATTCTATCATGATAAAAATCGTAGACTCAAAAGAAGCTTTGAAAGGTTGTATTGTCCATGCTCCTGATTTTAGGTAAAACCATGTATGACCTATCCATAGAAGAGAGCAATTATGCTTGTTTCTAAGCTTTCAAGAAAATGATCATATTTAGCCCTCTCTGACAATGTATCCTGATGTTTAATTACCTTTTCTAGAAGGAAAATCCTGCTATTGTTTTAGAGTTAGTCAGAACTGGGTTCAAATGTCTGTGCCGTCACTCTCTGATCATGTGACTAGCATCAGATTACTGATGCCAAATCTTGCCAAATCTTAATGAACTAAGTTGCAGCATGGAAGTAACATCTCCTTACATCATGAGGTGGTTTTAAGGAGTAAAGGAAAACGTGGGCTGGGTGTGGTGCCTTATGCCTGTAATCCCAGCGCTTTCAGAGGCAAAAGCAATGGATTGCTTGAGCCCAGGAGTTAGAGACCAGCCTGGGCAACCCCGTCTTTATAAAAAGTACAAAACTTAGTGGGCTAGTGGTGTGCACCTGTTGTCCCAGCTACTAGGGAGGCTGAGGTGATTGCTTGAGCCAAGCAGGTCGAGGCTGCGGTGAGCCATGATCATGCCACTGCGCTCTAGCCTGGGTGACCCTGTCCCAAAACAAAATACAAGTGCAGTACCTGCCATAGAAAAGGCCCTCAGTGCATGTTACTTCCTTGTTCCTATTTTACCTAACCTGACATCTCATATTGCATTCCTGGTGCCAGAGGAAGAATGTTCAATGGCTAACCATTCCCTAGGGTGGTAGATAGCATGGCACAACTGAAAGATTCGGCACACACTTTAATGATAAACTGGCATGCCACCCTCAGAATAGCAAGATAAAAGGGGAAAGCATTTAGTGTGTCACACCAGGTTGTGGGAGAATCAGTAGTTCCTGAAAATTCTTTGCTAGGTACGATTTGACATTGTACTTGGGACTTTGGACAAAGTAGCTTTATGTCAAGTCCCCTAAATAGTGAGGGAAGACAATTTCTTGGAAAACCAACCTCAACTACTTTGCAGTATTGGGTGAGAGAGTGGGAAACATGATCCTGGTGGAAAGCTGCGAGTTACATGCACAAATGGAAGAGGAGGGAAAATCTGGATTTGTTGGTTGAGACAACGATAGCAGTCCTGGATGAGCCACATTGGGAGCATTGCACAGTAGGTAGAGGACCTTTGAGGTCTTGCATGTGTACTGCTAACAGATGCAGGAAGTTCCTCCTTGAGTGGTGGCTGTGCCTTCGCTGGGGCTAGGACGTTTCTGGACCCGCAACTGCAGTGTGATGCAAAGACCTTCAACATGACACAGGAGAACATATTTTAAAAAGAGATCTAGACTTGAAAACTGGTCTCCATGAGCACAGTAAAGTTAACTGGAACTCTCACACCACGTGTTTGGGAAGTGGGACTGGCTGAGAAAATGTTAGAATAATTTTCAAATATATGAAGAGTTACGAAGAGCAATGATTGCAACTTCAAAGAAAGGGAGAGCCGGGCATGGTGTCTCATGCCCTTAATCCAGCACTTTGAGAGGCAGAGGCAGGAGGATGGCTTGAGACCAGTTCGAGACCAGCCTGGGCAACATGGTGAATCCCAATCTCTGCTAAAAAATACAAAAATTAGCCGGGTATGGTGGTGCATGACAGTAGCCCCAGCTATTCTGGAGGCTGAGGTGGGAGGATCGCTTGAGCCTGGGAGGTTGAGGCTTCAGTGAGCCATGATCGCTCCACTGCACTCCAGCCTGGGTAACAGAATGAGACCCTGTCTCAAAAACAAAAGAGAAAGGCCGATTCCAAATGATGCTCAAATTATGGGAGGTGTGATTCCAATTTGATTTGAGAAGAACTTCCTGACAATAAGAGTTATTTATTAAAAATAAAGAGGAGGGTAAGGGAGGAGAGGGGGAAGGAATGGGAAGGGGAAGGGGAAGAAGATATTGTGATAAATTTCCTGCATATCTTAGATACAAAGGCAGGCATCTCTTCACTATAACATGAGCATAATCATTCCTGAATATCAAAGAGCTGGGTTTTATCTTTCCATCATTGTTTCATGCACCAAAGAGATACTGTGTACATAGCTTATGCCAGGTACGGTGTTGAGGTCTAGCATGATAGGAATGACAGACACAGGCCAGGTACTCAAAGAGCTCACCGATTGGTGCCTGATGCTCAATAATGGGTTGTTAAATAAATATGTAAATAGAGATGTGTAAACAGATAAATTAGAATACAATGACATAAGTATTAATAGCTTCTTCCATAGTACTTTGTTTATATTTCTAACTGTGGGAGTGCTTTGCAGAAGATGTGCTGTTTGGGCTGCATCTTGAAAGAGGATTATTGGTTTGCAGGATGGGCACTGAAGGGGTGGGACACTCCCCCCCCACACACACACACAGACACAGACATACCCCTGCCCCCCGCCAATGTGTGCACACACACACACACACAGACATACCCCCTGCCAATGCGCACACACACACACATACCCCCCGACAATGCACACACACACACACAGAGACATATCCCCGCCCCCCGCCAACGCGCACACACACGCACCAGAGGCATGGTGCCTGGGCTATTTGATCACTGAGTACAGTGTGATTGGATTAAAGGTTATACCGTAAAGGTTGAGAAGGTCAGTGATCAAAGAGGAGGCTAGAGGAGAATGGAGTACATAAATCCTGGTCCTTTAAAGTATCTCTTGAGCTCCTAGTGACTAACACTTTACTATAAGTCAAGTCCTTCTGTATTGAATACTCCCTTGATCTGTCCTGAAAATGGGACACTCCTTCTTGGCCCTAACTTGTAAATTAAAAAAAAAACAAAAGAATCATAACTTATTCTAAAAGATAGGTGTGGGTGAGGAAATTCTTCATCTAGGGTATATTTTAACATCAACATCAGCTATTCATGAACATCCCTTCTTTTTCAGAAGTGATACACTTGGGATCATGATACAGAAAGCTGAGCAAGCCTGGGCATTGGCTTCTACCCAGAGAGTGGTGGAACTTGGTGGAGGAGGTAGATGAGAAGGGTTTTTCAATGAGGTTGGAGCGCCATAACACAGCAAACTTGTCACTGAGCCCCTGTCAACTTATTTTGTCGCATAAAAATCTCAACTGTGCACAGAGAGGAGGTGACTGTTGGAAATTAGAAGTTCAAGGAACAAGCCTCTGGCAGACACTGGCTTTTAGAACTTAGGGTCTCTCCCACCAGGAAAAGATGTGAGTGAGGGAAGGAGAGTCTGGGAGCTGGAGTAAATCAACTCAGAAAAGCCTTCCCTGCGATAACTGTGTGTGAGTACCTTCTATTTTTCAGGCACTGTGCTAATGCTGGAAGGCAAATACCACACATTCCCTGCCTGCAAGAGTCCCATGTTTTCCTCATGAGACAGACATTTCCTCGGGAAGACAAATTACTAAGCATGAGATAAATATGAGGTCACTAGAAGGGCCCCTAACTTCCCTTAAAAGGGAGAGGTTCGGAGGTCAAGAAGCAGGGGACTCCAGAACTGAGACTTAACAAGGGAAAGCATTCCAGAGATGGTGGTGAGATTCAAGAAATGGACTTGTTTGGTATGGCTGGAGTTTGTGGTTTGTGATGGGGCAAGTATGAGGGCTAAGACCAAAGTAGAGAGAAAAGCAGAAAAGTGTATGTTACTCCAGTATTGGAATGTCAACAGTAAACCCTCACAGCCCTGCAAGGGATGACGCTGTGGCAGAGCACCCAGTGTCATGCGGCTGTGAGCCGAGGTCTCATGCCCTCTGCATGCATACACAGGCCATCATCCCAGGGCTCCTTCCTATCACTGCAATGCTTATGCTGAAAAAAGCAAGGATGAGCACAATTGTAAAGAGTAATCAGTGTTGTGACTAAATAAACGAACGACACCTGCACATCCTGTTTTGGGAAATGAGTCAAATTAGTGAAACAAGTTGAATAATCACTGCCAATGCCAATCTCAGCCACTGCAGCGATGCTGGTCATTTCTAGTTTTAATGAGTGGCTTTGTGATCAGTGTTCATTCATATGAGTGAAGGAGAATTTTAGGTTTATGTTTTATTTTCAGTCACACATGTAATACGTCATCATTGTCAGGGAGTTAAATAGTTTTGCAAAAATAAAAAACCTAAAGTTACTCTAAACATAGAAATGACCGTTAATATTTTGGTGTTATACACTTTCAGCCTTTCAGGAGTACATATATTTACAAAAGCTATTATTTCTTCTCTTAGTTTACATTTGACTTTTTAAGTTTTTTCCCTTTGTCCCCCTTTTTTTTGAAGGGGGAGCTAATTTTGCTATATGGCCTGAGTTTTTCTTTGATTCCTTTCTCCCACCCCACCTAGGGGATTTGAAAGGTGTGGCACCTGTCTTAAGTTCCTCTGATAGTTACTATCAGATGTTTAAGTAATATTAATACATGTTTAAAATCTATGTTCTAAACCTCAGTTTTCCCCAATTATGAATAGTGAGGACAAACAATCCATTGATTCACCCCTGTGTACAAATAAGAAATTACCATACTTTCCTCCTCCAGCTTCCCACGAATACCACCTCAACCTCCCAGTTTTTGTTGTTCTAGTTTAAGATTGTTGTCCCAGTCTAGACTAATTGAATTATTGATTCTCACATGTGTGGACCTCTTGTTTCAAGATTAATATTTACATTCTTCTTAGAAATTGTTATTTTAAAATGTTCATGTGCCTCCATTTCCACACTCTTGGTTAATCTCAGTTATCATGGAGAACATCGGCGATCTAGAGCCCTTCCCTGGCTGAAAATATCTTCTTGCTGCCTTCACTTACTATGGAGAGCTTGGGCTGATAAAAGAATTTAGGAATCATAAAATCACCATTCTCCCTGAAAACCGCATAGACAAATGTCACTGGTATCTTGTTTTCCAGGGGCTCTATTTCTTTGTCCAAGATTTTGAGAAGTGTCTTTTTCTTAGAGTTAATATTCAGTAGATCCAAGTGTTTTTCTATTTTCAGTAAGTCCATAGTAAAAGCCTTTTAAGCTGAAGATATTTTTTCATTTAAGGGAAATTTTCTTCCATATAAATTTTTGAAATGGTTTCTGTTGCCTGGGTTCTAACTACTTCCTCTTCTGCTTCCCCTTGTGCATCTGCTGTGTCTACTAAGTCCAAGTTCTTAGTCCATCTTTTTTCCTTTAATCACTTTCACTTGCCTTTTTCCCCCCTCTGAACTCTGGTGACTGTCTCAAGTTTGTGCTGACCTTTTGAGTTACTAAACCAGATTGATTTTCAGCATCATCTCAGGATATTTTGCAAATATAGATTTCTTAGCCTGACCCAAGACCCACTGAATCAAAATTTCCTACATTTGACCCTAGGAATGTATATTTTATGCATCTTTCCCTACCTTCATATTTCTTCTTTTTTTTCTATTTTTATAGAGTTGGCAGGTACATGTGCAGATTTCTTACACACGTGTGTTGGGTAGTGGTGGAGTCAGGGCTTTTACTAAACTTGTCCCCCAAATAGTGAACATTGTACCCAATAGGTAATTTTTCAACCCTCCCCTTCATATTTCTCATGATCATGTCGCTTGGGAACCACTGTCTGTCCCACTTTTCTAGTTTAATCTGTTTCATTAAGGGATGATTCTCCTCTTTACTGCTTTTCATTCAGTTTTAAATTCTGCAATGTAATTATTTGCTTACTTATATTCCTTTTTTAAGATAAGATACCTTTTTATCTCAATCTGTTGCCTCATTACCTGTCTTTCAGCAAGTTTGTGGTTTGAATAATTACTTTGAGGATACATTAAACTTTTGTATTTCTCTTGTGATCAATCTCTTCCAAAGTGTATGATTCTTTAATCTTTTGTATGTTATGTTTATTTCCTCCTTTTGTGCTGAGGAACTTTCTTCATTCCGTGTTTGGGACCTACTTTAAAACTCACTCTTCAGTGGTATCTTAGGTGACTTCTCTGCATTCCCAGGCACTCTTAAGCTGTGATCTGCATGATATGTATTCACATAAGAAGTTTTGTCATTCAGCCGCCCAAGGAACATGGAGAAGAGCCAAGTTTGTGAGCAGCCCCAGCAATAGAACTTTGCTTTCACGTTTTTCTACATATCCAGGAACTCTTGCATCAAGGCCTGTGTCTCCATATCTTCTGTATACTTAAATCCAACGTAGCTACATCTTGTGTCTTACATGAAATGTCTACCCATGCAAATTAGCTAGAACTTGCATGAGTTGGGATGATATCCTGTCTAGTTCCAGAATGGTTGTTCTATTTCTTTCAGAATGGCTACATTGGTGACAGTTGGGTTAGAGAAAAATTGTGTGGTTGAGCCATGTGCATTTTCTTCCCTACACTACATGTTCCATGTTGTTCCATACAAGCGAGTTCTTCTTCCTCCTACAAACTGCCCTTACCCCTCCATCTCAGCCCTCATTAATATTCTTAATATGGGAGAGGTTCTTAATATGAACCTCTCCCATAGATGTTGGAGGAAGTTCACAAAAAAAATCAAGTAATAGCCAAAACTGTACATAAACCCATCATTCATCTGCAATTATGATGACATAAATTGTGCTATATCTGTGCAATGGAATATAAACCCTAATTAGCCACATGAATCAATATGAATAAATGTGAAAAAGAAAGTTGAGCAAAAGAGTCAAATAATGGAAAACATGCAGCAATGACCCATTCAGATGAATTTCACAAACAGGCAAAGCGACGCAGTACATTGTTTACACTAGAGATATCTACCTAGGTGGTAGAAGCATTTTTTGATTTCAAGTGAATAATGAACACAAGTACAGCATAGTGATAATCGTAGATGGAGAGTGAAGGGCGGGGATCAGGGAGATGCAGTCCAGACCTTTGAAGATGCCATTGATGTTCCACTTCTGAAGGTCAGGAGCTAATGGACAGGTGTTTGTTTCCTTGCAACCTTTCATGTAATACTAATTTTTAAAATGATTTTTAAGTTTTGATATAACAATTTCATTTATAATAATTTTAATCACAATAATTTTAATAACTCCTTTATATATGATCATTTATAATACAAAAAACGTAAAAGTAAAAATTAAACCATGTAAGAGAAAAATTTGCCAAGGCTGGCCACTCACTGTTCCTTCTGTGGGCCACTCCACTGTGGCCTTAGATGACCTTATGTCCAAGATAGGGAAGGGGTTTCTGCAGAGTACCATGTTCCTTCCACCCATCTATGTTGCCCAACTTCCTAATTTAGTGATTTTTTTTTTGTTTACTTTTCCAAAATTTCTTCCTCTTAATCTTTAGGAAACAACTGTGCTGCACTCTTGGGTGACGTACGTGTTTTTCCTCAATTCGAGGCTGTTTACGTGGCATCTGATGCAGGTTTCTAGATGCTTATAAAATGCCTTTGTTGAGCAACCTACCTTAGCGCTGAGGAAAAGCTTTTTCTTATGCCTCCTCCTCTTTGGATTACTGAAGGGAGGAAGATGGGATGCTTGCTTTCATGTGAGACCTTCCCTTAAAAACAAAAAAGATGGCTAGTGTTACACATAGGATGATATGACCAGTGATATGACTATGAACAAGGAAGAGCATCATTTCAAGCAGCACTGTGTGCATACCATGATACCTACAGATGAGAACAGTGAGGCTCAGTGAGTTCCATGACTTCTCACTGTTGATGTCAAGGGCAAAAGCTAAATTCAAACACAGCCCGAGATCCACCTGCTATGCACTACATCACACTGCCTTATACTTTAAGTCTGTGGTCAACGGAGGTTGAAGACACTTTCAGTCATTCATCATATTTTTGTTGCATACCTCCTATGTGCTGGGCCAGGATATCGTCACACTTAAAATATAGAATAGAACATGGGCATTAAAGAAAGAATTGCACAAATAATTATTAAATAACAGTTGTGAATGAATTGCTTTATAATTGTACATAAGGGGGGAACCTAGATTACCAGGTTATGGAAAGGATTTATTAATGAAGTTGCCAATAATCTGAAACAGAATTGAAAAACCAGGAAAGCAGAGAAGCAGGGAGAATAGCAATGTAATAGAGGGCACAGCCTGTAGGAAGAGCCCAGAGACTAGAAATAAGTTGGTATGAAGAAATTAGCAGAAGCACATAGTAAGGAAGGCCCAAGATGGGAAGCAATAAAATTTGTAACATCTCATAAGGCTACAATCAGGATTTTGGTTTCAGCCTAAAAGTAAGGGCAAGTTTCTGTGGGGTTTAAAGAAGGGAGGAGGCACAGTCATGTCTATTGGTTGTCTACTGAAAGAGGTGAAGAGAGCAGACCATGTTATTCCTGAGCCAAGATATAATCAGGAATTACTGACATATATGAACTGTTTGTTACATTATTATATATTTGCTTATAAATATATAGTATCTATAACAAGACTCTTTAAACGGGTGAAAATATGTCACCCACAGTCTGCATTTTGAAGATCGAAAACAGATCTGGCAAACCTTAAAAGCAATCCCTGGCATTCACAACTTTTCAAGCTCAAGATTCCTCTTCTGAATGGGAGATGACAGGACCTTGGTGCAAGCCCCATCAATCAGGCCATCTTTGCCAGTCAGACTTGCCCACCCTTCTGCCAATAAAAGGTTGGGGCCTTCAACCCTGAATACTCCTTAAGATCTTCAAAGGGCCACAGATATGTACCATATGGCAAAATAAATGGGTCTTTATTTTAAATCAACATTTTATTGTTATAGAGCCTTATTCCATGATTTTGAAAGGACCCATTTAGAAGTTATTTTTAAGTATCAGAGAATTAATTTCAATGAAACTTCACTTGATTTCCCATCATCTTTCCCCTCTTCCTCGACATTTATCCATTGTTCTTCCATATACTGGGAGACTGCTGATTGTTCTCCAGAACAATCCCATGTGGAGTAACTAATGGTTTAATTGACACCTGTTTATAGGGTATCTATGGCATGGGGATACTATGTCTTATGCTTTGGATGTGAATGACAAAGACAGATGAGTCAGATTTTCTGCTTTCAAGAGAATTCAAGCCTCGGAAGAGGAGATCAGAGCATCCCAAAACACTGTGATGAAGGGCTACAGAGATGGAGAACACATTCTGGATTTTCCGAAGCAAGAAAGAAGCCAGGAGGACTTTCAATTATTTGGGTCTCTTTCAGTAGGAATTATTTTTTCAGGAGGTCGTTTAAAAAGAACACACACACAGAAACAAAAAGCTGCAAGCCCATGCTCCTGAAAAATCAATCACATTAGAATTCTAGGCAGTCCATTCTTGTATTCCCTATGTAATTCCCTCACTGAGTCCATCTTTTTGAACAAATCTCTGAAGTAGTAGTGCATCTGTGGGGGATCACTCATGTGCATGTCAGCAGGCGACTGCATGGTTACTTTACAGAAGGGACCAAAATAGCTATTTTCTAGTTGCTTTCATTGTTGACTTGCTTCACTGTAAATGGGATATAAAGCTGGCTATGTTAAGCTAATTATACATAAGCATTTATATTCTGCTGTTAAATGGAATCATGTAGAAGGCATCCCCCTGTCCCAAAAAATGGAACATGTAACCGTAATAAGCATTTTTTAATTAGATGAAGCACCTTGCTGCCTTTTATGGAGAATGATTTATTAGGCCAGTTTTGCACCCTATTGCCATAAAGTATCTGACGAACCAGGAAAACATATGTGGGTCCTGCAGGATTAAATTTTGTTTGATACTCAGGATAAAACCCCAGATACCTTAAAGTAACAACTCCTTAGTTGGGGGGCTAGAGGGAGGATGGTGATCTCTACTAAGCATCAATTCATATACAGATTGATAAACTTTTAAACTCCTCACAGATACGCATTCCTAAATAAGCTGAAATGGCTCTCTTTCCCTGTTCTTGGGTACTTGTCATCCTCCTGGAAATCTAAAGCAATGTAAGTCACTCAGTCATCAGAGCAGACATATAGTATAACCCGGGATATACTTTGGGTGTAAAAATAGATAATCTTCCCCAAGCCTTCCCCTAACTTGGGACCCTGAGTTTTTGGCTTCTTTTAGGAGGTGACATTTCACTACTTTCCCCTAAGTCATGGTAATTTTATGTCAATCCTGGTCCTGGAACTGTTGTTCTTGAGTTCCTTATGAGAAAACTTAGTTGTCATTTGCATTTTCAATCCCTGCAATGGATTGGCAGGCATTAGAGAGTTAATCCATCCTCTAGCGATAATTCATAAATATATACATATATGTATCCAATTCAACAGTGGAGCAGGGCACTATTATTAAGAAATCGAAGCACCAGGTGTGATTAAGTAAGATCACACATTTCATTCTCTCTAATTTCACATCATTCTTCAGCAGCTGAATCCATGGGCTCCCGGCGTGAAGTCAGCCAGCACCATGCATTTTTAGTATGCTCAGCAGAGCGCTGGCAAAATGTTTCCAAAGTAAGCCGCCCTGCTGGGCTGTTGTGAGTCAAATCTGGTTTTTGCCTCCAAATTATTCAGTATTGCTAGACCTGGTTTATTAATCCATTCATCTCCCTAGAGAGTAAGACTTCTGGTACTTTTACATCATTGATGTTCAATTTCAGCTAAAAATACTTTCAAAAATAGAGAGGACTACAATCAAGGATAAAGAAACAATTAGGTTGCCAGGGGCCTGGGGTTGGGAGCAGTGAGGAGACGTTGGTCAAAGGGCACATGCTTTCAGTCATGATAAGATCTGGAGACCAAATGCACAGCATCATAACTATAGTTAATAATACTGCATGGCGTACTTGAAATTTGCTGAGAGATCTTAAGTGTTCTTGCCACACACACAAAAAAGATAACTGTGTGAGTTGATAGATAT
Source organism: Pan troglodytes (assembly GCF_028858775.2). Taxonomy (NCBI): domain Eukaryota; kingdom Metazoa; phylum Chordata; class Mammalia; order Primates; family Hominidae; genus Pan; species Pan troglodytes. The sequence goes on along the minus strand of NC_072405.2, from coordinate 128,640,853 downwards.
GCTAATTAATTTGATTGTGGCAAGCATTTTACAAGGTACACATATGTCAAAATATCACATTTTATACCTTAAATATATTTCATTTTTACTTGTCAATTATACCTCAATAAACCCGGGGGAGCAAAGAAATAATTAGGAGAAGTCTTCACAGCTTCCTTCTCACTCTCTCCCCTCGTTTCTTCCTTAGTTCTCTTTCCACCCCAACTCTGCTTCTAGGATTAGGAGTTAGAAATGGCATTAATACTTTTCCTTTGCAAGCATGTCCAAAGAAGCTACATTTGTGGCATTCCTGCTGCTATTTAAAAAATGAAATTAGGGTAAGGAGGCAATTCTCAAATTAGGGTTCCGTTGCCACATCTCTGCTGTTTAGCAGCAAATAGCTTGGGCTCACGAGACTAAAGCAGTATCCCTGTGTTGAAAAGCAGGCAGTGGTCACATACATACCCAGCATACCAATAAGCACCAGCATAGATGCAGGCTCTGGAGAGAGAAGAGTAGCCATCCCTTCCCAGTCATGTTTGCTCTTCCTTTGCAACAAGAGGCAAATCCCTATGACCAGTTGTGAGTCAACTGCATAGCATGGTGTAGGTTAATTCATTCCACAAACACAGATTGAATAGCCATGTGCCAGGTACTGTTCTAGGCAGCACTGAACATACATGATCACTACTCTGATGAAGCTTATCACTGTCTGTGACATGACCTCCGCTTACTGCACCATTCTCATCTTCTCCCCCAGTGGACTCTGTTAATATCAGGCATATAGAATCACTTGCGGTCCCATGAACACCATGCTCTTTCCTGCTTCTGTTTACTTTGGCCCATGCGACTGGGCAATCTCCTTTCTACCCATTTGTCTGTCTAACTTCAATTCAAATGTCAGGTCTCACTTCCTCCACATGCCTTCTCTGGGCTTACCCCTACTTTAAGTTCACAGCAATATCTTCTTGTTTTTCATCCCTACTATAACCTTTTCAAGGGTAGGCATGGTGTCTTATTCATTATAGTTCACCTTCTGTTTGAGATGTAGTGGGTACTCAATAAATATTTATTGAATTAATTATTAAATTCACTTATATCCTTGAATACAGTCCACATGCACTCGTTTGCCCTCCAGGTAATCCTTGTAAGACCCACAAGATAGCTCTTAAATAGAAAGCAGAAAAATTGTGACATTTATAATCTTGATCACCTTAATTGTAATCAGAATTAACAACTTCATGTACTTTCTTATGAAAATCACCTTCCCTCCCTGGTATGCTTTTTAATAAGAATGGAACCCCTTGGCAAAATTAAATTGGAACTGTTAGAAATATTAGGTGGTTCTTTGTTGAAATCTCTTCTGGAGAATTATTAAGCCTGTGCCTTCCTTACCGAAGACAGATTAAAATTTATTTTAAAATAAGGAGAAGAAGAAACAGACATAACTATTAAAAATAGACATGCACATAGATAAAAGTTAGAAGGAATGGGCAAAAATGAATGAGCTTTCTTTGGGTAATGGGATTAAGGGTACATTTTCCTTTTGTCAAAATGTTATTTAGTATTTTGTAATTTTTAAGGAAAAAGTATTAAAAAGAAAACAATAATCTTCTTGAAAGAAACCTGTATGTATAGGAGGTTTTTATTTTACTCATATGAGTCCAAGTGAATTAGAGGTTTCCCCTGTGCAAACACGTATTGCCAGTGATGTTGTGTTGTACAGATTTTTTTTTTGAGACAGGATCTCGCTACTATTATCCTTATTTTACAGGGAAGGAAAGTGAGGCATAAAGAAGACAGGGTCTCACTCTGTCACCCAGGCTGGAGTGCAGTGGCGTGATCTCAGCTCACTGCAACCTCTGCCTCCCAGGTTCAAGTGATCCTCCCACCTCAGCCTCTTGAGTAGCTGGGACTACAGGTGTGTGTCACCACACCCAGCTAATTTTTATAATTTTTTTTTAGTAGAGATGGAGTTTTGCTATGTTGCCCAGGCTCATCTCAAACTCCTGGCATCAAGCAATCCACCCAACTCGGCCTCCCAAAGTGCTGGGATTACAGGAATCAGCCACCACGTTCAGTGTAGATTTTTTTAAATCTCAGGACTTTTTTCAGCAAGATATCCATGCATTCATTCAACAGATATTAGACATCCTATGTCAGACATTCTACTAGACATTTGTTTTCTCTGTATTAATAATATGATGACAAACGCATGCAGCACTTGTCACCTCCCAACACTGTTCATTCCCATACATTAGATCTATCTCTCACAATTTATAATATAAATAGGGCATATGTATTTGTTAAACAAACACTAGCTGCTGTAACAAATATATTCCAAAAAGTTAATGGCTTAGTTCTTTCTCATTTAACAGTCCTAATCAAAGGCTGCAGGTCAGTGGGTGACTCTGTTCCACATTTAGGACTCCAGTCTGACAGCAGCTCTACCATCTCTAATGTGCCATTTTTGAGATTGCTCCAGTCCTTGCCGTTCCAGCCTGACTAAAGGGCCTTCAACAAGTAAACACAGGTTACAAATATCACTTGTGTTTACATTCTGTTGGCAAGACCTGAATCCCACCTGCTTCAAGGGAAGTTTCGAATTATAGTCTTGTCTTATGAAGGAAAGAATGGATTTTGGTGAGTAGCAGTCTCTGCCACAACAAATATTTTAAATTTTTTTTTTAATTTAAAAAATGATGAAGATGTAAGATGAAAAACCTAAGGCTCAGAGAGGTTGACTTGCATAAAATCACCCAGCTAAATGTGAACAGTTAAACAAGAACTGGAAGTGGGGCTCCTGAATGCTAGATCAATGTCTCTTCTATCACTTGGATAGTAAAATACTGGCTTGGTGGAAACTTTACCCATAGATACCATGTGTACTGCCTACATGAATGTGAACTGTTATACCACAGCCCAGGATTTTATATTCAGGTCTAGCTTTACTTGGTTCAGCCTAGGACAGAGAGAAGGGTCTTTTTAGTACATGAAGAAAAGCTAAATGCTGTCTTGTAAACATTTTAATGTAAGTAATGTGTTTGGCTTTCCACCAGCTCCAGAACATGACTGAGAACAGACTAATGAAACCCATACCCACGTTAAAAGCTGATGCACTGCCCACAGGCATGTAGCCAGGGATCTCCCTTATAACTTCAGTTGCTCCCTATTCAGTGGTTCATTTAATGAATATTTATGAAGAGCTTATTATGTGGTGGGCATGCAGCAACAGAGGGGACCCAGACAGACACAGCCCCCATCACTATGGAGCCCACTACAGACATAAGAACCAATAAAATGATCACAAATTGTGACAAAGAATGCTGAGAGAGAGAGTAATTATGGGAGGCCTATTTCAGAGACACCTCTGAGAAGGCATTTCTGAGGAGGAGGTTTTTAAGCTGAGTCCCAAAGGGTAGAGGAGAGAGTAATTGTGGGAGGCCTATTTCAGAGACACCTCTGAGAAGGCATTTCTGAGGAGGGGGTTTTTAAGCTGAGTCCCAAAGGGTGGAGGAGTCAGTAAGGTGAACAGGAGGGATAATCTTCCAGATTGAAAGACAATTTGAATGGCAGCTCTGGGGGAAGAAGAATGTGGCACATTGAGGAACTGAAGGCATTCTGTGTGGCCAAGGGTATTGAGTGAGTAGAAAGTGTTCAAGTTAATAACAACTAAAGTATTTATATTTAAACCTTACAATTACCTGTGAGAGGGCTTATTATTATCATCCTCATTTTACAGAGAAGGAAACTGAGGCATAAGGAAATTAAATGGTTAAATAGCTTGCCTAATGTCACATAGCTCATAAATAGGAAGGCCAGGATTTAAACCCAAGGAGTGTAGCTCCAAAGTTTACCCCTACACACTGCATTATGCTGTCATACTGCCATAGGAAGACTCAAAACCTTCCACTATCTACGAACAACTTTTCTCATTCTTTTCATTTTTTCTTTTGAGACAAGAGTCACACTCTGTTGCCCATGCTAGAGTGCAGTGGTGTGATCTTGGCTCAATGCAACTTCCATCTCCTAGGTTCAAGCAATTCTCCTGCCTCAGCCTCCCGAGTGGCTGGGATTACAGGCATGTGCCACCACGTCCCGCTAATTTTTGTATTTTTAGGAGAGACGGGGTTTCTCCATATTGGCCAGACTGGTCTTGAACTCCTGACCTCAAGTGATCTGCCCACCTCAGCTTCCCAAAGTGCTGAGATTACAGGCGTGAGCTACTGTGCCAAGCCTACTTTTCTTTAAAAAAAAAACAAAAACAAAAAAAAACACCTCTTTTCCCTTAGCAAGGGATTCTGAACCTGAGATCCTTGGATCCATTCCTTTCTCAAGGAACCATGGAAAGAATTCAGGAGGGCTGATGAAGAATATATATATATATATATTTATTTTCTATGATATATATGTTATATATATCATATATTATATATGTTATTATATATGTATTCATCAACTTCTTGCTGAAATTCAACTTTTTATTATAAATGTAGGGTACAAAACTCAATATTCTTAGCAATACATGTGACTTTGTCACCAGGTCACAGGTGATTTTTTTATCACATAAAGGTTGCTGAAGATATCTAGAGATATCATTTGTTTGCACTCATCACTACTTCCAAATATGGTATTATTTCTGCCAATAATTAATGCATTGACAAAGACACACATGCATTGTTCTGTTATAGATTTATATATATATATTTTTATTATACTTTAAGTTCTAGGGTACATGTGCACAATGTGCAGGTTTGTTACATATATATACATGTACCGTGTTGGTGTGCTGCACCCATTAACTCGTCATTTACGTTAGGTATATCTCCTAATGCTATCCCTCCCCACTCCCCCCACCCCACGACAGGCCCCGGTGTGTGGTGTTCCCCTTCCTGTGTCCAAGTGTTTTCATTGTTCAATTCTAACCTCTGAGTGAGAACATGCAGTGTTTGGTTTTTTTAAAAAACTATTTTGGTCAATGATTTTTCAATATAACAAGTTGATTTTTGTAATTTTCTATTTTCCTTTTTTTGCATTTAAAAATATTCTTGAAAGAAACAAACAAAAAAAGAAAATAAAAACATTCTTGAAAAGAGACCCAGAGGGTTCAACAGACTGCCACTGGAGTTCATGGCACAAGAAAACATTAGGCTCCCTTCCCTTAACCCTTTCTATATTTAAGCTTTTGCCCTCCTTTCTCACAAAGCTAGATTTCTAGAGTCGTCCATGTGAATTTCCTGTACTCTGTCATGTCCCATTTGTTCCATAGTCTGCTGTTTTTGGACTTTCACTCTCAACTTTTTTTTCACAAGATAGCCATTCTAATATCACTGTAGTCCTCTGAAGTTAAATCAGTACTGTTGAATATTTCCTTTCCATGACATCTGTAGAATTTTGCCACAGTTGATCGCTTTATTTCTTCAAGGGGCTCTCTTGCTTCAGCTTCAGGAAATTCACTCTTCTTTTCCTTACCTACTCTGCAGTTTCTTTACAGGCTCCTCCACTCATCTCTCTTTTAAAAGTAATGATCCAGTGTTCTCCTTGGTAAACCACACCTACTCCTAAGATACCAAGTGCACCAATATGCTGATGATTCTAACTCTAGCGAGTTCTAAGCTTCCTTCCTGAATGCCAAGCTGTCCAATGAAGATTGTCACCTTTCTATCCCAGAGGCATCTCAAACTCAGACACCAAATTTAAACTTATATATTATCTCAAACACCAAACCTGCTCTTTTCTCCTGCATCTATCTTTTGATTATTGCCATCAGCCTTTTCCTGATCACTCAGGATTACCCTCAGTTGCTCCCTCTTTCTCACCCCTACTTCTGCTGAACACATAGCTCTTCCTGGTCTGCATCATGGAGGAAGGGAGTCTTATCTGGCCTGAAAATGATGTGTAGCCCTGGGAGAGAAGCAGGTATTCTAAGTATAAGGGTTGGAGCATAATATCAATTTATAACCCCTTGAATTTGCTCTGTAGTTTTAATTATCTGGGCCACAACTTCTGCTAGGAATTTGATAGCTCAGTTATGAATGAAAATTCAAATATTAGTGGTTTCCTCTCCTTCTCAGAGTGGAGCATGTTGAAAAACAAGTCACCTTTTTCTGCCAGTGTCACACAGAACTCCTTCCCTTGCTGACTAGGAGTTTCTGACCTTTTCATGATTGGAACAGGGTGAAGGGAGAGAAGTGGGTCAGGAAGGTTCTTACTTGATGAATACTGTCATAAGCTGACCCTTGCTCTTGAGGGGTGGCAACTGTTTGTTCTTTGATGGTTTCTTTAGACACTGCCACCATCCCACCACCCCCATTAATGGAGGTGACTCACCTATGGCAAATGCATCTGTGCCCTTGTACAAGTTTATGTTTCTGGAATACTCATGGTAGATATTTATGAACTATACCTTATGGTTTATACTCATAGTATTCCAGCAATGCTCCAGCTTTATGGCTGAGGTGTGTTTTTACTTTTAAGGAGCCTCCCTGGATAGCCCTTCACTTCTCCATACTAACTTTCTCATGCAAGGTGGTCCAGCTCTTACCCACAAGAAATGCTGCTGTAGCCCCTTGCCCTGACAAACTTGGGGACAAACTGTCCCCAGCATCAAAATCTCTCATTTAGTTTGCCACCAGAGCAGTTAGCTAGCCACAGCTTCAGGCTCTTTAGATTTCTCACTTTGTCCCTCAAGCTCCTAAAGACACATGTCACCTTGTTTGAGGGTCCCTTGAAGCCCCCTCCCCAGGGTTGGGGTCAGAAAGGAGTGCCTTCTTCTCTCCCTCAAGCAAATACAAGCAATTTAATATTTTTTTTATTTCAATAGCTTTGGGAATACAAGTGGTTTTTGGTTACATGGATGACTTATATAGAGGTGAATTCTGAGACTTTAATGCACCCATCACCCAAGTAGACTACACTGTATCCAATATGTAGTTTTATATCCTTCACCCACCTCCCACTATCCTGAGTCTCCAAAGTTCTTTATATCATTCTGTATGCTTCTGTGTATTCATAGCTTAGCTCCCACTTACAAGTGAGAACATATGGGTATTTGGTTTTCCATTCCTGAGTTACTTCACTTAGAATCATGGCCTCCAGCTCCATCCAAGTTGCTACAAAAGACATTATTTCATTCCTTTTCTATGGCCAAGTAGTGTTCCATGTTATATATGTATATATATATATATATACATATATCTCCCATATTTTTTTAATCTACTCATTGGCAATTGTGAATTGGGCTGCAATAAACATATGTGTGCACGTGTCTTTTTCATATAATAACTTCCTTTGGGTAGATGCCCACTAGTGGGATTGCAGGATCAAATGGTATATCCACTTTTAGTTCTTTAAGGTATCTTCATACTGTTTTCCAGAGAGGTTGTAGTAAATTACATTCCCACCAGCAGTGTGTAAGTATTCCCCTCTCACCACAACCACACCACCATCTATTGTTTTTTGACTTTTTAATTATGACCACTCCTATAGGAGCAAGGTAGTATCTCATTGTAATTTTAATTTGCATTTTCCTGATGTTTAGTGATGTCGAACTTTTTTAAAACATTTGTTGTCCATTGGTACATCTTCTTTTGAGAAGCGTCTGTTCATGTCATTTGCCTACTTTTTGATGAGATTATTTGTTTTCTTCTTACTGATTTAATGCAAGCAACTTAAGAGATGAAGGATTCTTGCCCACTTTTCTTTATCAAAAATCTCCCGCTAAAACATTTTCATTGAAGTATAACACAGAAAAGTACACGTATATTAATTGTACAGTTCACCAAACTTTTACAATTTGAATACCTATGCAACAAGCACCCAGATCAAGAAATAGAACATTACTAGCACCCCAGTTGCACCCTTCCAGCTACTGTCCCCCAAAGATAAATGCCAAATTCTAATAGTAAAGAGTAGCTTCAACTGTTTTTATACTTTATATAAACCGAATTGTACATTATATACTCTTTGTATCTACCTTCTTCAACATTTTCATCATGAGGTTCATGTAGTTGTCTGCAGTTCTCGATCATTTATTCGTTACTCAAAATTGTTCAACATGTGAGCATCCCACAATTTATTTATGCATTCCATAATTCTCGTATTTAAGTAGTTTCCAGTTTGGGACTACTCTGACTATAACTGGACACGTCTTTGGGTGAACATATTTATGCATCTCTGGTGACACATACTCAGGATGGGTTTGCTGGGCCACAGGACAGGTAGATTGTATTAATACTAATTTGCTTGGGCTACCACAACAGAGTACCTTAGACTGGATAACAACAGACATTGATTTTCTTACAATTCTGGGGATTGGAAATCTGAGATCTAGGTGTCTGTAGAGGTGGTCTCTCCTTAGGCCTCTCTCCTTTGCTTGTAGATGGCTGTCTTCTCCCTGTGTCCTCATATGGTCTTCCCTCTGTGCATGTCTGTGTCCAAATTTCCTCTTCTTATAAGAACATCAGTCATATTGGATTAGTGCCTATCCTAATCACCTCATTTTAATTTAATTACCTCTTTAAAGTTCGTATCTCTGACAGGTACGGTGGCTAACACCTGTAATCTCAGCGCTTTGGGAGGCCAAGGCAGGAGGATCACTTGAGGCCAGGAGTTCAAAACCAGCCTGAGCAACAGAGTGAGACTCTGTCTTTACAAAAAAAAAAAAACTTTTTTTAATTAGCCAGGCATGGTGGACAGAGCGAGACCCTGTGTGGGTTAGGATTTCAACATAAGAATTTTGCGGGGAGTGGACACAATTCATTCCATAACACATATGTTCAGCTTTAGTAGATTCTTCCAGTGCCGCCAAGTGGTTGTACCAGTTAACACTCCTTCCATGAGTCAAAGGGAGTTCTAATTGTTCCACATCCTCCCCAAATACTTGATATTTTGTGTGTTTTAAATAAATCTTCCTTAAACATAAGCTCCAAATTTTTTTTTGTTTGTTTTGAGACAGAGTCTTGCTCTGTCACCAGACTGGAGTGCAGTGCCATGATCTCAGCTCACTGCAACCTCCGACTCCTGGACTCAAGCAATTCCCCTGCCTCAGCCTCCCAAGTAGCTGGGACTTACAGGCATGCACCACCATGCCTGGCTAATTTTTTTTTTTTTTTTTTTTTGTAGACATGGGGTTTCACCATGTTGACCAGGATGGTCTTGATCTCCTGACCTTGTGATCCGCCTGCCTCGGCCTCCCAAAGTGCTGAGATTACAGGCATGAGCCACCGCACCCGGCCAATCTCCCAACTTTTATATGCTCTCGATATGGCTGAGGGTCAAGATAATGGAACTGGTTTTCACACCTCCCTTGCAAACCTTGTCTGGTAGTCGTCTACCTCCTTTCAGTATGTGGCATCTGTTGCCTTCAAGTCTCAGGGAAAGTTTCCTTCGAACAGCATGTGAGAGAGTTCTAGAATTTTTCCTTGTTTTTTATGCCATTAGACAGAAAAATAAGGTGACAATGTGTGTATCATTCATTTTATTTTTGAAATTCGTCCCTTCTCCGGCATTTCAAGAGTAATTCACATCAAAAAGAAGATGGTAACAGAAATCTCTAAGCAGTTAGATCTCTTCATTCTGATGTTGGGGCTGCAGCTCTCAGGGGGAAACCTGGTAATAACTCCATTCAGCAGATGCTGCCCCCACCAACCAGCACCCCCTAGAAGTTTCTAACAGTCCCACAGTGGTGGACGCTTCTTCAGCCTGCAGCAGTTTTTCCTTCCTCAGCCCCTTCCTAGGTGGGTAGTTCAGCTTTGGGTTCCCTGCACTGTCCCTAATGGGAGGCTTCTGGAAGGTTTTTTTTCTAACCTTCTGATGGCGTCTAAAATGCTGTGAGGTTTATTCCAAAATAACTATTTTAAGACACTTATCCCGAGCCCTCAAGGAACCACATATGAGTAACAAGTCTATGTTTCATCACTCTCACTTCCCATGATCCCATTCCCAGTGCCTAATTCATGACAGAATCCATGGCTCTCTCTTGGCTCAGAGAAACTTCTTCACCCCACAGATGCCTTACAAAGGATAAGGTGATGGATCTCTCACTCTCTCCTGGGAAAATCTAAACTCAGGAATTTAGGAGATCTGGGGGGTAATTGCCTATAATTTCAAGGTGAATATCTATATTGACCTGATATTTTGATATGTGGTTAAGTTTATCTTTAGGTTTCAGAGTTTTAAATCTCGAACACAGGAATAAGACTTTGCACTTTTTGGGAATTTTGTTATTGTTATTTCAGATGAGCTACAAAAAGCAGTTGAGAAATTAACAGCATTCACCAAAAGCAAATGGCAGTGGTTCCATGTGAGCATGTCTCCATAAGAATGAAACACCAAGCCAGTCCTCTAAAGCTTTTGGTCAGAAAACAGAGGAAAAGAATCTTTCCAAGAGGCGAGATAACATAGTTATCAACTAAGTATGAGTAGGAAGACACTAGGTAAATATGTACATGAAATTAGTTTTATTATTCTACTTACTGCATACGGCAGAAATAAAAAGTTTTTAAGAAGTTTCTTTTCTTTAAAAAGAACGCTGTTGGACATTTGTCCCAGAAAAAATAAAAACCTATGTTCATACAAAAACCTGTATAATAATGTTCATAGCCGCTTTATTTGTAATAGCCAAAGACTGGAAACAATCCAATATCCTTCAGTGGGTGTAAGGTTATCCTTCAGTGGGTGTAAGGATGTACAGTGGTACATCCATACCATGGCATATCATTTTGCAACAGAAAGGAACAAATTACTGAAACATGGCAACAAACTGGAAAAATCTCAAGGGAATTATGCTGAGTGGAGAAAAAGCCAATTTCAAAAGGTTATATACTCTATGATTCTATGTACATAACATTCTTGAAATAACAAAATTATAGAGATGGCAAAAAAAATTATTGGTTGCCAGGGGTCAGGGATGGTGAGTGAGGGATGGATGTGGCAATGAAAGTATAGCACAAGGAAATCCTGTAGGTAGTGGAACAGCTCTGTATCTTGGTTACACAAAGCCACATATGTGATAAAATTTCATAGAAATACACACACACATACAAACACACACACAAGTGCTTGTAAAATTGATTGATTATATAAATGTGAGTTTCTTCATTTTGATACACACAGGACCTCCCTGTACACTTATCTGCAACTTCCTGTGAATCTATAATTATTTCAAAATAAAAAGTTAAAAAAAGAAGAAAGCTGGTATATTTTATATCTTCAGGTTTCCACTGGCAACCACTGAGTCACATTACCCTGCTTAACAAATGGTATTTCCATTTTATTTTATGCTATAGAATTTATGAATTAAAATAGTTTAGCAGATACAGAAAAAATATATAGAAAATGCCAAGCCTATATTTGTTCCTTGATTTTAAGTTAATGAGGATAGTGAGATCTGAAATTAGGAACATTTAAAGATGTTTAGAATTACACTTTATTTTACATTTGAGCAAGATTAAAGACACAAATCACCTCCTCAAGAACCTTTACTTTAAATATCTTTCAAGTAAAAATTCAGAATTATTCATCAGCATGAGATCCCCCCATCTCCTCTCTCCCTCTACACACACACACACACACACACACAAGCACATGTCAAAAAATAGCCAAATTTCAATACCAGATAATCACCAAATTTCTATCAGAAATGAAAACCTTTATACATTTCAGCGTTTTTTCTTTCCATTAAATCATAGAAACCAGGGTAAATATTTCAGACTTAGGAAAAAATGCAATAATGGGATCACAGGAGATGTTCTCTTCAGAGGTATATAAACTAACTGTCTCTGGTTCACTTCTACCCCCAGCCACCACTATCTGCTTGGAGGAACCATATTGCTTTTTTTAGTCTCTTGTTACACATTCTGTCTGCTATACCAAAAGGTCCCAATATAGCATGCTTTCTATAGACAGAAAGAATTCTTTGTTAATTTCCACATACTTCTTGATAAACTTTAGCACTTTGGGGTTGCCAATAGAGTCACTGCAGGTAGGTACCTGCAGGAAAGGAGGAGGGAAGATTGGCAGGTCTCACATTCACATCCTGGAGGAACTCCAAAACGACCACTGCAGCTGTTGCTTTGTACGTGGCCAAGTGGAGAAATACAAGTGAGGAAAATCCAGAATAAGTTATCTCAAATTATAAATTATCAAGTTGCCATCAGGTTATGTAATTTTCCTCCCTGCTGCTCTCACAACTGCATGCCATCAGAGTTTTGAACTAATATGTCAATATAGGGGCATAAAGTGGCTTATATTCCACATGGATTTCTAGTTTGGATGTGTGAGTGTTTAGAAGAGAAAATTCCTTCCTTAAATCCCACAGCAGATATGTGACAGAGAGGGCATCTCTTAAATACTTCCATTAATGGTTTTGTACCAGTGGCTCTTGATGGAGGGAAAACTCCAATTTTGAGACCTATGTAATATAATCTCCTCTTTGTGGATGCAAATTCTCAGTTTTTCTATGGTTGTCTCCCTACCAATGTGGTTTAGTCATCTTAAGAAAGGACAAGATTCCTTAGTAGTAACTATGGGAATACTGTTATTTCATTTAATACCAAGTCAAGGTAACTAAGCTTCCCTTGCTCAGTCTCTGTGTCATCTATGAGTTTAGTCTGGGAAGATCAGGGATTTTGAAGTTAGCCCTTTGAACCTAGCTCTGATTCTTACTAGATGATTCTTACTTGGACTCACTATTAACCTTTCTAAACCTCAATTTCCTCAATTGCACACTTTAGATAAAATCATTATCAAAAAGGTTGTTGTATTAGATATAACACATTAAAAATACAGAGAGCCTGTCCTGCATGGATATTCACTCTACAAGTGGTTTAATAAAAGCTGTAGTTGGAGATGGCCATGGTGGGGATGGTAGAACCATATTTAAATGAGGAGGAGAAAAGACTACCCCATATCAAATGATATTCTAAGACAATATATAAATAAATGTTGTAAAGGCTATAAGAGTTTAGACAACAGAACAAAAGAGAAGAGGAAGTGGCCCTGTAAATATTCATGAGATAGGACATGATCTGGGTCTGGAAGGATGTGAAGATCAGAGGCATGGAGGGGATGAGGATGGCCTTTCAAGTAAAAATCAGCAACAGAGGCTGGAACTGACAGATTTTGTCTATGAACTTCTGAAGCATTCAGAGACAGGCATAGTGTAGAGCAGCAGTCAGAGGGTGTTTATATTTGATGCAAGAACAGATAAACAGCCAAAAGCTCTGCAAAGCTATATAACATGATAAAAGTAGCAATTGCTAAAGATTAAGAGAGCACTGCAGGGTGTGTAGGGAAAGGGAGAGATCTCTACATGGTGATTAAAATAATCCAGATATGAGATGGTGAAAATGTGTAAAGGTGTAGTGACCCCAGGAATGAAGAGGAAATAGCAAGATGTGGGCACATTTCTAAGGCAAAATAAGATTGAGGAGGCCAACTGATGTCAAGCCCAAATATGAGAAGAATCACAGGATGGTAGTAAAGACGGAACACTGAAGAGAAGATACATAATTAACTGCCTTTTGGACCTACTGAGTGTGAGGTTGTAGTAAAATATAAAACCAGCAATAATTGACACTGTTGGAGATATGATTGGAGGTGTTTAAGGGAATTAATTAGAGAAAAAGCCTTCATGATCAAAAAAGGATGGTGATTATTGAAATCAAGTGAAAGGGTAGCTTTTCCAGGGAGAGAAAATAAAGAGCTGAGGAAAACAGAGTTTCTGAGAAGGATGGGTATGCTGCAGAGACGGAAGAAGAAAAATAAGCCAACTAAGAAAACCAAAAAGAACATTCTTTTCTGACAGACTTAATAAGGCCAAGGCCACTATATAGACTCCAAGTGCATATGAGCCTCAGAATTTATGTCTTGTTTTCAATCACCTAGACCTGCTTCAAAATTCATCTGAAACTTTGGATAAGCCTAGCATAACTATATGTTACAGAGATGCTCTAAACAGGGATCAGCAAACTTTCTATAAAGGGCTAGATAGTAAGTGTTTCGTGCTTTGTGGGCCAGAGAGTTTCTGTTGCCATGACTCAACTCTGCTGTGGTAGCACAAAATCAACCACAGACATATGTAAATGAATATGTGCTTGGCTGTGTTCTAATAAAACTTTATTCATAAAAAAAGGTAGTGGGTTAGATTTGGCCACAGGCCATAGTTTGCTAACCCTTGCTCTCAAATGTATATGACCCTAACCCAAGTTTCATTTTTTTTCATCAGAAATCCTTTTATCATATAAGGAAGCAATGCTGTAATAAAAAGAGCAAGGATTTCAAAGGCTGCAGATTTTCCCTGCAATCTGATAACAGCTACTAGGTTCTGTATCAGATGCTTTGAGCAGTTTGCTAAATCTTTCTGAGCCTCACCTTTGTACTTGTAAAATGAGACTAATTATCCTGACTTCATAGAGCTGTTGTGAGAATTAATGAGGTAACAGAGAACATTTAGTGCATTGTGGAGACTAGCCAAATGCTTATTCCTATAAACATGCATTAAAATCTTTCTACTATGTCATAGGTGCCATTCAAGATACAGAGGATACAAAGATAAAAAGATACAGACCCTGCCCTCAACAAACTATCTATCTGGTAGGAATATTAGTTAGGGCTCAGGTGAAGGAAATAGAAACCACATGAGTTATTTTCAGCAGAAAGTAGTTAATATAGGGAATTAGATGCTTACGAAATTGTTGGAAGCGCTAGAGGAAGTCCAAGTTCTTTTCTGGCATTCTAGAAATGACTTCTGAACAAGACCACCCATCTGACATTGTGAGGACAGCAACTCTCTCTCTGCCTCAACAAGAGAAGATAGGCATTCAGGAGAATCCTAGGGAAATCATTGAAGTCAAGAGCATACCCACCTTAGCAGTGATCCAGGGATCAGAAAACCACCAGCATTGCAACTGCCTCTGGATACCCATGTAGTCCTGGCTGTTCCTCAGAGCTCTGCCACAGAAAACTCAGTGTCTTTCACAGCTGTGGATGTGCAGCCTCCACCTCACTTTCTCTATCCAAATCTCAAAAAAGACAATCTAATTTGCTGAACCTACAATCTAGCTGCAAAGGAGTCTTGCAAATTTAGTTTTTGGCTTTACAACCTCTTCAGTACAATAAGGCGCACTAGAGACAGACTGGAATAGATACTGAACACCACATACTCATCAAGGTAGAAAAGCAAGCAGATAAACCAACAATATTAGGTCTGAGGCATGAGTGGAAAAAAAAGGAGACCAAACAAAGGAAACAGCACAAAGGAAGGAGTGGTTTTTTTTGTGATTAGAGAGGCAATATCTGGGGTTGAAGGATGAATAGAGTCTAAAGAGGCACATAGAAGAAAAACATTCTAAGCAGGAAAAACAGCATCGGCAAAAGTGTTAGTGCCTCTTCCTGTCCTCATTCTTGAAAGTGACAACAAACATCTTGGGTGTCAATTTCCTGTTCTATAAGGAAAGTAGGGGAAGCTGTAAAGCTTTCTTTCCTTTAATAATTATTAAGTACCTTCAATGGTCTCTGCAACCAGAGAGTATGTTTAAAGAATGCAGGTCTGTTTTGTGTCATGGATACAGGAATATGCTGAGAGGAGCACAGTAGGGAGAGAGGAATTAATGTCCTTAAGCATGAGCATAAATTGTGGCAACACAAGACAGAAAATATGGGACTAATGTCATCAGAGACCCAGGAGCTAAGTGAAGATGGTAAGGGAGGCCTTCATGGAATTTTTAAGAGAAGGAGTAGAATTCTAAGCAAAGATAACTCTGTAAGCAAAGGCCTATAGTTTGGATTTTTTAGGCTTCTGAATATATAAGGGAGTAGTCATATTCAAGTCTGAAAAAAGAACTTAGGAATAATCCTTTAAGTACTAAAAGCAGATCTACCATTTGATTCAGCAATCCCACTACTGGGTATCTACCCAGAGGAAAAGAAGTCATTATATGAAAAAGATACTTGCACATGCATATTTGTAAGAGCACAATTCACAATTGCAAAAATATGGAACTGGCCCAAATGCCCGTCAATCAACAAGTGGATAAATAAAATGTGATAATACACACACACATACACACACATATATATCTCACATATATATATACACCATTGAATACTACTCAGCCATAAGAAAGAACAAAATAATGGCATTTGCAGCAACCTGGGTGGAATTAGAGACCATTATTCTAAGTGAAGTAACTCAGGAATGGAAAACCAAACATTGTATGTTCTCACTCATAAGTGGGAGTTAAGTTATGAGGATACAAAGGCAGAAGAATAATACAATGGACTTTGGGGACTCAGGAGAAAGGGTGGGAAGAGGGTGAGGGATACAAGACTACACTTTGGGTGCAGTGTACACTGCTCAGGTGATGGGTGCACCAAAATCTCAGAAATTTCCACTAAAGAACTTATTCATGTAAACAAACACCACCTGTTCCCCAAAAACCTATTGAAATAATAATAATAAAAGATTTAGGAATCAAGAAAGATCTTATCCTTGAAGTCTTTGTATTACCTAAAATTTGGGCTTTTCCTAGAAGTAATCATTTGAATTATATTGATTATTTCCAGAAGCATGACCATAATCAAAATAAATTTTAAGAACATTTATAGGATGGTGTGACAAGCAGGGTGCAGAATAAAATGGGGAGAGGCTGGAGGCGTGTTAAGCAGCTATTAGAACTTGCCATCTGTGCAGTAGAGGGGTCTGAAGTGAGTTGTGATGGAGAAAGTAAAAAAAAAAATCATGTGTACAACATATTCCTTTTTGAAATGGAAGACATTTTTTTCTGATTCAAGCCTGAAAAATAAGTAACATCGACTTTTCGACATCTTTATTTTCAAGAATTTTACTCACACATTTAGCTGGGAAAATATTGTGTGATGATGGCCCTGATGCCTGGTAGAAGGAGTGAGTATTGCTCATATCTCAGCACCAACATTTACCGGTTCTGCTGAGGTCAATTACTTAATTTCTGAAATTCATTTTCCTCCTCTGCAAAATGGGAGTGAAGCAGTGCCTAATGCATAGGGTAGTTGTGGAAATTAAATAAGATTATTTATGTAAAGTTCTCAGCACAACACCTTGCATACAATAAGTGCTCATACAGTAAGTGTCTTGGTATCATTGCCATCGTCATCATCACCATCATCACAATTATTATGTGAGGAAGGTGAAATGAGGGGGTGTAGAAGAGTGGAAAGAGGAAGACTTCAGAGCCAAACAGCCTGTATCAGGTTCCCAGCAAGAAACAAATGGAACGCTCAAATGAGTGAGTGATTTGGAGAATTTAATGAAGAAATGACTATGTTTACAAAATTAAGGACAAGCTGTAGAGAAACGAAAGGTTAGCATACTACCTCATCCTAGCTAGAGAGGAAAACAGGAATTACCAGTTATCAGCATGAGGCCTGATATTCTCTCTAGCAGAAGGGGAACAGTTACAGAAACTTGGAAGAAAACAGTCACGTGGAAAGAGGGCTGTCATAAGGGCTGTGACCTTTGGTCAAGGGCAGCAGCCATGGCCACCTGCAGTGAAGGAGGCTGGGGGAAGAAATACCCTGACCTCGCCTTTCTCCTTCTTTCCAGTCTTCTCCCAGCACTTCACATTGGCAGAACCCAACCCAAACAAAAGCCAGAGGCAGAGCATCCCGTGAGGCATTCTGTACAGGTCAGCATCTAGGAGCGCAAAGCACGATGAACAAGTGTACAGAGCCAAACTGTACAGAGGAATAAACAATGTATTTAGCACACACACCCCCAGCTTTGAAGCTGCATTGTAACTTTAGGCAAATTGCTTAATTTCTCTGAGCCTCAGATTGCTCACTGTAAAACAAGGGTAACAATAATAATTATGCAGGTTTATTGTAGGCATAAACTAAGTTGATGTCTGAATTATGCCTAGCAGAGCCCCAGGCATGTGGTAGACATCAATTAATGTTCTCTAATCCCACCCCCAGCTGATGACAGCTCTCTTCACTTGTGGCTGCTTTACAGCATTTATGAGCTTCCCAGAAGCAATGTTTCTCATCATGTGGTCCATAGACCATGTGCTTTAGAGGCACCTGGGGTCCTTTTGAACGGACAGCTTATGGCCCCCACCTCATCCAACTAAATCATGAGTGGAAGGATATGAATCTTCATTTCAGACAAATTTCCCCAAATGATTTTCACACACAATAACATTTGGGAGCCACCATTCCAGAAGTCCACATTTCTAATTGACACCCACTTGAATAAAGTATAGGTGAGATTTATGTATGCTTGGCAGTCATTAGATGCGGTTACCGCCCATCAGCTCCATGAAGAGGGGCTAGCAGACTAGGACACTAATGGCCTTTCTTGTGATGTTAGGTCATGCTGGTTCTCCATTTTACTGACTTTATTAATACCCAAGGAACAATGTTCCCAGGCTTTTAATTAAAAATTCCCTAACATTCAGGCTTTAATCATTTTCTAGGTTGGATATCAGCTTGGTCAGTGGCCAGATCTTACCCTGCTTTCAGAGAAAACTTAGTAGGCAAAGCAGAAGCTGTTAAAAGGAATAAAGCTTTTTGAAAGCTTCACAGATGAGGATACGTCAATTCTAAGTATAAACAGGAGAAGGGAAAAACTTAGGATAAGATCAGAAGATCAAGGACCTTGCTTTAATGAAGTAAGGAAAGGTACAAGAAAGTTCATCAGCAGTCTAGGACAGACACAGAGCTCATGATTTGGATCCTGAATCGGTTAGGATTCAGCTGCAATAAGCACAGACTCAAAATAGCAGCAGCTTAGACAAAAGAGAATTTTATTTGCTGCTCATGTAAAATTGCAGAGGTAGGAAGAGCAGGGCTGAGGTGGTGGCTTTACTCCACAGAGTTCTCAAGGACTCAGGTTCCTTCTAGCTTTTGGTCCTGCCCTCCTTAGAATGAAGTCCTTGTTCTCATGTTCCAGGATGGAACTCCAGTGGTCACATTTATGCTCCAAGCCACAGGAAGAAGAGGGGAAGAAGTACAGAGGGTATGGAACAGCTGACTTTTAAAGAAGGTTTAGAGTCATCCATCCAGCACATCTGATTCCATCACTTTCACCAGAACTTGTTCACATGGCCATGCTAAACTACAAAAGAGGCTGAGAGGCAGAATCACAGCTAAATATTCATATTAGATGGATTATATATTGAGGACAACCAGGAGTCACTACCACAGATTCTATGGCCTAAGAAACTTTGAAACTTCTTTCTCCAGTAGAAGATTCATCAGTGAGGTTCTAGTCAGGAACACAGATGCCACTCCAAGTGTTTTTAAAAGAAGGAACATAATGGAAGGAATTGACAGCACAAATGATAAAAGAGCTGAATACTGAAACTTCAAAAATGAGGCAGCCCAGAAATTAGCAACAGTAGGAAGTTTCTACCTTCCCTGAAGCTGGAAGGACAAAGGACAAGGCAGAACCTCGAAGTAACAGGCTGCCTGGCAGAACTTGGAACCCAGTGGACTGTTGTAGTAGGAGCTGGAACCAGGAGGAGATGCAGCCACTGCCAAAGACGCCATCAGAAGCAAAGTGATATATAGAGAGGGATATTCCCTCTTCTGTCCCTCGGCCTCCTTCCAATGCTTCACATTGGCTAAAACTACCTGGAAGGTGTAGCGCAAGGGAGTCTAGGCAATGTCATCCCAGGCAAACAGAGTAGGCAAAGAAGGCAAAAGCACTGATCTAAAAGCAAACAGGTGAGTGACTGGAGCAACACCCAAACCCAAGTTGTGGACCTGGATAGATTAGTAATCACTGGGACCTTTCTAGACATTATTTCTGGATGAAGTTGATACATTTGTAAAGCAAAAGAGTGTCCTTCTGTGGAAAGCAGGGACTCAAACAGATACTGGTACACCAATGTTCACAGCAGCATTATTCACAATAGACAAAAGGTGGAAACAGCCCAAATGTCCATCAACAGACAAATGGGTAAACAATATGTGGTATATACATACAATGAAATATTCAGCCATAAAAAGAAATAAAAATCTGATTCATGCTATAACAGAGAGAAATCTTGAAAACATGCTATGTGAAATAAGCCAGATACAAAAGGACAAATATGATTCCACTTATATGAGGTACCTAGGTTAGGCAAATTGATGGAAATGGAAGGTAGAATAGAGCTTGTCTGGGGCTGGAGATTAGGGAGCAATGGAGAATAATTATTTAACAGGTTCAGAGTTTCTACTTGGGATGAAAAAGTCCTGAAAAGGGATAGCAATGATGGTGGCACAACACTGTGAACATACTTAATGCCACTGAACTGTACTTTTTTTTTTTTTTTTTTTTTTGACAGGGAGTCACTTTTGCCCAGGCTGTAGTGCAGTGGTGCGATCTTGGCTCACTGCAACCTCCGCCTCCCGGGTTCAAGCAATTTTTGTGCCTCCGCCTCCAGAGTAGCTGGGATTATGGGCGCCCACCACCACGCCTGTCTAATTTTTGTATTTTTGATAGAGACAGGGTTTTACAATGTTGGCCAGGCTGGTTTTGAACTCCTGATTTCAAGTGATGCACCCGCCTCAGCCTCCCAAAGTGCTGGGATTACAGGTATGAGCCACTGCACCTGGCCTGAGCTGTACATTTTTAAAAGGTTAAAATAGTACTTTTTAAGTTTTAAAAAGTTTATATTTATTTGTGTATTTATTTATTTATGTATTTATTTATTTATTTATTTGTGAGATGGAGTCTCATTCTGTTGCCCAGGCTGGAGTGCAGTGGCGCAATCTCAGCTCACTGCAACCTCCACCTCCCGGGTTCACGCCATTCCCCTGCCTCAGCCTCCCGAGTATCTGGGACTACAGGCGCACACCACCACTCCCGGGTAATTTTTTTGTATTTTTAGTAGAGACGGGGTTTCACCGTGTTAACCAGGATGGTCTCGATCTCCTGACCTCATGATCCACCCGGCTCAGCCTCCAAAGTGCTGCGATTACAGGCGTGAGCCACTGGATAAGTCATTTTTAAAAAGAGGTTCTTATGCTTTTCAAATGTATTTACTGATTGAAAAATGCTTCTGGAGAAGATGAATATTGGTAATGAAATAATAGAAGCTGACTAATGGACAAAACAGTGGGATCAAAAGACTAGGAAGACTTAAAGACCAAAGCAAAACCCATCTCTGTTTCTAAAAATTGTTGTGACGTTTCAAAACACTTTCTCACAGAAGAAATATTATCTCCCCATCTCCCAAACTGAGCTTGATATGACCATGAAGCTTAAGCATAACTTAGTGTGAGAAAGCGAAGGCAAAATAAAAAATTCAGGAAGAATCGAGTGTCCTCTCTTTATAGGGAGCACCTGAAGACTTGGAATAGGTAGCTTCACCAAAGAATAGGAGAAGAGCGGAGAACCCGGGCCCACAAGGCATCCTTTGAAGGATGAAGACAACTAGGAAGGCTCGATTTCTGGGTACCATGTGAACAGAGAATAGAGGGGAGTCAGGGAATACTCAGCTGTGTCAAAAGCAGCCCATAAATGTCATCAAGGATAAGCACTCGAAGATGGTTGTTGGGCTTTTATAGCCAACAATGCAGAAGGTCATTGCCTGCTTGGCTAAGACCATTTCTGTGAAAAGAAGAGGATTTTAAACTGGAATGGGATGAGTAGAGCAGTCTTTTCTGCATTTCTTCCTTTGCTGGCTCAAGAGAAGCAGTAAACAAACCCTATTCCCAGAACTATGCTGACAACATTGATGATGGCAGCACACAAATTAGGAGGTAAACAAAACGCCATGTTAATTTCAGGCTCCATTAGAAACACAGTCAGGAAAAAAAAAAAGTCAACGTCTGCCAAACAGAAAAGGTCAAAATTAGAAGAGAAAGAAATTTTGTTTTTGAGATCCTAAGAAGGCCCTGCCAACAATGAAGACAGAGGAGGATTTTGTTTCCTCTTTCTCTTTTGTCAATCGTAGAATTCTGAAACAAATGCTCTTGGTAATGCCTTCTGTAATCAGATACGTGAAGTAGAATATGGGCTGCATGTTCTTTCTTCCGGTAAATGAAACCATACAGTATTTGGGATATCACCACAGGATTCCATTCCAGAACTGTCTTCTATCTGTCCCTAATGTACAGTTGTTGTTCTTGTTTATAAGAACCTCCAGTAATGCTTATGACTTTGGCAGGATGCATAAGTACCATTCATTTGAAGACTCCACAACTTAAGTTGTCTCTGACATGAAATTGGCACAACGTGTCTAAGAGACCTCAGGCCCTTTAATCCCTTTGTAGAATGTGTTGCATGCTCCAGATCAAGTCCAGGAAATGCACACATATCCTTCTCATGCTTTCCTGTGTTGAAGGGGATGATACACAAATGAAAACATATCTTTTGTAAGTTATTTTTAATGTGACGGCAGTGAGCATTCTGGGTCTTTGATGATGGATGAGTCTTCACTTGTAAATTTAAAGCCATATGTATTAACTTAGTTTCCTTCCAGGCATTTTGTATTAGTGAATATCACATACGGCTTTATAATGCTCCAATAACAGATGCCTAGTTGCACTTTGATTTAATATATGCTGGGAGAAAAGATATATGAGAATTTCACTATAATTTTTTGCCTAGATAATAGGTCAGAGGTTCTATCCCACCTGGAGGTAAAGGATTGGTCTTACTGATTTCTTGGACTTCTCTCTGGATTTTATGAGTCTATGCTATCTTTTTCCCAGAAGCATTAAGTTTGAAGACTCAATCACCAAGTGCAATCAAAGCTACCTTTCCTCCCCCCAAAATTAAATAGACATTTTTAAACACACATACACATTTCAAGATCAACAGAGTTCCCTTTTGAGCATGGAAATATAGCCATTGCTAAATTACGTTACTGGACTGAACTCCAGGTATTAGTTACAGTGGAAAGTAAGAGATTGTAGGAGACTCTTTTCTTAGAACCAGGACATGGATTATGGCCTGGATTTAATTAAGTGTTGCTCATGGCACCATGCAGGCTGACATTTAATTATATTCAGTTTAGCCCTTTATTATATATCCTCTCGTTATTCTCCAAATGTTCTAAATATGCTGGTCTTGTTTTATCTAGCTCTGTTGTACGCTCTTTGAAATCAGAGCTAATGTCACACAGTACACACTCAATAAACACATTATAAATGAATTTATGAGCAAAGAACTAAATGAATGTGGCTATAAATTCGAGATGCTACTGTTCACAATACAAGATGCGACCTTAACAATTCAAGAAAAGTGAACAACTGAAGGTGAGGGGGTTTCCCTGTTGTTCCCTGAAAGGCATCCAAATTCTCCTGAAGCTCCCATGAATAAGATGGAGGTTTAATTTTTCTCTCTTTGGTCCTCTGCTCTTTTAATCTGCTCCAGCAAAAAAAAAAAAAAAAAAAAAAAAAAAAAAAAACTCTCAAAGATCTGGCACTAGAAAATGTTGTGAAGAGTTTTACCTGAATCTAGTATCTGTGTATTTATATACTGGTCTTATTATTGTCCCTAGCCCGAGCTTTTTAAATTTTCTCAGTTTTCACTGCCATCTTCTCAGTGTATTATCTTTGCCTTCTTTGTGACAGCCTATTAAGATACCTGTTTGAAATGAGATGTTTCTAAAATACTGGTCATGGACTCTACCTGTAAGGAATTTCTGTAAGAATAACATAAAGAATTAGTAGCAATGATTCCATCTGAGAAGTGTAGAAATGCAGAAGAGGAGAATGTTGACTTTTATTCTGTATTCATCCATATGGATCACTTCTGTTCAGGAGCCTGTAAGACTTTCATAATTTAAAAACTAATAAAAAATAAAATATATCCATCACGACAGATGTCATTTTAGCAGGTCTGAAGAATAATTCATGAACTATTAAGGCAGTTTGCCTATGCATACATTTACCATAAACAGAAGTACAACTTGATTGTTTTAAGAGACAACACTTAATGAATCTAGTCCTCCAGCTTTCAAAGCAACTTGTGGGTGTCCATGATTAAGTACTGGTTAGTGATTCATCCTGGCATTCATTTATGGGCTTATGATGGCTGAGCTGCTTTTGTATCTGTACCTTTTGGCTTTGAACGGCCCACCCTCAGTGAGCATTTTAATAAGGAAGAAACTGTTTTAGTCAATGGGTCAAGAGAACCATTTCCATCGTGACAGCTTTTTGAATTTTTCCTTCACATTTTTATTCTAAATGGTGTTCACAGTTGTATAATAACACATGTTGCATGTTATAGGTCCCCATGTTGACTACAGCTTGCTAGTTATTCACATCTAGTGACCCCACCACCTTTTGCTCTTTGCATTTTCAAAAAGTTTTTCTTTCTCCTTAAGGTTTTTATGTAGTTTTTGTCCCAGGGTTTTATTCCCATCGTAGTCTATATAATCCTGCTTCTAATTTGTCATCAGCATTTCTACTCTGGCTTGTTTTGAGTTTCTGCAAATGGTTCAACTATTACCAGTCATCTTTAAACCTTTTAACCTTTAAGAAATGCTTACAAGTGCATAAAATTATTTGACTCCATAAATGAATGCTCAAAAATGCATGCACTTTTTATAACCATCTTTATGCATCATGTTAAAATAGGTAAGATGTGTTTACATTTGCACATTGTAGAAATTGAAGGTTTAATTCTCAGTAGACTAAATGCATACATACTCAGAAGAATATACAATTTTATGAACATGCGCTACCTATCAGTAATCTGTAATATTTAAGAATTAACAAAAAAGATGTGAAAGAGACTGGCTAGATAATCACTTAGGCTGGTAGTTCTTTAACTCTAATGTACATTGGAATCGCCTGAAGGGCTTGTTGGAACACTGATTGCTGAGCCACTGATCTGGTAGGTCATCACTGGAGCCTATGAATTTTATTTCTAACAAGATCCAGTAGATTCCAATGCTATTGATGTGGGACGACACACTGAAAACTACTGCCGTCCTATTTCTCATCCTGAGCACTCAGAAAGACTGCATTTCCCAGCCTTTACCACTTCTCAACCTGACCATAAAATTCCCTGCATGGTTCTTCACTCTCTGTTGCCCCTTTCCTGGGCACCTCTGAAGGCCATGTATTGAAGATGGCAACTTGTCAAGATGGAAGGTGTCTAAAGATGTCTTAAGTGGATTTCACAGAAACAAAAAATAGAACAGAGAATAGGAGAAACTAGGAATGGTAAAAGAAGGGAGGAATAGGGAGAGATTTGTTAAAGGATACAAAATTACGGCTAGATAGGATGAATAAGTTCTAGTGTTCTATAGCACTGTGGGATGACTGTAGTTAACAATAGTATATAGTTTCAAATAGCTACAAGGAGGATATTGAATGTTCCTAACACAAAGAAATTATGAATGATTGAGGTGATGGATATGCTAATTACCCAGATCTGATCACTATATATGTATTGCATCATCACTGTGTACCCCATAAATATGTATAGTTATTATATGTCAATTAAAAAAAAGTAAAGAAAAAAAAGGAATAAGCCTTTGTATAACAAGGAACTGAGGTTTAGGGGCAGCATTGACAGACTTATCCCAATACCCATGATTTTCATGTCATCATGAGATGAACCATGCCCAGCTTTGAGGAAACTTTTATGATGTAAATTTGAGATGAGAATGAATCAATCTACCATTTACTACCCTACAACAACAACAAAAAAAAACTAAGTTGGTTTAGGTAGACTTAGCCTACAGCCATATGTCTGTAGGCCATGAAGAGATTTTTGCCAATTCTTGCTAAGATCTCCTAAATCCATCTTAGTATATTTTTGGGTCATCTTTCATCTGAACTTTTCCAACTGCCTGCTCCTTAGATTCCTATATTATTTTCTCAAACTGATTCTACTCACGTCTTTGCTCCATGTTGGATAAGACCAAGGTACTTTTCCTCTCACTCAAAACCCATTCATTACTGGACAGCTCTGCCTTGCTTCCCTCTATTCCCCCCTTACCTTGTTCTGCCAGTAAGATCATCCCAGAGTTTCTGACCCTATCTTGATTGGGACAGAATTCTCCCTTAGGCATCTTCAGAGTAAAACCATTGGACGTGTAGAGACCCACATCTTTCATCACAGTCATATGTTGTTGAGAGCAGAGAGCCTGCCAGATAATCCCTGTTCCTTAACCCTATAGCGAGTACTACTTTTGCTGAATCTCTTACCTGCCTGCTTTCTCTGAACCCTGCCTAAATGTTCATGCTCCTCTTCGCTGCCTCCACCAACCTTACTAAATCTGACCACTAGCCTACCTGGGGACTCTGAGCTCCCAGGCTCTGGTACCTTATTTATTTATCAGTTCCCTCTAGACCTTCCCATGTATCATACCCTATGATTAAAGGAGTCGCTAGTCAAACTTCCTTCTGTTATGCAAATGCATTATCATCACCCCTTTTGATGTCTCCCACACACAGAAGCGGACAAAAGGCAATGATTTTTCCCAAATATAAGAACATGTACCTCCTTTAACCCCTTTACTGCTCCACACTACCTTATATGAAACCAAAGCCCAAAGATTATATAAAAATAGACAAAACAGTGCTTATTATTCTGTTTATAAGCAAACATGTAAAAGATAATTTCAGTGTTAAAAAGAATACACCAACAAAATGCTTCAAAATACCAACTACTGTTCAAATATCATCTCAATATTCTATTACATCTCAATTTATAGTTATTTATTGCTATGTCTTTTAAATATATTAATATTTACCTGCTTACTCTATTGTACATTTATGCTTCATTTATTGAAACAATTCAAGCAAGTGTTGCTTGCAGTTTTTGTTACTATAAATAACAATAGGATGAACATCCCTATGCCTAAATCTTTGTGCATGTACCTCATATTTTTAGGTAGATTCTTAGCAGGTGAATCCCTTGGTAAAAGTGTGTAAACAATTCAAAATTGTATAAACAACAAAGTGTATTTAAAAAGTGTAAATGCTGCAAGAAGTAGCTAAAATAATTAGTAATGGTTATGTCTGGGTAGCAGTTCGCTAGGATAGGCAGAAATTGGGGATCAGAATCAACTGGGATTATCTAGCCAGTCTCTTTCACATCTTTTTTAAAAAAATTCTTAAATATTACAGATTACTGATAGGTAGTGCATGTTCATAACATTGTATATGCCTCTGAGCATGTATGCACTTATTCTACTGGAAATTCAACCTACAATTTATATAACATGCAAAGGTAAACACATCTTACCCATTTTGAAATAAACACAATGCATAAAGTTGTTTATAAGAAGTGCATTTTTGAGCATTCATTTATGGAATCAATTTTATGTACTTGTATTTCTTAAAGGTTAAAAGATTTAAAGATGTCTAATAACAAATGAACGATTTGCCCATGTCCTATGAGCCGTGCATTCAGCAAGGAACTACATATGTATGTTTGACATTCACAATAAACCTACCAGGTAGGTGTGACCACACCCCACCTGTCGGGTAAGAAGGCTGAGGGCCAATGGGAGCATCGCAAAGCAGGGAGCTGAAAGAACCTTCTCTCCAGCTTCATCTCACTGCTTTCCACTGCATTTAGGCTTTCCCACATTCAATTTTTCTGCTTCTACAACGCATAATGCTGTTTTCTATTATTAGCACTGCATTTGACTTGTTCTGTTTCTGTATTATGATAAAAATAAACATTACATTATTTAAAAAATTATTTTTTTCAAAAATTATTTGTCAAAATTATGTGATTGTTTTCCCAAGGCACAATTACATATGTAAAAAAAAAGTATGTGAACATTTTAGAGAATCCATATTCTATAACCATGTGAACAAACTGCCCTTCTGAAAATTTATAATAATTTACAAATCTCTTCCCTCAGGAGTGTGTAACACTGCCGTTCCTGTGACAGCCTCTACCAAAAAAATTTTTTTAATCTCTTCTAATTGAGAATACAATTTTAATTGGCATTCGTTTTACTAATAATGTCGAATTGTTTTTACATCTTATTTACTGGCATATATATATGCTTTTTAAATGAACATACCAAAGTATGTTTATCCAATGTATGCTGCTCCTGTGAAATTAGTCCCTTCGGAAGGTGTTGTCTCTATTCTAGTGACGTGATCTTCCCTTAAACATTTGGGTAACTCTTCTTTTTGAGTGACCATCAGGGCTTTAGTGACATTCTTTTGGATAGTCTTAGGATCAGTTATATCATCAAGTTGGGGACAAAAATTCAGAGCAACTGCATAGTGATAACCTCAGTTTTCTTCTGTGGCACATAAACCAGTCATGAAATCAACTGTCAAAAAGATGTTCTAGTTACATGGTGAGCCGTGGTGAACATGGATGAAATAAATGCCTGGCTCCTGAAAAGCACCAGTCATTTGAATACATCCATCATGGAGGGCTTATCTCTACACTTACTTCATCATTTCATAGACAGGCCTCATATTTAATATATCTATATTAATTAATAGTTGTCTATCAGTCTGCACATCAATATGCCATGCAACCTTAAATATGCAGCCATATACATCAGACACTTAGAAATCAGATCAAGATTGTCAACTAGCATGTTTTAGACCAGAATGTCATTCATTCTAAGGACTTGTATCTGTTTTGTGCTAGAACAGTGCCTAGCACAGAGTAGGTGGTCAACAGATGTTTGTTGAATACATGATGAACAAATGAATGAATGAGTGAGTGAATGAACCAACACTTAATAATTAGGCATCAGGACCAGAGCTTAGTTTGCCTTATTTTGTAGGATAACACAAGATGGCAAATGCATTTTGATAATAGGTGATGAATACACAATAAAGATAAATTGGCATGGTAGAAAGGCATGTTTCTATTCCAATGTCGGCTGTGTCAGCAAATAGCTGCTATGTCATTCTTTCCACTAATGTTGACTGGGTACCTACTATGTGCCTTGCACTTCACCAAGTGCTGGAGATACGTGAAGAGTGTAACACATGCAGGCTGTGCCTTTGGGGAATTTACAATCCAGTGGGAGAAAAAGATATTAATCAAATATTCCTGGAAATAAATAGGGAATTACAGATTTTGTTAAGTGCTAAGCACATAAGAGAAGAGGCCAACCTGGCATGAATGATCAAGAAAGGCTTCCTTTTCTGAGGAGGGGATATTTGAGCTGCATCTAGAGGCAGAGAGAACATTTTGAACACAAGTTCAAGCAAAAACTGAAAGCATTGTGCATTGAAGAAATCAAGAACAAACAAGTGTAGGGCATCACAGAGAGAGTTTGGAGAGCAGTGAGATAGCTGGAGAGAAGGTTCTTGTAGCTTTTTGTTTTGTCATGGTCCCACTGGCCTTCAGTCTTCTTACCAGTGATGTGGGCATGGTTACGCTTTTCTGGTAGGTTTATTGTGAATGTCAAACCTACATGTGTAGTTCCTTGCTAAATGCCGATCCACAGGAAATGCTCAGTTACGGTCATTTTACTGTTTTTTCTATTACCTATATTTTGACTTCATAAAGCAAGATCTGGATCCTCTATTTTACTGAATTGCCTTACTTCCCATCCCAGTGTGAACTGCTTAGAAAATGCTCAATTGACCAGACGCAGTGGGTCATGCCTGTAATCCCAGCGCTTTGGGAGGCCAAGATGAGATGCACACTTGAGGCCAGGAGTTCAAAATCAGCCTGGTCTATATTGTGAAACTTCATCTCTACAAAAGAAAAAATTAATGTGATTGGGTAACACACCTGTAGTCCCAGCTACTGGGAAGGTTGAGGTGGAAGGATTGCTTGAGCCCAGGAAGTTGAGACTGCAGTAAGCCACGATTGCACCACTGCACTCCAGGCTGGGTGGCAGAGCAAGACCCTGTCTCAAAAAAAATAAAAAATAAAAAATAAAAATAAATTAAAAAATCAGTGACAGCTGGGGTTATCATTGCCCTTATTAAGCAGTCTTCTGTGTGCTAGGATATAACTTATTTTTCTCACCTAGGCTTTTATTTAATAAAAATTGCTGTGGATTTACAAAACTAAATTGAGTTTCCAGCATCTGATACTTTCATATGTAGAATTACACATCGTTATTATCCACTGATGTTTCAGATTTGAATGTGCAGTTTGGACATGATCTTCATATTGGCAGAATATTGGTTAGTTCAGAGGTTCAAAGCATCTCTAAACTTTAGAATGATAAAAAATGTTATCTATACATATTGGATTGCAATAAATATTTGCATCACAGCATTTTTTGATAGCAATGAGAAAAGTATATACAGAGATTAAATAAATGCATAAAAATAGCCTTTCACCAATAATTTGCAGCTCAAACAACAAAGCAATAATTTAGAGTTCTGACCTTGTAATTCAGCTGATTAGAAGAAATCAGTTCTTTTTAGTTCATGTTGTGATGGAGAATTCTAAGTGAATTATATGCCAAAAATTGAAAAGTTCCATTCCCTTTGTATCTAGATGACTTGTATGTCCTGTTTTCCCAATTTTCACGTAAAAAAAAAAAAAAGAAGTTTGTTTTCTTCTTTCTAGCTGCCAGCACTGTGAACTAAAGCGGGATCCTCCCCATTTCCTTCTCACATAATTATATAATACAGTTCCTGCTTTCTAAACTTTGTTGACAATTCTGTTGACAGTACACACAGAGTAAAATACATCCCAGTCTTCCTTAACTAGATGAGCCTAATCACTTGTAAAAATTCCCGTTAATCAGATTAATGTACCCAGATCCAAGCAGATGCTCAGAGAGCACATAACAGGAGAAGGGATGTACAAAGTATCACTTTTCGTTGCATGACCCTACATGATTCTTTTTTATTTTCTGATTATTGACAGTAGATGTGAGATAATATTTATACTCTGCATATTGCAAGAATTTTAAAAAATATTTTACTTTTTATGTTTTCATCCTTCTG
Source organism: Pan troglodytes (assembly GCF_028858775.2). NCBI lineage: Eukaryota > Metazoa > Chordata > Mammalia > Primates > Hominidae > Pan > Pan troglodytes. Next base: position 128,610,037 of record NC_072405.2, on the reverse strand, counting down.
CTTTTACTAAGAAGTTAAGTTCCTGTTTATCCCACCACTCAGTCCCTCTTACAAATACAGTTTTGTGTGCTGGCCTATTCATAAATTATTAATGTCACACTGAAAAATACCTTTTCGAAATGGACCCCCTGACATAAAACTATTGGTGATTGAGGAGCTTCAGGACACATGAAGCACTCCCAACCCGACTGGTGAAGAAAGCTGCTGAAGCTCTTCTTCCTCTGGTGAAACAATTAACTTTATGTTCCATTTGCTGATGATGCCGCATGCCTAAATTGATCATGTTTTTTAAACCCATGCCAGTCTTTTCAGCCTGCTCAGCTCAGGGGAAAGTCAGGATGTACAGTCAGGCTCCAGTGCTTTTGGGTAGAAGTGAAAAGATTTGCACTCATTGAGCAAGAAAATGGCATTCCTGGCTGTCAGTGTGGAAGGAAGGGGTTTTCTCTCCAGTGCTGCATGGCAGACTCTGCTCTTGTCCCTGAATGTCAGCTCATGCCTCATTGCTAAGTAAGTGTTTTCCCCACCTAACCTGACAGGTAGGTGTCTGACATGACAGCAGGCTGCCATCACACTGGGGAGCAAGGATACCCCAAACTTGGGGCCAGTTCTGCTAAGCTAAGTCAGTTTTGCTAAATGTTACTTTGATTTCAGTGTATTATTAGCTTTGAGATATGCCTTGAGTGCCTTAGAGATCCAGTGTGAGAATGGTTCGCTAGAGCTGGCTTCTGTCTGATGACTGGTAAGGGGTACCACATTTTTCCCACTGGCATTCCAACCCCTTCATCTCTTCCTGCCACATCTTATCCATCAACGGGAATCAGGTTTTGCCAACAGACTGGTTATGAAAGGAGTTGGGATTCCTTGAAGAAGTGAGCTTTGAGCCCCAAGAGTAGGGGATATCACTTTGAGAACTATGACCTGCCTGTACATTGGGGGTATTGGCATTTTGCATCTTCAGCTGGCTTCTAGCAACATACATCTGGCTCCAATTTTCACCACAGTGTTAAAATTTTTTAAAAATAAATAAATAAAGGCAAACTGGCTATGGTAATCCTAAAGAAGATATAATTTCCTAAGAACATAAATTGCTGAGGAAAACCATGTATTTTTAAACCAAATATAAATTGACTTCTGTATGTTTCTGTTTTCAGTGTTATATATTGTCTTTTCATTCGCAAATATTGGTTAAATGCCTAGCCTGTGTCATCACTAATGTGGGCAAAAAAAGACATTTTTCTGGCCCTCAAGAAGGTAACCATCAAAGTAACTTTCCCTTCAGTCATCATGAATCATCAGAGTTGGTTGTATTAAAAATCCACAGCTGAACACTTTACACTCACTATTTTATCTTGTCTAAATCTCCCTGTTGTAAATTTCAGCATCTCTTGTATAAAATTAGGGGACTAGGTCTGGGTAATCCTTAATGTATCTGGAAAACATTCAGCTGGTTTCTGCCATTAGCACTTATGTGGTCTTAGAGATGTTGCTTAATGTTTCTGAGCTTCAAACACAGCATAAGAAAAAAAATAATGCCCAATTTGCAAGGTTTGTTATTGGTTTTTTTTGTTTGTTTGTTTTTTATTATTATACTTTAAGTTTTAGGGTACATGTGCACATTGTGCAGGTTAGTTACATATGTATACATGTGCCATGCTGGTGCGCTGCACCCACTAACTCGTCATCTAGCATTAGGTATATCTCCCAATGCTATCCCTCCCCCCTCCCCCCACCCCACCACAGTCCCCAGAGTGTGATATTCCCCTTCCTGTGTCCATGTGATCTCATTGTTCAATTCCCACCTATGAGTGAGAATATGCGGTGTTTGGTTTTTTGTTCTTGCGATAGTTTACTGAGAATGATGATTTCCAATTTCATCCATGTCCCTACAAAGGACATGAACTCATCATTTTTTATGGCTGCATAGTATTCCATGGTGTATATGTGCCACATTTTCTTAATCCAGTCTATCATTGTTGGACATTTGGGTTGGTTCCAAGTCTTTGCTATTGTGAATAATGCTGCAATAAACATACGTGTGCATGTGTCTTTATAGCAGCACGATTTATAGTCCTTTGGGTATATACCCAGTAATGGGATGGCTGGGTCAAATGGTATTTCTAGTCCTCAGATAATGGAATGAAGACTAAATAAAGTCTAGACTAGCCAAGAAGTAGAACTAAATAGAGGTAGCTATTATTATATTGTTGTTTTTTCTATGAATCTGTGAACACTGCCTTTGATCCAAGGTCTCCGGAATATGTGTGTGTGTGTCTGTGTGTTTGCAGTTTTGGACATTACTTTATTATTATTATTATATTGTTATTTTTTCATAGGTTATTGGGGTACAGGTGGTGTTTGGTTATAAGAGTAAGTTCTTTAGTGGTGATTTGTGAGATTTTGGTGCACCCATCACCCAAGCAGTATACACAGCACCATATTTGCAGTCTTTTATCCCTCGCCCCCTACCCCCTCCTGCCCTTTCCCGCGAGTTCCCAAAGTCCATTGTATCACAGAATGCATTTTAGTAGGCTTACCAAGATCCCCTGATTCTAGCATGCAGCCATTTATAATGGGCAATAGAATTCAATTTCTAAAGCATCGCCTTGTAGCACTTTTCCTCTTTTATATACTCACAAGCAGAAGCACAGATAAGAAAAGAAACATACTATTTGCTTTCACCAGGTGAAACAGGAGCATGCTTAGGATCCATTGCTGAGTGCCTAACAGGGTGTCGGCAATGAGTCAGCTGCTTCTTGTTGCCCTGATACCTCCTTCCAAAGTCACTCTGTGGCAGTCACTCTATGGAAGTAACTTTGGGAGGAGGTATCAGGGCAACAGGAAGCAGCTTGTGGCTTCAACCGAGAAAACACATGACAGTTTACATGGGTCTTTCATGTTCCTCTAGCTTTTTTCTTCTGTGTTAGAAAAATGACAGAGATTTTTCTGCGAACTAAATAATAATAGATGATAATAGGGAAGCTTCAGGAAGTTAGTAAATATTTCCCTTCAGAGCTGAGGACTAGCAGAAACCAGGCCCCTGAAACATCAGCCAGACCCTGGAAACTCTCCTGATTTGGGCTCAGTAAAGATATGAAAGAATAATTAGACCATAAGGGGAATTCTGTGTTCCATTCCCCAAGGACAATGATTACTGACTTTCCATGTCATTCTTTTTTCCACTTCCTGTTTTTTCCCCCTTTGAGAACATTGTTTACTAAATGATGGAAAAGAATAGAATGGGAGCACCCAGGCAGCCTGGGCCATAGGACTGACCTGAGGAATGCCTCTGCTTTTTCATTTACATCCACCAGTTCTCCTTCTCCTGCAGGCCTGGACGGGGACTCTCTTTCCCTTTATCTCAACAGCCAAATGAAAGAAGTTGAGGGTTTTTCCTGTGTGTTGTTAATCTAAAGAAAAAAGAAAAGGTGTATGTATAAAGATAACATGAAGTTTATTTGTTAGTGTCCCTAAAAATAAACACAGTGAAACACTGTCAAAATAGGAAAAGACTTTTAACATTTTCATTGTACTAGGAACTGTGCACAATTAAATTGAAATATAAATTTGTAAGCCAACATTTCAGTTAAGCTGCTTAGGAAAATAATTAGGCCAGTGAAGCGAGGAGCAGGCCAGCCAAGGAAATGGTGAGTTTGGCTAGAATGCTCTCTCTGCAAGTATATGTTCTCTCTGTAAGAGTTGTAAAGGCATGTGTTTAGTAAATAAAACAGTTCTACACTGAAATTCAAAAGACACTGGAAAAAGACTAATTTTTTTCATATTTATATATTTGCAGTCATAGAAATCCTGAACTGGAAGGGATTTTAGTAAAACCCTTTCCTAACTGGTCACCACCAAGTTCCCACTCAGAACTTAGTTTCCCTATGAGTTTCACTTTTTGCAAGATTCCCTTTACAATTTGAACTTAAGTAGTAATTAACTTGATTTATTACTAAGTAGAAACATGATCCCTGAATGGGAGCAATGGATTAGCATGAAATAACTAGTGTTAACTCTTTCAGTTAATGTAATTTAAGCAAAAAGCAAATAAATGTGATGTTTTGACTAATTTGTGAATCATATTATGGGTTAATATGATTTCTTGGCTTTTTCTAAGAAGCAAAAATAGTGCAAGGAGACCCACTGCTACCTTTGAGGGCAACCAGTGGGTAGCCATTGTTTATTCCAGCCCACTTACTGTATGGTGGGTTCCATGGTTCAAGACTAACACACTACAGTTTAAGGCACAGTCAAGGCTAGAGTATAGATCTCTCAGTGTCTAGTCTAGCACCCTTTTTGTTTAACTACACTGCTACTTAATAAACTTGTGAGGCTGGAGAGTTTTTAATGCCATTAATTCCAAGATTTTGGAAGTGTGACTGCATTTGAAAGACCATAGAAATAGCACTGTGGTAACCCATTTTCCTCTCTGGATTTTTCATTACATTTTCTTAATATCAAATTGGGCATTTTTTATTTTTGGTCTTATGTGCAGTGCTGTTATATAAGGTTATAATTTTTACTTAGCTGATCCTTTGCAAGCTTACAAGTCATTGAATCTTCCTTATTTGAGTCTTTTAGTGTGAAAAGTGCACACCCAAACCCTTCTGTTTGATCATAGAAACAGACAAGACCTAAAAAGGCTCAGAAGATATCTCTCTTGAATGAATAATTTTGTAAATTTGCTTCTTTCTGATTTGGAAATGTAGTTAGATCTTTCTGATCTAGTTACATTTGGAACCCAAATCTTTACTCTCTGTATCTCAAAAGAAGCTGGCAGGTAACTCAAATGCACAGTTGGGGACTTAATAAAGCATATTTTTAAATTAATTAAGAGCACACTAACTTTAGAACTATGTCCTTTCAGAACTTTAGGGAGAATGCAGTTGGCATCAAAAAAATGATAACAAAAAATACAGTTACCAAGAATTAGAACAGGTGACAACAACTTAAGTAGAGTGTCAGCAGCCCTGATTCTGGTTAGCACTGCTGTAAGCTAGAAGCCAGCACGAATGATTGGTCCATCACACATGGCAACATCATATTTTTAAACCGCCTGAGCATGCAGTGAATGTGAAGAATGTGTTACCTTTGTTTTTAAAAGCCCTTTGGAGAATGTGGGTTTGCTGAATGCCACTTAGACCCTTCATATCATTCAAATTGCATTTGGAAAATAGAACATTTAACTGCCTGCCATTTTGATCTGCTGCTGCCAAGGAACCTATATGCTGAGGCTGCTTCAGGGAGACATTTGTGTGATCTAGCGGGTGTCTCTCTTTGAACCTATTAATTAGGAAAAGAGCAGAGGCAGATGTGATATATTAGTTGGCCCTAAGATGGATTGCTCTGAAAAATCTCATATTGGCAAGGGTGATTCAAGTTGCCAGGAATCCACAGTTTGCTGTGTGACATCCCCAGAAGTCTGATGGGGTTTGACTGGTTTACTCCACTAAATGAAACTGCTGAGATGACTGTCTTGAGGTGATTAATAAAGTGCATAAATCTTAACTATGGGAAGAAAAGAAGATGAATTGATGCATGCACATATTGGAAATGTAATGAAACCAAATTGAAGCTACCAGGATTTGCTAATATATTACAGAAAAACAATACTGTGTTTATTGTTCTTCACTGGTCTTATTTTGTTGGCGTCAATTCCAAAATGACCAGGAAGACATGTTGGGTTTTATTTTTCATTTTTCTAGCATGGGAGACCTGAACTGGCAACAAAGTGGGAAAGTAATAATGACATCATATATATGTGCCCCTGGTATTTATTATTTTTTATTTCTCTCATGTTAATGAGGCTAAAAAATTTTTAAAAGATTGGTTCAACTTCCATCAAAGCTGCTATTGAATGCTGTTAGTAATCATATATGAAGTTTCAGTAGTTTTTGAAGTAATTAGAACCTTGGAGCAAATAAATACTAAATGGACTCTCATCTTCAAAGTTATTTTTTCTAACTAAATAGCTCTGTTCTTGTATAATTATATACTAGTCATGAAATTAAAAATCATTTTAAATGACTAGATGCTTTTTTTAGAAGTGTTTGTTTCTTGCTAGTTATTGTGGACTAATTGTAGTTTATGAGGGTCTTCAAAACATCTGAAATTGCTGCCTTAGATTTCTAGTCTCCAAAGGTTGCAAACTTTAATTCCAATAGAAAAATACAATGATGAGGAAGAGTGTGTAAGGCAATCAAAATTAGAATTTTTGTGATTTTGAAAAAATCTGACTTTTCAAAGATCATAACAGACAGTTATGCAGGGTGATGGCACAAAAAAAGCTTTATCACCACGTGAACCTGAATTTGGCCCCAGCTCCACTAGACACTGTGACCTTTGGCATGTTATTTAATTTCTCTGAGCCTCAGTCTTGGCACCTGTAAAATGGGGATAATAAATAAGTATATTGCAGTATTGTTTTGAGAATTAAAGATAATATCTACAAAATCTTTAGCATGGAGTCCATCATCATAGTTAATAGCTAGTATTATCGTCACTTCTTTTCACCACCATTGTAATTTTTATGATATAAAAATTTACTGCTCATAGGGCCACGCTTGGTCTTCAGGACAGTCAGTCCATGACACCTTGTACCAAGGTTCTTTTTTCCAGTGGCAAGTTTGTATGAGAACACGGGATTTAAATTAAACAACTTAGAAAAGCAGAAGCTTTCCATGTCATTTTCCTATCCTTAGGGGCAGCCATCAGGTTAAGCGTGGGTAGAAAGTATGACTCTTTAGGCCACATATTTATTAGGGGCTTTTCCATGAACCAGCAGGCTCTCAAGAGCCTATGCACTCATAAATTCATGATGGTCCACACTTTGCCAATATCTCCCTGGGGCAACAAGGAAAACAAATGAAGTGAACAACAATCACAGAAAACCAAACCATGAAATAACAAGGAAAACCCTCGAGATGAGCCTCCTAAATGTCCCTTTCCCCCTAGTCCTTTCTTTCTTTCCTCTTTATTACAAATTGGTATCATGAGTTATACAGGTGAGTAAAAACCGGGCACCACGTGCTTCTGTCAGGAGGCAGAGATGATGAATACCACGTTCAGAATTTCTCTCTAAGTCCCAGCACTATCCCAACTATTTTTATCAATAAAAGATTTTCCTTTACTCGCCCTAGCTCTTTGCTCGGACTTCTTATTTTTCATTTTGCTGTCGGTTTAAAGAACATTCTTCCTGGCTGGGCGCGGTGGCTCACGCCTGTAATTCCAGCACTTTGGGAGGCCGAGGCGGGCGGATCACGAGGTCAGGAGATCAAGACCATCCTGTCTAACACGGTGAAACCCCATCTCTACTAAAAATGCAAAAAATTAGCTGGGCGCAGTGGTGGGCGCCTGTAGTCCCAACTACTTGGAAGGCTGAGGCAGGAGAATGGCCTGAACCCGGGAGGCGGAGCTTGCAGTGAGCCGAGTTAGAGCCACTGTAGTCCGGCTTGGGCAAAAGAGCGAGACTCCGTCTCAAAAAAAAAAAAAAAAAAGAATATTCTTCCTTACTCAGTTTCTTGGTTCTAGGTACTAAGTTTGTTGTTTCTTACATTCCAGGCACAAAATATATATATTATCTTAAAACAACTTAATTTTACAGCTGAGAAAAAATGTGTGGGGTCATAGGAATAGTACGTGCTAGAACAAGGCAGGAATGAGTGAGGTGCTTCAGTGCACCTTCAGGCACATGAGAGCAGGCTACTTTCCTAGATGTAGTCAACATGATGGGTACAGATTTGTGATTTCAGATGAAATTCCCATTACAGAAACCAAATTTTGATTCTAAATGTAGATGCTGTGGTGGGCGTTTAAACTGTGTTTCCTTAACCTGACTTCTCCAAACCTCCTTTACCATTCTCAATGGAATCTACCTTGTCCTACTAGCACATAGGTGTTGATCGAGAGACACAAATCCAGCTACCTCTCATGCTTGTTTTCTTCCTCCTCTGATCAATCCCCTTCCTATTCAAAGCTTCATGGTCCTACCACGCTGGCTTCCCAGCTACAAGGAGCATGGAGAACCCTGCCAGTTTATGACACATCGCCACAGGGGTAACAGAAGAAAATGTTCTCATCTCAATAGGCTAAGGGAGTGGTAGTGTTAGCCTTTATTAGCTTTATTAAGATGCTGGAAAGAAAAAGAGGTTGGAAGGATTTCAGAAGAAAGAAGGAAGAGAGATTTGCTGAGAAACAGGAAACAAACCATGCTCAGAGATGAACAAGACCCAACAAAGAAACAAGCATTGCCATCCCTAACTGCATCTCAGAGAGAAGCGCCCAACACAGCTTTCTTTTTTTTTTTTATTATATTTTAAGTTCTAGGGTACATGTGCACAACATGCAGGTTTGTTACATATGTATACATGTGCCATGTATACATGTTGGTGTGCTGCACCCATTAACTCGTCATTTACATTAGGTATATCTCCTAATGCTATCCCTCCCCCCTCCCCTCACCCGACAACAGGCCCCGGTGTATGATGTCCCCCTTCCTGTGTCCAAGTGTTCTCATTGTTCAATTCCCACCTATGAGTGAGAATATGCGGTGTTTGGTTTTCTGTCCTTGCAATAGTTTGCTAAGAATGATGGTTTCCAGCTTCATCCATGTCCCTACAAAGGACATGAACTCATCATTTTTTATGGCTGCATAGTATTCCATGGTGTATATGTGCCACATTTTCTTATATATATGTTCACCCCTTCTCCCTGACCAGGCTCAGCAAGGCACTTAGATAGCCAGCCAACTCTTTGGTCTTTCTCTAAGTATCAAAGTTTCTCACAGGGTCAGACTTTTATAATACTAATAGCTACCAATTACTGTACACCCATCATGCACCAGATACTGGACTAAGTCCAGGACATATAGTATCCTATTCAGTCTGTTCAATAGCTCCATGAGATTGCTAAATGTATTATCCCCAACTTACAGAAAAGAAAACCAAGTCACACAGTTAGAAAAGGACAGATCTGGTATCGAAACTGAGCCCTGTTATTTCCAAAGCCCATGTCCATTTGTTCTATGCCACATTATCTGAAGCAAGACAGTTTTTCAAGCGTGCTGTTGCACAATAGTGGGCCTTCATTGAAGGGATGACAGTGGGGTGGGAAAGAGGTCATTTTAGGGAAGACTGTTGATGCCACAGTGACCTGAGAAAATGGCATCAGTTCCTTATTTTTTAATGACAACATTCATATTTTATTAAATATAACAAAGCTTCAAGCTGCTATATGCATTATTTAGCTTTTTCTGTTTACCTATTTCTTATTTTAAAAATCCCTATATAGTCTCCAAAGTTTATATGATCACTATAATATAGGGACTATTGGATCTCTCACGGAAAGTTGATTTCAGACTCATGGGTACCCACTGTGCAGTATGGGTAAAATGGATTTACAAACCATTCAGAGTTAGGAAATCCAACCCAGAATTCCACCCATGTAATGCATAATCTAGGCTTTTTCTTCTGGCTATTAAAAAAAGAAAGAAAGAAAGAAAACGTGGCCAAGAGCAGAAAAAGAAAAAAAATGTTGAATGGGGACTCAGGAGGAGCCTGCCTGGATATAACAGAGTATAAAAATGAGAGGGAACTTCGGCTGGGTCATTTGTCTGCCTGGGACCATATAGTTTCCAACAACAGATGAATTTTGATTCACTGCTTCTTCTTCTTTTTTTTTTTTTTTTTTTGAGACGGAGTCTTGCTGTGTCGCCCAGGCTGGGGTGCAGTGGCGCCATGTCTGCTCACTGCAAGCTCCGCCTTCTGGGTACACACCATTCTCCTGCCTCAGCCTCCCGAGTAGCTGGGACTGCAGGCGCCCGCCACCACGCCCGGCTGATTTTTTGTATTTTTAGTAGGGACAGGATTTCACCGTGTTAGCCAGGATGGTCTCGATTTCCTGACCTCGTGATCTGCCCGCCTTGGCCTCCCAAAGTGCTGGGATTACAGGCGTGAGCCACCATGCCCGGCCAATTCACTGCTTCTTTAAGATTCTCCTGTAGCCCATTTTCCAGAAAACAATGATGCTGTATGTATATATGTCACCTCAAGAGCATTTAATGAATTTCACGTCACCATTTCCAGTCAGTCTTGATGTTCCATTTTTGTCTAGATGGAAAGAGTAAGAGGGACTATTTCAGATTCTTTGTGTATGAAGATTAAAGGGGACAGGGATATATCAGGCAGGCAGAATCACTCACTTGTCAATCTGTGCAGATGTTCAAAACAGGATATTCTGATTCTTGTCCAATTCGGTGTGAAAATTTACAGAAGCATATTGTTATATTGTTGGAAGGGAAGTTATGAAGCCATCCCAGCCAGTTCTGCTGCAAGCCAGGTGCACACCCAAACTGTAAAAGACAAAGGGATTGGCTGATTGTTTCATCTGCCTTTAAAAAATGCAAGAAACCTGGAGCTTTCTTCATTTTATCATTAAGGGGGGCAAAAAGTGGCCATCGGGGTTATCATAATGGATCCAAAAGAATATACATGGAAGGGCATTATTTAATGAGCTTGGTGGAAGGAAGATTTGGCAGTCTTCGGAAGTTACCTTTATTTTACCCATTTTATTGTCGTGAAAGCTATGACTCAGAGTCATCTTTGCTCTTTGAAAATGAGTCCACACACCTTCTAGAATGTGATACAGTTTACTCTAGGGTGCCAGAGGACTTCTATAAACCAGAAACCATTATTTCTCCACGCTTAGTATTTTTGAATGGGAACATGCTGTAATAGATGAAGTTTCTGAATGAAACTCCTAAATAATGAGAATAGAACCTTACTCTTCAAGCCCAAGTTCCCCTGTTTAATCCCATATTCATCTGCTCAATCTCCTCTATGCATACATTTGCTCTTTAAAGTCTTTGCTCATTCTGTTTCCCTCCATCTGCCTAAGTTCTAGCCATGGTACAAGACATAGTAGAAGCCCTTCCTCTTTACAGAAGGCTCATCACCAGATCCCAGGATGGATCTCCCTTGCCTGGAGTTCAGCACTTGCTTGTTCTCACTCCTGTGTTTAGCTTTATCTCGCAAATTAGTTCAGGTATGGCTTCATCTTATGTGCCGATTCAGATTGGGAATGGCCAATTAGAGGAGGATTACAAGGCCACTTACAGAGTTTGCGGGAAGAATGCTGTGATGGATTAGTCGTGTCTCTCTTGGGCATGGCAGCAAGGAATGGAATATTAAGGCTACATACTCCCTTCTAAAACTAGCTCAGAAGTGCCTAGAAAATAAGAATCTATTGCCTTGGGTTTTATATCATGCATGCCTAATTGCTCTGACCTCATAGGAGAGGTTCAGATCATATTCATTGATTGATGAATATGACCAAAAGGTGCCATTAATACATAAGGAATAAGATCTAAGTGAGTCTGGAAAGCAGTATTTTGGTTTTGTCAAGAAACAATATTTCCTTGTATACATATGTAACAAACCTGCACGTTGTGCACATGTACCCTAAAACTTAAAGTATAATAAAAAAAATTAAAAAAATAAAGTAAAGTACCAGAGAAGTACTATGTATTTTCCTCGGTGAGTCCTGGTCAGATATTGAGATCATGTGAAATTCCACATGCCACTATACTTAGAACTAGATTTTATTTGTGATATGTCTAGGCCCATCGGAATTTTTCTTATTTCTGTATTTAATCCATGAAAGCAATTGTAAAGTTCATTCTACCAATGTCTAATTTGGGTTTAAATGATATATTTAAAGGAATAAAATAAAATATAAATAAATACATATGTATACATACAGCTACACACACACACATATCTATACATATATAAATATTATGGCTGATATAAAATTAAAATGAAAAGATTGCAGGGAACCACAGCTAATAAAAACAGTCTATTTGATAAAATGTCATAATTGCTTTAAAACCTGTACATCTTCCCTGTATTTCTAGTCTGAACAACTGGATGGTATCAACTTAAGTATCTGTATCCTGATCCCTGTCTAGTTTTAGCAAATTCCAATCACATTTGAGGTTCATTTTCATTTCATAAAGAATAACCACCACCACCACCACCCCAGCCCCCCTATAGTTACAGCACTCACTGCTGAGGTTAATTGCAATTTCAACTTCAACAATTTCTTGAAGCTTAAAGCAAGATATTGTGTGTTTGAAAAGCAAGAGAAATAAATTACAGGAGACCAGAAGGTAGGGTTTACACAGAAGTTACCCTTTGGACTGCAGAAGGAATAGGCAGGTGCTGGAGCTTAGCTTTCAACCAACACCAGCCTATACGAGAGCATTGAGAAGGAGAAAGCCTTTACCTACCTTGAGCCCCATGTCCTTGGCAAAATGGCGAAAACAAGGCACTTGCACTTAAATGACCCAAGTTAAAAGTTCCTCTTAGGTGTTTGACCTTAGATATATGGTATAGCTGCTCCAAACCCAGATTTCCCCTCTGAAGAAAAGAAAAAAGGGAAATAATCATTTTTACTTACACCATAAGGTCATGATGGTCAGATGAGAAAATGGAAGTGAAAGGACCTGATGAACTGTCACTGAGGCAAATTAAGTTATTACCATCCAGTGTCATTCAGCTCCACTTGCTTACCCTCGTCTCCAAATAATTTGCCTTAAAACAGACATCATTAACATCTGTCTTCAGTGGTTATTGAGCTCATTTCTGCAGAAAGCACCTGAAGGATGCGGCCCCTGTCTGTAATAGTGGCTTTCTATCCCTAGCTGGCAGAAGCAGAGATAGAGTTTGAAATGACCCACTGGTAAGAACCAGAGATCTTAATGTAAAGAAAATAAATGAGCAAATTTTAGAGAGGTTAAAGGACATGTTAGTTTAGAAATTGGAGAAGGGCTTTTAACCATTCCTGGAATCATACTTGGTAGAGGACCTGCATTTAACTTCACCATGACTGAGGCTACTCAGCACTCTACCAGCTTGTCTCAGAGCCTGGTTTAGAACTATTCCCCACGCCCACACCAAAGCAGGTTTTGAGCAACTTCTGGATTTATCATGCAATTTAAAGGGAAAACTGGCATGTAGATGACACATTCTCACTACTTTCTGGTCTAGGGATTGTCACTTTATGCCAAATGTCAGCAGACCTATTCCTAAAAATGTCTATATCTATTAAAAGTCATCCATTCATTCAGCAAATATTGATTGTATACCTGTTCTGGAGTCAGCACTGTGTTCGATGACAAGTCAGGAGTGAGCCAGAAGGAAACAGTCACTGTCTCACGGCATCTGCATTCCAGGCCCTCGGAGCCACTGCACACGGAAAAGCCATCGAAGGAAGGGGATCTCCTCCCCACTAGACACGTGCACTGCTACAATTTCAAAGAGTGCTGGGTTCTGGACTTCATGGCATCTCAGTTCTTTCCTTCTTACTACTCATCATGTGATTGTTCTCATTTTCTATTTCCTAATCTGTGAAATTAAAGGCCAAAATGAGTTATCTAAGGATCCTTTCAATTCCAGAATAACACAATTTTTTGACTTTAGGAGAATGTGTCTCGGTTTCCATATTTCTAAAAGAGAAATGATGATATTTTCCTTGCTAGTACAACTAGCTGTTTCTGAAATTGAATTCAGATAATATATGAATGAGTTTTAACAATATAAAGAGTCCATGTAAACTTAAGATTCTACGAAGACTATGATTAGGATATCATCATTAATATGGGACAGAAAAGGGCAGCCTTGCCATTCCCGCTTGAGGACGCAGAATACACTCTGGTCACTTAAACTGAAAGCATGGAGATACCTGCCCCCATGCAGGTGGCTGACGTAGCCTGCAAATATTAAGAACTCTTACTTCTAGAGAAGCTCCCCCACCAAAATGCTGGAGGCCCAGTGCATATATAGTAATACAGTGGAGAAAAGTCTCAGTTGCCTAATGAGAAAATCGTTACCATCTATGTGTGTTCCCTGGAAGCTAGGCTCAAACCAGTTTCTCATTTCTGAAGAATGCTTTTCTCCTTCCCTTTTGCTGCTGCCTGGAGCTTGCTTTTGGAAGGTAATATACCATTGTTTTATTTCTCCTAAGTTTGATAGTCCAGAGTCATGGCTCTGGACTATCATGTATCATGTATGATAGTATTTAATGGCTCACTAAATACTATCAGCAACATTCAGGCCACCTTTTCGCCATATTTCTATTAATACAGAGTCTCCCTGGAGGCATCAGTGATGATAACTTTGTCCTTGATTCTATCTCACACTCAAGCTTATCCCTGCCCATGTAGCACAGAGTGGTCAAGGCAGCTGATTGCAGATAAGTTCAGTGCACTTTGAGTGGCTGTGCTCCTCTCCAAATTGCTTGGCAACAAAATGGCACTAAGGGAATATTTTGTATTTACTGTGACACAATAACAACTGGACTAAAAAGAATATTTTGACTAAGAACAAGGACATTATGCTATCATTTACACAGGGGTTTGCTTTTGGAATTCCTTGCTCAGCTAAAGAAAATGTTATGGCTACTGGTGTTCTTTTATCTGAGCAATTGCAGTAGAACAAATCTTAAAAGCATTTATTGGACTCTGTCTCCCAATTCCCTATGTATCACCACCACCAAAAGGTCACAATTGCCAGTCCCATTTGTAAGTGGAGAGAATGTGCAATAGTCAACTCTGAATCTCAGTAGTGTTCCTTAGAAGGGAATCATTTGCAGACCAAGAAACTTGCCAACATAGGGCATGTGCGTCCTTGTGTTTTTGTGTGTTGTCTGAACTCAAGTGACCTACTTCACCAACTACCTCTTCGGTAAAGTGAATCCCACCGGGCCAGGATGTTCATCTCCCATAATTTGCCCTGAAAAGAAACATTGAAATCTCAGATGTATGGGAAACAAGATTGTGCTGCATAGAAATCAGCAATAATGCATCAAATATGCATGTCCAGATTATAACATGAAAATAGACTTCTCATTCATTTCCTCTTATGCATATAAAGCACTGACAATGCACACCACAATGTCAAAACAAGGAAGTGGTGGGCATATTCACGATTTCAGTTCTGTATGTGACAGCTGTATTCCTGGCTACAGTTCAAAGCATAATTCAAATGTGGGCCAGAAATGAGTGATTCAAATAAAGTTTTAAAAGATACAGCATTTGCATCACTTCTCACGTAACCATGTCTTCTTAATGTTAATCACAAACATTAATGAGAAGATGGTGATATCTGATCATTACCTCATATTAAAAGACACCCAGGCACACCCAAGTTTGATCTAGATTTCCATTCCAGTAAAAAGCATGGGAAGGTGTTAGGGTATTTTTTTTTCATGTGTATTCAATTAATAATATAAGACTACTTTCCTGACCAGTAGAAAGTTTTTAAAGTAGCAGAACTAAACACCACCTGATTGTAATTTATATTTCAGAAAAATAATTGTTATGCTTTCTATTCTAGCAAAGGGGAAAATTGTCAGGGGTGAGCACTTGAGCTTTTTGACCACTTGGAATTCATCTTCATTTTTGCATCAGAGGCTGAAGCAGCCCCAGACCCAGATGTGCAGTTGGTTTCTGGTCAACTTCAACTCCTTTGGGGAAATTACACTGAATTGTGTAATTTTTTTCCTGAATGCCCAGATTATATAAACACACCCATTTCATTTTTAATAGCAGAGCTAGGGAAGCCCATTGGGAAAGCATGTTAATACTTTTTTCTCTAAATTGTATTTTGGGGCAAACCTTACACAAAGAAGGATTTAGAGCCTTTTATAACCTCGAATATGACAACATCTTATATGAGCCACTTTGCAAATATGCATGGCTACGTGTAATGGAAACAATGCACCTTTACTTCCCCTCGCTTTGTACTGCCATATTCGTCTCTTTGATCATATATGAAGCCTCAAAATAGAAAACTTGCCCAACTTAGTTTTGCATGTCTGTTTGCTGACCCTTTAATTTTTAGTCATGCAAACTCTAACCCCTTCTCATACGGCTTGAGAGTGGGCTGGCTCTAGGTATGTTGCTCCAACCTGGTTTTGAGCAGAAATGGTTATGTTCCACTGGTGAGCACTTAACAGCAGCAAATAGTCAGTGACCAATGAAACTGACCAATCTGTACTTAACAGCAGCAGATAGTCAATGACCAATGAAAACTGGCCCATGTCCATGGTTATGGTTTGTTCTCTAGGCTTCCCAGATGCTGAAGCTTTCTTGAATCCACTTTAAACATTCACATTCAGCTAGAGAAAGGAGGACGTGTGGAAAGAGAAGAAAAGAGAGTCTTTTTCTTAACCCTTTGTCAGTGATAAAGCACAGTGATAAAATAAGGTTAGCTTATCCGTGGCACTCTTGGGTTGTTCATGAGAATTGGCAAGGTAGTCACCTTCAATAACAGTTTAGGCTTAGCCTGCAGGGCTACATGGGCTCTTGCATAAATAGGCAAACTTCATGAGATTTACTATGTGAACCAACGTCAGGAGATTTTTATGAAAGACTTAATCACTCTCACAGGTTTAAAGAGTGTTAAATCTGAGATATTTGGTCAAAAGTAAAAATGACAATTAATGAAAATTGCTTGCCACTAGAACCCAAACAAAGGCTTGCTTTGAAAGCATTTGTGTTATCACTGTTTATGTTTTCCCACAATCTGGACCCTTTCTGGAGTCAATAAATACCATGTTTGCTGACAGAATGTGTGCTACCAATTAGCAGAATTCTAACCAGTGCTGGGTAAATAACTACATTGTTTGCTGTGGAAATTACCATGAAAGAGTAACCAGGATTGTTTTTCCCAGCTCTGAGAAGAATTACTCAGAGCTCTCTATCTGGTGAAAGACAGCCTGATTTAGGAGAGAGGGCAATGACTATGGAATTAGATGGGCAATGTAATAACCTCAACATGTAGTCTCAGGTACCTCATCCATAAAATGGTAGTAGTAGTAACTATTTCATGGAGTTATTATAAGGATTAAATAAAGTCAGTATATGAAAACTATATACATAATGGACAGAAAGTATTTTTTAGGATTAATTCCTTTTGTTTCCCTGATTCCTAAATAATATCATTTGAGAGTAGAATTCTTTCTTTTTTTTTTTTTTTTTTTTTTTTTTTTTTTTACTCAGGAGACATACAAATCAAATATATTACTTTTTCCTCTTTGTCCCAGGCCTGCATAAACCTGTTAAAACTACATAAGGAAATCATTGCATCAAAACAAAAGTATAGTCTTCTGTTTCTGGCGAGATGAATAACAAGACGTTTACAGAAAACCCTTCCAGTATGCACTTAAATATGCTAGACCATAGATACGATGACTATGATGATAAAAGATAGATGATAGATAGATAGAAAGATAGAACAGTCAAGTCAAGAAGGATCCATAAATCTCTACTTCACAGAGATAACAAACACTGGCACTAGCATTTTGTGACCAAGGTTTTTGAACTCGAACTATGCACCATGTGGGAGAGAGATGGACCAGAGTTAAGGCCTGGGTGGTGAGTGGAATAGCAGATTGAATCAGCTGTCCTTCACAAAAAGCCAGAAAGCTAGGAGTCCAAAGGGTGACATATAATAGGTGAATTAGGAAAACAAAACAAAACACAGACTGCTTGTTTGTCATGATTCCAGGTGTGGAGGGTACCTGTAGTCTAATTCCTAAGCTTGTGGAAAAAAAACTGGAGAAAGAGAGACTTCAAAAACTGCTCAAAAAGTCATGAAAGAAACTGGGTATGAGTGGTGCACACCTATAATCTCAGCACTTTGGGAGGCCGAGGTGGGTGGATCACCTGAGGTCAGGAGTTCGAGACCAGCCTGGTCAACATGGCGAAACCCTGTCTCTACTAAAAATACAAAACTTAGCCAGGCACGCTGTCACATACCTGTAATCCCAGTTAATCGGGAAGTTGAGGCAGGAAACTCACTTGAACCTGGGAGGCAGAGGTTACAGTGAGCCAAGATCACACCACTGCACTCCAGCATGGTTGACAAAGCAAGACTCTGTCTCAAAAGAAGTCAAGAAGAAATATAGAAAAATGAAACAAATACTACAAAACAAAAAAGTTGTAAAAACAAATCCAGATATTTCAGTCAATAAAATCAATCCAACTGTTATTATCCTCTCCCATTAAAAGACAAAAGTTGTCAAACCAGATTAACCCACATATCCACAATCAGACAAAATCCAGCCAAATGTTGTTTATGGGACACACAAAATGGTTGAACGTAAAGGGTAGAAATTTTGTATTCCAGAAAATGAAGAACCTTCCTTAATATAATAATATCAAAAGACAGAATTAAAGGCAACAAGTAGTATACTAGAGAAAAAGAAGTGTACTGCGTTTTCTTCAAAGTTAACATTCTTCAGGCAACTATAATGTTGAATTTATGTGTACTGAATCACATAGCTCCAAATACTTAAGACAAATTAACAAAATTACAACATATACAGAAATGCACAATTCTAAAATATAGTAGGAAATTTTTGTTTTTAGTAGCATATAGAAATCCAGAACAATGCAATGAAGAAGGTTGGCCTTATATGGAACACTATTCCAACAACTGGAGTGTAGTTATTTCTCTGAGGGGGACATAGAAACTTTATAAAAATTAATCATGTTCTGGAGCATAAGTTTTCAACAAATGTTGAAGAATCTATTTTGTATACACATGCACTCACATGTTCATCACAGCACTACTTACAATACTGAAGACATGGCATTAACCTAGGTGCCCATCAACGGTGGATTGGATAAAGAAAATGTGTTACACATACATCATGGAATACTATGCATCCATTAAAAAGAATGAAATCATGTCCTTTGCAGCAACATGGATGTAGCTAGAGGCCATTATCCTAAGCAAATTAATGCAGGAACAGAACCAAATATCACATGCTCTCACTTCCAAGTGGGAGCTAAACGCTGGGTACTCATGAACATAGAAATGGCTACAATGGACATTGGGGATTACTAGAGAGGAGAGAGAGGGATGGGGTCAAAGACTGAAAAATTAACTGTTGGATACTCTGCTCACTACCTGGGTAATGAGATCATTTGTATCTCAAACCTCAGTATCACATAATACACCTATGTAATAAACCTGCACATGTGCCTCCTGAATCTAAAATAAAAGTTGTAATTACTTTTTTAAAAAAGCAGATTTTTGCATATGAGTGAGTTTTATCAGTATTCCATTCCAAAGCATGTAAATTATTTTAGATAATAGAAAAAGAATTTCCCCAAACTTATCTTACAAGGGCAGTATTAACCTTGGATCCAAAACTAAACACAAGCAGTGTAAGAAAATAAAATTACATATTATTCAAATACTTAGAACATTAACAAGTAAACAGAATGTTAACAAACCATCCTAAAAATTGGTTTTTTAATTGATAGAGCTAAATTTGGGGTTATCCCTGAAAACAAAATTAGAAAATTTTTCATCATATCAACTTACTAAAGGAGAAAAACTGTGTAATCTCAATAAATATAAAAAAATTATTCTATAAAGTTCTACAACCATTCATGATAAATTTTTAACAAAACTATGAATAGATTGGAACTTTAACCTGATAAAGTATGTCTACAATAGACATAGAGCAAACATCACTCTCAATGGTAAAATATTTTTAAAAGCCCCTTCAAAATTATGAACAAAACAAGGATGCTTGCTATCACAACATAGCATATTATCAATGTAATTTTGGAAGTTCTAGGCTATAGAAACATGGGATAGAGCATAACTTGTACACCAGGAGACATGCACAAGAATATTCATAGCAACTTTGACTTTCATAGCTGTAAGCTGAAAATTACCCAATTATCCTTTGACTTAGAATTGATAAATCAATTGTGATGTCTTTATAAAATGGCCTCCTATATAGGAGGAAAGCAAATGGACCATATCTATGTGTGTGTCCACATGGATGAATACAGTGGAGCAAAAAAGCTAATCACAGAATACACATACTGTAACATTCCATTTATATGCAGTTTATATACAAAATTTACAAATAGGAGCATTTTAATGTATATTTGGAAAGATATATGTATGTAAATTGTAAAGAAAAGTAAATCATTAACACAAAATTCAAAATCTTGGTTACATCTGAGGAGAGCATGGGAGGGATGGAATCAGGGAAGGGCTTGTATACAGTTTTCTCTATGTTAAGCTCGTAATAGACACACAGGCATTTATTGTTCTTAGCTAGACTCTACACTCTACATTTTGTATTGTCTGTCATTTCATAATGTATAAAACAAAACATCATTATGAATGTGGATGGAATACACATTCTTCCTTGATATGTTGTCCTATTTCTCTGTCAAAAGCATCATTTCTCGAAAATTGCCAAAGCCATATGCAGGAAACCCCACAGAGTAATGACTTCAGTATTTTCCTTTTGTGCTTATTTGGTCAAATAAGAATTTGACCAAATTCTCCTATTTTATTTTTCTTCACATTCTTCTGTGTCCACACTTTTACTTATACTGGAATCATAGGTTCATGTCATGCAGCACTCTTAACTATATGCTCACCTTGGTCATCTACAAATTTCTTCCCTGAGCTACTTCCTCATCTATAAAGCAGAAAATGTAATACCTGCCCCATACTACGGGAGTAAAAATTAAACAAAATGATATCAGCCTGTAATTCAGTGAGCACCAAATAAACGTTAACTAATATTGATTAAGAAATGCAATACCTTACGTTGAGTGCAGCACAATGATGGGCACAAAGTAGACACTGGATAGATCACAGCCACTCTTAGTGTCATGGATCCAGGCCTTGCTTGTTTTACTTTTATCTTGATCTCCTGGAGACAACTGTTCCTAACTGAGGACTGTGCTTGTTTCCGTGATGCTATTTCCACAGGACACATTCCTTGAGGCAGGTTCTCTAGTTTCCCATCTGTGTGCCTGTACTCACTAATACAGCTCACTGTTGCTGGGGTTCAGAATGTTCGCTGGATTGAATCAACCCCTCCACCCTGCCTTCCTTTAAGGCCATGTATTGACAGTCTGTTTCACAACAATCCTTATCCAATGTCTCAGAGTTCATCATGGGGCCACTCTGGGAGGGTCTCCCAAACTCTGAGCTGTACCCTCCCCCATCTCTTAAGCTGTTTAACCAGCTACTTTGTCCAGTCTGTTATTGTGGATCTTTCTCTTAAATAAAATTCAGTGGGGAAACTTATATAAAAGCTGCTATTACACAAGTGACATATGAGAGATCTTCAAAAATTATTTTTGTTTCACTCCCTGATATGGTTTGGCTGTGTCCCCATCCAAATCTCATCTTGAATTTTTGCTCCCATAATCTCCATGTGCCATAGAAAGGATGTGGTGGGAGGTAATTTAATCATGGGCGTGGTTACCCTCATGCTGTTCTTGTAATAGTGACTGAGTTTCACAAGAGTTGATGGTTTTATAAGGGACTTTGTGCAGCACTTCTTGCTACCACCATGTGAAGAAGGACATGTTTTCTTCCCCTTTGCTTCCCATTCTTCTATGATTGTAAGTTTCCTGAGGTCTCCCCAGCATGCTGAACTGTGAGTCAATTACACCTCTTTTCTTTATAAATTACCCAGTCTCAGGTATGTCTTTATTAGCAGCATGAGAACAGACTAATACAGTAAATTAGTATGGTAGAGGTTGTGCTGCTATAAGGATACTTGAAAATGTGGAAGTGACTTTGGAACTGGGTAACAGGCAGAGGTTGGATCAATTTGAAGGACTCAGAAGAAGACAGGAAAATGTGTGAACATTTGGAACTTCCTAGACACTTGGAGAGCTAAGGAGACAGGCAGATGTGGGAAACTTTGGAACTTCCTAGAGACTTGATGAATGGCTTTAACCAAAATGCTAATAGTGATATTGACAATGAATTCCAGGCTGAGATGGTCTCAGATGGAGATGAGGAACTTGTTGGGAACAGGAGTAAAGATGACTCTTGCTATGTAAAGGGACTGGCAGCATTTTACATCTGGCCTAGAGATCTGTGGAACTTTGAACTTGAGAGAGATGATTTAGGGTATCTGGCAGAAGAAATTTCTAAGCAACAAAGCATTCAAGAGGAAGCAGAGCATAAAAGTTTGGAAATTTTGCAGCATGATGATGCAACAGAAAAGAAAACCCCATTTTCTGGGGATAAATTCAAGCCAGCTGCAGAAATTTGCATAAGTAACAAGGCGCCAAATGTTAATCACCCAGACAATGGGTAATATGTCTCCAGGGTAAGTCAGAGACCTTCACTGCAGCCAGCCCCTCCCATCACAGGCCCCAGGCCCAGAGGCATAGGAGGGACACATGGTTTGGTAGCTAGGCTCAAGGCCCCCACTGCTGTGTGCTGTCTCAAGACTTGATACCTTGTTTTCCAGCTACTCCAGCTATGGCTAAAAGGGGTCAAGGTACAGCTCAGGCTGTTGCTTAAGAGGGTGTAAGCCCCAAGCCTTGGCAGCTTCTATGCGGTGTTGAGCCTGTGGGTACACAGAGATCAAGAATTAAGGTTTGGGAACCTCTGCCTAGATTTCAGAGGATGTATGGAAATGCCTGGATGTCCTGGCAGAAGTTTGCTCCAGGGGCAGAGACCTCATACAGAATCTCTGCTAGGGCAGTGTGGAAGGGAAATATGGGATCGGAGCCCCCACAGAGAGTCCCCACTGGGGCACTGCTTAGTGGTGCTATGAGTAGAGGGGCACTGTCCTACAGACCTCAGAATTGTAGATCCACTGACAGCTTGCACTGTGAGTCTGGAAAAGCCACAGGCACTCAATGCCAGCCCATGAAAGCAGCCAGGAAGTGGGGGGCTGTACTCTACAAAGCCACAGGGGCAGAGCTGCCCAAGGCTGTGGGAGCATCAGTGTCTTGCATCAGTGGGAGCTGTATATAAGACAAGGAGTCAAAGGAGATCACTTTGGAACTTTAAGGTTTAATGAATGCCCTACTGGATTTCAGACTTTCATGAGGCCTGTAGCCCCTTTGTTTTGGCCAATTTCTCCCATTTGGAGGTTGTATTTACCCAATGCCTTTACCCCCATTGTATCTAGAAGTAACTAACTTGCTTTTGAGTTTACAGGCTCATAGGTGGAAGGGACTTGCCTTGTCTCAGATGAGATTTTGGACTTGGACTTTTTAGTTAATGCTGAAATGAGTTAAGACTTTGGGGGACTGTTAAAAGGATATGTTTCTATTTTCAAATGTGAGGACATGAGATTTGGGAGGGGCCAAGGGTGGAATGATACGGTTTGGGTGTGTCTCCATCCAAATCTCATCTTGAGTTGTAGTTCCCATAATCCCTGCATGTCATGGGAGGGAACTTGTGGGAGATAATTTAATCATGGGGACAGTTACCCTTATGCTATTCTCATGATAGTGAGTGAGTTATCATGAGAGCTGATGGTTTTATAAGAGGCTTTTGCTCGGCACTTCTCTCTCCTGCTACCATGTGAAGAAGGACATGTTTTCTTGCCTGTCCGCCATGATTATAAGTTTCCTGAGGCCTCTCAGCCATGCTGAACTGTCAAGTCAGTTAAACCTCTTTCCTTTATAAATTACTCAGTGTCAATTAGCAGCATGAGAATGGACTAATACACCCGCTCTTAGCCTCACATTCTTTCTATGCATTCAAGCAGTTTGCAGAATTCCAACAATGAATTCTGTAAGAAGAGACGTAGTAACTACCCCATGCTCCATTTGGTTTAAACTTGGAGCTCCTGTGACCCTCACTTACCCAATAATTATATTCAAATGATGCAGTAACCCCTTGGACTTCTCATGTTATAAATATTTTATCTTATCTCTTCTTTATGCTTGTTTGTTATTTGTTCATTTGCTATGCATTCTTTCTCACTGTGATATAGGATATATGTGTTGTTGTCTTTTGGATTATAAGATAAAATGCATGATCTAGAATATGGTCATAGATGTGCAGATGAGATCACTAGGAAAGATTGTCTTATGTCTGTGTCATTAATTTCCCCTGTAATATCCAAGCACTGGAAAGTACTAAAAGTCAGCACACATTATGTTCTGTGACTCTCCAACTCCCCCTAAAAAGCCTAAATAAAAATGAGGAATGTTTTCTTTCAATGTGCTACGTGTACAGCAAAAGTAAAATCCAAATAAACATTTACAAGAGAAGGCTGAAAACTCAAGACCATCATACCCTGTGGGGAATTTGCAATCTAAATATAACAAACATATAGAGTGAGATCGGAGAAAAGAAACGGGATGGTAATGATATTGCTGGTACTAAAGTCTATTCAGGAAATGGAAATATATAGCAAGAGGACTCGGCTACTTCTTGGGCATTGATCAAAGAAAAATACACAAACATATAAAAGGAAAGAAAGGTCGTTTTATTTTATAACATTTTCCTTCTGATTCTAGGTGATTATATAGCTAGTCTACTCTTCCACCCCCAAGACTCTGGGGTATTTTGGCTAATGTTATTTGCAATGTCCATAAACTCAGAAGAAGTTGGTATTAACAGGGATATGAAAGAACCTCCAGTTATTGTGCAAGAAACCTCAAATACATTTAGGGAGCAGACAGTTCATAGGAATTGTGAAGAAGCTTGGCCATGGTTCTATGATAGGAAGTAACAATTATTGCAGAAAACTCTAACTTATTTTCTCCTCTTCCACCATCATTAAAAGCAATCACATTCAAAAAATAAAATTTATTGTGGCAGACACAATATGTCTGCTGACCCCAGTTTGCAAGCCTAACAACTCCCATTGCACAGATGAGATATGACTATAGTAGTGATGATTTACCTAGCCAGGGTTGCACACATTGGGTGGAGATGAGTCTTGGATCCAGATCTGTACACAAAGATGGATTCCATCTGCAACTAGGAAGGAAGGGGTGTGCAGGTGTTTTATACAAACAATTCTTGCTAACTGGAATAAAACAAATTAGATGAGAAGAATGTAGAAGTTTTGTAAACACTACCAGAGTATTGGGGTCAACAAAAGAGACCAAAAACCTGATTGAATAAAACATCTTGCTTCCACCTCATTGCATCCTTGTCCATATTGATCAGCTGTAATAGAGCATGACAGAAGGTATTGATTGACTGAGGCAACTCTCAGGTATTTGGAACCTGAAAGCAGCCATAGACTATCAAGAAGGCAATGCTCTATGGAAGCCTAAAATTAGAAAGGTTAAGTGAAAAGGGGGCCTGGACATAAGGTGTTCAATATCTACATCAATCTGGCAGATGAGTTACTTGAAGCAGAATGGGCCTCATTTTCTTCACATATAAGTTACAAATAAACATGTTGGTTATTGTCTTATAAATAGCTGTTGATAAAATGCCTGCTTAAAGTATTTGCCTAGGTTTCTATGATATTGATTTCTAAAACATTCTCAAAAACAGCGAAAGCAGGTTGAATGCACACTTCTACATTTGTTTCCTACTTAAACACACACACACACACAGAGAGAGAGAGAACAAAAGCAAAGAAAAATGTGAAAGGCATAAATTCACCAAGACATGGAAAATAATAGGAAAGAGGACAGTGCAAAAATTTGGAGAGCTGGAAGGAAATAGATACATTAGCAAGATAATGATATCTGAGCTAAAATAAAGAAGATTATTGGAAAGTTTGAGAAACAATCAGATCCCCACATCCTTTCTTTTACTCTCTATATTCAGGAGACTACCACGCTCACACTCGGGTTGGTGGCTGAATATTTATCCTAAAGAAGGTAGAATAGAGTCTCTGAGAATGGAATTCACCAGTCATATCTGAGAGCAAGGCTCCAGGAGAGACTTCCCCAGGAAGATAAAATTGATAGAATACCAGAATTATGGAGCATGTTCTTTTTTTTGAGACAGAGTCTGGCTTTGTTGCTTAGGCTGGAGTGCAGTGGCACGATTTCAGCTCACTGCAATCTCCACCTCCAACGTTCGAGTGATTCTCATGCCTCAGCCTCCCAAGTAGCTGGGATTACAGGTGAGCACCACCACGCCTGGCTAATTTTGTATTTTTAGTAGAGATGGGGTTTCACCATGTTGGCCAGGCTGGTCTTGAACTCCCAACCTCAGGTGATCTGCCTGCCTTAACCTCCCAAAGTGCTGGGATTACAGATGTGAGCCACCACGCCAGGCCCTGAATTATGGAACATGTTGAGAGAGAATTTAGACAACTGGTATAGAGTTTGGGGCTGAATTGGTGATAAGTATTTAGAAACCAAACAAATTAAAGAACAAGATTATCATTGCTTCCCAGAAAAACAATAGTCATGCAGGAAAGGAATTATGATGATAGCTTACTTCATTCTCAGCCTTGGATAGCATTTAAATAGTCAACGCTGAAGAGTAAACACTAAAAATTGATTTAATGAAAATTACTGTATTGAGATGAAAGTAGGGCATGGGAAGGAGAACGTGTGTGATAGAAGTGGAGGGAGGAAAGTTAAATCCTCTGCTTTCATAGTGAGAAGTAGCAATTATTTAGAGATATGGAGAGATATGCCAAAATAATCAGTTAACTAGGTTAGGGAGCAGAAGGAGGGATGTTGTAGGATTTCTTTCTTTCTTTTTTTTGTTTGAGATGAAGCCTTGCTCTGTTGCCCAGGCTGGAGTGCAGTGGCATGATCTTGGCTCACTGCCACCTCTGCCTCCTTAGTTCAAGCTATTCTTCTGCCTCAGCCTCCCAAATAGCTCAGATTACAGGCACCTGCCACTATACCTAGCTAATTTTTTTTATTTTTAGTAGAGACAGGGTTTTGCCATGTTGGCCAGGCTGGTCTCAAACTCCTGACCCCAGATGATCCACCAGCCTCAGCCTCCCAAAGTGCTGGGATTACAGGTGTGAACCACCATGCCCAGCCTTTAGGATTTCTTTATAGCAAACCTTGTAGAGAAGTTTGATTCTTTTAAACTGTAAGCCTGTATATCTTTAAATACACACACACACACACAACACACACACAACAGATGGGAAATGCTGGCAAACTGTATAGCATAATAAAGGTTTTCAAACTCATTAATAAAAATAAGATGGAAATTTGTGCTAAAAAGCCAAATCAGTGAGAATATTTGACTCAACACCAGAGGTGAGGAGGAACCAAGAATTTGTTTCTCCCCATCTCATCTTTCCTAGCAAACCCACTCTGTCCACATGCTATTGAGGTGATGCCTTCGTGTTGAGCTGATGAAATGATGTACCCCAGCTTGGGAATGGTAGGAACCATATATCTTTGGCCTTCTCAGAGCATTTTTTAAACAGGTTTTATTTATCCTCCACTCTTGGTTTTATTTCTTTAGGATAATTTTTGATCTTTCAGGTAGCAAAATTATTTTCTGAGAATCATGGCATCATAAAGACTTGAGAAATTCTTGGGCGTTTATGAAGTCTAGTAACCTACCTTCTTCAAAATGAATAGGGTATATATATGCCTTTTTCTTAAAAAGGCTGAGGTGGAGGAGGGAAGAGTAAATTGCTCATGTACCCTAGTAACTTACATTATATGATGTTTTATGGTCTTCATTATGGAGCTCTATGGGTTTTGGCTTTTTAATTGACAAGTACAAAATGTATATGTTAGTACAGCATGATATTTTGATATATATATATAACAGAATGGCTAAGTCAAGCCAACTAACATGTATTATCTCACAGTTACCATTTTTTGTGGCGAGAATGCTTAAAATATACTTTCTTAGCAATTCCCAAGGATGCAATGTATTGTTATTAACTGTAGTTACCATGTTGTACAATGGATCTCTTAGATTTATTTCTCCTGTTAAATTAAATTTTTTATCATTTGACCAGTATCTCCTCAACCCCTCCACCCCCTAGCCTCTGGTAACTGTTACCTTTTTACTCTCTACTTCTATGAATTTCCATTTTTTTAATTCCACAAGTAAGAGAGATCATGCAGTATTTATCTTTCTGTGGCTGTCCTATTTTACTTAATGCAATGTCCTCCAGGTTCATCCACATTATTGCAAATGACAGGATCTTCTTTTTTAAAGACAAATAGGATTGCATTGTGCATATATACCACATTTTCTTTATTTGTTCCTCACTGACCAACACTTGGTTTGATTCCATATCTTGCCCTTTGTGAATAATGCTGCAATGAACATGGGAGTGCAAATATATCAACATACTGGTTTAATATCCTTTGAATATATGCCCAGAAGTGGGATTGTTAGATTATATGGTAATTCTACTTTAGATTTTAAGGAAGTTCCATACCATTTTCCATACTGGTTGTGCTAATTTACATCCCCACCAACAGTGTGCAAGGGTTTTCCTTTCTCCACATACTCACAAATATTTATCTTTTGTCTTTTTAATAATAGCCATTCTGACAGATATGAGGTGTGATATGGTTTGGCTTTGTGTCCCCACCCAAATTTCATCTTGAATTGTAATCCTCATGTGTCAAGGGACAGACCTGGTGGGAGGTGATTGGATCATCAGGCAGCTTACTCCATACTCTTCTCGTGATAGTGAGTGAGTTCTCACAAGATCTGATGGCTTTATAAGGAGCTCTTTTACTTTCACTCACCACTCTGTCTTGCCTGCCACCATATAAGACATGCCTCTTTCCCCTCTGCCATGATTGTAAGTTCCCTGAGGCCTCCTCAGCCCTTTGGAATTGTGAGTCAATTAAACCTCTTTTCTTTATAAATTACCCAGTCTCAGGTATGTCTTTATAACAGTGTGAAAATGGACTAATAAAAGGTGATATTCATGTACCTTATTGTCTTATATTGTATGATGTCGTACAGTCTTGGATATGCAGCCCTATGGTTCTTCACCTTTTTTTCAATCATGTGACTTTTAATCTCATTAAACCTGTAAACCTTCCCTTCAGAAAAATTCCTATATACAAATTTTACATATACTTTAAGAGAATCACAGGTTCTCTTGATGCCCATTCATGGACCACTTAAGTATCCATGAGCCTATTATAAGTCTGATCCATATTATTTATCATACTAGATTCTAAATTAGTGTTGAAATAAATGACTGAATGATCCAAAGAGAGGGAATCTAGTTCCAACTGATTTATTTGGTGAAAACAAGAAGGACACACAGCCAATACACTATTTTATCTTACATCTTTGATATTCCTCTTGGAATAAGGGTAACTCATTCTGGATCACTTTCCTTTATTGCATTTTGGATTGTGTCTGTCCTTGTATTCACCTCCATTCATCCTGAAGCGATACATAAAGAATGTCTTCTCTACTGTTTAAACTCCTGAATTTCCATCCTCAACTTGTAAAAAAAAACACCCTCAACAGTATGTCTTGCCATTCTAAAATAAATAAATAAATAATGCTTTATTATGCCTCATTTGTTCTACATATTCAAGACTGCCATATGGCTTCAATGGATGTCTAGTGAAAATATATCTAATATCTCATAAAACCTACATAAAGATGTCAGATGCCCATAATTAAAGATGAATCCTCTGAGATATTGCTTTACCAATTAGCCACCTGGAGCTGTCTGGCCAAGTCCTAATCAATTAGCCAGTTGTGGGTGTTTTGAAGATGTACAAGTCCTAAGGAGAGTTGGGAATACTTAGCAAGCTTAGTAGCGATGATAGTGCTAAGATAACTGAATCCAGGATGTTCTCATTATGAAAATGCCTCATTGCAGTGCAGTTCCACTCCCTCAGAAAATCACCATTGGAAGTACCTGAGCAACATTACCTGAGCCCTGCCCTTCGCAGGATAAGAGAACTCGCAGTTACCATGTAAGGAGCAACAGAGTAGGTAGAGGTCTTGAGAAGGTGCTTGCTGAATTCACCTTGCTCTCTTGGTGATCTCTTCCTTTCTATAAAGGACAATCATGTCTCAGTTTAGGTTCTCCACTTGCTATGCTGTCACGTCTACAAAATGTCATTGTCACTCCCTTGTCCATCAGTTCTCCAGCCAGTTAGGAGCCACTGAGTGATATGTAACCTTTGGTGTGCCTTGCCTCTGGGAGCAAGTGTAAGACAATGCAGATGCCAGGTCCTGTTCCCAGAGACTTCCATCCTCACTCTAGCACATTTACTTCATGTTCTGTTTTCCCCTGGCATTTCACCTTCACCCATTTCACTCTTGTGCAGATGGCAGCAATATTACTTTTCCCTCTAGTGGTTTTCCCAGCCAGCTTTAGAGAACAGTCAGCTCTGAGTATCCCAAAGACTCTGTGACAGGTTACCAGGACTTGCAGAATGTTTTCTATAAAAACAATTTTGTCTTCCCTTTTTGGCTTTAAAATCAAAAACACTACTCCAGTACCTGATTATTCTTGTCATTAAAGTGGAATATGAGAACATTCTTTAGTGCAAAAAATTTTGTAAAAGATGGCTAGCAGTCCAGGATTTGAGAATATCCTTTAGTGGGACTTGGGAAGGACAGAGAGAGGTGGAGGAGGATGTATGAGTATTTGTACTACATAAACACATCAGAGGGTGGTAAAGATGCCAATACAACAAAAGCTACAAGGATGGTTATCCAGGAACTATTTGCCTTATCTTTATAGAGTTAACTAGAAGATTGTGTTGATGCTTGCAAATGTTCTTAAGAAATAGAGTAAGAAAGTTGGACATGAGACCAAAAATAAACTTAAAGCTTATGTTTAGAAACAACAGAATGTTGTACTATTTCAATTGCAATGGAATACAACTATGCTTTCACAAAGTAAAGGAGGTCTCAAATTGCATGATGAAAACCATCATCTCATGGCTAAGGAGAGGAGTGTTGGGTGCATTAGCAGTTTGTGGAAGCTTTATAAGGACTGTTTATGCGTTTACTGTCAGCACCTTGACTGAGAGCACCATTTCCATCTCCACTGCCTGACCGCAGGGCCAATTGCTGTCCACATCACTAGTGCTGCCTATATGTGAGCAAGAGTGATTATTCAGCATCTTCTGGGCACTTACATATACAATTCTTCCATTGTATTTTCACATAGGCTCCTCCCATGTTTGTTGGAGTCTTTCTTCTGTAATTGCTCGGCCTTCACCATGGAATTCTTAATGTTCTAGAAGCTAGCAGCAATGTCTTTTTTTATTTTTTTTACTCCCCATCTTTCAGTGACATTTAGGGCAGCAGTGCGAGTAAAAAGCCAGCCTGTAAATGTAGATATTGACTCACTAATAGATTTTTTTCTGGGGTACATGTGTCTGTGCCTCTAAACCAAAATCTCTTATTTAACTTCAGTAAAACGTGTGTCTGAAGAGTTTCACATTTCCCAATATCCAATACTTAAAACAATGCCAGACCCCTAAAAGCACCTGATTTTCTTGTTCTAGTTTTGTTCTACTACACTTGACAGTGAAAAATCTCATCTTTCTCTACCTTCTGTTATTGTTTTTATGTGTCCACACCTAAGGATTAAAATGAACATTTATTTGAATACTTCACTTTCGTGAGGTTTTATTCTTAAAACTTTACAACTTTTCTTCCAACCGTCGCCTAAACGAAGTAGAGACATTTTGCCAAGAGGAAAACTAAGAAAGGGCATTTCACCCAAACTGCTTTAAAATATCAAAAAATATAGCTGGAGAGGGAATGAGAGATAAAACAAGGGTGGCAGACACTGATGGTTGTTGAAGCTGGGCAATGGGCAATGTGGGTTCATAGTACTATCCTAATTTTGTATATATTTGAGAGTGTCAATAAAGCAAAAGTTTTAAAATTATAAAAATAAAACTAATGAATTAAAGAAAACTTTTCAGAAGAAGTAAACCTCTTCTATGTCTAATCTTGGGTTAAAGTTATTTGAGTGCCTCCCCCGGTATAGAAAATACTCATAACAACTGAGCTCTATTCTAGAAGCCTATTAAAACCTTGGGTAGTATGTTTCCAACGATTATTACCTACCATGGCCCTAAAGTCTTCAGATCTCGCTTAGTTTTCCTCCTGAGTATTCCACAGAAGCCTATTTTGTACCCCAGGAAGACATAAGGAGAAGTCATTTCAAATGCCATGAAATAATCTTTGTGTTCTGTTCAGTTGTAATTATTTTCCAGTAACTTTGCTTCATTGTAAACTGCTTCTTTTCCATGTTGTCTGTGCCGCCACCTCATTTTCTTGTTGTTAACTGAAGAATTGCTCGCCTTTATTTAGACTTCAGATGGGCATCTGCTTTATACTATTCCATCTGTTCTGCATTGTAGTTTCTTTGTAATATATTAGGTGCAGGGTAACATTTAAAGAGACAGTCAAGTTAGCGTGGCCCTTGAGGTTTCTTTCTCTTATGGGGAAGTTTCCTAGACTGTTAACAGAAATGTAAATGGTGTTTTGTTTCCATGCTGAAATCACTTTGTATTTGAAAATGTGTGAAATTGTTTCTCTTTTATTCTTTTTTTCTTGGCCTTGGTGTCATCTCAAAACTAAGTGACTTGGTCTCCCTGGACAGACTGTGAAAAGTCAAACACCTCCACACCAAAATAACTGGTATATAGTATGTTGAAAATTAAAAAGTTCCTATGGATTCACCTGCCTCCCTTTGAGACAAGTAGTGAGTGGCTGTTGATCAGATGAAGGAGAGTTCCAGCCTGTGACTTCTGAGTCAGCACACTGGGATTCAAATCCTGCCTCTGTCTGTATTCACTTAACTTGATTTCCTCCAGATTTGTTCATGTTGTTGCAAATGACAGGAGTGCATTATTTTAAGGCTGAATAGTATTCTATTATGTATATATACCACATTCTCTTTATCCATTCATCTATTGTTGGATACTTAGGTTGATTCCCTATCTTGACTATTGGAGAAAAAAAAAAGATGTCAATTTAAAAAAGAAAAGAAATTGCAAATCCTACCTCTGCAACTAGACTCCACCAGGTTCAGCTCCGTGCTCCATAAAATGACAGGACTGTTACCTACCTTGCAGTATTGTTGTAAAGACATCCTTTGAAAAGGTTCCAGTATAGGACTTGTCACCTATTTCAAAAACTTTATAAATGGTCACTAGCTGTCATTACTATTAACTCTGCCAGTCACTGAGAGCATGGGAAAGTACAAAAAAAAAAAAATCATGTGTTTTCTTGGTTGCCAAATTAAGTTGAAACCAATTTTCACATTAACAGCCGGCATTTGCTAACTAAGAAAACACAGCTACCAATGATGTTCCAAAAGATGGTCTTTGAGTCTGACGATCATTTAATGTGTCATATTCACTTTGGGTGGAAACTTTTGCTGAAATGTAAGAGTCTTGTTGAATTTAATTTTTCCTTTCTTGTCTCCCCAAGTGTCATTATGTGTATCCTCAGAGGCAGAAGTTTTCTGACTGGGGCTTGGTTAGGACAGAAATTTCATGCTTTGATTTTGCTTTGTGTTTGAGGTTAGCAATGAAGAATTCAGGAGAAGAATTGTTGGATGCTCTAGGGAAAAGTATAGACGTCACCTTATTTCTGTTATCTGTAAAACTGAAAATGACAAAGTACAGCAGTGCTAATAAGTGGTACTGTATCTAGTTGAGCTAAAAAAATAATAATAATTCACTACTTCTGAGGAAATCAGAGCCTTTGATGAAAACAGCTTTTTGACAAATGAAAAATTTTAAGACTAAAATTTTATGGTAACATCTGTATTCACTCATTTACGCTTTTAACAAACGTTTGTTGAGCATCTTCCCTGGGCCAGGCACTTTGTTAGAGACTAGAATACTACAATGAGTAAGACTATTGTGAAAGGAAAGAGAAGGCTCAATTTAATTCTATAATTTGATAAGAGTTTCAGAAAGGGGCTGGTTGCAAATGTATAGACTGGATTTAGGTGAAGTCACAAAAGATGGTGCAGTACCTCAGGGGTCATAACAGCAGGGAGCTGTTACCACTCCTTGGTCTAACTGAACAAAGGGAAGGGGTGTGTCCTTCGACCTGGAGAGAGACCAGTATGAAGAAAGTCACCTCTAGGAGATGCAGGCAACACAGGATAGCCTGCCAAGGAGGTGGCTAAAGAGGATAGACTCCAATGTCACTCTTCTCCTGCCTTCTGAAACTCCTGCTGGTACTGCCCATCAGCAAATCCCCACTGGGAGGTAGAAGGAAAGGGTAATCATTAGTACAATTCACAGAGGTCAGGCCTCCAGGGCATGGAGCAAGGCAGAAAAGTTGGAGAAGGGAACTGGAAAGAGCAAAGGGAAGAATCCAGCACAACTAGGAACTCCCTCAGGATGCTCTATACTTGGTGCAATGGTAGAAGACTGACACACAAGCAGATACTTTTTAATAATCCATAGTAATTAACATACTGATATTTACAAAATAACATAATAACATAAGAGCCCAGATAATAGAGCTACTAGCTTCAGTATTAGAGGGCTTTATTCTGCATCTCAAAAGATGAGTATGAGTTTTTCTGCTGATGGGAGAAGGAGGAAGAATATCATAAGGGACAAAAAAAGGCAAATACATAAATCACATAAATATATAAAGCTTATTTAGAAATCATCAGCATGACCAAAGCATAAGGTATATGGGACACAGGTATATGGGTTTGGGATTTTGTGAGACTTTGTTTTGATTGTTGGAGAATATTACGCAGAACCACCACACCATGTTTAATAAGCAAGTATAAGCTACTTGTGACCTGCCAGCTTCCTGAGAGGAGACATCTGTTTTGTTCACCACTGTGCGTGCAGCACCTAGAATAACATTTGGCATGTGTGAGGAGCTCAATAGCTACTTGGAAAATAGATGAACTGGCAAACAAAAGAACTCCTCTATCTGAATCTAAGTCCCATGTATTTATTTTAATGTATTAACATTAAACTTGAAATGTACTAGCAACCAATACTATGTTGATTCTTCCTTTTTTGTTCTAGAAATAAGCAGGTCTAAAGAACGGTGGTTTTGTGAAACAGGTACAAAGTGGGGAGTAAGGACATCTCTTTTTCACTGGAAACATCATTTAGCCTTCTGTTTCTCAGCTCTCCTAGTACAGTAAAATTGCACTCTCTCCCTCAGCTATCTCCTGAGGTAATCATGAAAATCAAATGAGATCAAAGGGACCTTGACAGGTGAAAAGTGCTGGACAGATAGGATGCAGAGATGCCTTCTCCTTCAGCAACAATAGAAACTGAGAGGGGCCACATAAGCGAATTTTTCAAATGATTAAATTGTGTTCCACTAAACCAGGGTTTCTCAGTCTCATCACTGTGCGCACTTAGGGTCAGAGACTTCTTTGTTATGAGGACCTGACCTGTGCACTGTAGGATGCCTTGCAGCATCCCTAGCCTCCACCCACAAGATGCCATTGGCACTACCCCACTGCCATTCCCAGTTGTGATAAGCAAAAATGTCTCCAGGCATTACCAGATGTCCCTTGGAGGGCAAAATTGTCAAACCACTGCATTAAGCATTCTTTTTCAATCTTAACCATTCTATGGAAATCTTTCTAGAATATGTTGGTCACATTTCTGGCCTGTTAGACATAGGCTCCTGGATTGTTAAGCTAGAGTACTGGCTGGAACAGTTATAACAGCTTCAAGACCTGTTAGAATGATTTGCCTACATCTCTAGTCCACTATGCTTCTGTAGGTCCCGTGTCTGTGTTTCACGGTTTTTGTTTTCACTCTCACTCACCCTGTGTGGCTGATAGCTGTCATTTCCGTATAAGTATCAAAGTGTACTAATTTGCTATTTCTAGTCTGCTGAGGATTTTTAAAGTGGTCAGTCAGCTTTTCATAGAACACATCTAAAATGAGTATCCACAGTCCCTGAGTTTGGGCCTGGGTGTGCAGGGGCCTGGCAGATGAGCGTGGTTTATTTGAGTCAAGCAGAGGCCTTCTCATTTCTCAATTCTCAACTCCTTTCCTCTTAGAGGCTTCTGCCAGGCAAAGCTGGTATCACTGCGATGACTATTAATGTCACTTTATGGTTTTACCTATATCGACTTTCCCATATCCTCAATTTAGAGTAAGGGACGGATGGAACGTCTGATAATAGTTCAAACATTCCCATCATTTGTAAACAGACCTTTCAGGGAGTAATTAGTCTTATTTTGCCACCACCCTTTTTACTCCTGCTTCCATGTAGAAATCATATGAGAGGGGGTAATGGATCAGGTATATGATCTATGAGGCTACACAGAACCTGGTATAATCTAGGCCAATAAGATATTCTTTGATATTTTAAGTAAAATTCAGTGTATTAGCACCTAACATAGTGGCATGGTGCCAGGCACATAGTAGGCACTCAAATAATAACAATAATTGTGGAAGGAAACATATGAATGAATGACAGAAATATAGTCTAACTCCCCAATCACCAATATGAATAAACTCATGTAAGGTGTGGCAAGCCACAGATAAGGACTTCAGAAATCCAGATGAGGAAAGTGGTTTATAATGAAAGCACAGGCTAATCTTTCATGTTACAGATAGAGAGAGAACAATAATAGTCTCAGAGGGAGGGAAAATGAAATGACTAAACTTCAGCCCATTTCCTGTTCTGCTGCAGTTCTCTTTTAAATTCACAGATTGGGAATGGCCCAGTACATTCCGGCTCTTAGCACATACTCACCTCCTTTTATTTTCTCCATTGCAAATGCTTGTGCCTTTCAATGGACGGAGAGAAAGGTCAAGACTCTCAGCATCTGCCTGACACCAGTGGATAGAATCTCTGGTATCTCTAATGGTCTGCTTAACCAGGTTGTTAGGCTATTTCTGTCTGCCGTAGCAAGGAATATTCCATCATGCCAGAATAAAGCAACCTGTAGTGGAACATTTACCTGAATGGTGAGCAAGGTCAGGAGAAAGCATTTTATTTAAAAATGGCTCTGTACATAATAAAAAAGGGATCAGTGTCTAATATGACTGAACATCGGGAGAAGAACAGCATTTGATTTGCTGCATTTTTTCAAGGTCATGACTGGTCTTGACAGTCCCTATTGGTGACAGACTTCCAGATGGTGTGATTCTGGACCAGCCAAGCCTTCCCCTCGAGAAAGAAGGCTAAGACTGATCAGTTTCCACCACCCAGCAGTGTGAAGCCTGAGACCATCCTGGTAGCAGATGATCCTCAGAGTTGGGCCCAGAATGCAGGCTAACCTGTGAGTGTCCCCTGAATTGAATGACCCAGGGATGCTGTAACTTGTACTTGCGGATTCCGTATGCTCATTTCATACGGAAGGAGGAGGAGTTCTGTTGAAGAGAAATCAAGACAATCTGACCTGACCAGAGTCAAGAAAATAGCCAGTCCCCAAAGATAAAGAAATTCTTGGAACACAGTAACTCTCTATTGGTATTTTCAAAAAGGCAACATTAGTCACAAAAGATCTCTGTGTGTCTCTTGGATTCTGCCATCTCAGCATTTCAGATAGGTCACTGGTTAATGGGCTGGGTTAATGGTTCTTTTTTTATTATGGTGACTTTTAACCACCTTTCTGGCAGAAGGTGTCTGATTAAATCATGGACAGCTGTGGGTGAAAGATACTACTTCTCTAGCATTTAGTTCCCCTTCAAACAGAGCAAGAATGACAAGGAGGGAATTTAGAACATGGTGGGTATTTAGCTTTGTTTTGTCTACATTCATAACAGAGAGCAGCCATCAGTGGTTCTGAATGTCTTTTCTAATTGGATGCCTGCAGGGTCTGGTATGCCTACAATGTCTTGAGGCCAGTGTGTTTGCAGCATGAGCAAGCAGTAGAGTGTTATAAGATGACTTGGGCTCAAGTAGAGCTCACGATTAGTAACCTAGTAGGAAATGAGGAATGCAGAAGTTTAGCAAAAGCAGGAGTGTTACAGT
Source organism: Pan troglodytes (assembly GCF_028858775.2). Classification (NCBI taxonomy): domain Eukaryota; kingdom Metazoa; phylum Chordata; class Mammalia; order Primates; family Hominidae; genus Pan; species Pan troglodytes. The sequence continues at coordinate 128,572,379 of NC_072405.2, read as the reverse complement.
TGCTAAATTCTGGACTGAATTCTTGCTATCTGCTTGAATCCAAAGTATCCTAAAAGACTCTATGAACCAAGAATTCCGTAGCTAAAAAGAGTGTGTGTGTGTGTATGTGTGTGTGTGTGTGTGTGTGTGTGTGTGTGTGTATCTTATGCAGATATATTACATTAAGAAGGTCCTGTTGCCCATTTTATAATCATTTATCAAGTTCTGCTAGGAGCTGGCCATTTACATATATGTGATTTAAGAGAGGTTTTTATACTCTTTTAAGATTTGAATCATTATCTTTATTTTAAAGATGGTAAAATGGGAACTTCTTCCCCATTAGTACTTTACGCACTTTGAACTGAAACTTGACCTATACTGAGGTTTTATTTGGGAATGGCAGAGCTAAAATTGGAGAATGGTTTTTCTGATTCTCTTTTGTTCATTTTATCCTAGATAAAGTTCTTCTTATATTTTATAGGTTAAATTTATTTTTGAGGGGTAGCCTGGGAAACTAAATACCAGGAATAACACTGCTTCAATGAGGAAATATGTTCTCACAGCATTGTGAAAAGGAGTCATTAAAACATAACCCGTTTGTAACTTGTAGGCTAACCACATGTATTTACACTAGTTATAGGGAATGAGCTCTATATGTAATAATGTATGTGCACATATCCATGTATATGGTTTATTTATGTACCATTTATCCACCATACACAGGAAAATTTTGTGAAATAATAAATATTGAAAGTGGGCAAAGGACATGAACAAACACTTCTCAAAAGAAGACATTTATGCAGCCAAAAAACACATGAAAAAATGCTCACCATCACTGGCCATCAGAGAAATGCAAATCAAAACCACAATGAGATACCATCTCACACCAGTTAGAATGGCAATCATTAAAAAGTCAGGAAACAACAGGTGCTGGAGAGGATGTGGAGAAATAGGAACACTTTTACACTGCTGGTGGGACTGTAAACTAGTTCAACCATTGTGGAAGTCAGTGTGGCGATTCCTTAGGGATCTAGAACTAGAAATACCATTTGACCCAGCCATCCCATTACTGGGTATATACCCAAAGGACTATAAATCATGCTGCTATAAAGACACATGCACACTTATGTTTATTGCGGCACTATTCACAATAGCAAAGACTTGGAACCAACCCAAATGTCCAACAATGATAGACTGGATTAAGAAAATGTGGCACATATACACCATGGAATACTATGCAGCCATGAAAAATGATGAGTTCATGTCCTTTGTAGGGACATGGATGAAATTGGAAATCATCATTCTCAGTAAACTATCACAAGGACAAAAAACCAAACACCGCATGTTCTCACTCATAGGTGGGAACTGAACAATGAGAACACATGGACACAGGAAGGGGAACATCACACACCTGGGCCTGTTGTGGGGTAGGGGGAGGGGGGAGAGATAGCATTAGGAGATATACCTAATGCTAAATGACGAGTTAATGGGTGCAGCACACCAGCATGGCACATGTATACATATGTAACTAACCTGCACATTGTGCACATGTGCCCTAAAACTTAAAGTATAAAAATAATAAAATAAAATAAAATAAAATAAAGAAATGTTAATAGCAGCTGTCTCCAGAAGAATTCAGGGTAACTTTATTTTGTTGTTGTTGTTGTTCTTGTTCATCTAAATTTGGAGGGAATGGAGCATAAGTTACGGTTTTTTTAGAAAACATAACTTATGAAATAAAGGGTAAGGTCCACACCTGGCTTTTTTTAGATTCAGAGATGTATTTGATTTTTCCCTCCTTCTGTAGTCTGCCCCCACGATCTGTATTGGTTTCATCACAGTGATGCAGCTTAAGCTGTGGATTTGAAAGTGATTCTGTGAGCTTATTAATTTAAAATCTGTGCAGGTGTCAGGATTCCAAGGCATCGACTTAAGAGAATCAAGCCACATCATGATAATTAGGATTGAGGGGACATTTGGGAAAGGCATTGGGGAAAGAAATAAGGGAAACCAAATGTAAGGAATAGAAACACCTGATCTGTAGGACTCTCAAGCAGGAGGCATTGGTTTTAGGGAATGGGTGAGCAAGTAGAGAGGTGAAATCAATGTGGGAGAGGAAGAAAAGGCAAATTTCAGAGCATGAGAGGGCCCAGAGAAAGATGGAAAATCACAGGCCAAGGAGATCAAGGAGGGACAAGTCCTGACCTGAATGGTGGAAAGCTGAAGGAACAGCACAGCCGTGCAGTGGGCCCCGGAGTGTTAGAAAGGCCTGTCATGTGGTGTGGCCATGTAGGAAGCAGAGGGACTCTCATGACTCATTTGTCATGGGAAGAAATAGGGTGAGGAAGGGGGAAGTTTGTGTGGGAGGAAGGAGTGAGGCCCCAGGACAGAAGGAATGGAAACAATTTAGATGCATGTTATTAATTATTGTCTCCAAAAAGCCTGGTGTGGTGAGATGGATGATGACACAGGAGATATGACTTAAGATCACTTCCAGCATAGCTCGCTGTGTCTTTCTACGCGGCATGAATCAAAATCTCTGGAACTTTCTCGTTTCCAGCAAGGAGGCTGCAGCACTGATAAAGGCTATTGGGAAGATTAAGTGTTACATCACTGCCATTTTTGCAACTGTTCTTCACCCTCCTGTCAACCCCCGGCTGAAAGACCCCAGGGTGGAAACGTTCACTGCAGCCTAATACTTGACAGATAGGGAATTGACTCTAGAATGATTTTTCAAAACTTAAGTTATGTTCTGAAATAAGTGGTTAATGGACCTATTCCCATCACCCTCCTCTACGTCTTTCATCTTTTGTGCACAACAGATGTGGCCAATTTTCACACGGATGAAATCTGCTTTGCTTGAAGGAGCCTATGGTTTAAGTATTATTATTGTTATGGTGGTGGTTGCCAGTGTAATTTAGAGTCCACCCATGTCTAAAAAGTGTTTGAGACAATTTTCTTGGATACAATGGACCCTTTCAACAAGAGTGAAATGTAAGAACTTTTTAACAGAAGAGATAGTTATAAACTGCAAGCCCAAGTGTTACATTTCTCATTCTGGGCATTTTCTTCTTGGTGCTTAGCAGGCACTCAGTAAATATGTTGGAATTAAGAATAAGTGGGTTTTGATTTCGCAGAAATCACCTCTGTGTTGCCTTTCAATGTTAAATCCATTGATAAGATTGTCTTCCTTTTCTGGGACCTGACCTTGGTTAAAGGATAGTTTAGTTGGTTAACTCACATTTATGCAACTAACTGAACACACACTAAATTTCAGAGATCGTGCTGAGCACAGAAAATGCACCACTCTGACATGCCCTCATCTTAGCAGCAGCAACATCAGGAACACAGTTTCCTAAAATGCCTGCCATTGTCAGCATTGATACTAAAGACACACTGATGGCCTGCTGTTTGCAAGGCAACTCACTAGGCCCTGAGATACAAAGAGTTTATAATATATCCTCATAAATACAAAAAGGTAGGACATTCTATTTAAACATAACAGTACATAGCACACAACATTATAGTTTAAGATAGCTTACTGTAGATAATTTATTTAATCATGGTACAGAAATTGTATAGAATATGTATTGCCCTTATTCCCATTTTGGTAGTAAGAAAACCAAATTCTACAACTCAGAACTTGGGAACATGACTTACTCTAGATTTCACCTTCATGCAAAGAGAGAGCTAATAGTACACTGCCTTTCTGCAAGTTTCTCATTGAAATGCCAACCATACCTACTCTACTTAGTTTTGCTAGAAACAAAGATTGGGTACATTGAATGTGTGTGATCTTTAGCTGGCTCATGAAGAAATATCCAGACAGTGTTCCATCTCTCACTAAAGCAGCCACATTGGCTGAGACATTCTCCTACCTCTTTAAGGGGCTTCAGGTCTCCCCAGCCAATGCTGTCTGTGATGGACCCTGGCTCAGCTCAGATTCTTTCTATGTGGGCTCCCTCACCACTTCTCAGCAGTGGTACCACACTCCACTCATCTCACTGCCATACTCAGCAGGAATGCCCACAGGCCTGGGACTGCTGCCGGGACTGGCAGAGAAGCCAGGTTCTTACAAAGGATAAAAGGTGGGACTTGCCTTATCCCCCACAGTTGACTTAGATTTCAGCTCTTTGGAGGGAGGACAGAGTGCTTGGGCCACCAGTGAGCTCCCAGCGCCTTCTACACTCACTGCCCATAATAGGCAGTAAATCTGTGTTTGGTAAATGAAAGGTAGGGAAGACAGGAAAGGGTGGGAGGAGATAAAGTGGGAGAAAGAGAAAGAGGAAGGAAAAGAGGGAATGAGGGGAGAGAAAGGAGGGAGGGAGGAAGAAAGAGAACTGGGAAAAGCAAGAGGAGAAAAAAGAAGGGAGCAAGAAAATGAAACAAGCAAACAAAGGCAGCTATCAGGAAGTGCTGAACTGGATGCGGAGCAAAGATGACTGCTAGTCAAGATAAGAGAGCGCTACCAAGACAGGAGAAAGATGATAAGGTGCTCCTCCTGGCTCTGCCAATGACAAGCTGTGGGACCTCGGACAAGTCACTCATCCTTTCTGGACCACAGAGTAAGACCTCATTTGTAACAGGAGGGATCAGACTAGATCTTTGGACAGACCCCTCTCTACATGAGCATCCCTGTCTCCATCCTGGTCCTCCAAGCATTAGCAAAAGCTACCTTGCATTCAGCACTCTGGCCCAGACCCTCTGCATTTTCCCCAGCCTTCATTTCTTACCAGGCATAGAAGTACTCTAAATGAACATAAGGAAGAAAACACAACTACAGTTTTCATAGGAGCTAAACTGCAGAACACAGAAAGGATTCTAGAAGGACAAATCTTATTTCATTTAGCTTCTTCTTAAAGCCAAGATACCTGCAAATTCAAACCTTAGGTTCTGCCCTCTGCGGCACCCAGGCAGAGCCTGACTAGGAAACTTCAGAGAGGAGAATGTAAAAGGAAATGTAGATATTTATAATTGAAGTATCTTTCCCCTTGGGTATTTCTCTTTCTCTTTTTTTTTTTTTAATGAAAATTCAGTCAACTGAATATTTTGTTTCCCCAAGGAAGACTCCTCAGCTGTCGATTATGCTGAGCACACGGGAGAAGCTCTAACAGAAGATGATGCCCGCTCTTGGCTAATGATCACCTTGCTCTGTATCAGTGAGAGACAAGGTCTTTGAGGTTGGCCCCCTTTCAGCTGTGAATTAGGTATTAGGTACGGAATATAGCTAAAAGCATTTTGTGTGAGCCTGCAAACCAAATGGTTGCTGGATCCAATTTTGTACAGGTATATCAAATAAATTTAATTTCCCCATTGAAGGTGCTTGCTTTTAATTCTGGGGCCAGCAATGCAGAACAGTTTTGCAGATTAAATTTCCATTCCGAGAAAGAAGTAGTCAGGGATAAAACACATGTAACCAAAAAGCAAAAGGTTTACAGTGCACACAGCAAAGGTGGGGGCGTAAAAAGACCTGGTGAACACTAGACGGACTGGAAAACTTCGGGTGCAAGATTACCTTTGTCACCTCATTTCAAACCAGATAGTCACCTTATTTATAACCAAAAACCAGGGTGGGCTTTGATGCCTTGATTGCAGCAACGGGATTCTGCTATCATTTGAGATGCCTGGTGCTTCTCTGTGTTATGTGTGGACTGAAGCTTAGCTGCCCAGTTCTACAACCACTACTAGAAAATGCACCTGAATCAGGTTTAATTCTAAGACCAAACTCAAGGGCTTTTAGTAGTAATCATAGATCACTTCCCTCAAAAAGCCTTTCCTGATTTCTGCCCCTCACCCACAACCACTTGACCACTCCTCCTGTTTCTCACTCACGGCACCCCTATGCACATATCTATGACCACAACTATCGGAAGGGCTAGTGTTGCTTCAGGATTAAGCTGTGCAACCTTGGGCAAGTTACCTCTGTGTATCTTGGTTTTTGCATTTTAAATGGCAGTAATAATAGGGTGGTGAGGAGTGAGTGTGAAGGACTTAGAACACTATAGGACAAGGTAACTATTTAGTAAATATGGCAGTCCTGTGTAGGACAGACTCTCTTTGACTCCCTAGGATTTACCCCAGCGCCTAGCATGTTTCACAGCTTAGAAGAAAACAATATTTGTTGACTGACTTTTGATCTCCATTTTTTGGTGAGATGCAGTGGCTTACACCTGTAATCCCAGCACTTTGGGAGGCTAAAGCGGGCGGATTACTTGAGGCTAGGAATTCAAGATCAGCCTGGACAACATGGCAAAAAATACCAAAAATTAAAAAAAAAATAAAAAAATTTAGCCAGACATGGTGGCAGGCACCTGTGGTCCCAGCTACTTGGGAAGCCAAATCGCTTAAACCTATGAGGTGGAGGTTGCAGTGAGCCAAGATTGCACCACTGCACTCCAGCCTTGGTGACAGAGTGAGACCCTGCCTCAAAAAAAAAAAAAAAAATCCATTTTTGCCTTCCTGGCATTTTATACTTTAATCCTTGGGGTATTTGGGGGTATTCACCACAATTAACAAGTTTAGATTGGTTCTATTTGAGTGTCCATGCTGCATGCCAAATACTCTTTCAGGTACTTTGTATAAAATATTCTATTTCATTCTTATATCACTCCCTTATTTTTCCCATTCTTAATATTAGGAAAGTGAGGCTCTGAGAGTTTAAAGAACTTGCCTAAGGCTGGTAAGCTGGTATTTGATGAGCCAGGATTCAAACACAGGGCGTCTTATCTCTATTCCATGGGACTCCTGCACATACCAGGGATCAGGTAATTCAATGACATGTTGGCGTGCCCTGCCTGGCTCTGCCTACCCACGCAGACCACTCTCCTCACATGATCTGGGAAATTCCTAATTAGCCTGACTGGCTGAGCCTCCCATTCCAAAGGCCAGAAACTTAGTCTAAGTGAAGACCCAGGTGAGATCTGCTCAGCCTGATCTCCAGCCTCCCATGCATTCCCCCACCCCACATCAGGGGTGTGGATTCACCTGCATTCACTCAGAGGCTGCTGCCTGCTCACGGTCACCCAAATAGTGATGAGGCCAACAGCACTCTGGATCTTACTTAATGCCTTCTCCAGGAACATCCACCTGTGACTCCATCAGAAGTTCATGATGTTGTTGAAAAATAATCCCATTTACAGTTTACATTGCATCTAAAATCATTCTAAGGGCCTGTGGCTGCTGCTTAGAGCAAAAGCAAAGGAGGCCTGTTTTCTTACAGACAATACACAGGAATCCTGGAATTATTGCATGTCTTTTGTTAGTGAGAAGCTATGTGTCATTAGAATTACCTTTCTTACTTTCTAAAACACAAAATCTTTTAGAAGATACTATTGTATAGGGTATATAAAATAACTTGGGAGACCAGAAACCACAGCTGAAGAAAATTGTGTGTGATGCATACATACATAAAGTCAGCTCTTCAAATCCGTGGGTTCTGCATGTGTGGATTCAACCAACCATGAATCAAAAATATTTGGGAAAAAACTTCCACAAATTTCCAAAGATCAAAACTTGAATTTGCTGTGTGCCAAATACTAGGTTGAATCCAGATGAATGAAATCATGTGTAGGTATTGGATTAGGTATTTATTATAATCTAGAGATGATTTAAAGTATATGGAAGTATGTGCATATACTGGAGGATGTGCATAATATAAGGATCACAATGAGCAGTAATGGAAGAGTACTTTTTAGTGTAAGAAAATGATTAATCATTTGGAATTAGGCTATATTTGTGGTAAGCAAGCACAGTTCCTATAGTATGTAAGTTTCATATCTTTCATTTCCAAATACTACATTGAATCCACATAAATGAAGTGATATGTAAGCATTGTATTAGATATTATAAGTAATCTAGAGATGATTTAAATTATACAACAGGATGTGAGTAGGTTATATGCAAATACTGCATTGTTTTATTTCAGGAACTTGAGCATTCACAGATTTTGGGATCCGTGGGGGATCAATGACTCTACAAATACACACACACATGCCTTTTATTTTATAAAATGAAATAACTGTTAGTTTATGTAGTATTTTGGCAATGGCAGCAATTCTGTTCAGCTGATGGTCCCTAAGCATGAACAGATTCTCATAAATAAAAAGAGCTCATAGCTGTATTGATCTTACACTGCATTTGTTTTAGAGAGTTGAGTATTTTAAGGTGGTGTATGTTAACAAGTTGAAAGAGTGCTTTTATAAGAATGCTTTCTGGGGCTTTTTGTCAGTTAGTGCTGATCGCATTTTAATTGGCTTCCATTTGTTCCATTTGTTTTCAGAAGAGGGTGTACATCTTCTGATGTATAAAAAAAAGTCATCTATTCAGTAATCATTTTTTTTAAATAGTGGCCAAAACAGACAGTGAGCTAATGCCTAATGAGCGAATATATACTCATGATTGCCATAAGATCCTTTCTGTGCCCATGGCAGACATCAGACATCAATCTGAGCAACATTAGCATTCTTCTCAACACCACCCTCCATCCAGCCTCCTCCAATCCATCAGTGTTGACCACCAGCTTGACTGCTGGACTAACAATCCTTTTGTCTCTCCACAGTCAGAGCCAATGTTGGTATGAGAGTAGCCAAGAGCAAGAACAGGACTCCGTGTGTAATGTGGCATAATGAAGATAGAAATATTTGCTGTGGAAATCACACCACATGATCCCTATATTGGGAACAGAAGTGGAATAGTAGTGTTTTGTATAAGAAAATGATTAATTATTTGAAATCAGGCTATATTTGGGGTAAGCAAAGCACAGTTCCTACAGTGGAAGAATTTCATGTCTTCCATGGTGAAATGATCCTACCAGTCCATTTCCAGAGACCCTGTCCCTTTCTGCAGTGTCTTTATCTCTTACCTGAACTTTTACAATGATTTCAATTAACAGTGAACTCTGAGAGCAGGATCTGTGTCTGTTTTCTTTATCCCTGTTGTATGTGAGTGTCTGGCACCATTTGGCATAGTGACTGAGCATGAATGAATTAATACCCCCAATAAGCTTCCTGCTTCTAGTATTTTTTTCCCATTTTAATCTGTCTTAATTTATAAGATTAATAAATCTTTTCTTCATTTTTAATCCCAGCACTTTAGGAGGCCAAGGCAGGCAGAATGCCTGAGCTCAGGAGTTTGAGACCATCCTGGGCAACATGGTGAAACCCTGTCTCTACTAAAATACAAAAAATTAGCCAGGAGTGGTGGTGCGTGCCTGTAGTCCCAGCTACTTGGGAGGCTGAGGCACAAGAATCGCTTGAGCCTGGGAGGTGGAGGTTGCAGTGAGCTGAGATCATGCCACTGCACTCCAGCTTGGGCTACAGAGTGAGACTCCATCTCAAAAAAATAAAAATAAATAAATAAATAAATAAATAAAATTTTTAAAGTTTTTTTTATTTTTAATTGACAATAATTGTATATATTTATGTAATACAATGTGATGTTCCAATACATGTATACATTGTGGAATGAGTAAATCAGGCTAATTAACATATCTGTCACTTCACATACTTATCATTTCTTTATAGCGAGAACATTTAAAATCCATTCTTTTAGCTACTCTGAAATATATAATATGTTATTATTAACTATAGTCACTATGCTGTATGATAGATCACCAGAACCTAATCCTTCTATATAACTGAAACTCTGTATCTTTTGATCAATGTCTCTCCTTTCCCTATCCGTGCCCCTCCTTCTCCCCAGCCTCTGGTAGCTATCATTCTATTCTCTGCTTCTATGAGTTCAACTTTTTTAGATTTCACATATAAGTGAGATCATGCAATATTTATCTCCCTCTGCCTGGCTTATTTCACCTAGCATATGTCCTCTAGGTCCATCCACGTTGTTGCAAGTGACAATGTCCTACTTTTTAAAGCCTGCCTCCAGTCTTGCTTCCTGTAATCTTATCCTCCATATTCAGCCATATGCAAATCTAGACACACCACTCTCCTGCCTAAAACTTTGTCTCCTTTTCACCTACTGAGGGAAACCCAGCTCCTCTTCAGTCACGTTGCCAGCCAGCAAAGCATTGCACGTTACTATCTAGTAACAGCAAATTATTTGAAATTTCTCATGAACGTAGTTCCTGCCTTTGAACCTCTACACATGTTGTTCCCTCTACCTGGAAATCCTTCCTCACCTAACTCTAGTTCATCTTTCAAAACTCAGATAAATCATCATTTACTTAGAAATCATTCCCTGTATCCCAGAATTGAGGGTCAATGCCTCTTCTCTAAAGTCTCATATCACTCTACTCATATTTATATCATAGCACTTACCAAATATTAGAATGATCTATTTTTATATCTCCTTGAAATGATATGATGTTTTTTCTGCATGTTACAGAAAGTCCAACTCAAACTGGAATATATGAGTACACATAAGTGAAAAGAGATAATGCAAGTTTAAAGTACAGTTTGATTTAAAGTTTCCTAGATTATTAGGGTTTCATTTTCCTGTGTTTCCCTTGACCCTGTCTTCCTGGCTAACTTAGATTAATGCCTTCATGATATCAAAATGATTTCCACAGTTCCAGCACAAGTTTCTTCACTGATATCTTGATGAAAAGAAAAAATGTCTCTTTCTTTTACAAGCAGACAAAAGCTCCACACTTCCTCTCACTGGATCAGTGAAAGACTGGTGCCCATTCCTAAACCAATCACTGATGCAAAAGAGATAGGAGTGTCATGATTGGCTCAGACTTTATGGCTGGAAAGTTCAAGTCCTTGCAGGATGGTGAAAAGAATAACAGATACTTTGGAGGCCACTGACAACTCTCCTGTTAGACTAGGCTCCTAATGGTCATGCGTTTCCTGCCATATTCATCTACGGGTTCCCAACATGTAGCACAGTGTTTGATACCCACATGGTAGATAATCAACACACATCTGCTTAGCTGATGAGAATTGAGTCTGCCTGGAACTGAAAATCACATTCTATATCCACGCTTCCCTCTCCACTTTAGCTCTGAAGTGCTACCACCATGCTGCCTACCTCCTGCAGCTGCTTCTCAACCTTCTTGTAAATGAATCCTTCTGCCTAAAATGGGTTTCCATTTGTCTTAGACTAGGTTACATTTTCTCAGTCAAAATTCAACTTAACCCGTCCCCTTCCAATCCCAGAAAGATCTGCCTGTTTAGAGGTACTCTGAGACTTCCCTTACAACTGGAAAATTCTGTGATAAATGCAAGAAGCTATCACCAGAAATGATGGAAACATCAAAAGAGAATGTTTTGCCAGTTAGTCCCTTTTTATTAAATATTCCCTGAAGGCAGCTACTATGTATCTTTTGATTATTCCTATAAAAGAAAGAGTATAACCAAGTAGAAAGAGACTAGACTTTGGAAACAGGTCTGGGTCAAATTCTGGTACCACTACTTCTTCACTCTATGAAATGTTGGCCAAATGATTTAATCTCTCTGAGCTCAGATTCCTCCTGTATAAACGGGAATAATAATCTCCACCTCCCAGGGTTATAAGAGTTACATAAAATGAACCGTGTAACGTGGCTGGGACAGTTTATGGCCAAATTGTTACACTCCCTTCCTCCCCTTGCAGCATCCAGACTATATTACTGGTAGGCCTAATGTTTTTGGTTCCATAATTCCCATCTTCAGGTGATCTAGGCTGTTGAATAAGTTCACTGTTGCTGGAGAAGCTCTTTTGAAAACTGCTCTGACCTCAGTGTCTAATCACAGAAACTCGAGGCTTCTTAGTAAACTTTGATATCTTGTCTCCAAAAAACATAATTATCTGCCTACCTTGGCATGCCCTGGCTTTGTTTGCCTGGTGAAGCAGAAAATAAATGGCTTGCCAGCGGTGGTCATGATGCAGACCTAGATATTAAATAAGATGGGTGTGAAAGTCAGGATCGCTGTGGATTCAAAGAAGCCTTAAGTATTCTCAGAGTTCCCTTAACTCTGGGCTTCCACACATGCTGCCTCTGTGATATAAAACTCACCCTCCTCTCCTATTTCCAAAAATAAACCCTATTGAGAATGTGTGCCAGGAAGAGAAGTTGTCTGTAGACCTTCAGATTTATCCTTGGACATCCCTGTTTATAAAACCCTACACAGGGCTAGTGTCTGGTATTCCTTCAGATATTTATGCCTTCTTTTGGTTTCTCTCTATAAATTCTCCTTCTCCTTTCCTAGTTTTCGCTCTACTTTCCTTCTGGGCACAAAACAAAATTCCTCTTACTATCTCACTCAGGGCATTTTATCATCAACTTTTATGGTTTTGACCACTAGTCCTCATTCTACCCTGTAGAGCTCATCACAAAATTTTATCCAACAAAGATGGTTCCCTCTTTCAGAGGAATTTTAATTTTAGCGACGATAATCATTATTAACATATGTATTTCATCTATCAATGTGATTAGATTTTATTCCTTGTGAAAAAAAATTACAGAAAGGGCCACACCATGGAAAGGACTGCAAATGTTTCAAAATCCCAGTGATTAAAAAAGCCAATGGCATTATTTGACACCTGAATGGAAGAAGACAGATATATAAGTGTTCCTTGCAAATGGATTTCTAGCAGGGGAAAAGAGATCTGGCAGTTCCTAGAGACAATGGTCTTTAGCCACCCGCTAAGACTAGGTTCTGAAGCCAGGCTGGATTAAATCTTCAATCTGCTCCTTACTAACTGTGGGAATTTGGGCAAATTTTTAAACTGTCTGTGCTTTAATTTTCTAACCTGCAAATATTGATAACAAGAATACCCATCTCAAAGGGTTTTTTGGAAAGTTAAATGAATTAGCACCTTTATATATGCGCAGTATGTACTCCAACAATGGCTGCTGGTTGAAGTAAATCAGGGATCAAAAAGTCATGATGTGGTCATGATGAAGACCTGGATAAGATGGATGTGAAAGTCAGAATTGCTGTGGATTCTAAGAACCCTTAGGTATTATTCTCAGGGTTCCCTTAACTCTGAGATATAAAACTCGGCTTCATCTCTTATTTCCAGAAATAAACCTTGCTGAAACTGTGTGCCAGGGAAGAGAAGTTGTGCATCTTGTGGGAGCCAATGAAAGAAAATCATTGTCCCAATGTGCCATTTTCTCTCTCTTCATGCAGATTTCTTTCTTTTGGTAAATACAACTGCCAAAAGCTCAGCTCTTTAAAGTTTTACACCTCTCCATTTCCATGAGAAGAACAACCAGAAGACTTGTGTCATCTTTCAGGGACATAATCCTTCAAAGTTTCACACTCTGGGTATGTGTGCAGATTACTGAGACAGGAAAACATGACATATATCTCCAGGATTTTTAAGTAATTTTATATGAAGTTGTTTCCTTCATATAAATGGAATGCAGATCCACTGTAGAAAGTCTAGAATATGTAGATAATAAGCAAAAGAAGAAAATAACAGTTATATCCCGTGCCAGCACCCAGAAATAACAACTGTTAATATTTCATTGCAAATGCCTTTGATCTTTCAAGTGTATATGTGTACCTGAGTATATAGCTTTTTTAAAAAAAATGGAGTGGTACAGTGCATGCAGGTTATCTTTTTGCATCTCAAGTGCACAGAGTTGAGTTAGCAGTGCTACTTGATTCATGGCATACCATATTTTCAGCTCTTTCAAGGGACTCTTGTGGATTTTTCCCCTCCTTGTTTTCAAATTTCACATCTGTTCCCTACCCACTAATGCAAAAATGCCAATACATTTGATATATTTTTAAGATATACTATTCTTTTGAGTGTGGATATATATGTAATCCATACAAATGATATTGTGCTCTAAGACCTCATCGTTTTTCATTTTTATTCAACACTGCTTCTGAAATCTAACCATGTTACTATGTGTACATCTAGCTCAAGGTTCTATTTGATGCCTAGCATTCCATCACATTTTACTTACCTACTACCCTAGTCAAATACATGTGGGTTGCCTCATATAAATAACTGGGAAGAATTTATCTGCTTTAGACCAAAGATGGAGCTTCCTGGATCATAGAGCAGGTGAGGGCCTCCTTTCACTCCATGTTGCCAGATTGTAGCCCAGATGGGGAAACCATTGTCTACTCTCTGCAGAGTGCATGGCATTATCCAGATTTCTAATTTTGGCCAATCTGATGGATGTAAAGTTGTATCTGACTGTTTTAATGTGCATTTTCTGATAATCAGGGACTTTGAGCATAGTTTCATACTCCTTAGCCAGTTACATTTCTCATTTTGAGAGAAACCTGTTTAAATCCTTAGATTTGGAGGCAGGAGTGGGGATGTGGCAGGGGCAGGGAAGGTGGTCATGCCTTTTTTTTCTGTTTATAGCAGTCCTCACTTGTCTGTGGGAGATATGTTCCAAGACCCCCCAGTGGAGGCCTAAAACCACAGAGAATATCAAACCCTATGTTTGTTCCTCAGAATACCTACCTATAATAAAGTTAATTTATAAGTTTGGCATAGTAAAAGATTAACAACAACTAATATAATAGGACAATTATAGCAATATACTATAATAAAAGTAATGTGAATCTCTCCCTCTCTCTCTCTGAAAATATCTTATTTTACTGTACCTACTGTACCAAGGATAACTGCAACCATGGAAAACAAGGCCTCAGATAATGGGAGACTAACTACTGGTATTTGTCTGATTTTCTTGTGATTCAAGATACCTACTTTAAGGTTTTCTGGCCTATATTTTGACAATCTGTCATCTTTGTGTTAACTTTCTTTCTTCAGTTCCTTTGCCAAATGTAAATTCTTAATTTCTCTTTTATCCATACAGTTTTATTATTTACACTTATGGGGCCAAGCCTGTAATTCCAGAACTTTGGGAGGCCAAGGAGGGTGGATCACTTGAGCATAGGAGTTTGAGACTAGCCTGAACAACATGATGAAACACTGTCTCTACAAAAAAATACAGAAGTTAGCCATGGTTTGGTGGCATGTGCCTGTGGTCCCAGCTTCTAGGGAGGCTGAGGTGGGAGGATAACCTGAGCCCAGGGAGGTCAAGGCTTCAGTGAGGCATGATTGTGCCACTGTACTCCAGCTTAGGCAACAGAGTGAGACCCAGTCTCCAAATAAATAAATACACATATTGCATATATCACTCAAATATCATTGTTTTGTTTTGTGTGTTGGAGGAATATTAGTAAAACCTGGTTTATTTATTGCAGAATTTCTTATAACTGGAATGTTTATATACATTGAAGCTATTTAAATTATTTTTAGAGTACTTTGTTGATACCATACCATTTGATTTTTATGAAAACTTTGAAGAGTAGGTGAGCAGGTATCCCCATTTCATGGATGAGGAAACTGATTTGACTCAGATTTCATGACCTGCCCAGATTCACAGAGCTCATCCGTTGCCATGCCACAACAAACAGGCAAATCCCTTGTTCCCTAGGCCAGCAGTATGCTTATCAAGAGTTGGGATTATTTCCAAAAAGGTATAATCATCTTAAACTTCTCCATGAAAAAGTCACTTACCACTTAAGAAGAGAGTCACATCAAAATGTTTGTTTTGATAAGTATGGATTGACTTACTACATTGGGCTAAGAAGTAAGCTCAATGGTCTTAAAAGAGGCAGAGGTGTTAGTCTGCTAAAAGGCAACTCATCTCTTTGAACACTGTTGGGGGAAATAAGTTTTTTTAATGAGTCCTGTTCTGAAAGTGATGAGTACAGATAATTTATGGTTTTCAAGGTAAGCCATTTTCTACACCTACCCTCAGATTACACAGATAGAATCAACCATTGGGCCAAGAAGAACAGAAACTTGAGTATGAAGAATGGGAAGTAAGAAGAAGTTTCTAATCACTCTCGCATCAGGAAATGTCCTCCCGGAAAATGAGTATGTAGTTAACTTTGACCTCGGTGCAGACCATAAAGACAGATGGGAGAGAAATATTGGACTCTGGTCCCTAAAATCAATGAATACTATCCCAGGGATGGCACTAATGAGCTGGGGGTCAGGTGGTTGTTTGTAGGGGAAGGTAAAGCCGAGCTCTTGGCTCCTGCTGGTAAAGGAAAAGGTGATTGAATGATGGGGTGATAGAGGGCTCATTCTTCAGTGTAATCTTAATTACATTACAAAATGCTGTTCATCAGCATTTTGTGGACAAGGAGAAAAAAGCTCAGTCAACTGCTGGTTGACTCTTTAATCTTGGCTTGTCCTTCAGCACCACGGGCAATCGCAAGCAAGACCTGTGTTCTCTGACTGAGCATGCCTCCCTCGTAAAAAAATTCCTTTTGCATAATCCAATTGAGCAACGCTTGTAGTCGGCACTTTAAGAAGAATCAGTATTTTAAATATTTGCCAAATGAGCTCAAAAGATTATAAAAACAATAATTATAGCTTCCATTTACTGACTACATACTAGGTGCCAAGCATTGTGTTTAACAAGCACCATTTCAATTACTCAGGGGTAAAAACCCTAGGGTACAAATACCGTTATTACCTCCATTTTGCAGATGAGGAAATTGAGGCTTAGAGATGTGGAATGAGTTGCCCGAGGTTACAAAGCTAATAAGTGGCAAAACCAGAATGCAAATCCAGAACTGTCTGACTCCAAAAATGAATTTCTGTATTCTTAAATTTCGTATGAGTTATCCACTGCTGCTTAACAAAGTATTCAAAAATTTAGCCACTTAAAACAACAAACGTTATTATATCTCATGGTTTCTGAGAATCACAAATCTAGGAGTGGCTTAACTGGGTGTTTCTGATGCAGTCTTTCTTGACGTTGCAGTCAATGTGTCAATCAGGGCTGCAGTCATCTGAAGACTCCACCAGAGCTAGAATATTTGCTTCCAACATCACTCACGTGGCTGTTGGCAAGAAGCGTTAGCTCCTCATCATGTGGGCTTCTCTACAGGGCTGCTGAGTTTCATCTATAAATAAAGATATCCTACAGGGATTTTAATGAGGATCACCTGAGATAACCTATGAGCTAGTGAGAGGTAAGCTGAAGCAGGCTGCACAAATTTTGGATAATATTATTAATGAATTTATTGCCATCTTGCCTAGGATATTCAGGAATATGGAGATATCCCTGACTCTTCCAAAAGAATGACCAAGATCATGCCTAATTACCTCCATGTCCTGGGAAAGCCCCGCTCTAATGGAGATGGCATCTTCTCCAGGGCTCTATAGGGTGGAGAAGATGAAGAAACCTGCACACAGCCCCCATGAAGATTCCAGTGTTGTGGCTGGGAATCTCTGTCTCCCTTTATGTTGGCTACATGAAAAACGAGTGTTTGCTTACAGAGACCTGGTGGCCATTAGAAGGTGAGCACCCAAACCCTTTGGTATCCTAGCCCACATATCGAGATCCCAACCCTGGATGGGAAGAACAAATGGCCTGGGTAGAAAATAAATCCAAGGCTAGCCTAAGAGCAGAGTATGATGGAAAGTCTTTGGTGTAAGAAAAACCCATCTGTGCTCATATTTGCTGGGAGGAAACTGGTGCCCATTAAGGTTGTGTAACCTGTAGAACAAAATATTTTGTATGTAAAGCACCTAGAAGAGTGTCTGGCACATAATAGGTACTCAGTAATAGAAGAGTCTTGGTAGTTTTGTTATTATTGTCATCATTCCAACTTCATATGGCTGTTTGAGGATTACTATATGCAATTATTTGTTTAAAATCTTATCGTTCATTAGATTGTAAATTCCATGAGAACAGGAACCTTGTATATCTGTCCTATTTACTACTATATTCCTAGTGCCTAACAAAGAGAAGATACTCAGCAAATATTACATGTATGAATATATCTAAATGTAGAGCTTTGTATGTACTAGGTGATCCATGGTTGATAATTATCAGCATTATAATCATCACCATACCATTCCCATTACCATCATCATCATCATCACCACCACCACCATCATCCCCATCCTCACGGCATAAGAATACCCTGGTGTGATAATTCAACAGTGTTCTCAGTGTATGACAATGAGACTTAATTTCTTTTCCACTTCAGGTACTTCTGGTTCACAGAAGAATCTGGGTGTTTTCTTTTTTTCCATGGTAAAAAAAGACCTGCTCCACCATATTGGTATAATGTTGTTATGGCTTGAGGAAAAAAATTGTATTCCTAAAAAATCTTAACAAGCCCCGTAATCAGATTCAACACAAATCTCTTGGAGTGATAGTCCACTGGTGTTGAATCCCATCTTCACTATTTTCTTTGTGGCCTTGGAAGAGTTACCAAACCTGTCTGGATCTTCATGGCCTCATTTCTAAAAGGACAAAAGTAAAAACTAACCAAAATACCGATAAGGCTATTGTAAAGAAATAACAGATGCTTTTTGTCTAATCTCTTGCATATGTCCTTTCCATGGTAGATGTTCAAAAATATTTATAGAATGAATGTGTTGACTAGATGAATGATATAATTTATGTCTATAGCTTCACTACTCATTCCAACAGCTGAGTCAGCACAAGGGATAGCCTTTGAAATTCTAGGGAACTCTGAAGGGTTGGAAGATGTAAGTTCCAGGACTCGCTGTGACTTTGGGCAAGTCCTGAGATATGATTCAGGGTCTCAAGGGTCTTATCCACATAATAGGAGGAAATTCTGTTTGCACAACAATGAGAATGCACTTACTGCCACTAAACTGTACGCTTAAAAATGATTACAATGATAAATTTTAATTGATTTTATCACAAAGAGGAAAATTCTGGCTAGCTAGAGTACTAGCTTTCTGGATACTAAGACTTGAGACCAAAAATATTGGCTATCATGTATAATCCCTTACTTATGCCAAACACTGGTAAAATGTCAGATGCATGATCTCACGTAATCCTCTCAGTGGTCCTGTGAGTGAGATATTATTACTACCCCCATTTTATAGATGAGGAAACAGAAGCTTAATGAAGTATTTCTAGAGCTGGAGTTTAAAGCCATGTGTGTCTCTTTGGAGAGCTCTTGTGCTTTCCTACTTAATATTCTGAAGTTCTTTTTGTTTGTTTGTTTGTTTTGTTTTGTTTTTGACAAATAACCAAATCACAAATGTAGGCAGCTCAAATCTTGGTCACATGAGCTTTGATAGAGAAGGTGGTATGGAGACCTGATACAGTTTGAGAAAGGCCTTGTTTGCTTCCATTCTTTGAAGCTCCCAGTGCATTGGAACAGAGGGAGAAAAGGAAGGAGGAGATGGAAGAGAGGCAACAGCAGAAAACAGTGCCAAGATGCAGTTACCAATATATTTCTGAATTTTTTTAATGTTTACATTTGATTCTTATATTTGCATGATTTTAATGACAAAAAATACTTTATTGGGCAAAGACATCGAAAGTCCCAATCAAGGTCCTACAAGATTAGAAAGCCTGAGCTAATGGCTTTCCAGCCTTCTGCTTCCAGCTTCCCACCTTCCAATTCCTCTCATAGTAAGAGGCCCTGGGTGGCATTGTGATATAACCTCAGCTGGCTCTTGGCATTCCCATAGACAGGGCTTCCAGGCTTCTCTTCTTACAGCTGGAGAAAGGAACAGCAAATCCAAGACTCTCATCATATTATTGGTTTGACAACACATAGCTATTAGGACCACAACCCAGGAAGGGTTGCTCCTTCGAATCTCCTCCCATGGACTTGACTGATTCTTAAAATAGTTGCAGTAGTCATAGTTATAACAATAACAGCAGCTGATACATAGAGGGCTGATAAATATGCTCTACGTAACTCATTAGTGTATCCCAACAATTAGGTAAGGTAGGTACAATCATTAGTCATTTTTTTCCATCTTTTTTCTCTAAGAGACAGGGACACCTAGAGTAATTTATCCAAGGTTACAAAATTTTTAAGACATGGAGGTGGAATGTAATCATGGACAATGTCAACCATTTATGGAGCATTTACAGTGAGATTGTTGCAAGGATTGAATGGAATAATTAACCATCTAACCCAGACCCTCACACCAATCCTGTGGACATGGTATCATAACCACCATCCTCAACTTACAGATGGGAAAGGCAAGACTTAAGGAAGTCAAAGAACTGGCTGCTATTACACAGTTCAGAGGTGGCAGAGCCATGGGGTCAGTCTTGTGCCAAAGCACAAACTATGTCCCTTCTGCCCTTTGGTCTTCTCAGGGCTGATTAGAAAACGAGAAGGTAGATTTCCAACTTTTTGCAGCATGACTTTACCTGGTCTCCTTAATAGTGCTGTGCTGCGAGTTTCTGTTGTTTCTGTTTTCATCCAAATAAAGCATAAGAGAAAGTTCTAGCCTCCTAAAGCATAACATCACATCTTAAGGGCCAAATTTGATAGTAAAATATATTGTTCTATTCAGTCTCCATATCAAATTTCTTACAGAAGATGGATGTCATTTGTGCTGCCTTTTGTAGGCACAAGTTGCAATTGCTTTTCAGCAATCATTTCTTATAACAGTGCAGAACAATTCCAGCCAGCCCAGGCGAGGTTTTTTTCATAATTCTGTAATAATCCATTATTTTATATTTATTCCATCAGTTTCAACAGTTCACAAGAACATCTATAATCTTAGATCCAGTAATCAACTGTTCCTGAATTGCCCCGTCCTAAATTTAGGCCTCACACTTGGTAATTTAGCTAGAGAGTTTCATTGGTGAGTGCCACTCTTTCACGGTTGAGGCAAAGTGCTACTATTTGGGCTGTATTTAATTCTTATTATTTAGCAAGTTGAACTGTATACCACGGAGTTTAATAATGCAGGGTGTAATTGCTCTAATGCTATGAAGGCACATGGCTGCTGACTTCCTCAGTCTTCACTAGGTCTCGCTGGCAAATGAGATGTTGCTGCTCAGTGAGGCTTCTCTGCTTCAATATTTTAAGAAAACAAATATCGTTGCAGTGTGGCATTTGTAGAAGAATCTGTTAAAGGGATGAAGTAGTCACAAGCCAGAGCTACTCATAACTGCGAATATTCATTGATTGAGGAATTCCTGAGTGCTTGACAATGTATGTCAGCTTATTTAATCTCACAACAACCATAGAAGGTGGGTCCTATTACTACCTCATTTAAGAGGCTTAAAGAGATTAGTTTATAGCATATCACATAGTCCGTGGCAGAGAATCCCTCTCCAGGATCAAACGTTTGCAAATACTATTGCGTTGTCTTCCCAGGACTACTTTCAGTTCTTTTTGCAGAGCATTAAGGAAAGAATGAGAGAGACAGAAAGCTCCACACATTCTTATGAAGAATAAAGAAAGTCCCAAGTGAGCTGTGAATACTGGATGTTTATTTGCCTGTTTCCCAGGTGGACTGTCATGACACTAATCACCAGTCATGGTGGTCCTTGTTTCTTTTGCCCCTTCCACTCTTCAAATATGATCTCAACAACTGAGAACAAAATGAATTTCACTCTGAAGTATAAAGTATCTTATTGAAGCTTTATCTATTCCCACTGCTAAGATCTCTTTCACTTTGTAGTAAGATTGACATTTGATTGCATGATGAAAACGACTCCTCCTTTATCAAAATGTTTAAGCTTTGAGGGCACCAGTATACATGTTTTTAAAAATAGACTTCTCATGCTTGTAATCCCAGCACTTTGGGAGGCCAAGGTGGGCGGATCACAAGGTCAAGAGATCGAGACCATCCTGGTCAACATGGTGAAACCCCATCTCTACTAAAAATACAAAAATTAGCTGGGCATAGTGGCACATGCCTGTAGTCCCAGTTACTTCAGAGGCTGAGGCAGGAGAATCACTTGAACCCGTGAGGCAGAAGTTGCAGTGAGCTGAGATCGCGCCACTGCACTCCAGCCTGGCGACAGAGCAAGACTCCGTCTAAAAAAAAAAAAGACTTATAATAATCATATGTATTTAAAGACCATATAAATGTATGTTATTTGTTAATGGACTGAGAATGGCATCTTACCCTAAATTTGAGGTTTGAGATTTACACATCTGAAACAACAGAGCAGATTTCAAGAAAAATGACAATAGAATTGACAGTTTATTTGGATTATACCTTCTGATTACCAAGAAGTGGATAAAAATTCTAAAATGTAACATACTTACCTAAACATAACTTGGAATTCATCAGCCAAACAATGAACATTTTGAGAGTACTTATGTAAGAAAAAGTGGATAAAAATCAATTCTGCTTCTAAAAATATTTAGAAATCCAAAAAACTTGGCCATAGCTGCTAAGAAATTATTCATTTTTAATGTTTCATTTTATAGAAATAATTAAATTTTATTATGACTTACTTATCTCTAAAAAACAACAAAAAATAATCACTATATATAATTTGTATTATTTATTGCTTCCTTCAATAAGTATTTCTTTTTTTTTTTTTTTTTTTGAGATGGAGTCTTACTCTGTCACCTAGGTGGGAGTACAGTGGCATGATCTTGTCTCACTGCAACCTCTGTCTCCTGGGTTCAAGTGATTCTCCTACCTCAGCCTCCCAAGTAGCTGGGACTATAGCCACCTGCCACCATGCCTGGCTAATTTTTGTATTGTTCAGTAGAGACGGGGTTTCACCATGTTGGCCAGGCAAGTCTTGAACTCCTGACCTCAAGTGATCCATCCACCTTAGCCTCCCAAAGTGAATAAATATTACTCAAATGCCACATCAGGAAGACAGCAGCAAGTGAGATGCAGTAGCTGAGTACATTCCACTGGGGAAGACAAGTTCTAAACGCAAAACCAAATCAGTATGTGTAATTTCAGATGATGATAAATATTATGACAAACATAAAGCAAAGTTAGGAAATAGACAATGCCTTCTTCACGGAGAAAAGTAGTCAAGGAAGGCCTTTTAGGGAGGTAGAATCCAAGCAGAGACTAACAAATGAGAAAGAGTGTTTTAATCTTTTTCATGTAGTCTTCACCAAAAAACATCGAGAAACCACCAGTCTTATCTAAAGGAAAATAATTCTCCCCTAATTTCTGCCTTGCCATAGTTTTTCTAGTTTGTCTTTCTTTGGAAAACAATTCTCTAAGATAAAAAGATCTCAGTTCATCTTTGCTTTAACATTACTCCCAAAGTGAGGCCAAACCACTTCATTTGTCCCAAAGGTGAGCCAAACTTGAGCAGCTCTACTGTGGGAACCAGTTCTACTCACAACTAGCTGGCAATCTCTGTTTTTGAAGGCTGCTATTTGAGTGGAGCTACCCCATCCTTTGGACTCGTCAGAGACCCCTGTTCTCATGGGAAACAACTTACCATTTCACAAATCTACATGATTCCCTAACCCAGCTGTTTTACCAGAATGATAAAAGTGCTATGTGGGCCTTTCCCGTTCTCCAGACTGGGAGTGAGGAGTTCATATGCTAACCTAGAAATAATACCTTGTGCTGCCATCTGGGGCTTCACAACCTCTTTTCCCAGCCTTTAGGGAAAGGAAGAGAAGGCAAGGAGATGCCATTGGATGGGATTCTCCTAAAAGCCAGACACTATCCCAAGCACCTGATACCCTTTATTTTATATAATCTACCTGGGAGCTCAGGAATGTCCTCATTTGACAGGTGAGAGAAAACTGAGGCCCATAGTGCTTAAACCACTTCTTTTAAGTTACCCAGTTCATAAGAGGTAGACCTGAGATTTTATCCCATTTCAGGTTCCAAAACTATCTCTCTTCTTTCTACTACAGAGGTCCGGGAAGATGTCAATTACTCTTGAATTCCAAATAATATATGGAACTCTCCACTGCTCAGCATATCCAAAAACCTACCTAATTGTCATGGTCAGTGCCTTGCATGTGGGACATCAAAGCCACAAGTTAAAGTCTCAGCCAAAGAAAGTTACAGTTTCTAGAAATATAATTTGCAATAGGAGAAGATATTTCAGGCAGTAAACTGACTGCCTTAACTGTGGGTGCCAAAACCCTATGGGGGATTTATCGAGAAGTTGAAATAAGAAACAAGACAAATACATTTAGACTTCACTGAATTCCTCACAGTTTGGGAGGAAGAAAAATATTATTCTCTGGAAATGGAAAAAAAATAGATTCATTCCTCTCTGCTATTACATGGGTCCAGCTGAGCAATAACGCACTGCGAAGCCAAATGCTCTGATCGGTTTCTCTGAGCTGTTATTAAAGTTTGCAAAATATTGCTCAGACTCTTTCTGGCAGAGTTTCAATATTGTCTATTTAAACTGGAATTGGGCTGGTACCGTTCATTTCTGTTAAACCTGCCAAAGCTGGTGGTCCCACTGCACAAATCTCCCGGCGCCACAGCCTTCATCCTGCAAGGCTGGCAACACCCTGAGAGCCTACACCCTCTGTTGGCTTTCTGATGTGACTCAGGTCAAGAATGACTGAATCAACCTTCCTCCCCTTTCTCTTTGCCTCCCTTTCTCACCCTCAGCACACCACACACATACACACACACACGTGCACATGCACACGCTGGCCCTTCACTTGCAGGAGGAAAGAAAGGAGCTATGCAGAACAGTGCATCTGTCTGGGAAGCTGTTAACTCTGCTAAAGCTGGAGACTCTCAGCCTGGTGTTCTAATAAGGACATGAGAACTCTTTTCCTCTGCTGATATAGCAGATGCTATTACCCTCCAACAATCTCCCTTACCATTCCCCAACTTTGCCCTCTACCCTCACTTCAGCCCAGCTGAACCTGTTCCATGTCCTCAAATACCCCATGTTCTTTCTTGCCCTGGGCTTTACTTCTGCTGATCCTCTGATGGGAATACATTTCCTCTCTCCCCTTCTGGTAAACTCCAGTTTACCCTCTAGGTTGCAACTTGGGCAACATCCCTCTGATCCCCCAGGATGATTTAGATGCCCCTGTTATGTGTTTCTATGGGGAGCTTAAGCTTATCTCATCTAATCACAACCTTGATTTTAAGTAAATGGTCTCCTGAACACAACTACCAGCTCTGAGACTCAGGAGGAGGCCTGTCTTATCCTCCTCATGTAGAACAGTGGGGTAAATGCTGTAACAGAGGGACCAAAAAGATATATGAAAGCTCCAATACACTATACTTTTATTTCTTGCACAGATAACATTACGAGGCAAGTGAACAGGTAGGCAGGATGGTCTGAACTTCTGCCATCATCAATAAGTGGCTTTCAAAGTCTTCCTAAAGACTTCTCCATTCAATCCAGCTGGAAAGTAAGAGAGTATGAAGGAGTGCCTTGCAGAAGGCTTTTTTTTTTAGACCAGTACTAGAAGTGTGTACATCACTGTTGTTCACACCACATTCTCATGGCAAGAACTCAATCACATGGCCATACCAAATTGCAAGCGATGCTGGGGCATGTAGCATCTGGCAACTACTCCTAGTAACAGGTAGGCAGAAGGAGGATCATAAATTTTGGTGGACAGGTAGCCTCTTTGCTACATCCTTCTATCCCCAGTGCCTAACACACAATAGCCAAATAATAAATAGTTGCTAAATAAATCAATAAAGAGTTTAAAAAAACTTAGGGCATAAAACATCACCTTAATATACTCCAAGCTGTGATATAGGACTATATTCTCACAACTGCTTTGAATAAAAAACTGCAAACTACCAAAGGTCAGACAGGCAGTAAAAATCTCAATTTCCTTAGCCACTTTTATTGTTCACTAGTTGAATGACAGTGCCTGGCACAATACCCAGGATATAGGTTCTGTTCAATGAATATGGGTCGAATGAATGAATTATTGGAAATCATAGGTTATTGAGATTAGAAGTGACCTGAACATAACCATGGTTTTATTATGCTTGCCAAGTGATCTGTCAGTTCCCCCTTCCTAGGAAGTGCATCACTCCCAGAGTTAGCACCTGCCATCTTAGGTCAGCCCTGACTCTAGGAAACTCCTTTCTTCCTTTGATCTAAAGCCTGGCTCCCTGCTGTAGCACAGAGTTGAAAGAAAGAAATTCAAATATTTTATCATCTGCTCTGTGCCAGGCATTGTCCTGGGTGCATTTATGTTATTTCACTTATTCCCCATAACAACTCAGAGAAGGAAATTACTGCTGTGGCTCAGTCCACCCTCTTCCCTGCCTGGATTGCTGCCTTATTATTAATAACCTTCTAATTGTGCTCCTTGCTTTCACTGTTGCCCTCTTATAAGAAGTCTGAACCTAAGATTATCTTTTTAAATTGTAAATCAAAAGTCATCACTTCCCTGCTTAAAACCCCACACTGGCTTTCCATTGCACTTGGAATAAAATCCAAATTTTTTGTCGTCACCCACAAGCCCACTTGATTGGGTTCCTTCCTGCCCCTCTGATTTGGTCTCAGCCACTCTCCTGCTCGCTCACTGTGCTGCAGGCACACCAGCCTTCTTTCCTTTCTTGAATACCTCAAGTTTATTTGCACTCCAGGGCCTTTCCACTTGCTATT
This sequence comes from Pan troglodytes, assembly GCF_028858775.2. Classification (NCBI taxonomy): domain Eukaryota; kingdom Metazoa; phylum Chordata; class Mammalia; order Primates; family Hominidae; genus Pan; species Pan troglodytes. Next base: position 128,546,164 of record NC_072405.2, on the reverse strand, counting down.
TTCTCTGCCTGGAGCCCTCTGCCCCCAATTCTTTCTTGGGCTGATTCCTTGTTGCCATTCAGTTTTCAGTATAAATGCATTTTTCTCGGTGAAACCTCTGATCGTAGAATGTAGAGTAGTTCTCCAGTCTCAACTTGTCCTTCTGTCCCTATAGGTCACACAAATTGTGTGTTCTCCAAAGGAGCTCAAACCTGACTGCATACATCAGACCCACCAGGGAAGCTTCCAAGAAACGTCATTATCCAGGAAGCTTCCCTAGCAATTCTGATTTCATATGTCCTCTGGATTGTTTAGGAATCAGTAGTTGGAATAGCTCTCCTAAATGATCCTGATGTGTAGCCAGTCTAGAAAACCATGAGTCCAATATTTCTGTCTGGGATAGAATCCCGCTTCAATATCTGATTAGCTCTACACCTTGGGCAAGCCATTTAGCCTGTTTAATCCTCATATCTAAAATTGTGACAAGAATAGTATCTATGTCACAGGTTTATTGTGAGCACTGGAGGAGAATTTCAAGTGAAACGCTTAGCATGGTGCCTGGCCCACAGCAAGCCCTCATTAAACGTTGGCTCCTATTATCATTGTTACCCTCCTACTCCTTTTACTCCCTCTCCTCCTTCTCCTTGGCAGCTTTTCAGGGATGTCAAGGCAACCATCACAAAATACCTCTCTTCCAGGCCAGTAACACTCAGTTTTCTTTTTTTTAATCCTTTTCCACATGGCAGATTCATATTTCTTCTCTCATAGACAGATCACATCCCAGGAGGAGGTGTTGTATTTCTGCACCCCAGAACTCATAAGGGTTGAAGCCTCTGATGCAATAAATGTAGATAATTGGGCTCCAGCTCTGAACTTCGGATGGCACTCATTACTGGCCCTGGTAGGGCAGCCGTGTGTGGCCTCTCATTCCGGGGAAGTCTTCTTATAGGGGAACTCTATGTGAGAGTGTCTGTAATGAAGGGGGAGACTGGAGAGAGAGTATGGGAGTTTGTTTCCTGAATGCTTTTCATCCTGACATGCTTAGTTGAGAGTCAGAGCCCAGCCCACATTAACTCATTGAGTTCCTGGAGTTTGTTGTAGATTTTCAGCCTTTTTCATTATAGTCAACACCATAGGAGCCAAAATAATGAAAATAGTGTTTGATGAAGTGGGAAAAGCAGGTCTCAATGTCCATAGTGAAGTTAGAAAGGAGAAGGAGAGAAGGCTAAATGTAAAAAGCAAAGTGCACATTAGTTAGTAATAAGGCATACTGTGGACTTGGGGGGACATGTAAATAAGTCAGGGAGAAAGAATTCTAGACATTGTACAGGAGATACAATTTTCCTAAGTCTTCTTTCTTTTTTTATTGCTGTTTATCTTGCAAAGGCAAGATAAATAAGTTTGATTTTTTTATTTATTTATATATTTTAAATTTTTATTATTTTATTTTTACATAAGTTATTTGGGTACAGGTGGTATTTGGTTACATGAGTAAGTTATTTGGTGGTGATTTGTGATTTTGGCGCACCCATCACCCAAGCAGTATACACTGCACCATATTTGTAGTCTTTTATCCCTCGCCCCCCTCCCACTCTTCCCTTCAAGTCCCTAAAGTCCATTGCATCATTCTTATGCCTTTGCGTTCTCATAGCTTAGCTCCCACATATCAGTGAGAATATACGATGTTTGGTTTTCCATTTCCATACTTCACTTAGAATAATAGTCTCCAGTCTCATCCAGGTCACCGCAAATGCTGTTAATTAATTCCTTTTTATGGCAGAGTAGTATTCCATCGTACATATGTACCACAGTTTCCTTATCCACTCATTGACTGATGGGCATTTGTATTGGTTCCACGATTTAGCAATTGTGAATTGTGCTGCTATAAACATGCATGTGCAAGTATCTTTTTCGAATAATGACTTTTCTTCCTCTGGGTAGATACCCAGTAGTGGGATTGCTGGATCAAATAGTAGTTCTATTTTTAGTTCTTTAAGGAATCTCCACACTGTTTTCCATAATGGCTATACTAGTTTACATTCCCACCAGCAGTGTAGAAGTGTTCCCTGATCACTGCATCCAAGCCAACATCTACTGTTTTTTGATTTTTTGATTATGGCCATTCTTGCAAGAGTAAGGTGGTATTGCATTGTGGTTTTGATTTGCATTTCCCTGATCATGAGTAATGTTGAGCATTTTTTCATATGTTTATTGGCCATTTGTGTATCTTCTTTTGAGAATTGTCTATTCATGTCCTTAGCCCACTTTTTGATGGAATTGTTTGTTTTTCTTTTTCTTACTGACTTGTTTGAGTTTGTTGTAAATCCTGGATATTAGTCCTTTGTCAGATGTATAGATTGTGAAGATCTTCTCCTACTCTGTGGGTTTTCTGTTTACTCTGCTGACTGTTCCTTTTGCCATGGAAAAGCTCTTTAGTTTAACTAGGTCCCAGCTATTTATCTTTGTTTTCATTGCATTTGCTTTTGGGTTCTTGGTCATGAAATCCTTGCCTAAGCCAGTATCCACAAGGGTTTTTCCAATGTTATTTTCTAGAATTTTTAGCTTCAGGTCTTAGGTTTAAGTCTTTAATCCATCTTGAGTTGATTTTTATATAAGGTGAGAGATGAGGATCCAGTTTCATTCTCCTACATGTGGCTAACCACTTATCTGAGTACCATTTGTTGAAAAGGGTGTCCTTTCCTCACTTTACGTTTTTGTTTGCTTTGTCAAAGATCAGTTGCCTATAAGCATTTGGGTTTATTTCTGAGTTCTCTATTCTGTACCATTGGTCTATGTGCCTATTTTTATACCAGTAACATGATGTTTTGGTGACAATGGCCTTGTAGTATAGTTTGAAATCAGGTAGTGTGATGTCTCCAGATTTGTTATTTTTGCTTAGTCTTGCTTTGGCTATGTCTAAGTCTTATTCTTAGTCATGGGTCACTTCACTTTCTCTTAAGGTTGAGATCTGCTTTTGTGTGGTGAGGTACATTTGGGGAATGGGGAAGATAGGATCACAGGTAATCATAACATTTTGTATTAGTTAAATATTCTTCAAGCTCTATAACATGTTCAATTACATCCCTATGAGTAAGAAGTAAACCACATAACAATATTCTTGTCTAAGCAATGAGGAAAGTGACTTACCCAGTATCATATTCCATGTTATACCAGGCCAAGTAGGAAAACCCATGTCATCTTTTTTTTTAACTCTCATTTTAGGCTTCTGGGTACATGTGCAGGTTTGTTACATAGGTACACTCGGTCATGAGGGTTTGTTATGTAGATTATTTCATCATCTAGGTACTAAGCCTAGTACTCAATAGTTATTTTTTCTGCTCCTTTCCCTCCTTCCACCCTCCACCCTCAAGTAAGCCCCAATGTCTGTTGTTCCCTTCTTTATGTCCACGAGTTCTCATCATTTGGCTCACACTTATAAGTGAGAAGATGTGATATTTGTTTTTCTGTTCCTGCGTCAGTTTGCTAAGGATAATGGCCTCCAGCTCCATCTATGTTCTCACAAAAGACATGATCTCATTCTGTTTTATGGCTGCACAGTATTTCATGGTGTGTATGTACCACATTTTCTTTATCCAGCCTACCATTGATGGGCATTTAGGTTGATTCCATGTCTCGCTATTGTGAATTGTGCTGCAGTGAACATTCACATGCATGTGTCTTTATGGCAGAATTATTTATATTCTTCTAGGTATATACCCAGTAATTGGACTGCTAGGTTGAATAGTAGCCCTGAAAGCCTATATCCTCTAATTCCTGGTTCAGTGTCCACCCCATCTGATGCTATCAAAGGTTTATGGAATGTTCTACTTATACACCCTCTCACTGTTCCTCAGTTTTCTACACACACACATCCAAAGCTACCATGTTCTTCCAAGCAGCTCTCATCCTAGCCAGATGGCCCCTCTGAAAGTTCTTGACTCCCCCAAGCTGCCTTAGTACCTTCTCTGTGCACCCATGGAACTTTGCTCCTGTCTCAGTTACTACACAGAGTTTACTGGATTCTAATTATTTTTCTTTACAATACTACCTCCTCATTATTACTTTCTCCAGGGCAGGACTATGTATGTACTTATCTTTGTATTACCAGCTTCTTACAAAGTGCACAGCATATAGGGAATCCTCCATAAATGTTTGTTGAATAGTTGGATAAATTGATGGATGGATGGATGGGTGGTCAGATAGTCAGATGGACAGAAGTTCTTTCAGGGTGAGTTTTAAAGAAATATACGAGAAGCCAGCTTGCTATCAAAGGAGGATTTTCTTGACTTTCTGATAAAGATAGGATCCATCTGATGCTTTTGGTTTAGAACTAACACCATAATTACTTATCCATGTTCTGCTAGAAATTTCATTGCTGAAATATGGGTTCGGTATGAGGCTTCAGTACGCCCCAGAAAGAAGTATCTTGTCCCAGGCAATAGTGTAATATGAGTAGCATAGTCTCCAGATGGTGAGAATTTTAATCCTGAGTTATTGAGTGTATGATTTCTTGCTAGCAACTTAGCTTCCTCATTCCTCAGTGTCCTCATGTGTTAAATGGGGACAACATTGGTACCTCGTGTACAAATGGTTTGTGAGGATTAAATGATATAATAAATATAAAACACTTAGTATGCACCAGCACTTCGGACAGTGCCTGACACAGAGTAAGCGCTCAATGTGCCTGAGTCCTTTTGTCTTCCTACTGTGTACATATGCATCTCTGTGACCCAGAAAGTCTAGCTGAGTCAGCTCTGTATCTTGAGACTCAGTTCCTGCAGAGCCTGAGGAGGTGATCGAAGCTGCTCTGGAGACTGAACCAGGTGTAATTCTCTGCATCCTTAGCCAAGTTACTTCCCATTTCTGAGCCTCAATCTCATCATCTGTCCTTGGAGAGCTGCTTTGATGATTTTGTAAGTTCAAGGTCATATGCTGAGTATCCTCGCTGCGCTTGGCCTGTCCCTGCATATGAATTGAACTGTAAGCTCTTTGAAAAGGGGGACTGTTTTATCCTCACCTTTTCACATCTGATCCCAAATTGCTCTTTAGAAGGCCCTTGATAAAGTTTTGCTGAGTTTGAATCAACTTCCCTAAATCGCTTAACATGCTCTTTTGGAGACTTAGTTGAACTCCTGAACGCTAAGCTCCAGAAAGGTACTGGCCCATTAACCCTATTCCCCTGCAAACAGTTAGGAACTTAATGATCCTGCTGCCCCCAGCATGGTACAGAGCTCACCCCCTGCAGATCATTCCCAGATCCTTTCTGGGAGCCAGCCTCCAAAAGCCCTGGCAGCACAACTTTGCTGGCAGCATTTGGGAAGTGAGGCCACGTCCTCTGCAAACTTAATGGAGTGGCCTTTTTTTAGTTTCCAGACAACAGCATTGTATTCAGAGGCAGAAGGCTCTCGTTGGGGTTGTAAGCTTTTTTACACCTGTGCCTACATAGCACAGATGTATAACACATTCAACATAAGGGGAATAAATGAATGAATGAATGGGGCATAGTTTTTTGGTAGTACCAACCTCAAGATGTATAGCATTTAATACAGGAAGAAGTCTAGGGAGAACTACTTTTACTATTTTCTAATAAAAAATGTCTTATCCCCTGAGTAATTTTATGACCTCTATAAGCATAGGGCAGGAGAGGATGCAACAAAAGCTTTTGGTCATTTCAATAAACACTCTCTCCAACTCTCTGCCCTTTTCATGAATTCCCAGTTGAGAAATATCTGTAATAGGTGAGCAATGATAATGTCATTGAATAAAGATTGATGGAAACAGATATAAACCCAAAACGTTTTTAGTGCCAGAAATACTGTTTGCTCAACAATAAGTTACATCAAAGGACTTAAACATTTCCCACAGAGGTCAGCAATTCTGCCAGTGATGTACTGAAATTCACACCTCTGCCAGAAGCGCTCTGTTCCTGGCATGAAACAGAAAAAGTCACATCTGTTAACGTCAGTATCCCAAGGAGGCAATTTTGCCTTTTCTGATTATTGTTCAGGTGCTTTATTCTCCAAAAGCCAGCCTCTGGAAGCTTCTTGGAACATATAAAATTTAAAGCTTTGTTTTAAAATTTATAAATCCCTTTAATTTGTTTTATTTTCTTTTTTTCATTTTTGTAAATCCTTGAACTAAAAATAGAGCCTGTGGCTGTCTGTCCTATGGGAATCTTAGAGGTACTCCTGCTTCAGCAAATATCACCCTTATTCATGTAATTGGCCCCATCCTTAAACAAACCATGTGACCAAAACTACATCTTTGGTTTTATTTGTGATATTAAAATAATATTGTCCGTTGTCATTCCAGTATTTGTTATTTGAGATTCATGATTTTGGAGTCAAGGTATTTGGAATTAGAAAATAAGGATAATAATAGTAACATTTGCATGCCAAGTGGTTTTTCTTTCCTTACTTCATTGAACTCCTACAATTCCTGTGTGATCTGAGGGTACTATTATTTTGTTGTAATGAGGGAAAGGAGTCACTAGTCAAGGTTAGAACCCAGACCTTTCCAAAGCCTGCAACCAGTGCAGTCCTCAGCCACTCTCATGATCCAAATCCACCTTACCTGTTCTGTGTGTTTTAACAGCACCTATCAACTTCCAACATACAATTTCCTTATTTATTGTGTGTTTTGTTTATTGTCTCTTCCCTCACTAGAATCTGAGTTCTATGAACACAAGAATTACTTTTTTCTGTTCTATTCATGGATCTATCCCAAGATCGAGAATAGAGCCTGGCATGTTAATCGCACATATATTGCAATTGTTACCCTTACTTGTTTATTGATGGTCCCATGCCACTCTGTGTTTCACTGGTGGAAAAACTGAGGCCAGGAGCCACCTGGTGATTCACTAAAGATGACACCATGAGCAACTTTGCAAGAAAAACAAGATCTCCTAACTGCCAGCCCAATTCTTTGCCTAAATCTCAACTCTCTCTTGCCCTACTTTTATTATGCTATAAAATGAATAACTGTTTATGAGTTCATTCTCAGGCACATTATTGCTTTTATATTACATCAAAGAACTTGAGATGGGCAAAAGACATAGCCCTATTGATTGTTCTCAGAAACTCAACTTTTCCATCCCGCAAGGAATCCTTGCTTAAGGCTCATTTTGAAGACAGGAGCCAGTCTCTAACAGAAGACTGTCTCCAACAAGTCTACCTTCCCATCAGGGCAGGGTCACTGTGGTGATTGGTTTTAGAAATCTTGAAATCAATCAACTGAATTGTTGTATTTCTATCCACCAGACTCCTACAGAACATTAGAACTGACCAGAAGTCGAAATGCTAAGATGTTTTTGGCTCATGGTTGCTCAGTGAGTCAGTGTCTTCTAGGGAAAACCCAGATGCTACAGGAGATAGCATGGGAGTGACTTAGTGTGACTTTGAATGAGGCATTGAATCCGTGGGCCTAATGTATAGGAGAGAAGTCTTGGATGAAAGCTGAAAAAGAAAGTGACAACTCTAGAAGTAAGGGTGTATTAAGATAAAAGGGTTTGTGTTTGGCTTTCAGAAAAGAAGAAAGACTCCAGAGGCTGTCAAGAGAAGATATTTATTTGAGCATAAGTTGTTTTTACATCATCAGCAACAGAGCACACCTCCTAACCCTCATATTAATATCTCTCATTCTGCTTAAGCTGTAATATGTAACTCCTAGTAGAAGACTTAGAGACATTTTTCTACTTCTGATGATAAGTCTAGTCTACTCTACTGTCATACCCATTCTCGAGGCTGCTGGCCCAAAGTGGAGACTTACCTGTGGTTTTGACAAGTCAGATGGCCCCTGTGCATTAAACCTGTGATCTGGATTTGACCTGTCCCATGCTCTGCTGAGGGATGCATCACATTCAGTGCAGTGATTGTGATCATAACTGGGAGTCCACCAAGAGCTCTGTGCACTTTAAAATGCACTTCCTCGGCCGGGTGCCGTGGCTCACACTTGTAATCCCAGCACTTTGGGAGGCTGAGATGGGTGGATCACTTGAGGTCAGGAGTTTGAAACCAGCCTGTCCAACATGGTGAAACCCCATCTCTATTAAAAATACAAAATTAGCCTGGCATGATGGCACACACCTGTAATCCCAGCTACTCGGGAGACTGAGGCAGGAGAATCGTTTGAACCCCAGAGGTGGAGGTTACAGTGAGCTGAGATTGAGGCATTGCACTCCACCCTGGGCAACAGGAGCAAAACTCCATCTCAAAAAGATAAAAATAAAAAGCACTTCCTCACACATTTTTAAATTTTAGATTATTATAAAATCATCCTGAGGTAATTTTGGCAGAGATTCTTATCTCCACTTTCTAAATTAGAAATCTGACTTCACAGAGGTTCATGACACTCTAGGTCACATAGCTGGTAAATGACAAAGCCCAAATCCAAGGTCCTCTGCCGCTTTGTTCTTTCCACTATGACATTCTGCCTCCTGCCCACATGGATGTCCTGCAGGCATCTATAATACATATCCAACACCAAATTTTTATCTTCTGCTCTTGAAAAAAACCCAGTCCTCCTCCTCTCGCTTTCCCTGCTGATTTAATAACTGCCCTTCCCTTAATTACCCACCCTAGAAACTTGAGGTCCTCCTGTCTTTTCTCCTGCCACCTGTCTTAGAGTCAACCCAGGATTTTCTTTTTTAGATGTCAAACAAAAATGTCTTCCCTCTTAATTGTAGTCACTGGTACTGCCATGATTCGGGCCTTCATTACCACTTACATGGCCCACATGAATATTCAGTAGTTTAACTCATTCACCAAATCATCACTGAAGTTCTTCTCTGTTCCAGGAACTGTGCTTGGTGCGAGGGAGACTGTTCTGAGGAAAAAGCGAAACATGGATCTTATTTTCATGGTGCTGTGGTCTCAATTAAGTATTAATCAAATAATCACCCCAACAAATGTAAAAACAGCAACTCTGACAATTGCCACAAGGCAAGCCATATAATCCCCTACCTGCAGAACCAGTATGGAGTAAGATTTCTAAACCATAACTATGACCGTGGCACACCCTCTGCTATGAAACTTTCCTAAATGCCCACTGCCTGCATGATAAAATCCAAACCCATTAGCCTGGTATACCTGTCTCTTCATGATCTGGCTCCAAACACTAGATTAGGTTGCAAGCCACTACAACCCCATCTCTCTCCCACCCCTCGCTCAATTAACTCATCCTATGACTAAGCCATAGCTGATCCTTTTATTTATTTATTTATTTTTTACTTCTTGCCATTCCAGAAACAGATCTGTTCTTTCATTCTTCCACATCTTGGCTTAAACAAAACTCTCGTCCAGAAATTCAGTCCCTCTAGCAATACAAGGAAATAGCCTACTCATGCTTCAGGCTGAGCTGAAATGACCCCTCCCACTCACTCTCTGGATGTGATTAATTATTCCTCACGGTTTCCAACACGTTTTCCACACTACTAACGTAGCACTTCTCCCATTGTAATCTGATTACTTACTTTTTCCTTTCATCTCACCCCCATCCCTCAGATTTTGAACCACTTTTGGGGAGAGATCGTTTTAATTAATAGAGGTTTGAATTTCTATTTATTTTATTGCATAGAGCCAGACCGTAAATACTAATAGATGAGACAAAAAATATTTTGATCCCTTATTTCTTTTCACTATGAATATCTAATTTCTCATAGGCACTCCTTTCATCCTAATTTAACTTCAAGAAGTTTTCCCCGTAGTTATTTTTTTTTTAGAAATCATACGCAAATAATTCCAGAGGCCTTCATATCTTCGTATTCCACCACACGTCTTCTCTTCTCAATGGACAATATGTCCCCCACCCCTCCTGCCTTTTAAATCTCTCAGGCAGTTGGCACAAGGACAGGTTTTGCATATTTGCATAATCACTGGTTCAATGATTACAAAGTGACCATATCAAAATATGGAAAATGTGTTCTTTGGGAAGGCCTTGATGTGTTTGTTTTTTATTTTTGTTTTTGTTTTTAATGTTTGTAAAGCATCAGGAATTAATGAAGAAACTGTCAAGTCTGTTTCCGTTGCATTTCCAAGCTTGACGAAGTCTAGATCTTGTTTCTCTGCTAAAGTGGCTTGAATCATGATTTTTAGCAACTGGCTCCTAGGGTTTGTAACAAGAAATTGAGAAACACATGAGAATAATGAGAACAGCTTTTTGAGAAACTGATTTTATAACATGATAGGAATGATGGAAGAAAAATGTAGTGATTAACTAAATTCTTGGGAAGGAGGTAAGGTGTTACTTAAAATGTACGCTCTTTAAAGGGCCTATAGATTCCTAGGATCTGGCAACTGAAATGATCATTTCTTAGAGACTGTCACATTTCCTATTCTAAAACCTAACAGTCACAGAAGTCATAAAATACAGAATCATGGCCAGATTATTTATGTCGATTTAAATAGTGGATAGATATATCTTTGTAAAGTGGAAAATAAAATTTAAAAAATAACCCAGCAGAATTGCTGTAGAGAACATTATTCACCACGTCCATTCCTGAATAGCATGGCGATGGAACTGTACACACCAAAAGGTTCACTCACACTGTTGTGTGCCGAGAGATACTGATTCTCTCAGTCCTAGACACAGAACTCCCAGGTTGGTCCCACCATTCAAGAACAGCCTCAACCATTTATCCAGAACTCCAGGCAAGCATTACCATTTTCAGTGTAAGCCATAGCTTTAACAAGAGTAATACGTACTTGAATGTTCATAATAAGGATATCATTCAGGTAAACAGTGGAAGCTCAGGGATAAATTCTGTTTCATCCATTACTGTGTAATGAACTACCTCAAAAACTTAGTGGCTTAACATAACAACTGTTTTATTATATCTCACAATGTTGAGAGTTGCACGTTGGGGCAGAGCTCAGCTGAGCAACTCTCCAGCTTCACATGGCATTGCCTGTGGCTCCTATGTGATATTAAGCTGGTGTCAGGACTGGTCCAAGACAACTTTACTCACCTTCCTGGTGCCTTGGCAGGGATGGCTGCAAGACCTGGCTCAGCTGGCCTCTCCCTATCTCCATATATTGTCAGGATGTCTCCATGTGGTCTCTCCAGAAGGGTAGTAGAGCTTCTCAACGGATCAAATGCAAGCTGACAATTCTCTGACAGGCCAGGCCCAGAACTGGCATAGCATCATTCCATCATTCTCCTGGTCAAAGCAGTCAGAGGCCAACCTCCACTCAAAGGGAGGGATAATAGACCTCCATCTCTCACTGGGAGGTGATATGAAAGAATTTGTAGCTACCTTTAATCCACCCAAGGGTGTTCGTAAAATTACCTCATATGTTCGATTTAGGATTTGTACTTTAGATTTATAACCTAGATGGAATAGGTCATTTGTTCATTCTGTTATTTAAAAGGTATTTATCAAGCATTTGATAATTGTTGATATAGCTCTGTGCTGTCTACTGAGATAAACCAGGAAAACACACAGGACATAGTCTCTCTCCTCTAGGAATTTGCATCTAGATGTGAACAGAAGGCAAACCACACAGCAAGCAATTCGAGTATATAATAAAATAGCTAAAATGGCAAAATGCACGTCATAGACGTGTATGGGCAACACAGATGCCTACAAGGTTCAGGCAAACGTAAAAAAAGAGTGAGGTGAGGTGAGCTGGCCTGTGAACAGTAGGAAGGATGTTGGGGGCAGCGGAGACCCAGACAGTTCATGCCACATCTAAAGGGGCAGCTTTGCTCAGCTCCAGCCTGTTGTTGCTTTAGAGAATGTGAGACAATGATGTTACAACTGCCAATTTTTCAGAGAACTATAAATCTCCCAATTATTAAATGTTGGTAATTATTCAAATTTGGCCTACTGACCACTAGTTTTCAGCCCCTAAAATAGACGGTAAGTGCTTTAGGATTCATGGAAAGAGGAGATGAAGGTCAACTAGATGAACACTATTCAAAGTGTGGGCTGACAAGATATGGAATCAAGCTAAGTGTCTACCAATGGAAAAATTGATTTAAAAAAAATGTATATATATACAACGGGATACTATTGAGCCATAAAAAAGGAGACACTGTCATTTGCAACAACATAGATGAACCTGGAGTATGTTATGCTAAGTGAAATAAGCCCAGCATCGAAAGACAAATACCACACATTCTTGCTTATAAGTGGAATCTAAAAATGTTGAACTCATAGCAGAGAGTAGAATGGTGGTTGCTAGGGGCTGGGGATGGCAGGGGTGGGGGTGGGGAGATGTTGGTCAAAGGATATAAAGTTAGGAGGAATAAGTTTTTGAAATCTGTTGCACAGCATGGTGATTATCGTTAATAATAGATGGTTGCATATCCAAAATGTATAAAAGAATAGATTTTAAATGTTCTCAGCACAAAAAACAAATGTGTAAGGTGATGGATATGTTAATTAGCTTGATTTACTCATCTCACAATTATACATATATCAAAATATTACATTGCATTCCCATAAATATATACAATTATTTGTCAATTAAAAATAAAAATGGAAAATAATAGTAAAGTGTGATCTGAGTACCAGTACCATGCTGTGAATTGTTTATTACTGATCCACAATGGGATAGATAAATAACTTGATAATAAGAGTTTAAGCCCTCATAGCAATTTAATATCCAAGGCTGTAATCAGTATACTTGTCTTCTTGAGTACAGACCAACTTGGGTGTTGCAGAACTTGGGCTGTGAGCTATACTTGGTGTGAGCTGCATGCTAGTCAGGTGCAGTAGGACCACATGTGACCAAGCACTGGAATAGAGAAGCCCATGGTGAGGCACCATGGAGAATTTGGACCTCAAATAACAGGCAGGATTGGGATTAGCACAGAGGACAGAAAGCTTTTCTAAGTATTAGGAACAGCACATCCAGAAATCAGAGTCAATAAGGCACTAAGAAAAATCGGGAGAGCTGATTTGTGAAGGGCATTATGGAGGGTGCAGATGGTTGGATAAAGATTATGGAGAGCCTTGGACATAGCCTTGTACAATTGAATTTATCCTTTAAGAAATGTGGAGCCACAGGAGGTTTTTGAATACAGATGGGCATCACTAACTTTCTAAAATACCCTTTCTACTTTTTTTCTCCTCTCTTTCAAGGCCTGATTCAAATTCCACCCTCTCCAGGACTAGTCCATGCAATAGCAATCACTCCCTTTATAAAATCTAGGTAACCTTTTTTCTTTTTCTGAATCAACAGATACCTTATACTGTTAATTATTTTTCTGTAAAGATATTGTCTTTTCTTCCAAATATTTCAAGCACTTTATGGACAAAAACTCCCTTACCCAGTTCTGAATCTTCCTCAGAATCTAGCACAATCCCTCACCCATACTGACATTCATTTGGTATGTGCTGATGAGCAAGACAGGTTTTGTAGGGATACTGATCTGGTAAAAAGTGTTTTGAATAGATGGGAGCAGAAAGTAGAAAGTTAGAGACCAGGGCCGGGCACAGTGGCTCACGCCTGTAATCCCAACACTTTGGGAGGCCGAGGTGGGCAGATCACAAGGTCAAGAGATCAAGACCATCCTGGCCAACATAGTGAAACCCTGTCTCTACTAAAAATACAAAAATTAGCTGGGTGTGGTGGTGTGCATCTGTAGTCCCAGATACTTGGGAGGCTGAGGCAGAAGAATCGCTTGAACCCAGGAGGCAGAAGTTGCAGTGAGCTGAGATCGCACCACTGCACTCCAGCCTGGTGACAGAGCGAGACTCCGTCTCAAAAAAAAAGGTAGAGACCAGATGAAGACACCACAAGGGCCTAAACGATGAATGCGGAGACCAGGGACTGGCAAGGAAAAACTGATATAGAGGGTGGATATAGGGAATGAATATTTTCAGAAACATGTTATGCACACAAAGTCACATTAGCAGTTTCCTGAAATCTCACACCACATTCATACATAGCTAATATTTTCTTTGTCAAGAAATGTTGAGAATAAGCTTTGTTACTTAAGAGTTTTCCAGATTGCTGAAACTTACTGTTTTAAGCACCTAGATTTCCAAAATCTATCATTATGCACATCAGTTATTTATTATGCTATGATACTCATATCCCTACCCTAAATAGCCCTGGACTGCTGTAATGTTGTATTTTTTCTGTTTCTTCACTTCTCTACCAACTGCTAGTAATTGATATTATCTGTAGATCTTGGCTACTTCTATGCTGCTACTTACTTCACAGAACTTGTTCTGAGTGAAGATTAAAATATAGATCTCTGGAGTAGAAAGCACTCAATGACTGCACCAAAAGCAATGGCAACAAAAGACAAAATTGACAAATGGGATCTAATTAAACTAAAGAGCTTCTGCACAGCAAAAGAAACTACCATCAGAGTGAACAGGCAACCTACAAAATGGGAGAAAATTTTTGCAACCTACTCATCTGACAGAGGGCTAATATCCAGAATCTACAATGAACTTAAACAAATTTACAAGAAAAAAACAAACAACCCCATCAAAAAGTGGGCGAAGGACATGAACAGACACTTCTCAAAAGAAGACATTTATGCAGCCAAAAAACACATGAAAAAATGCTCATCATCACTGGCCATCAGAGAAATGCAAATCAAAACCACAATGAGATACCATCTCACACCAGTTAGAATGGCAATCATTAAAAAGTCAGGAAACAACAGGTGCTGGAGAGGATGTGGAGAAATAGGAACAGTTTTACACTGTTGGTGGGACGGTAAACTAGTTCAACCATTGTGGAAGTCAGTGTGGCGATTCCTCGGGGATCTAGAACTAGAAATACCATTTGACCCAGCCATCCCATTACTGGGTATATACCCAAAGGACTATAAATCATGCTGCTATAAAGACACATGCACACGTATGTTTATTGCGGCATTATTCACAATAGCAAAGACTTGGAACCAACCCAAATGTCCAACAATGATAGACTGGATTAAGAAAATGTGGCACATATACACCATGGAATACTATGCAGCCATAAAAAATAATGAGTTCATGTCCCTTGTAGGGACATGGATGAAATTGGAAATCATCATTCTCAGTAAACTATCGCAAGAACAAAAAACCAAACACCGCATATTCTCACTCATAGGTGGGAATTGAACAATGAGATCACATGGACACAGGAAGGGGAATATCACACTCTGGGGACTGTGGTGGGGTGGGAGGGGGGGAGGGATAGCATTGGGAGATATACCTAATGCTAGATGATGAGTTAGTGGGTGCAGCGCACCAGCATGGCACATGTATACATATGTAACTAACCTGCACAATGTGCACATGTACCCTAAAACTTAAAGTATAATAAAAAAAAAAGAAAGCACCCAATGACAACTATTTTTCTTGCAATGTATAATAAAATTCTCAAAGCTTTTTCACTAACATTTAGATTTATTTTTGATATTACATTTATTTTATAGGGGTTGGCAAACTTTTTTGTAAATAACCAGATGGTAAATATTTTGGAGTTTGTGAGTTATATGATCTCTGTAACTACGCAGCTCTTCTGTTGTTTTGAAAGCAGCTATAAGACAATACGTAAACAAATGGGTGTGGCTGTGATCCAATAAAACTTTATTTTCAGAAACAGGAGTGGGCTGGATTTGTCCTACAGGGGCTATAGTTTGCCAATACTTGTTTTAGATTATTAAAATTGCCAGAGCCTAACATTTCAAATAGAGGGATTTGTCCTTAACTTGATTTATAAAGAAAATAATATATTTTTTCATGTCTATATTCCTCTAGCTTAAATATTCTTATTCAGATTTTTAAATAGTGCTGCAAATAAATTCTCCTAACGTGTAACAACTGCAGTAGCAGCTTAGCCCCCTTGTTTAACCTTCGGTCTGAGGATTGGTCCTATCTAACCTCTGCCTTCACCTCCAGCCATTGTGCCACTGCACTTTATTCTCCTTTCTAGTTTGTTACATCCATGCGCTCTAAGGCACCCTCTCCTAAGCCACTGATTTCTGTAGGAAACAAGAGCTTTGTCATCAGCCAGCAAGTCCTGGGAAAGAATTACAATTTCGTGAGTATTATAGCTTTAAAGCAAAGATAAACAACAGTTATTTGTATTGAATTCAACACTAAGTTAACTTAAACGACTTTCCCCTACCTTCTGATTTCCAAATTAAATTAAACACTAAGTTTCTAACATCTATACCCACAGTAAATAGCATCTTGCATACATGCCTGTGAAAATGCTTCCTGCTTCAGTGATATTTGGAATTTTCTTGAGACAAAGAAGATATAGATATATTTCCTTAAGCCTCTTTAGCTGAACATCACACTACAAGATGAAAAGCTTGACAGTGTTGCCTCTTTTGGTGTAGATGACACTACCAAGGGCACACACTATGACCATCAGCTAACATGCTGCAGAAACCATAACCTGGGCATGCAGGCTGCTGCATGTTGAAACAAAAGGTCTTGACATCCTGACATAGAAGGTGAACAACAGTGTGAAATACACTTGGTGTCTGTCTAAAGTGACATTGTAGTTAACCAGATTTCTGCCTCCATATGGAACCTTCCTGTCAGAAGAAAAGGACTGATTCTAGTCCCTGTATTTTATTCTATCAACACGATATTCTGTTTCTTCTTCGGATGCCATTCTGAATAACCTATGACTGAGATCAATCAATCCACAGTGATTCTTGCTTGTTTCCACTATGATATTATTCCTTGGGACCACCAACAGATAATCTAAAAAAGCTTGACAGTATCACAAGTATATTTGCATCAAACTCATGAACTCTACTCTCAATTTCCAAGTAGGGTACAAGACCTTGTGTGTTTATGGGAAGTTGGGGTGTGGTCAATAGGTGGGTGTGCTGTGCTGAAACTTTTTTTCTCTTGAATGTTTTTTTAATTCTGTAGCTTTCCTGAACCGACCAGAATTGACCTAGACTTCATCTCATGATATAGTCCTATGAGGGCTAAGGAATAAGACT
This sequence comes from Pan troglodytes, assembly GCF_028858775.2. Classification (NCBI taxonomy): domain Eukaryota; kingdom Metazoa; phylum Chordata; class Mammalia; order Primates; family Hominidae; genus Pan; species Pan troglodytes. The sequence continues at coordinate 128,529,268 of NC_072405.2, read as the reverse complement.
TTAGGAGCTCCATAAGCCTTGCTTCGCCCTTAATAACTTCAGTGTGTAGAATAATTATGCAAGAGTTTCAGTTCAGGAGTCAGCAGATCTAGGCTGTCTTCCAGGTTCTGCTCTTTGGGATTCTAGAACAAGTCTTGCTCAGAGCATCTGTGAAAATTAACAAGGTAGTGAATTTTGATGATCTGCTGCATGGCAAGCCACCCCATACTGGAGAGGCTCAAAACAACAATTATTATTTGCTCATGATTTTGCAATTTGGGCAAGGCTTAGCAGGGACCTCTTATTTTTTCCATACATACTATCATTGGGGACTGAGGATCCACATCCAAGATGTTTCACTGAAATGGCTAGCATGTTAGCACAGGCAGTTGGCTGCTTGTTCAGCTGCGGTGGCAGCTGATATTTGGAATAACCTCAGTTGCCCTCCATGTGGGCCTGTCCATGTTGCATCATGGCTTATTCACAGCATGGCGACTAGGTTCAAAGGAGGAAGAAACAGAAGTTTCCAGTCCTCCTAAAGATTAAGCCCAGAACAGACACAAAGAAATTTCTGTCATATGCTGTTGGTCCAAGAAGTCTCAGGCCTGTCCCAGATTCAAGGAAGCAGGAGGGAGAAAAAAGACCCCATCTCTCAGTGAGAGGTAGGGAGAAAGGCTATGACAAAATATTTGCAGCCATCTGACATAGGATATGGAGATCATTCGTGGTTTTTATTTCCTGTAATATAAATTTTACCCTACAAGATTCAGATTTAAGTTCAGTATTTTATCTCTTTGCCAAAAGATGAGGTCCAGCCTCCCTCCACCCTTTTATGCTTCATCGTATTCTCATTCTTTATTAAAAAGGCAGGGATTTGAGGTTTGTTAGGTATCTACAGGATACAAGATCCATGATATATGGTCTTTCATTTACCATATTTCATTGCATCTGAGATCCAACTTGTCTCATATTTTAACATTTCTGAATTGTACCTTTTACAATCTAGGAAGTCTTGTAATCACTGTAGGTCACATGGCAGTGATGCACGTCTGAAGTGGCCTGTGATTGTGCATATCTTCATTACTTCACTCAAATTCACCTGTTGAGTTTAATCACTATTGAAAAACATCTTCAGAAATATTATACTATAATTTGGCATTGAAGGAAAAATGTGTCTTGTATGCCAAAAGTCAAAGAAACAGTGCCATTAGTGAGGCAAATGTTTGACATTTGAGGTATAATTACAACTTCATATATTTTTGCAAAGCAGCAAACTGAGCTTTGCACTACCTCAAATAGAAAGATATTACAAGTAGATGAAGGTGTGTTGCGTTTTATTACGGAGATACATCCAAAATGTTTACTTATCACACGTGAAGTTTATACCAGAAGGCATAGAAATTGTCAAGTTCTTTAGAGCAGATTAAAGAAATCTTTAAGCCACAAAAGGCTAATAATTATGCCTGATGCAGGACTATAAAAAGCATTATATCATAGTTTAATCAGCATTTTTTTTTTCTTTCTCAGTGGTACTTTTTTAAAAATGTACTTTGGGTCAGACATGGTGGCACACACCTGTAGTCCCAGCCACTTGGGAGGCTGAGGCAGGAAGATCACTTGAGCCCAGGAGTTTGGGACTTCAGTGCACTATGATCTTGCCTACAAAGGGCCACTACACTCCATTCTGGGCCACATAGTGAGACCCCCATCTCTAAAGCTTTTTGAAAAAAATGTATCTTGGATTTGATGAAATATAGTAGTTCTCTCTCTCACACACACACACACACACAAAATCTGCAACACACACACAAATCTTCTCCTTTTACACATGAGGAAGCTGTGGTTCAGATGGCTCATAGAACTTAAACAACTTGACCAGTCTCAAAGCTGCCAAATGGAAGAATTTGTTACCTTCCTTATCCCACACTGGTTCCTTAAAATGGTAGGGCAACACAGGTTGGTGGTTCTGGAAAGATATGAATATTGTGTAGTGACAGCCATTCCACCTCCTGTCTCCAGCAAACTTCAAAAATATGAATGAAGTGCTGTTGTAGTCCCCCGAAACCAAACACTAACCGTCTGGAGGGAAAGCTTTTCATGGGGCTGGGCCACTGCCCAGGACTCCCTCGCAATCCTGTTCAGAAGAATAGAAAATTAAGAAAAAAAAAAAAGCTTACTTGTAGAGTTTTATAAGGGCCTCATAATTTTATAGATTCAGAATTACTTCTCTGAAATGGGAATAATTTAAAATAAGAAATATTTTCCAACTCTTCAGAACAGAAGTAGGTTTAAGGAAGACTTGCCCAAACTGTTATTTTAAAGCAGGACATTAAACATTCCTTGGCCCTTGCAAAAGAAAGCTGTCGTTTAGGTCATTGCTACTCACTCACCCTAAGGAAATGCCAGGAGCTTCCTCCCTCTCTCCCTGTCTGGGCCAGCTCCATGGGAGGGCCACTGTGGACAGCAGCAAGGGCCTGCTTTCCTCTTGTTTATTTCCACTGCAAAGAGGAGAGGAGAGGCTTCTAGACTGCCCCTACCATAATGAGTGAGACTCCATCACTTCTAATACAGTCCTTCATTATTTATCTTACATTTGTTTAGTTTAGGAGACTATGCTGATTATTTGGGAGTTGTGCAAAGATGCTTAAAACACAATCCCTTCCCACGTGAAGTTTCCGTAACTAGACAGGGGGATAAGTCTTGGGCAGAATTCCCAGCCATATCTGTAAACAGCAAGGAGAGCTCCTCCCCCTCCCTTCTGCTCCCCTGGAATCTTGCCCTTCTATAATAGCATGCAGGACATCGTGCAGTAGTGGTTTTTCTGTGTGCGAATCTCTCATTAGACTGGGAGCTTTCTGAAGGCAAGAGCAGGGGTTATTTGTTGTTCATTTTTATATCCCTGATGTTTAGCACAGTGCCTAGGACAGCAATCAAGAGATGATGGTTATTCCATTTGTTCATCCATTCATTCAACAAAATCATGTGGAGGTTCAGAGCAGGGAGAGATAGGCTTTGAGAGAATATGTGAGGCCTTCTTTCAGAAGTAGCCAGTGCCAGCAGCACTTGCTCTTACAGAAAGGGTAGAATTTGGGCAGAAGGATGAGGAAAGAAGTAGAGACCATGTAAACAAGGGTAGGGCCGTGTAGGACAAATTTAATCCGTTTCTGTGTCTGGAATGCATTGTGGATAAGGATGGAAGGAGAGGTTGAGGTTGCCATCATGAATGGCCTGGAATATTAGGTCAAGTTATTTTCTTGTTTTTTTCTTTTCAAATGAGACAACAATAAATAGAATCCCTCTCCAAGCTGCACTGCTCTGGAGGACAGCAGGGAAAAATGGTATAGGTAGCTTCTCATTAGTAAATGTATCTGGGATTTGTCTTCCTCCTCGCAAATGATGTACAAAGAATACTGCTTTAACAACAACAGATTCCAGGTCTTGGCTGTGATGCAGACTACACTTCCTTAGGGAGGTGGAAGTGCATATAACTAAGAGCCAGAGCAGGTTTCATCCTGGCTTCATCAGTTCTTAGTGGTGTGACCCAACCTCTTTGTGCTCTAGTTCTCCCATTTCAAAGCGGAACTGATAATCATATCAACTTCAAAGCTGTTACGAGGCTTAAAAGTAATAATGCACGTAAACCCCAGGGAACAGTACTTCTTGGCACATGAGGGTTTCACAAATGTTAGCTATTATTATCCCTTGTCTTCTGTGTACCTTGGTTTCCTCATCCAAATAGAGATAATACCATCCCAGCCCATTTCTCCTGGACCCTGACAGAATAAAATGCAATTAAATGTGTGAAAGCAATCTGGAAGTTAAGTGCTGCATAGCAGCAAGGTGGTGGTAGGACTGTTAATTACCATATCCTTGGCTAAGAGGTTTGGTAATTACCATATCCTTGGCTGAGAGGTTATCCCAGGAGGTTGGGCTGAAAGGTAGGGGGGTCTTGGCTCTCTGGGCTCTCCAGGGTATTGGCCACAGGTGTGTGTTTGTGAATGGCTTCTCTAGATACAGTATGTCAACGTAAAGGCCTTATTTGACTGGTCCAAGATTACATAAAGATGGGAATAAGGAAATCAACTAAGCAAGAAATAAATAAGGTTTAAGCCCCACAGCTTTGCAAGCAGTGTAATTTCAAACATCGTAGTCTTGGACATCTGGGCTCTATTACCTAAAATCTCATTAAACCTTCAGCTTCATAATTCTGTGTAGAACCTGGTAAATTGCAAGATCCTGCTGATGGCCACCAGCCAGTTCAAGCAATTAATCACAAGGGTCCCCAAGCAGGTTTGAGACTCATGCCAAGTGGATTATTTAAGGGGAAAGTGCGTACACAAAAGAAATAGTCCAGTCCACACAGTTTTATAGCAACGTGCTTTGAGGCTCTGCCCACACAGAGAAAGTATCTGTTATCATTAAGACATCTCATAACTCTTTCCTCAATGGAAATTAGTACCCACCAGCCCAGGGAAGATCTCCAAACCTCATTAACTGCAATATAGATTGTAACCTGCTGAGAGCTGAAGGCTGTAGTTCAGACAAAACCAAGCCCTACCCTTTCACCACCCTCAGCAGTTTCTCATTTTGGGGAACTCGACTTGAGCTCTTTTTTCTTTTAAACTTTTCTGGAATGTCTGGACATTCCAGAAATGTTTGCATTTCCCTCTGTGTTCCAGACCAAAGGGCAAGAACCCACAATATAATAACCTTGGAGACTGTCTTCAGAATCCTGCCCTGGTATGACCCAAGGGGAAAGAGCTCATAACAAAGGAACTATTTCTCATAAGATTTCTTGCTTGATTTTGCCAATTCAAAGAGGTTTATGTAAACAAGATAATCATCCGCACTTCAGAATGTTTATGAAGCCTTTTCTAATTACTATTTTGTATATAGAGTGATTCTGGGAACATGATGGAGAACAGAGGAGAAGCCTTGAGCCCTCCCTACATACAGCAGGAAGGAGAGTGAGAACAAGAGTACATTTACAATATGGGTGAAAGGATTTGAAGCTTCACCTTGCTGTTTAGGTTTCTTCTCTCTAAACTTTTTTTTTTTACTAAATTGCTGTCTCTCTTTTCTCCACTATAGAGTGGCGCTGTCAAATATGGTAGCCACCAGGCATACATAACCACATAAAGATAAATGAATTGGAATTAAATAAAATTTAAAAGTAATTTCCTCCATGCACCAGCTACATTTCAAGTGCTCAGTAGCCACATGTGGCTAATGGCTGCCATGTTAGACCAGATCTAGAACATTTCCATCATTGCACATAGTTCAGTTCACATAGGCTTTGAGAGAATATGTGAGGCCTTCTTTCAGGAGTAGCCAGTGCCAGTAGCACTTACTCCTCCTCCTTCCTACTCAAAGTATGGTCCACACACCAGCAGCACTGGTATCACCTGACAACTTGTAGAACTATGTGATCTGCATTTTAACAAGATACCCAGGTGATGCATACACACATCTTAAAATCTGAGAAGCACTGTTTAAAGATACCTTCTACTCTAAGATTCCGTATGACACAATGTCATCACTGTTGTAAGTATTATTCATTAATACTTTTTTATTTTTATTTTATTTTATTTTATTTTTGAGACAGAGTTTCACTCTTGTTGCCCAGGCTGGAGTGCAATGGCACAATCTCGGCTCACCACAACCTCTGCCTCCTGAGTTCAAGTGAGTCTCCTGCCTCAGCCTCCCGAGTAGCTGGGATTACAGGCATGCACTACCACACCCAGCTAGTTTTGTGTTTTTAGTAGAGACGGGGTTTCTCCATGTTGATCAGACTGGTCTTGAACTCCCGACCTCAGGTGATCCACCCGCCTCAGCCTCCCAAAGTGTCATTAATACATTTTTATCTTGCATAGCTTTGTTTCCAAAAGAGATATTTCTATCTCCTTGAGAGGTGACAAAAAAAAAGGAGTGTTTACGTAGACCTTGTATTCTCCTTTAAAAGTGTGCTTTTCTTTTTCTCTTGGAAAAGCTGCAGGATCTGGAGATTTTTAAAAATATTTTATCTAAAGTAGTGAATCTTAGAGAACATTGTTCCAATGCAGAATCTGTTGGATCAGTCAACAGGGAAGCCCTTGAAATTAAAATAAGTTTAAAGCAAAAGGCAAAGAGGAGAAAAGATAATTTAAAAGAAGAAGAAGAAGAAGAAAGGAACTTCACTTATTCATACAGTTGACAAACACACAAGGCTCTGTGCTCTGTGACTAAGAGAGATGGGGTGCAGAAGCAATGAGAGAAATTAGAAAACAGTCCCTCGGAGTATAATCTGCCACCCAGTCTAACATTGTGGAGACGGAGGGAAATTTCAATGGTATCTTAGATTATACTTCAAGGTACATTTTTATGCTGTTTTGTGCCAGTGGACAGAGTTGTCCTCTGGAAGGTTCTATGGGCTTTTAGCTAGCTGTCAGAATGTAATGGCTTGAGATACTTGCCTCTGTCCAGTGCAAAAAAAAAAAAAGTGGAATCACTGAGGTTACCAGTGACTAATTGGCTGTACAAATGCATCCCTGCTGAGAGCATCTGGCCTGATGATGCTTCTCCCAGAAATGCATCATCCTGTATTCATGTGGTACAAGATGATAGTCCACTGTTGTCACCAGGCTTCTAGCTCAAGAGAGCTATAAAGCTGGGTGAGGCTTTGCCATCTTTCTAGGGAAACATTCCCCAGAGACTGGAGTTAATAGATATCCTAAATGATCACACAGAATGTATAGAGTTTCAGATACTTGCATATACTGAAATTTCTAAACCAATTCTCATTAGAGAACAATATCCTGGCCTCCCAGGAAATTCTGCCCATACTTGAAAACTGCTGATTTCATTCATGTGGCTTTCTTCATACATACATTCATTGATTCACTCACTCATTTGACAAACATTTCAGGAGCACCTTTGATAGTCCAGACATTCTACCACACACAACAGAAAGAGAAGAATGAGACATACTTCTTGCCTGAAGGAACTTAAGGTTCACAGCAGTAGTGCTTACAGAGAGGTCCTCAGACTAGCAATATCAGTGTCCCTGCAACATTATTATGAATTCAAAGTCACGGGGCTATCCCAGATCTACTGAATCAGATTATTTCCATTTGGTGCCCAGAAAACAGCATTTTACCAAGCTCTCTGGGGCATTTCTAAGCAGAGTAAAGTTTGAGAAACACTCATCTAGAGACAGCGCATCAGTGATTCTAATAGATTGTGATACAGATTCTATGTAATAATATAGTAATGTGTAATTATACAGATTGGAGACTCTTCAACCCCTGAAGCCCCCAAGGCAATGCAGGATACTTTAGCGTTTTAATACAATACATGTTGTTTGATTGATGTATGAGAAACCTGTAAACAATCGTGGAATGATGGACCATGCCTGTATTCCCAGGACTTTGACTGGGTTGAATAGCTTCTCCTGTCTGCCTCACTCTAAATATTTGGATCACTGCACTGTATTATATCCAGGATTTGTGGCATTTTATTATGTGAAAAGAACAAGGCTATAAACCAAATTTTCCTGCAGTATATACCACTTTTCTCTGTCTGAAGGACAAATAACTACTATTTAAGTACTGGGGGAAAGATGTAGGTGTGTTCATGGATTTTGCCAAGCTGCTTTCGTGTGAATTCTCAAGGCTATGATTAAACAGACTTTTCTAGTCCTCCCCTGGACATTCTGAATCATTGGAAATGGAGACAGGCTGGACAAAATAAAAATGTTAAGAAGCTCCCTCAGATGAGTTTGAGGCAGTCAAGTTTGAGAATCTCTCATCAAAATGTCAGGGTTCTTAAACCTCGGAATCTAGAGATTCAATTTAACCTCCAGGAATCAGAGTCAGTTTCTGAGAGGTTTTTCAGGCTCATAGTGTAGTAGACTAGCAGCCTTACTTTCAGAACAGTAAATGAGCAAATACGATGTCCTTTTTTTTCCCCAAGGGCTGAGGAAAAGGAGAGAGACAGTTTGCACACAAGGGCATTCTTTCTCTCTCACTTTCTCAATGTGTGTGTTGGTTGGGACCTTCACTTGTCACGAGAACCCTTCAAAACTCCCCAGAGAAAGGTGACCATCCAAGCAACGAGGACTGCAAAGCCAGGCAGCAGAACTACTCCTCTGACAGTATCGGGAGCCAGTTACATTTTAATAGAAACAATAACACCAAGGGGTGAGAGGGTGGGGGTGGAGGCCAAGGCCTTCCTATCCCATCTAGGTATTCGTCTAAAAATGTTGCCATGGGGCCTTGAGACCTTGTATTTCTCGCTTAACATTTCTGGAATTAACAGGCCCCTGATATTTCATAGTCAGATCAAAGATCATAGCCTAGCCTAAAGGCCACAGCCTGTCTTTGATCACTCACCCCTCCAAGTCTGGCTTTCTGCATTTGTGGAGTAAAGGTCATGGTACCTACCTACTTTGGTTGCTGCAAAGTGAACACAGGTTCTTAGCCTGATACTAAGCACCTAGGAAGTACTTGGTGAATGATAGTGCTAACTCTTATGGTCATTGTGTTATCTGTAGACTCTGCTCCTCAAGGTTCTTCATAAAAACAGAACTAATAAGATGCATAAATATGTATAGAGAGATGTATTATAAGGAATTGGCTTATTCAATTGTGAAGGTGGAGAAGTCCCAAGATTTGCAAAATGGAGATCCAGGAGAGCCAACGGTATGGTTCCAGTCTGAATTTGAGTCCAAAGGCAGGAGATGGCAGTCAGGCAGAAAGAGTGAATTATCCCTTACCCAGCCTATTCTCTTTAGGCCTTCGATGGATTGAATGGGGTCCACTTGTATTAGGGAGGGCTATCTGCTTTACAAAGTCTACCAATTCAGTTGTTCATCTTATCTACAAATACCTTTATAGACAAACCCAGAATAATGTTTAACCAAATATCTGGACACCCAGTGGCCCAATCAAGTTCACACATAAAATTAACCATCACAGACTTATTGTGCTTTCCAGTTTACTAACGATAATGGGAAGTTACCAGTTAGTATGTATGCATCTCTGTTTTATTACACTTAACCCAAGTTCTCTGTCATCCTGATACCAATCTCGTTGGAGATTCTTTTATTATATTTTTTTCTTTTTTTCTTTTTTTGAGACAGAGTCTCGCTCTGTCGCCTAGGCTGGAGTGCAGTGACGCAATCTCGGCTCATTGCAAGCCCCGCCTCCCAGGTTCACACCATTCTTCTGCCTCAGCCTCCTGCATAGCTGGGACCACAGGTGCCAGCCGCCACGCCTAGCTAATTTTTTGTATTTTTAGTGGAGATGGGGTTTCACCATGTTAGCCAGGATGGTCTCGATCTCCTGACCTCGTGATCTGCCCGGCTCGGCCTCCCAAAGTGCTGGGATTACAGGCATGAGCCACCATGTCCGGCCTCTTTGGAGATTCTGACCTTCATCTTCATGCGGTCAGAGGGTTGATTCCTTAATCATACTCTCAGTGGGCAACTCCCCCTCCCGATCCCGCTTCCCTTCGTCAAATTCTTGTGGGGCAGAGAGTGGCAGACATGGGACCAGCGCTGCTGAGAATACATATGATTTCTCCCACCATAGACTAGAAGCAAAGTTTAGCTTTATGGCCACATAAATCCTTTGTCCTTCTTTTATCTTTTACCTCTCCCATACATATTAATTAATTAATTAATTAAGCATACCTCTCTAAATCATCCAATCTTGATTCTTATAATGGTAATGCCTGTGAGGGTTCTAAAAGTTAGAAATGATTTAATATTAGAGGTTTTGATTACATTGAATATAAAATCACATAAAATGAGCAAATGATGAGAAGAAGAGGGGAGTGAGGTTTGAAATTAGCCTTATTTCCTGTACATACACGAGGCACACTTATGTTGGTTTTTATCTTGGCCTATTTTGGGAGTGATATATTTGGCTCACAACCAGGAGTAGAAAATAGAAACAAACAAAAAAAAAAAAGGATGAGTTCATGTCCTTTGTAGGGACATGGATGAAGCTGGAAACTATTATTCTCAGCAAACTATCGCAAGGACAAAAAACCAAACACCGCATGTTCTCACTCATAGGTGGGAATTGAACAATGAGAACACTTGGACACAGGAAGGGGAACATCACACACCGGGGCCTGTCGTGGGGTGGGGGGAGGGGAGAGGGATAGCATTAGGAGATATACCTAATGTAAATGAAGAGTTAATAGGTGCAGCACACCAACATAGCACATGTATACATATGTAACAAACCTGCACATGTACCCTAGAACTTAAAGTATAATAATAATAAAAAAAGAATAAAAAAAAAGAAAAGAAAATAGAAACAAGGACCTGTATCTTCCAAACCAACCTCAGTACCACTGACATTTTGAGCCAGATAATTTTCTGTTGTGAGGGCTGTCCTATACATTCTAAAATGTTCAGCAGTTTAATGGGTTTCTACCCATTAGATGCCAGTAGTACCTGCCTCTCCCCCGACACACACACACACACATACACATACACACACACACAAGTTGTTACCACCAGTGTCTCCAGACATTGCCAATTGTGCTGTAGGGGGCAAAATTATACCCAGTTGAGAACCACTGCTCTAAACATAGGAAAAATCTTAAGACTGTTAAAATAAAAATGTGCTGGCTTTCTCTGGGTCAAACCTCTTATTTATGGCACTCCATGTATAGGATTCATGTTTGATGAGAATTCTTTTATGCAAACACAGTTACTTGATTTCTCTCCTCCATTCTTGTTGGAGAATTTCTTTTCCCAACAAACATTTCTTATTGAGTCAGGAAAGCACTGTTGTGAGAACAGATCTGGGTTCTAGTCTCAGCTCTATGCATTCTAGCACTGTAGCTGTGACAGCTAACGACCCTGCTGTCATTTTCTCTGTGTGAATTACAGGAATAATGAATCCAAACCTCAAAAATGGCAGTACAGATTCAATGAGTAACTGCCTATAAAACCTTTGTAGGCATATTGTAGTCGTTCCATAAATGTGAGCTCTGCTTATTGGCTATTTTGCTGGGGCACCCATGGATCTCACTTTTTTGGAATGTGCATTTCACACCAGATATAAATTGTCCCACATTGAAGTTGCAGTTCAGACACACCCCCAAAGGCCTTGAACTCATTACACGAAAGACACTTTCAGATAGAAGATATGGACCCTTCTTTCTGAAGGGAAGACACTAAACAGCCCTTTTAAAGGATGATGTCTTATTTCCCCCTTGGGCCCATGAGATGTGGGGCTGCCTGGATATAATATCTTTTCTTCTTCTCCACACACAACAATCCTTCAGCCCTGTGCGCTGGAGTTAGGAAAGGTGGGGCGGGACATAATCCATCCCAGATCTGTTATTGAACCTTTTGCCAAGCTGGCCACTGCCTCCTGGGCCAGTCACTTCCTGCCTTTGAAGTGTTTCAGACTCCCTTTCTCATGGAACTGTCTGTTAAGGGCTGCGCTAATCTGGGAGAGAGCAGGAGCCAGAGTGTGCCCAAAGTGGCCTTGGCAAGCAGGAAGACAGTTATCTGCCTCCTGGGAGTTGCAAAGGCTTGACCTCTGGGTATTTTGTTTCTTTTCCTGGCCCCCAGCTATAGCATTAGAACATTGACATTTAGCATTAAAACACTGATACTTAGCGTTAGAGCTTTGACTTTGATTTCTCCAAGGAATTTTAGGAATTCATGATAATAATAATAAAACAATAGTAGCTATCACTTAGTTATTTACTATTTACTAAACACCATGCAAAATGCTTTTCCTATGAGCCCTTTTTAACATCACAGCAGCCTGGTGAGGCAGGAATTATGACTGCCATTTTAAAGGTGAAGAAAATGAGCTTGGGAAAAATTCATGTGTTCAACATCACATAGCTAGGAAGTAGTGAGCCTAGGATGTGAACCCATATCTGCCAGAGCCCATGATCCTGACCACTGGACTCCAGTGCTTCCCTCCTCATCCCAGACTCTGAAGCCATAGGGCTAAATATGATGATTGATTCCAAGAATTGATTCCAAGAATTCTTGATTCCAATAATTCCAAGAATGTCTAAACTATTAATAGTAATGGTGGTCCATCAAACAGAGGTTTGAAAAAGAGCCTTTTACTATTTGTTAGCTGCAAAATCCATACATGGACAGCCCCCAGGATGTACATCTTCCTTGAGTAAGTAGTTGATAAAGCAGAGAAAAAAACCAGAGCAATCCCACTCTCCACATGCAGACCAGGATTGAATCTCATGCAACATTAGTTACTGAATTAAACAGAGAAACAAAGATTCTCCTCCAACATCATTCCTTTCTTTATTAACTTTACAACTATTTAATAAGCACTTTCTGTACACCTGACACTGCACATTGCATTAGGAGAATACACAACAATAAGACATGGCATCACCCACAAAAAAATTAAGAGGAATGATGGATACATTAAACTGAAGTGTTCATTGTGGGTTTTTTGGTAAAAATTTGAGATGCCACACTCGCACACAGGAGAGAGTTGTTAGCTGTGTCTAGAAGGAAAGAATACTTCATAAAGGAAGTGACGCTCTAGGTGGTTGTGAAAGAGGGAGGGGTTGGTGTTCACTAATGCTAGAGGGTATATAAAGAAGACACCCTGGGAAAAAGAAAGGATCAGCAAGACCAGGAACAACCCCACACATATGCAGAGCCAGAAGGAGGCTGGGATGGCTGAAGCACAGGGGATGGAGCCCAAAGAGCGTTGTATATCAAGGACCACATGTTTCCCCCTTTTCAGAGCCAGGGCCGCCTAATGCAAACTGCCATTTTGCATTTTGACCTCATGTAGATTTATGTACCCGAAGACATGATTCCTGTTGCAGATAAGTCTCTAGCAAAGTGATGATGGCAGAACCCATCACTATACAGATGTGATAGAAAGATTAAGGTTCAAGGGTCCAGGTGTGTGTAGCTGGGTGTAGTGGTGCACGCCACGCCTGTGGTCCCAGGAAGGCTGAGAAGTGAGGGGATCACTTGAGCCTGGGAGGTCGAGGCTACAATGAGCCGTGATGTTGCCACTGCACCCCAGCCTGGTTGACGAGAGCTAGACCCTGTCTCCAAAAAATAATAATAGGAAGAAGAAAGACTAAGGTTCAAGGCCTACTTTCACCACGTGTCTTACACATACAGCCTGAGTAAATGGGGACCTCTTGTCCTCACATTAAGTCCATCTCAGCATGGTGACCCATTCAAAAGGAACACAATACTAACTGCAAAAACAGCAAAGAGCAATGAAGGATCACTGACTACCATGGAAAGATTTCAAAGATGACACTCCTCTGCCATAGCACACTCTTTTCTTTGGCCATCCCTTTTCCCAATGCCCCACTCATTGTGGCCACCACTGTCCCAAACCTCCTATGTCACCCTCTAAACCTTCAACTTGTCTCTCTCTGGCTTCTAGTTCTATTTATATTTATATCTTGCAGGAGTATCTTGTTGCTCTAATATAAATTCATTTTAGCCTCTGATTTTTTTTTTTTTTTTTTGGTACTCTAATAGGGCCCTTCATCGTGCTTATTGGGCTTGTGGATAAACATGGGAGCCTACTCAGAAGATGGGATGGGAAAGGCTCAGAATATTTCTATGTTCCTCCCTATCACTCCTGTATGTCACTAGAGGGGGACACACCTAAGTCTGGTGTATTGGTTTGTTGTCGTGCTGCTGATAAAGACATACCAGACTGGGTAAATTATAAAGAAAAAGAGGTTTAATTGACTCACAGTTCCACGTGGCTGGGGAGGCTTCACAATCATAGCAGAAGGTGAAAGTCACATCTTACATGGGGGCAGGCAAGAGAGAATGGGAGCCAAGGAAAAGGGGAAACCTGTTATAAAACCATCAGATCTCATGAGACTTATTCACTACCACGAGAACAATATGGGGGAAACTGCCCCCATGATTCAATTATCTCCCATCGGGTTCTCCCCACAACTCGTGGGAATTATGGGAGCTGCAGTTCAAGATAAGATTTGGGTGGGGACACAGCCAAACCATATCATTTGGATATAGCTTTGATCCTTACTAGCTGTGTGACCTTGGGTTAATAATACTTCTGGGCTTCAATTTCCTAATCTATAAAATGGGAATAATTCTACATATCCTGAGAAGAGGATTAGGCAACCATAAGGGAAAGTGCTCTAAAGTGTACCGCACTCCGCTTACATCCGTGGTTATAAGTGCTTTTTTAATATCCTAAGATTAGACATATCTGCTTTCTCTCAGCTACCAGAGACCATGGTAGGAAACATGGTTATTTAAAGAAGCAGTAACTATGATAAACCTAGTTATCAACTCATGACTCAGGTTCCAAAGTATAATAATTAATTAGGGCTTACTCTTTATTATCATTATTCTTTTTTAAAATTGTATTTTATAGGTTATTCATTATTTTCCAAGGTCACACATTTTCTGGATCTGATTTTAGCCAAGTCTCAAGGATGGTACACTGTGTCAAGTTCCTAGAAATCAATGTTGTTCTTTCAGGCTGTACTGCCCTCCTAGCAGGTCAACCTGGACAGGATCTTATGCACATTGGTGTTTATCCCCCTTTCAAAATACTGAAGTGTTTCTCTTAATGAAATTACAAAGTATTTATTTTCAAGATAGTATTAGTGAGTGAAAACAATCATGATGCTTTAGTTAGTCATGGGGCAATCCTGCAACCCTGTGAGCCTAATTTTTGTTGTTGTTTTGCAAAATACTATGATGACAGTAATAAAAATTCTAGGGCCTTCATTTTCACATACAGTTCTCTTCTATGCATATATATAAGCTTTAGATTGTAGTATATCATAACTGTTTCCATGTTGCTACATAATCATAATCATCATAATTAGTATTATTTTAATGGCCATGTAATTATCCATCTTGTTAATGTACCATAATTTACTTAACCTAAATCTTCAACAATAAGAGAGTGGTTGCTTCCAATTTTTCCTCTGTGATAAATAACCTCTAGTTTACCTATTTGTGCATATAGCTTCTTTCTTTTTTTCAGATTATTTCCTTAGGATATACTCCTAGGAATGGAATTACTACATTTAGGCATATGCATTTTTAATAATTTTTGAATAAATTGACATTATTTTTCCAGTTGACAATGCCATCAACAATAATAGTATTCTGCTTTCAATACAACCTATCAGAAGTATTATTATTTGATATTTAATACACTTACATAGTACCTTTTATTTTTTCATTTTCTCAAAAATAGCAAATGTTAATCAAACACTTGCTTACAAATAGTGCATTCTGTCATGTTTTGAAAAGCCAGTTAGTTAGATTTGAGAGCCAGGTTTGAAAACTGAGGTAGATTTTTTTTTCTTTTGCATCAAGAATACCTGCTGTGCTTCTCTCCCATTGTCTGAGAGTTTTGTGTATTAGAAACTAATACTGATATTTTCTGAGCAAAACATTCCATTGTACTCATATAATAATTCTTGAAGACCTATGTATAAGGAACTGTAGGGAGTACCCTAATAAAATAACGGGAACTTTAGACAATTTAAATTAGAACACTCAGGAAAATACATTAATATTTTTATACTAGCACTCCCAAGCCCAAAAGCAGGGTTGCAATTCAATTAGTTTAATCTCTGGTCCGATTTTAATGACTTTCTCTATTTAGTCTCTAACCTTCCCAGCCAATCTGACTTCGCAACTAGCAAACTCAAGAGCTCCAGCCATTCCGCTTCCGATATTTTTTTTCTAGATTTCATCCCAAGAAATCTTTCCAATAAATGAAGCCCCCATCTCTCTCCCACAATAAAATGCTTCACACCATCCCCAATCTTACCTTGCACCAGACCAAGCAAATGCATGAACCTTCATAATACATGAAATGGTTTCCCAAACTGCAGCCCCGTCATAGGGCTGGATGCCAATTCCAGAGATCTGTTTTTGCCCTCCCTTCCAGGCAGCTTCACTTATTTCTCAGTTGGGTGTCTTCCATGCCTTGCCAAATGGTAGAAAAAAAAATTTCATGAATATAAGCCACTGTAAATCCATCCTGGCATTGAGTAACCATTATTCTGACTAGAGCTTTCTCTTTGGCCTAAGGGTGTTAGGGTTTGTTTGAATAAGATAATTGCTACATATCAGTGCCTGGAAACATAAAGGAAAGAACTTACCATATTTCCCCCTTTTTCTTCTTGCAGCATCATCCGAGGGTTCTCCATAAACACGGTTAGCCTTCCAAGCTGCTGTCCTGCCAGTTGATATGAACGTGGCCTGTTCCTCACAGAAAGACTAACCCATGGCACTGCAAGAAGATATCCTTGGATCGTGGACAGATTAACTGGATTAACTGAAAAAAACACCCATTCAGTCAAGATTATGGGTTTTGGAAAAATCTTACTTTGCTGTGGATTTAAAATGAGGTGCATAATATAATGCCAACTCATTCCAAGTGGTCATTGGCAGACCATTAGCTGGAAAATTGCTTCCAGTTTTCATCACTGTGCATAACTCAAGTTCCCTTTGGGGAGCTATCTGTGCCCTTCACTAGAAGTCCTGTTTTAGCATGGCAACTACTGGATTATTTTATTATGTGTGCAGATGGCATGATGTTTTAGAAAAAAAAAATTACAGCAATTCTGCAATCTCAGTGGAAGTGTTCACAATATTATGCCCTGGTAGGAATGTAAACACGTCTCGATTATGTTAGTTATGATGTCTAAAGGTATACTGTCCAACTCTTAAGCACTTTATATGAGAACACTACACCAAGATGAATCAGCACATTCAGCACATGTGAGAAATCAAGTATTTTCTTTTTATTTTTATAAATCTTGGTGGTTTTTTTTTCTGGCTCAGACTGTCCAAGACAAACTCCACTACTCGCATATCCCCAGTTGTTTGTGGTAGGTTGATGTAAATATGGCCACAATACTGTTAGACTTCACCTCCAGATACTTTATTGAACAACTGGTTTACTTCTAGCACCAAAGGGAAGAAGAAGGGGGTCCAGTGATGGTGATATCTTAGCTTGCTTCTTTGTTCACAGGCACTATTGACCACATGAACATACAGGTACTCAAATACAGGAGGCTTCTATTTGGCTCCTCCAAGGGAGGAGTTCCTCCAAGGGAAAAAAGGGGATGGTATTCTTTTAATCAAAGACCATGGTGGATGGATGGTAAGGGCAACAGAATGCAATTCTTTTGTGTGGTCTGACGTTAACACTTCAGAAAAAATTCTAAGTCAAGTTGAAATCGCCATTCTCTCAAGAGAGAAACATCAAGTGACCCCACTATGTGCCTAGAGAAGGAAAAGGGTCAAGTCCTATACTAGGTTCCTTACTTAGTGTAGAACCTACTAGTCCCTTGTTAATCCTTTCTGGGATTATGCCTGTGACTAATTTTTTTTTTTAACTATGTCTTACGACAAAGCACAGTCCTGGGAAACCAGTCAACTTAGTTGTTGCTTGTCTTTGAGCATTAGAGACATGTTCATATTGACTTGCTACATAACACTGTAGCATGTTTTTTCCTGAAAATATCAAGTTGGTTGAATGGAAAGCTCAGCAAAGTATGTTCTGTGTGCCCACTGTCCCAGCCTGGGACTGACGGGCATCAGAGGCTTTGCTTTAAAATATGGGTAACCAGTTCTGGAAGACTTCCAACGCAAGCAAGCTTGGTGTTTTAGGGTGTCTCCAGATACATAAGCATTGTCTGCCTCCGCTCAGGGTCTCAGGAAATACACAGCCCATTGGAAACCACCCCCGCCTGAGATTTGGAAACCTGACGGAAAGGGAGGAAGGTCCAAATGAGTCAGCAGCAGGATGACTCACCACAAGCCTGGCAGGCTGCAGAGCCAGAGAAGGGGGCTTCCAACAAGGAACTCAGAGAAGTTGCAGTCACCACCAAGATCTGGCCCTTCGGCAGGTCAGCACCAGGACTGCCAGGCCCTCTGCAGACCATAATTCTCTTCACATCTATAATTAGGAGGCCAAACTCCAGCTGCCAACACCCTTGGACACAATATTCCAGTCTCCACTGCCCATCTCATGTGGTTCAGTTCTAATAGCAGGTCTTCTTCTTCCTTTCATTCCTTCCTTTATTCAGCAAGCATTTGTTGAGCAGCTACTATGTGCCAAGCATTGTGCTTGGGCAACAACAGTCCACAAAGCAGACTCCCCACCTGCCCTTATGAAACTGTATCTCCTCCTCCCAAACATTATCACCACCCCACCATTTCCACAATGAAAACATAATTCAGCCAGCATTCTCCATTCTGCCAGAGTAACCTAGGAAGAAGAACATGGCAGCAGACGGATCCTCAGGGAGGAGGCAGCAGAGTGACAGATGGTAAACTGCATCAGGCCACATATTTGCACCTTTCAGATACAGCCAACTCTTCCAGGGCCTAGACTGAGCTGGTTGGAGCTCCCCAAAGCAGCATTCGGTTGCTTTTCCTTGATATCCACCCTGGCTACCTATATTCCCTTTCTTTATATAGGCACAACCATTCACCACTACGCTGGATTATCTAACACTCCAATTCTATAACTCATCCAGGGGACACACAGTTGAGTCTGATGAAGCCTAAGAACTGCCAGGTGCTGAGATATTGTAACTGGGAATTAAGATTTAGCCAAGGACATTGTGAGACTACTGCTGACTCTCTTGGAAAACTGGACATGCTTTGTAGTGCAAATGTTCACTAAATGATGGTGGTTCATTGTTACTTACTTTGGCCTTTGCAAAATATTCTGAACAATTCAATAAGTAGAGTTTCCTAGTTTGTTTGTTTGTTTTTTTAAGCCAAAGGAACGCTGTGAAATTACTGAAAGATGTTGGGTGAAGAGGGACCTAGGAGAAGGCAAAATGAAGACCATTAAAGAGCCCCATTGAAGACTGTATCTCTAAAAATGCCTTAATGCCTGGCACATATTCCATATTTGCATATGAACTACTATTCTTTTCCAAACTGTCAACCTCTGTTTGAAATCATTGTGGGGGATAGTTTGGAAACCTGGTGGCATAAAATCCAAGCAGTCAAGAGCTAAACCAGCAAAAAAGAGGAATGACTTCATTCGCAGGCTTTGGCTTCTTTATTATGTGGTGGTCCTCTGTGATCTCCCACGGTTAACTTCAACTGTGCTGTACTTTCTTCCCAAGATGCATGTACGGAATGTTACCTCCTAGAAATCCAGAAATAGTTGTGGTGAGTTTTGTTTGGTAGGAAGCAAGAGGTGGGGAAGTAAAGGATACATATTTTTATGTCTAAGGACTGTAAACTGTTGATGCTTGACTTTTCCTTTTACCTACACCTGTGCTACACCTTTATTAAAAGGCTGACACCCAGACTTGTGCAGGAAAGGCACTCTTGGGAATGAACAGAAATGAATAATTATGAGACTTTCCGTGCTGCCAAGGGGATTCGCTTATTTCCACTCCAGAACTGAATATGCAGAGCATTGCCAGTCCTGCTAGTGTGAAAAGCAAATTACTTCAATAGTTTGAGACGTACCTAGGGGAAGAGAGATCCTATCAACTTTCTTTGCGGGTAGTGGCGTACCTTCAAATCCTTGCTCAGGCTCTGTGAGGTGTGCACCCGCAGATTTCACTTCTACCTCCGGAATCCTGGCAAACAAGCCAGAAATCTCTCCAGAGTCACTTCGCAGTTGCTCAGAAAGAGGCTAACGGTCCTTAGTCCTGAGGAAATTCTGCCATTTTTAACATTCAAGGAGAAAAGCCGTATCAGCTGTTCGTGAGAATACCAACTAAGGATAAAAACTTCTGATGGATCCCCCTTGTTACTTGCAAATGCTTTCTTTGTCTGCAAATGTCACATAATTGATTTTGGATAGGAACAACAAAAGTCTCAAGGAAGTGAAGTTTTTAATGCCCCCCTTGGCACTTTACTTTCATCAAAACCTCCTCTTTCTAGTACATGAGCAGTTTTGTTCTTTGTGATGTTTTCCTCTACATTCTTCAGAATAATTTTGTTACTTGACAACTAGACTTGTCAATCGTCTTAGACTCTTTTTAAAAATCTAATCTTTGAAAATGACACAAATTCCTTTATTGCTTTAAGGCTGTTTTTATTCACCCCTCCCACAGCCCCCTCCACTGCACTTTTTTGTTTTTTGCGGGGATTTTTTTCTTTCATCTCTCTTCTTTTAACATGACGCTGTGGGTAGTTTTCAAGAATTCTATAAAGAACTCAACAAAAAGTATATTCGTTACCTTTTTTCCCCAGTCCTAATATTTCTTCTTAAGCTTGATCTTGGTGAAAACTTGTTGCCCAAAAAGCAGTGAGGTAGGGATTAATAACGCTGACCAGTCATCTGGAAGATTAATTAATCCCAGTGCAGCCCTGAGATCAGGAAGGAGGACAGGCCAGGAGATGTTTCTACTCCAGGCACCACTAAGGACTCTATTTCAGAGGCAGATCCTGCTCCTTAGTCTTTTTAGATCTGAATCTAATCCTGAATCCAGAAAATTATCCTATGAATTCTGGTTTATCAACGCACGTGATTCCTGGCACCACTGCATAGCTTCAAGGTAAAAGAGAGCCTTGTTTCCATTATTTTGCTATGGTGGCTTTTGGGAAGACAGAGAGCATTCTTTTGAAAGCGGGAAACTTAAGGAAAAGTTGGCCAAGTGCACAGGAAAGTTCTACCACACCTTAATGTAAAGAACAAAATAGATGCTTCTCATTTGGGGAAAATAGCTAAAAGGACAGTAACAGTACTGATGGCCTTCTGGCCATCACCTTAGCTCCACAGGGAAAATTCTGGGTGAGAGCAAGCACTGTTTCTAAAATCTAAATTTTTTCAGGTGAAATTTACCAGCAACAAATGTAAAAGGGAACTGCCATCAGGCATAGGGCTAGTTTTATACTTCCTGCCTAATGGCAAAATGACTGAGACATGACTTCCATGGAACAGCAGAAAATGGATGCCAAAGATGTCATAAAACTGAAGTTCAGTTTGCCACGTAAGGCTATTTAAAAACCCTGATGCACTCCAAGCACTCTTCCTTCAGAGCTTTCCTCCTACAATTATATCAAGCACAAGAAGGCACCAACAGCATATACTTAATGTAATGTAAAAGTAACCATATGACTTGTGTTGAATTACCATTGGCTGGTTGACATAAGTGTCATAGATATTTAGACATTATTTCTGATCATACAAAATTATTTTCATAATTTAATATTCTTTTCAATTTTCATAAATTCTTTTCAATTTTCATAAATTGGAGCCAGTGGTTTGGGAGGTTTTTTGTTTGTTTGTTTGTTTGTTTGTTTAGTTATTTGTTGCATTGTTGTTTTCCAAACCTCAGATATTTTGAGAAGCCTTAGAAAGGCTCTTAAGCCCAGGCCTTTTTGCCTCATGTGCAGAGTATTAATAACAGCCCTACTGATGTGAACCTCAAGGAAGGAGGCTATTAAATTAATCCAACACTGGAGATACTAATACCTCAAACAATTAAAACACTGAAGACTCTGCTGGTTGCCTTCCACATTGTTTATAACCTTTTAAAATTCAGTCATTTGGATCAAGAGAAATAAATGGTTGGTTTCATATGGCTTTTGCCACATTAGCACAGACACATCTACCAAATGTAGAAGTCTAGACTGAGTGGATGCATGAGAGCAAACAGATCTGTAATATGATTGCATTTAATCACCGCCACGGCCCAAATTCTGTAAAAATATATCCAAATATGTAATGCTAAAAAAAATTCAAAACAGGAGACTCTTACTAGATCATGCTTTCACTTAGGGTAGGATAACTGATCTTGAAGATAACTTCATAGAAAAATTTGCTGGCTGAAATGCCCCAGGCACCTCAGGGTTGGTCCTGTCCTATTCCACAAACTGATCATGGTCTTCTCCCATCTTCTCAGAGGAGTTAGCCTGGCCTCTAAAATAGCACAAATGCCATGAAGTTATCTTTCTAAACTCTATAGAGACTTCCTATCCAAGTATAATTCCAAAAATATGATTTGAGTTTGAGCATGCCTGTGGTCCTTGATTCTATGATCCCTAAATCAGTTCTACTTTTCTCTCTCTCTCTCTCTCTCTCTCTCTCTCTCTCTCTCTCTCTCTCTATATATATATATATATATATATATATATATATAATCTCCAGTATTTTTTTTCAACCACAATTTAGTGCATTTAGCGTGTTAACGTTGGGAACTGCCTGCTGGCTCTATGTCTACTTTTGACAATGCCTATGTCCAGATACCATACAGTGCATTTGAGAGAGGACCAAGGTTATGTTTTCCCACATACCAGCTGCTGCAGAGGTTTCGAAGTGCCTGACCCAGTTCTTTTTCACATCAAAAAGGCCTTCGGTTGCAGATGGAAACCTTAAAGATGAATGTAGAGTGGGGGAGGAAATTCATGTTTGAATGCTGAAACCCTTGTCTTTTTTAGTTTTATTCAATTCCCACCTCAGATCACCAGAAAGGGAGGCCTCTTTGGTGGGTGTTGGCCCTCACTGGGGGTAAAAGGGGTTCTATTTGCTTAAACTCATGCTCGTAGGCAATTTTAGGGCTCTCTGGGGCTCTGAATGGTTTCTCCACCACCACCTTTCTTCCACCAATAGAAAGATGTTGTCCTTACAAGGCCATGTCTGAGAAGACCATGGTTTAACTAGTAAAAGAAGCTCACATTGCAGAGAGCTGAATAATACCAGGCTCTTGACTTTGTACTGTGTGTCGCAGTCATGACTGGGACAGAAGGAACCAGTCTGCTGAAAAGTCAAGCCAGCACAAATATTTGGAAACTAATTCCACTGAAACTCTTGTATCATTAAATCATACTATTGTAGTTTCAGTTAATGTAATTATTTAATATCATTAGGCACTAAATTAAATAGCTTTGCACAAAATTTTAGAAAAGATCAATCTTGTAACAAAATTTAATATTAACAGTAAAAAGCACCTGAGAAAAGAAAATATCGATCTGTTGTGGTTTATATACTTGAGTTATTCTTAGAACTTTGTGGAGATTGACACTGCTCTGATAAAAAGGAAGAAAATGTTTTGAATTCAAGAATGCTAGACTAATAGAAATAGCCCAGTCTCTCTGGGCCACTGCTCTTCAGTATGGGGTGCTCTCTGTCCCTCCTTAGCAGATGGGGTTGTTGGGAGGCTAAAATGAGCTAAGGGAAGAAGCTATACTGTGCCTCCAATATCCCTTATGTGTAATTAGAGTGCCGATCTGGGCTGCAGGCTTTATTCAATGATTCCTTTCCCTTACTTGAGGCTTTCTCTGTAGAGCTGTTATTTCTGAGCCTCCATTCTGGGATTTACAAAGGAAACAGAATGATGAAGAAGTAACAATCAGCATTTTACTCACACGCGCGCACACACACACACACACACTTTTTCTAATATATGAGGCTAGTCTGCAGAGTCCACAGCCCAGGTGTCCATTTATTTCCACTTCTTCACCTCCCAAAGATTTAGAGCTCCATGATCTACCAAGGTGAAGACTGCCAATCCCAGGTTGGAGAAGACCCGTCAGAGTGTGGAGGTGCCAAACTGAGAGGCACAGGAAGCAGACAGCCACATCAAACTTTTTTGATGAACTACTGCAAATTGGTGTTTGTTCTAGGAAAGAAAGAGGAAGAAAAATTACACAATGTGAATTGAACATAAGAGCAGTGCTCTTTATAGAGTATGAGAAGGGAGGATGGGGGAGAATCTGATTAAAAAAATGATTCATTCCTTCACAGACACTAACAAACATGGCTAAAAAGCACATGTCAGAACACAGAAGCCTAGGTAGATGGTTGACATTTTTATAACTTCCTTAAGTGAGTAGTTAAACCAGCAGTCTTAATTCTGTTGGTCTCCCAAGAGTGTTTAATTACATAAGTATTACCTGTATTCATTTCCCACAACTGTTGGGTTTTTCTTTCTTTCTTTTTTTTTTTTTCCTCTGTGCATCCTAGAAAAACTCCCAGGACTAGACTTAGGAGGAGGCAATCAAGTTATGTGGTAAAACAAGAGTGCCTTTTCTGTTGGATATCCACTTTAGTTTCCTGGCTTCCAGGGCATAAGATGTTTAGAACCTTTTTTTCTCTAAACATAAGAATTATTGTGTACCACAATTTTGAACCACCGATTTCCATATCTTCAGCAGCTATCAACTTGCCAATTCCCTTTGGGTCTCCTTTGTATATTCTTATGTTTCCTTCTGTTTCTACTTGTCCTCAAAAAGAGTTGAGGGGGGCATGACTCTTATAAAATGGATAAAAATGAAACTGTACAGATGTTTGCCTCCCTTGTATCTGTGAGCATGATCTCTATCAGGCTGGAAAATCTGCTTTATCATTTTGTATATTTGACTATTTTGTATTCAGCATTACTTGACTCCTTATGTGCATGGCAATGTATTAAAATGTGGGATTTCTATTATCGTGTAAAAGCGTTTTGATTCTGATTTTCAACATATATCCTTGGAAAAAATTACATTAAACTTTTCTATTTTCTTCAGCTCATCAGCTTGCAGAAGAAAAAGAAAAGTTAACAGCATTTCACTTTCCCTGTGTTAGCTAATGATGCAATTCATGGTGGAAAATTGTCCTCAATTATGCTGTGTTTCTTAGAGAAATAATATATGTGAAATGAATTGATGGCCTCCCTATGGCTCCCAGCACACAGAATTCCCCCAGCACCAAATCCCACCAGCATAATTGCAATGACTGGTGAACTCTTTAGTGTCGAGCACAGCTGGACGATAGATGCAATTCTCTTCATCCCTCAGACATGGTAAACACACTAGGAAGAGATGGGACAACAGATCTTGGCCCACCGATTTCCTCTCACCCCAGAGAGTCTTATGTGCTAATAACAGTATGATTGATGGTATTTCCCAGCACCTCCTGCTCCATCTCTCTAAGATGTAAGCTATCTGTATTTTATCAATAGAAAGGCTGACCTTCAAATAACATCTGCCCAAGAGACTCGGATTAGAAACCAGTGCTTCCAGACAGATTTGGCATAGCCAGCCTCTAGTGCGGCAAACATCCGCAATACCCTCCACACACCTCCATGTATTGTTAAAGGGCCATTTTTCTCAAACTTAAAAAAAAAAATCCCCTGAATAATATGATACACCAAATATAAAAAATTGACCGTTTTCCTGCTCTAAACTACCATTTTCACCCTTCCTTTTGTCAAGGAGACATCATAATGAGTACTTATAGACACTCTCACTTTACTGAATATGATGAATTGCCTCAACCAGTACAGGAGAAACACTTCTTTCCCAGAAAGGAAAAAGCACTTATAAACTACATAAAAAAGAAAGGAGACACCCATTGCCTTTTTTATTACATGCTTACTGTAAATCTAGTGTTTGTTTGGTTTTCTGAGAAAGGTTTCCAAAAGTAAAACCTGTGATAACCTTTTAGGTTAGCTTACTGACTCCACGTATAAATCTTCCAAATCTTTTGATATACCTTGCAACCCTAAAAGCACAATTTTCTCCTACTTCCTCTACTTAAAAGATTTTGAACTTGGAAAATGGAGCCACCTTTTTGTCAGTTAACCTTTTTAGAAGATGGTAAAGCCAGAGCCCCCAAACAAAATATTCTCTTTGTCTTAACCTTTTGGGATCATTTCTAACTATTTCTTCTCTTCCTGTCTCTTTCTCTTATGATTTTCTTCCTTTGTTAGTCCTCTGCCTTTAACTTACCTCTCTCTTTTGTAGGCTTGTCTTAAAACCTTTCTGCACGTGCCTTTCTCTTCCTCTATCTCATCTCCTTTGCCCTCCCTTTTTCTCTCCCATCTCTCTCTCTCTCTCTCTTCCTCTCTCTCTCTCTCTCTCTTCCAACCCATTTACCCTTCTCCTTCCTTCTTTTTAGGGTAGAGCAGTTATCTGTCTTTGTATCCCCATCTCTTGGCACATTATAATTGCTCAACATCATAGTTGCTCAACATCATGGTTGCTCAACAAATGTTAGGTGAACTGAATTAAACTTGGTGCCATGTTTTTTCTGGCTTATATTCCTTCTGCCTACTGAGCCTAGCAACCTCTGCAAACACTTCATTAAACAAATCAACTCATAGTAATAAAGACTACACCAGATGTGTTTTCTGAGGTACGTGAAAGCTTTAGTTAACATGTTCTCCCCAAACAAGGAGTAGGCAGATTCTCCTATATATCACTTTGCCAATACAAAGAAAAGCCTTCCTGTCATCTCAGCATTTGGGTAACTCATGATGCCTGGGGTAAACATTGTAGCTATATTTTGATCAAAGACAGTGATGTCTGTGAGAAGTTCATTTGAGACCACCAAAATAATTTTTCAACCTAAGATTATTCGGAATCTTATAAAATCTTTTTTGTGAGACCTAGCAAACGTGAAGTGCAGTGCTGGTTATCTTGTGCTAGAGAAATCCTTAAATGCATTTTAGTTTCCTATTGATCTTTTTTGCCAAGAGCTGGCGCTGGTTGAGGAGATTTTTTTCTGTTAATGATGAAATCATTAGAATTGTTAATACTTTCTCCAATTTCTATTTATAAGGCATATAGATGTATGTACACTGTAAAATAGCTTTCCCTTATTTTTCACAGACATTGTGCAAATATTGAAAAATTAACTAAAAACAAGCTTTAAGAAAGACAACTGCAATCACATTTTTGTGTAGCACTGGGGAAATACAAAGTGGGACTAGATCATGAGAATTGTATATAGTTGTTTCACAAGTTGATGATGTTCCCTTTCTCACGAGAAGTTGAAAAGTTGACAGGGTTCTATTTTTCCATCATATATCTCTCCTTTTAGTAGTGTAACCCAAATATTATTAGGTTCCCATGGCCCAGTGTCTGCAGGAAAGTTCAAGAGGGGAATAAGAATGCATACGAAAGCATTGCAAGATTTTACTTTGTCCTTCGTGATACTTCCAAAACCGAGTGTGTGGGTGGAGATGTGGGTATGAGTTACACAGAAAATATCTTAAAATCCTACTTCCCATCTATGCTACCCTCATTATCCTCCACCCAAAGGCAGCTGCTCCCTTCCGTTTTAACTCTTCTCTCTCTCTCAGGAAGAACCTTCTAAATCTCAACCCTTTTCCATATAACTTTCCCACTTCTGCCTCTCCAGCTCGGCTTTTCTATCCTTGTCATGATTCTCCCTTTCAAAATCATTAAAACAAAACTAGTAAACATTGAATTTTTCTTTAGTGAGAAAAGAAGAAAAAGGGATATGATAATACTATATTTTTCTTAATAATTTTCTTTATCAATTTTTCTTAGTAATTCTTGCCCCAGGGCTGTGAAATTGATGACTCAAAAAAAAAAAATGGAGGGTAACAGAAGGTTAATTTGATTGCCATTGATGGTTTAAATTCTAGTTCCAGTAAGTAAGCCTTGTGGGGCTTGAAATCTTTTCATGTTTTAACAAACATAGGTGGATCTTGTGCCATTTGTCCTGTGTGCCAAGAACTGTTCACCTTACTGGTCTAAGTATTGTTGATTCAGAAATGAATGATATTTTTCCTGACTTTAGAGATCTTACACATTAAGAGAAATAAGCAGCTCAACTAATAACTTCTTCTTAAGTAGCCTATATTAAAATGAAAATATCTCTGGAAGGATAACTTAATACCCATTTATTCCCAGATGTTGGGGTTGGGGAGAGATGCAAGAATATTCCATAATCAAGTCAGCTCTGAAAATATGATATATGTACTTTACCCTTGTCCTAGAGACTTGGGATGCCTATTAGCACATTAAAGGCTCTGAGAAGTCTTGCAAGAAATAATCATACACATTTGTTCAGTGTAGCACTTTCAAAATTCATTCAAGCATCAACTGTTTTCCCCCAGAGAATACCAATTTACAGCCCATAGAACAAACACTTTTGGAAATACTGTTCTAGACCAACCAGTGCTTCATGGCAATGTTCTTTCAAGCAGGCGAGTGTGCAGACCCTCAGGAAAGAAGTGGTGCCACAGATGGACCCCCTGAGAGGGAGATGGAGACCTGGGGTATAAAAAGTGGGCTAAAAACAAACCTGCCACTTTCTATTAATGAAAATAATTACAAAACAGCTACTACATGTTCAACCCCGTTAGCCTATCACATCCCAGCCCTTTCACCAGCCACGGATGGAGAAGGGGGAGCAGTTGCATAACCTTGGACAAGGCTCATATCTCTCTATATTTTAACATTCTCTTCTGGAATATTAGGGGTTTGGAATAGATGGACTCCTGTAATCCCTTTGTAGCACACTACTTCAGTTCAGTTCTAATTTTGTACAATCTTATCCTCAGCTTTGCTTTTAAAGTAAGCACATAATTATTTTGCAGCAACTTGGATGGAGCTGGAGGCCATTATTCTGAGTGAAGTAACTCAGGAATGGAAAACCAAATATCATATGTTCTCACTTATTAGTGGGAGCTAAGCTATGAGGATGCAAAGCCATAAGAATATATAATGGACTTTGGGGACTCTCAGTGGGAAGGGAGAAGGGGGTGAAGGATAAAAGACTACATATTGGGTACAGTTTACACTGCTCAGTTGATGGGTGCACCAGAATCCAAGAAATCACCACTAAATAACTTATTCATGTAATTGAAAACCACCTGAACCCCAAAATCTTTTGAAATAAAAAATTAAATTTATTTAAAATAAAGTAAGCGATAATTAGAAAATCTAGAAGCTTCTAATACACCATAGTTCACTTTCCTTCTTAATTCTAAAGGGTATGTTTTCATTTTACAAATATTTTTGTCTCCCAGGTGTTATAGAAGCAGTTTTTCAAAGAAAACAAAAATTCGGACCACAATTAGAGCAATGATACAAGCACATAGGTCCACAGTTGGTAACTTCATCAACACAAACAGGTATTGATTTTTTTATTGGTTAAGCCAAAAATCTTTAAAGATTATTCTTGGATACAATGGAATCAGGAAAAAAGAAGCCCTTCAAAGATTTCAAAAAAAAAAAAGAACAAATGGTATCAAACTTGACACTCCCTTTGATGACACTCTATTCAAAAATTAAATTAGGGGAATTAGAGAGAGGGTGAATTCAGAACTATATTTTAAAGAGGGAGCCAGGCTCAGCAGGCTCATGCCTGTAATCCCAGCACTTTGGGAGCCTGAGGCAGGTGGATCACCTGAGGTCAGGAGTTCAAGATGAGCCTGGGCAAGATGGTGAAACCCTGTCTCTACTAAAACTACAAAATATTAGCCAGGCATGGTGGCGGGTACCTATAATCCCAGCTACTCCAGAGGCTGAGGCACAAGAATTGCTTGAACCGGGGAGCCGGAGCTTGCAGTGAGCAGAGATCACGCCACTGCACTCCAGCCTGGGTGATAGAGTGAGACTCTGTCTCAGAAAAAGAAGAAAGAAAGAAATTATTCAGAAAGATCTTCTGCCTAACTCTTAAATAATGACATTTCTGGGAGTGTGTTTTTGTGTTTGTGTGCACATGTGGTACATACACACAGTGATGGAGGTGGAGGCAGGAGGGAAGAGGGAAGAGACTGGGAGAGTTTCAAAGACCTAATTCCTGTTTGGTCAGGTTTACTTCATCTCTGACCCTGGACACGACAGATACATCCCTGCCTTTGTTTTCCTCTTGTATTCATTTCTATTACATTGCCAAATCATTAAATGATGCTGCTCTGTGAAAATAAAATCCTTTTTTAAAGGTTTTATATATTTTTTTTAATTTCATTTTGAAAAACAAAGGTTGTTATAATGAGAATCAGTCCTGGTGAGTATGTGATATTGGTCTCTGAAATATGATTTAATTTCCTCTAACAAAGACAGTAGCTCCATTAATTGAGTGCTTACTATGGGTCAAATATTCTTTACATCACCTCATTTAATTCTAACAATATCCTGTTGGATATTATCATTTCCCTGGA
The DNA here is from genome assembly GCF_028858775.2 of Pan troglodytes. Taxonomy (NCBI): domain Eukaryota; kingdom Metazoa; phylum Chordata; class Mammalia; order Primates; family Hominidae; genus Pan; species Pan troglodytes. The sequence continues at coordinate 128,499,427 of NC_072405.2, read as the reverse complement.
GGCCATTATTCTAAGTGAAGTAATTCAGAAATTGAAAACCAAATATCGCATGTTCTCACAAGTGAGAGCTAAGCTATGGGTATGCAAAGGCATACAGAGTGGTATAATGGACACTGGAGATTCAGAAGGCGGGAGGGTAGGAGAGGGGTGAGGGATGAAAAACTCCCTACTGGGTACAATGTACACTACTTGGGTGATGAGTACACTAAAATTCCAGACTTCCCCACAGTACAATTTATCCAGGTAGCCAAAAACCACTTGTACCCCTAAAGCTACTAAAATTAAAAAAAAAATAATAGTAAGATATTATAGTTCCCATTTCACACATAAAGAAATTAAGGCTTAAAGGGATTCAATTATTAGGCCATATCACAGAGCTAACCCAGTTATTTCTGACTGGGAAACATAAAAATATCAACCATTAAACTGTATATCCATGTATTGAGCACCCACTATACACAAAGCACTATGCTAGACAATGAATCCCTTGCCTAACTGGTCCTTAAACTCTTCAAGATCACAGGTACTTTGAAAACACTGCTGAAAGCTATGCATGCTCTTTTCAAAAAATGTACCCAATGCACAAACCTTGGCATACCTTTTCAGTGGATTCAAGAAATTTCTGAACCCATCTCATCTTAAGAACTCCTACTTTAAAGAATTGCACAGAATTCAGTTGGTGAAGAAGATATGATAGAAGAAGAAATGTAGCCAGCAATGACTTGGACTTCAAGTTGCAGCAAAGTTCCTCTCACAGGAAAAGCAGAGGTGGTCATGATTTATTCTACAAGTACTTATTGGGTGCCTCCCTTGTGAGGCCCTGGGAATACAACAGGAGATTGTACAAAGTCCAGTCTTCATGGAGAATACTGCCCAGGAAAGGATGTAGGTAAGTGAGCAGGCATTTGATTTGGAGTCCTCATTCTGCATTTTTGTATTCTTTGATGCTTCTAAGAGTATCCGAAAAACTAGCTAATTCGATATTGGGTGTTTATAGTAAAGATATTGCTATTGCATAATTTCTGTCCCCATGTGTGAAGTTGAAGATATAATGAACATTTCTGTTAACAAAAATATTTTTCCTATTCCCTTTGGTGAAAAGGAAGCAAATACACCTGTTCTTTCAAACACCGTTCCAACATCTGTCTTCCAAAATTGGTATTAATGTATGCTATGTCTTTTTGTGCTGTCCCTCTCAAAATTTTAAACACCCTTTTTTCTTCAATGTGTTACTCAATTTCACTTATATTGGGGTGAGATGGCTTTAGTAGGAAACCAAGTAAATACCCAGTGCCCTCATATGGTATAATTTCAGGCTCGTCAAGTTTTTTTTTTATGTTTATTCAAGAGCTTTTATTTATTCATAACTCATTTATTTCCACGAAGTAGTTGTGGCAATTCATAAGAAAATATACTATAAAATATAAAGCTATAAATAAACAAAATTCAGGACCAGAGAAAATGTAGCACCATTAGAAGATCAAGACAAGGATGTAGGCATAGCCTGTACACTTTGGTCATCTTTATTAAAAAAGAAGCCATAAATTTCATGCCAACCTTACAGGCCATCATAGTGATTTGATGCAGGATTTACAACATCTGTAAAAATAAACATGAATGTATAATGGAGAATAATGCAAAAATCATGTGAATGTTTAAGAACTGTGCTGAGGGCTATGCCTTCAATACCTAAGAATATAAGCTCAGTCTTGTCTGATGATGGGGGTGAAAAAGTTGTAGAAGTATCACCTTAGGAGACATCAAGTTTTCCTTTCCATGTAAGTCTGAGAAAAATTTCTTAATGTCTCTTTATAGGTGGAACCCCAAGTGAAGCAGTAGACAATTTCCCTGCAGCATATGCAATAAAGGTTTTCAAATATCTGTTTCTTATGATGCCCCTCCGAGGCAGCAAATGACAGAGACTACTGCAGCCAAGTGGAAAAAAAAATTCTGTGAGGTCCAAAATAATGTGGTCTCAGTTTATGAGCTCATCAAATCCTAAGGTTACCTAAAGGACTGAGAATAAGGAATAAGCAAAATACTGTGCTCATGACTAAAGCCCTCTAGCAACCAACCTCAGCTAGAATAGCAATTACGTTTAGAGCATTTGCAATTTGGCAGGTACTTTAATGCACTGTTTTATTTAATCCTTCTAATAACTCCCAGGCAGGGGCATTGGTCAGGACTCTTTCAGCTGCTAGTGACTAAAGCCCAACTCAAACTACCTTAAGCAGAGAGACAGAAAGAGAAAGATTTATTGGATGATGTAATAGAGAAAAACCAGGGCTGGATGAGCTGTTTAGCTCAGTCTCTTAGTATCCACAAGTGGTGCTTTCTTCCATGAATAGCAAAGACGACATCTCACAGTCCCAGCCTTATGCAGAAAGAGACCCTCTCTCATGACATCCACCTGTCCTGAAAATGGACCCTGATTGCCCATTTTGGGGTCACATGCTACACCTTGGCCCAATCGGTGTGTCCAAGAAGATGTGGCTCTCTAATTGGCTGCCCTGTTGTGGGGAAAGTGGATCCCCAGATTGACAGCAAAAGGATCTCATGGAACTTTGAGGTGGCAGCAGCGTTCAGAAGGAATGGATGCAAGGCAGACAAAAATATGACGGTCCTTACAGTGAGTATTATGACCTCCACTTTATAGATGAGAAAATAGAGGCCCAAAATAGCAAGTGGCAGAGCCAAGATGTTATTGTGAATCCAACATTAGTCATAAGAGGTTAGATTGTGCTATGGTAACCAGAAATAAAACTTAAAATTTCAATAGTTTAACTGAACGTGTTGGTATGCACCTGTAGTCCCAGCTACTCCAGAGGCTGAAGCAGGAGAATTTCTTGATCAAGGTTGTTCAAGTCTAGCCTGGGCAACATAGCAAGACCCCCATCTCTAAAACAAAAAAAAAATTAATACAAAATTTAAAATGTTTTAATAGCTTACTTAGCACACTGAACCATTAATTCTGGCTTATCTTACATGCCTGACTCAGGTAAGGGTGTAGGGGACTCTGTTCCCCCACAGTACTCAGGCTGACAGTGGAGGCTCTAGAATCTGGAAAACCTGGATTCCAGGCCCATAAGCAAAGGAAGAGAAGGGCATGATGTTGGGTGCAGTGGCTCGTGCCTATAATCCCAGTACCTTGGGAGGTCAAAGCAGGAGGATTACTTGAGCCCAGGATTTTGAGCAAGTCTGGGCAACTTGATGAAACTCTATCTCTACCAAATAGCTGGGTGTGGTGACATGTGCCAATAATCCCAGCTACTTGGGAGGCGGAGCTGGGAGGATTGCTTGAGCCTGGGAGGCGGAGGTTGCAGTGAGCCAGAATCACACCCCTGCACTCCAACCTGGTCAACAGAGTGAGACCCTGTCTCAGAAAATAAATAAATAAATAAAGAGCGAGAGAGAGAGAGAGGGAGAGAGAGAGAGAAAGGCATGAAACACTCACAGCCATAGCCCACTAGACAGAATGAGCCACATGTCTCTGCCTAACTGCAAGATAGTTAGGAAATGACCCAGGGTCAGCGGGTTGGGGGCAGGAATGAGATAGAAGGGAAGGGTCGTGGTGTGTACATGGATATTTGTATTACATATTTTTGGCACATAAATTTCTATAATCCCAAACCTTTGGCTCTCATTTATCGTTTGTCAAACCCATATTCCTTAAGTGCCACAGAAGCAAATGTGAGTAATCACAGTTTCTGGTCAGCCTCTCATCTCGCCTGGCCACAGTGAATGAGACACGGATAGATATTCTAGTTCTCCAGCTGATCCTAGGAGAAAAGATAAATGATTCAGAACACAGCAGGCTTACAAAGCTGGCTAGCCCTGTGCAGGTGTCATTTCAGCCCCCTGACCTCCTCTCAGGAGCCACAGTTCAGCCTCGTCTGCTGGGCACTGAGTCCAGCCGAGGGAGCACCAGCTTTAGGCTGCCGGCAACTGGGCTAAACCTCCAAAACAAATGTACTTTGACGCTGAGTGTTGTTTCTGAATTTAGTTCTTCACACGATTTAAATTGTCATCTTCAGTGGCCACGCTAAGCTGTGATAGTAGATGCTGGTCTGGACTCTGAATGCTGCCTCGTGGCCTTTTGCTGTTGCAAATATCTGATGGTATGAAGGGTAATCCAGATTAATCTAGGCTTTATAAGTACCCACAGTTTTGATCCAAAAATCCTGCCTAGTCCCGTATCTGCGTGAGTCAGATAGTAAACCGCAAACACTCCCTTTTGCCTCTTCTGGCCTAAATCACAATATGACCTAAGTGCTTGGTTGGCATTAGGCCTCTTTCACCTGGGCCTGACTCTAGTAATGACTTCATCTTTAAAAGGTAAGGGAGAAAACCTGAGGCCAAGAGGAAAGAGAAAAGGAAGTTTTCCAAAAGAGAGCTCTAAAAGAAGATAGTGCTCTTAATTTCTTAACTCCTCTGCATCTCCTATTCCAAATACTACCCCTCGTACCTGGCCAACCACATCAAGCATCCCTGAAGACTTCCTTGTTTAGAATTCTTTTTTTTTTTTTTTTTTTTTTGGAGACGGAGTTTCACTCTTGTTGCCCAGGCTGGAGTGCAATGCTGTGATTTCGGCTCACCGCAACCTCTGCCTCCCAGGTTCAAGCGATTCTCTTGCCACAGACTCCTGAGTAGCTGGGATTACAGGCATGCGCCACCACGCCCGGCTAATTTTGTATTTTTAGTAGAGATGGGATTTCTCCATGTTGGTCAGGCTAGTCTCAAACTCCCGACCTCAGGTGATCCACCTGCCTCAGCCTCCCTGCTGGGATTAGAGACATGAGCCACCGCATCCGGCCCCTTATTTAGAATTCTTTACTTTCACGTACGATAATTGTAGAGAAATTATTGACACTCCCCAAGAATTCCAAATGCTTGCATCCATTGCCAGCCATGGGAGGAGGGAGTCCTGTGGACTATAAACAGAAGTGATGATGCCCACCCAACCCCCTGGGCAGAAGCATGAACAACAGGCAGACAGCCTCATTCTGTGCTTCTCTTCTGAGCATCCAAGGCTACTTTCAGAGCCACACTTGCCAGATGGTGAGCCTACAAAGAAAGAGGTGCCCCACGTACATTAGACTTTACATGAGCAAGAAACAGCTTTTTGTGTGTGTAATCTGTCGAGATTTCAGGATTTGTCTGCTGTGGCAGTTAGCATTAATTATTCTGACCAATTCAATATAAGAAATGTGTGGCCGGGGGCGGTGGCTCATGCCTGTAAAACCAGCACTTTGGGAGGCTGAGGCAGGTGGATCACCTGAGGTCAAGAGTTCAAGACCAGCCTGGCCAACATAGTGAAATCCCATCTCTACCACAAATACAAAATTTAGCTGGGAATGGTGGTGCTTGCCTGTAATCCCAGCTACTCGGGAGGCTGAGGCAGGAGAATCACTTGAACCCAGGGGGTGGAGGTTGCAGTGAGCCAAGATTATGGCACTGCGCTCCATCCTGGGTGACAAGAGGGAGACTGTCTAAAAAAAAAAAATTTTTTTTAATTTAAAAAAAACCTAGTGTTTGAAAAATCATACAATAGGTTTTTATGCTTTGTAGGAAGTACTTTGTCCAAAAGAGCCAAAACTTAGTATATAATTCCTAACTGTCCCTTACTTTTTTCAGATGTTTCTTGCATGCATTTCCATAAGTGTGTCTATGGTCTTTAAGCTTCTTTTACTTTGCAATTGAACAAAACGTTGCTTGGCTTAAAATAAGATTTACCACTTTCAACTGATTAATAACCTCAATTTAGGTTTTAACTACACTAAATGCATGGGGCTTATGCTTGTTAACTCTAGTCTCAAACATTTAGTGTTTTATTTTCCATTTGCTCTTATAAAATAATAAAAACATAAGAAAATACTGTACTCATGGAATTACCCAAATATACCTGGATAGCCAAAACTAAACTGCTGTTTGACAGGTTGGGCCACCGTGTGATGGCTTCAGGTTTTCAGATTTATGGACGTTTCAATTCAGCATAGGAACAGTGGTTGCGAGGTTTCAAGAGAAGTGTATGGCAGTGTGGTTAGACCAGATGGGAGCAGATAAACCTGCATGTGTGTCAGCCACCTGGGATTCTGAAAGGGCCTCTTCCTACCACACACTTGCCCAACTCAGTTTGTTCTCCACATGGCACAGAGAATGATCTATTCAAAACATCAATCAGACCACATTGCTTCTCAGTTTTTAATTTCTAATGGCATCTCCTTTATGTTTATTTTTTTTTTATTCTATGTTTTTAAAAACAGGATCTCACTCTGTCAGCCAGGCTGAAGTGCAGTGGTGTGATCATACCTTACTGCAGCTTCAAGCTCCTGGGATTGAGCAATCCTCCTGCCTCGGCCTCCCAAAATGCTGGGATTACACCCATCTATGAGCCACCGTGCCTAGCTTCCTTCCCAGGCGTTAATCCTCACTGGTGGCTGGGCACAGGGGTTCACGCCTATAATCTCAGCACTTTGGGAGGCTGAGGCACAAGAATTGCTTGAGCCCAGGAGTTTGAGACCAGCTTGAGCAACACAGTGAGACCCTGTCTCTACAAAAGATTAAAAAAAAAAAAGTTAGCTGGACTTGGTGCATGCCCATAGTCCCAGCTACTCAGAAGGCTGAAACAGGTTGATGGCTTGAGCCCAGGAGGTAGAGGCTGCAGTGAGCTATGATTGTACCACTGCACTTTAGCCTGGGTGACAGAATGAGATCTTGTCTCAAAAAAAAAAAAAAAAAAAAAATTCTCTGTAGCTTCCCCTTTAGACTTAATACAAAATTCAACTCAACTCATGAGCAGCTCCATAAGCTCTGCATCATCTGCTACCAACTGCCTCTCCAACTTCTCCTCTGGCCAACACTCTCCCTTTTGTTCATGCCCAATTTTGTGATACCCGAAACGCATCCACTCATTCCCATCTTGGGACCTTACTATTCTCCATGCCTAGGCTTACGCACTACATCACCACGTGACTGTTTCTTTCTCAACACTCTGGTCTTTTCTCAAATGCCACATCTGTACAGAAACTTTTTTTCATCACCCAAATAACCACTTTCCCACACAAACAAACAGTAACAAAAACAGCTATGAAGGACATTTACGGGAAAATTGAGGAAAATTGGAATTTCATTCCATGTTAAATACTATTGTTATATACTACAATAGTGGTTTTTTTTTAATATTAGGTTCAAGGGGTACATGTGCAATTTGTTACATGTGTAAATTGTGTGTCACAGGGGTTTGGTGTACCAGTAATTTTGTTACCCAGATAATCAGGATAATACCCAATAGGATGGGTAGTTTTTCAATTCTCACCCTCCTCCCATCCTCAAATAGACTTCATGTTCCTTTCTTTGTGTCCATGTGTCCTCGTTGTTTAGCTCTCACTTATAAGTGAGAACATACAGTATTTGGTTTTCTGTTCTTGCATTAATTCACTTAGGATAATGGCCTCCAGCTCCATGCATGTTGCTGCAAAGGGCATGATATCATTCCTTTTTATGGCTATGTAGTAGTCTATGGTGTATATGTACCACATTTTCTTTATTCAGTCCACCATTGATGAGCATCTAGATTGATTCTATATCTTTGCCATAGTGAATAGTGCTGTGATGAACATACACGTGCATGTGTCTTTATGATAGAACAATTTATATTCTTTTTCATATTCTTTTTTTCTTTTTTTAGACAGAGTTTTGCTGTGTCTCCCAGGCTGGAATGCAGTGGCACGATCTCGGCTCACTGCAACCTCCGCCTCCCGGGTTCAAGCAATTCTCCTGCCTCAGTCTTCTGAGTAGCTGGGACTACAGGCGCATGCCACCATGCCCAGCTGATATTTTGTATATTTAGTAGAGATGGGGTTTCACCGTGTTAGCCAGGATGGTCTCGATCTCCTGACCTTGTGATCCACCCGCCTTGGCCTCCCAAAGCGCTGGGATTACAGGCGTGAGCCACCACGCCTGGCCAAACAATTTCTATTCTGTTGGGTATATATCAAGTGATGGGATTGCTGGGTCAAATGGTAATTCTATTAAGTTCTTTGAAAAAATCTCTGAACTGCTTTCCTTTCCACAGTGGCTGAACTAATTTACATTCCCATCAACAGTGTATACAAGTTCCCTTTTCTCCACAATCTTGCCAGCATCTGTTACTTCTTGACTTTTTAATAATAGCCATTCTGACCAGTGTGATATGATATATCATTGTGGTTTTGATTTGCATTTCCCTAATGATTAGTGATATTGAGCATTTTTTTCACGTTTGTTGGCTATATGTGTGTCTTCTTTTGAGAAGTGTCTTTTCATGTCCTTTGCCCATTTTTAGTGGGGTTATTTTTTGCTTGTTGATTTGTTTAGGTCCCTTATAGATTCTGGATATTAGATCTTAGCTGGATGCATAGTTTGTAAATATTTTCTCCCATTCCTTAAGTTCTCTGTTTACTGTGCAGATGGTTCCTTTTGCTGTGCAAGAGCTCTTTAGTTTAATAAGCTCCCACTTGTCAAATTTTATTTTTGTTGCAATCGCTTTTGGAGTCTTTGTCATGAAGTCTTTGCCCAGGGCAATGTCCAGAATGGTATTTCCTAGGTTTTCTCCTAGGATTTATAGTTTTAGGTTTTACATTTAATTCTTTAATCCATCTTGAGTTGATTTTCATATATGGTAAAACTAGGGGTCCAGTGTCAATCTTCTGCATATGGCTATCCAGTTATACTTATGCCAGCACCATTTATTAAATAGGGAGTCCTTTCCCTATTGCTTGTTATTGTTGGCTTTGTTGAAGATCAGATGGTTGTAGGTGTGCAGCTTTATTTCTGAGTTCTCTAATCTGTTCCATGGGTCTATGTGTCTGTTTTTGTACCAGGACCCAGCTGGTTAGCCTTGTAGTATAGTTTGAAGTCAGGTAATATGATGCCTCCCGGTTTTTGGGGTTCTTTTTTTGTTTTGTTTTGTTTTGTTTTTGCTTTACTGCTAAATTTTTTGAAAGTCATATGGCATTGTGGTTACACAGGTAAAGATCCTGTTCTTTGGAAATATTTGCTGAACTATTTAGAGATAAAATTCCATGATATTTATAACTTATTCTAAATGGTACAACAACAAAAACCCACACATGTACACAAAGAAGTACATAAAGACATGCACACATAGAGGGGAAAAAGAAAGCAAGTGTGGCATTATGTTAATACTGATGGATTTGGGTGATGAGAAAATGCATATTCATTGCATATTATTTTTTTCTGTAGATTTGAAATTTATCCATATAAAATGGGGAAAAAATAAAGTCTTCACCCCCACTTTTTACCTTTTTATCTTGCTTTATTTTGTGCAGTGGAACTAAAATTCTCTGAAATTTTGTATTTCTTTATTTCATTGATTATTTGGATCGTCTTCCTCCACTGGAATGTCAGCTCCTGGAAGTGGAGCATTTGCCAGTATAGTATAATGAACCACTTTTTCCCAAGCACCTAGACCCAAACAACACTCAGTTAATAGTTATTAAATAGGTGAATGAACGAATGGCCCACGCAGATACACTTGACCCATGCCATGTCCCAGTCTCCTTAGAAGTGAGTCAGAAAAAGGTGCCTTGAACACCTCTTGTCTCCCAACAACCAAAAGGCCCTCAAAACAACCCCAAAAATCAACAAATCTGAACTGAGTGTCCTCACACATCCTGAGGATCTGCAAAAACAGGGAGCCTTCAGTCTCACTGGGGACATTAAACAGGTCCACATGCAACAAATGACTATGACAGCCCTTTTAACTTTACAAAAGCACTTTGGCAAACATTGCCCCATTGAAGCCTCAGATCAATCCCACAGGATAGGTAAAATTATTAGCCTATTAACAGAGGAGGGGGCCAAAACCCAGAAGGAGCTTGCGTGATTTCCCCAAGGTCCAGCACTTTTAACTGGCAGGACCAAGATTTGAACTGTACTGACTCAGAACAATTTTTTCTTTTTACTATACATCAGTCCATCTAAAATCTTATTTAAAATTACTAACAGGCAGTATTTTTAATTGCCAGATAAGTTATTAATATATATGGGCTGGATGTGGTGGCTCATGCCTGCAATCCCAGCACTTTGGGAGGCCAAGGCAGGCAGATCACCCGAGGTCAGGAGTTCAAGACTAGCCTGGCTAACATGGTGAAACCCCGTCTCTACTAAAAATACAAAAATTAGCCAGGTGTGGTGGCACGTGCCTATAGTCCCAGCCATGCGGGAGGCTGAGGCATGAGAATCACTTGAACCCGGGAGGCAGAGGTTGCAGTAAGCTGAGATTGTACCACTGTATTCCAGCCTGAGCAACAGAGCAAGACTCCATCTCAAAAAAAAAAAAAAAAGTTATGGATATGTATATAATTTAATATAATAAATATAAATATATTATCTATAGTTAAATATATGGATTATATATATATATATATATATTAGATAATGGTCAAGAACACATCCAAAAATAGCCCATCACATAAAAGAAAACAGAGGCTGCTTGTCTAAAAGACAGGGCCTTGTAATGTACAATGACAGCTACTTGCTTTGTCAATAAGATGGAGGTTCCAGGGACACCGATTTTGAGCTAAGCCTCTGGGTCCCTTAAGGCAAGTGCTTCTGTTCCTTAATCCACCAGCTTGCCCTTCTGCTCTCCACTTCCATAAAGACAGTCAGCCCATTACAGCGGCGGGCCTAACATGACAGTCTGACAACACCTAACACCTTGTAAGCTACACAGAACTCTGCCTCGATCAATACTTGGATGGAAGGCAAAGAAATAAAAAAAAATTTCAGGCATGGCAAGGAATAGTGTTGTTCACTCAAGAGGTTGCATTCTAAACCATGTGTCAATACTGTACCACTTGTCCAATAGGAAAGGGGAGCTTGTTGAAAAGTATGATTCCTATCTTATGCAAGGGACAGAAAACCCTATTCCTAGGAACTGGCACATTATGGTAAGTGAAATAAGCCAGTCACCAAAGGACAAATATCGCATGATTCCACCAGCACGAGGACAAATACCATCAAATTCCTAGAAGCAGAGAGTAGAATTCTGGTTACCAGGGGCTGGAAGGAGGGATAAATGGGGAGTTGTTGTTCAAATGGTATAAAGTTTCAATTCTGCAAGATGAATAAGAGAGGTCTGTTGTACAGCAGTGCCTATAGTTAATAAAACTATACTGTATACAGAAAAATTGTCAAAAAGGAGCTCTCAGGTGCTCTTATCACAAAAAAAAGGAAAGAGAGGCAGAAGCAAACTTTTGGAGGTGATGGATATATTTATTACTCTGTGGTAACGGTTTCATGGATATATGTGCATGTTCAAGCTCATCAAGTTGTATACATTAAATATGTGCAGATTTTTATATATATCAATTACACCTCAATAAAACTGTTTTAAAAACCCAATAGTACCTTCCAGTTAGAAAACAATGCCTTTTGGCCAAGGTTCAACTCAGCTAATTACATTCCCATCCAAATTTCCAATGGTCTCCAATTTGCTCAAACAGGCATGCAGACTTTGACTGCTGTAAAATATAGTGTTAAGCAGGACCAAAGCAATGATCAAATATATATTCTATATGTTAAAAACCTTTACTGAGGAAACTGACTATAAAGTCTAACATTCAAGACCTGTTTCAGGTTTCTTTTTCTTTCTTTTTTAAAAAACAACCATATTGAAATTAAACAATACATACAATTCCCTCATTTTATTTTATTTTATTTTTAATTTTACTTTAAGTTCTAGGGTACATGTGCACAATGTGCAGGTTTGTTACATATGTATACATGTGCCATGTTGGTGTGCTTCACCCATTAACTCGTCATTTACATTAGGTATATCTCCTAATGCTATCCCTCCCCACTCCCCCTACCCCACGACAGGCCCCGGTGTGTGATGTTCCCCACCCTGTGTCCAAGTGTTCTCATTGTTCATTTCCCACCTATGAGTGAGAACATGCAGTGTTTGGTTTTCTGTCCTTGCGATAGTTTGCTCAGAGTGATGGTTTCCAGCTTTATCCATGACCCTACAAAAGACATGAACTCATCCTTTTTTATGGCGTATATGTGCCACATTTTCTTAATCCAGTCTATCGTTGGTGGGCATTTGGGTTGGTTCCAAGTCTTTGCTATTGCAATTTACCCATTTTAAATGCACAATTCAATGTTTAAAATATATTCAAGGGGCCAAGCAATCATCAGTCTAATTTTAGAACAATTTCATGACCTGACCAAAAAAAAAAAAAAAAAAAAAAATCCTGTACCCATTAGCAGCCACTCCCCATTCTCTCCAAGCCTCCTCTCCTCCCAGTCCCTGGCAACCACTGACCTGCTTTCTGTCTTTGTAGATCTGCCTATCCCAGACATTTCATATGAATGCAATCACACAATATATGGTCTCTTGCTACCAACTTATTTCACTTAGCATGTTTTTCAGGGTTCATTCATGATGTATCATGTATCAGTACTTCATTTCTTTTGATTGTCAAGTAATACTTCACTGTATGGATATACTGCATTTTGTTTAGTCATTCATCAGTTGATGGACTTTTGGGTTGTTTCTACTTCTATGTTATAGGTAACACTGCTATAAATACTCATCTACACATTTTTGTGTGTGCAAATGTTTTTATTTCTCTTGGATATATACTAAGGAGTGTACTAAGGAGTATAATCACTGGGTCACATGATAACTATATGCTAATCATTTTAAGGACCTGCCAGAGTGTTTTCCAAAGTGGCTGAACCATTTTACATTCCCACCAGCAATGTGTGAAAGTTGCAATTTCTCCACATCCTCACCAACATTTGTCATTTTGCAACCTTTTCACGATAGCCATCCCAGTGTTTATGAGATGGTATCTCAACGTGATTTTGGTTTACATTTGCAGAATGACTAACAATGCTGAGCATTTTTATATGTACTTATTGGTCATTTGTATATTTTCCTTGGAGAAATGTCTATTCATATTTTTGACCAATTTTAAATTTGGTTATTTGTCTTTTTATTGAGTAGTCAGAATTCTTTATGTATTTTGAATACAAGTCCCTTATCAGATATAAGATTTGCAGATATTTTCTCTCATTCCATCTTCTGTCCTTTCATTTTTTGACATTATCATTTGCAGTGTAAAATTCTTAATTTTAGTGTAGTCCAATCTATTTTTTTCTTTTTTCACTTGTACTTACATTGTTCTATTCAACAAACCTTTGCCTAGCCAAGGTCACAAAGGTTTACTCTTCTTTTATCTTCTAAGATTTTTACCATTTTATCTTCTACATCTAGGTCTTTAATCTATTCTGTGTTAATTTTTGTGTATAATTTAAGCCAAGAGTCCAATGTTATTGTTTTGCATATAGATGTTTAACTATTCCAGCACCATTTGTTGAAAAGACTCCTTTTCCCCATAAATTCTCTTGGCACCCTCGTCAAAATCAATTAATCATAGATGCAAGAGTTGGGTTTATTTTTACAGTAGCATGCCTTACATACTTCTCAAAAGTTACAGTAAATAAAATTGATCTGTTATTGGTTGAGAATTATGTGTTCCCAGAAATTTGCAAAGAAGATAATTTGTAAAGTATGCATATAGTATAGAGTATGACCTCTTAAAGATCACTTTAAGCCCCCTCCGCATTTTATAAGATATATCAGTTTTCAAGTCAAAATATTAAACTAATATATCTACAGTAATAATAATAACTAATACATATTGGGCCTGGAACTTTGCCAAACTCTTTAAGTATGGATGGCATTTAATCTTCACGAGCACTCTGAGTTTAGTGTACAATCATTTCCCCAAATGAGAAACTGAGGCTTAGAGAGATTAAGTAACTTGCCTCACACAGCTAGTAGTCACTTGTGCATTTCCAAGTCTATAATAAACTGATCACCCTATGTATGATGCATATAATTTATAGATATTGCCTAATAGCAAATGCAAAAGTCTTAGTGTTCCCATAGGGTCTGAGGCCATGGCTCAATGCAGCCTACCACAAACATGAAATTTCCTTGAATGTACCATGTTTAATCTTTAAATTCATGCAAAATTTTCCATCTCCATAATGTGTGTTTATATAAAATAAGACTTCATATGAACACACTTAACCACAAGTGGGGGAAAAAACAGCTTTCCTCAGTCTTTGAGAAAAATTACCCCCAAAGAAGAGCCTCTAGACAGTTTTGCTGACTCCTGGAGGTAGCACTTTAGAAGCAGGAGACTCCTTTGTTGTCCTTCATCTTTTTTATTTTTCAATTACGTTAAAATGTTTTAGAAACTGTACACATTGCCTCTTGTAAACATCTCTAGAACTATCCATAGGTCTCCCTGAAAGAAACATTGGGGTCAGTGGATTTCTGCACATAACATTGGTGCAGCTGCCTGATAGACTACAAGTGGTCCTGAACCATGGCTGGAAAACAATTTTCTTCAAGCAAATCTTATTTTCATACTGACTTACATTATATAAGTAAAGATGTGTTCCCACAGGAACAAAGAAATGTAGCCCCAACATGCAATTTTGAAACAATTGCATCTGTAGGGAAAGCTTTTCAAAATCACATATTTAAAAAGAAAGTGTATCATTCTTGGTAAAACAATAATAGAACCAAACTAAGCCAGGAGGAGAACAAATAGTGTGCTAAAACTTAAAACATGATGCTAGGATCGGCATTTCCTTGCAGAGTAGCTTCCATGAAAGGAAATTTGTCTACTGTGTTTCTTGGACTTTAATCTGTCTGTGGTTAGTTTTGTTTTATTTTAATTTTTATAACTTCAACTTTTATTTTAGATTCAGGGGGTACATGTACGGGTTGGTTACATGAGTATATTGCATGATGCTGTGGTTTGAGGTATAATTGAGCCTGTCACCCAGGTAGTGAGCATAATACCCACTAGGTAGACTTTTCAACCCTTTCCCCTTTCCTTCCCTCCCCACTATATTATTCCCCATTTTCTATTGTTGAGTGGTTGGTTTTAAAAGAAAAAAATAAGTATTAAAATGCTAAACATCTTTGAATGTGTTAAGGGTGATCTCTTAGGTAATTCATTGTTAGGGTCATTGATGTGTTTGATTAATATTCTTTTTCTTTCTTTATAGTGAAAATGGGTTTATTCTTGGATATATACATCTTCATACCCCTAATTTTTTTCCTCTGGGACATGATTTCCACAACTCGTATGCAATTGCAGTTTTCTGACATTACAGTCAGAAAGAAAATCCTACCGGTCAGTTGATCTTGAAATTTAATGATTTTTGAAGTTTTTTTTCCTAAGCTTATTACTTAGGTTAGGGCAGCAAAAAAGGATAACTTGTCCAAGCATAATTCCACCCTATCTGGGATGTGCCTGGCAAACCAGTGATGCAGACAAGCCAGAGGCCTGTTTGCATGAGGACTGAAAAATATTCTGGGAAGAAGACAACCTAAGAGAAAAGGGTCAGAATGTAATGAGGAGAATCTAATAAGGAAGCTTTGGTTGTTGCTATAAATTGTCAGCACTCTCATATTGGTTCACTAAACTTTTAATAAACAGATGCTACACATGTGGTCAGAATGTAGGGAAACCAACAAGAGCTGATGAAGTGTCTCAGGGCTAATGACACGGTGGGGCCTATGTGGTCACTGGAATGTGGAAAGAGAGGACACAGGTTGCAGGAGGGAGGGAGATGGGGGAATAAGTACCCTGACCCCATTCTCCTCTTACACTCCAGTGGTCCCTCCGTTGGCCAAACCCAACAAACATCAGAGGGTAAAAGAGCCATTGTGTATTAGTCTGTTTTCATGCTGCTGATAAAGACATATCTGAGACTGGGAAGAAAAAGAAGTTTAATTTGACTTACAGTTCCACATGGCAGCAGCAAGAGAAAATGAGGAGGAAGCAAAAGCAGAAACCCCTGATAAATTCATCAGATTTCATGAGACTTATTCACTATCACGAGAATAGCATGGGAAAGACCAGCCTCTGTGATTCAATTACCTCCCACTGGGTACTTCCCAAAACATGTGGGAATTCTGGGAGATACAATTCAAGTTGAGATTTGGGTGTGGCACAGCCAAATCATGTCACATTGTTATGTTCAGTTGGATGTCAATGCTCCCCAGCCAACAACGCCCAAGAACACACCTGTAGTTGAACATGTTGGGTTTGTTGCTCATTATAGTGGGCCAGAATGCTCACCATAGAGAACTGTGGGGAGTCTCCGTGAGGGGATGTTAGGACTTAGCATATCTTAAATTGGGATGGTGGTGGGTAATCAGGGGAAAGGCTGAAGGAAGGAAGAGGCTTCATCTTGGATTGGCTGCTGTCAGCAAAGGGAGGCAAAAACAGCTTCTTTAATCTCATTGTATTGCTCCCTCATTCTAGATAAGGTTTACTAAGATATCTGAGTATAGAATTTCCCGCACTTCCTGATAGCATTTTCCTCTTCTAACTAAGTGATTGTCCAGTTTCGTGGCTTGGAAAACATTCATGTTTTTGTCTGGGTTCCAATATGATACAGAGGGGTATTGTTTTCTTGATCCATTCTGATCACAGAGCGGTCTTTTCTGACATTGAAGTTCTGTGAAGGTTCCATGTTCATCAGGAGAACCTCCTGATTGTAACAGGCCAGGCCCAGCATACGGGCTGCATTCCTCTTGCTTACAAGTCAGCCTCCTGGAGTGCACACCAGGGAGCATGTGGTGGAGCAGGCCATGGTGTCAAGCACGCAAAAGCCACTAACCTCTGAGTCTGACATAATGTTCAACATCAGACCACGTCTCTGAGCCCAGCTGTCCGTGTTGGGGGCGTGGGGGGGGGAAGTAAGAAGTGACAGAACTATTTTCCTTGAGAGGAAACACCACTTGCAAAGAAGTGGAGTTCAAGATGCTTCACCTTGGACTGCCTCATCATAGAAGATTACAGGCAGGGAAGAGTACCCACTCTCCCACATCACTACAGGTCGGTAAGCACCTAAGGGGCATGATTAACTTTGTGAGAGTGTCTGGCTGTGCAATGGAGGGAAACTGCATTCCAGCACCTGATTGGAAACTCTGCTGCTCAGTGAAGCAGAGGAGGCCCAGCAGGGATGGACAGTTCTTGAGCATGGGAGAGATGCCTCCTAGAGACACCCAGACATACATAAGGGGCTTTGCAGGAAGCTGAGGTCTTAAGTCATGCGCAAGGAGAGAAAAGCCAGGGAAATTTGGGTTTACCATTGTTGTACCTTTGTTAATATCTGTAGTCTGTTGAGGCCTAGAGAAACGTAGTGTGCACACTTTTTAAACACCAAATCAATTAATTTTATACGCATTAAATTAAAATGAACTTTTTCCTGAGCTTGGCAATAATGCACAATACACTTTTAACAGCTTTGTGCATCATTCCCAACCTGTAAAGGTGAATAACCATGCTTACTTATTTATAAAGTTCTTTGAGGTTTTTGGATGAAAGGCTCTTTTAAAGTACAAAGCATTAATTTTTTGTGACAGAGCAATATATGGGAAATGAACATGAAGCGATATAAAAATTTTTGTGTTCTTTCTTGCTTTAAGATTTTAGTCGCTTTTTTTACAGAGCCACAAAAAGCCAGTCTCCAGCAGGAGATCTGGGGTTTGAGATAACAGAACTAATAAAGGTACTGTAAGTATAAAATCCTAGATAGGTTTGAATCAGCTACTCCTTTTGAAGATGTGAGAAATAAATTGATAGACAAAGTATTCTGTACAAATGAACTCATTTCAGTAAGTTGCACTGATAATCTTGAGAGTATGTAAATGGTCTCTATTTATAGACCCCTTATATCCATTTTTGACCGGGACGAGCAAGTGAAGCTACAGCAATAGTCAATCATTACAAGTAACTAGACCACAAGAAAAAAATGTGCCAGTTGCTAGGTAATGACTTTCAATCTATCATTTTAGGCAATAAATATAAGATGAAGTTATGAGGAAAGAAGCTATTCATAGCTAAAACTCTAGCTAAAATGGCTATTATTTATTGCACGGAACTGAAATCAGATGAAGTTGAGAAACCCAGTGTACCAACCTAGAAGCCAAGATGCCACAAAAAAGTGGACCTTTTTCAAGGACAAATCCAAAGGCAAATAGAAACTAATGGTTTAGGAGGCAGGTGAAGAGGATAAAAAGTTGGGAAAAACTGGACTCAACCATGTTACTTATTATCACGTGTCAGATCAGATATTGTAGATCTGAAGAGAACATTTTGTGAACCACTGGTCTAAAGGATTATAATAAGTAAATTTAAAAGCATGAGAAAAGACACTAGTAACAGCTAGCATTTACTTTTCACTGCTATGCCACTATGCTTCAAATCACCTGTTATGTTATATATAATATATGTATATATGTATATATATAGATTTATGATAAGAAATACATATTTTGAGGGCCGGGCATAGTGGCCCATGCCTGTAATAGCAGCATTTTAGGAGGCCAAGGCAGGTGGATAACCTGAGGCCAGGAGTTTGAGACCAGTCTAGCCAACATGGTGAAACCTCGTCTCTACTAAAAATACAAAAATTAGCCTGGCATGGTGGGGGGTGCCTGTAATCCCAGCTAATCAGGAGGCTGAGGCATAAGAATCACTTGAACTGGGAGGTGGAGGTTGCAGTGAGCCATCATCGTGCCATTACACTCCAGCCTGGGTGACAGAGTGAGACTCTGTCTCAAAAACAAAAAAAAAAAAAAAAAAAGAAAGAAAAGAAAAGAAGAGAAGTACCTATTTTGGTCTTTGGCCCCCGTTCCTGGCACAGAGCTCCTAAACTCCTTGTAATTTACTGAGCAATAGGGAGTAATAGAATTTCTTGTTCTAATATTTGCTCTTTGACCCTGATTCCTGACACAGATATTTTAATCCATTGGAATTTCCTGCATAATATGAATATCTTTTGTTGTAAGAAGGTAACATTATGGGTGGGGGCTGGTCATCAGAAAGACAAAGCTGTAATTAGAAGCTTGGAACTTTCAGCCCCATCTGCCATTCTCTGAGAAAGGGAGAGGAGCTGCAGATGGAGTTAACAATTGATGATGCCTATGTGATGAGCCCTCCATAAAAGTCCCTGAACTATGGGGTTCCAGGTGCTCCCAGTTTGCTGAACATGTGGAAGGTGGCTTGCCCCAAGAGGACATGCAAGCTCCGCATCCCTGTCTCCATACCTCTCCCAATGCATCTCTTCTGTCTGGCTGTTCCCGAGTTGTACTCTTTTATAATAAATGGGCAAACGTAAGTAAAGTGTTTCTCTGAGTTCTGTGAGACATTCTAGCAAATCATCATACCCAAGAAAAGGTTCATGAGAACCTTCGATTTATAGCCTGTCAGTCAGAAGCACAAGCCACAACCTGAGACTTGCAGTTAACATCTGAAGTAAGGGCAGTCTTGGTTGTGAGCCCTTAACCTGTGGGATCTAATGCTATCTCCAGACAGATAACATGAGAATTGAGTTAAACTGTAGGATACCACTTGCTGTCTGCAGAGAATCAATGTATGGAAAACACACACACACACACACACACACACACATCTAGTGTCAGAAGCAAAATATTGACTGAGAATATGAGTTTAGAGTAGGAGAAAACAGGTGGTTTTCTACTACATTCCATATATGCATATGTGGAATGCATATATGCATAGGTATGTGTGTGTGTATATATATATGTATGTATATATGTGTGTATATATATACAGAGAGAGAGACAACGGTTCTAATATTCATGCATGAATGAACAAAAAAACAGACATTATTTATTTCTCTATTATAGATTAAAAAACTAAAATCAGGCTTGATAAAGTTTAAAAAAAAAAAAACAAAAAAACTTGCCTATAGCTGTAAAGTCCAGAGCAGAGACATGAGCCCTGGTCAGTCTCCATCAAAGCCCATGTCTTTCCCACCATATCATTATCCATCTCTGCTACAGAGTTAGTCACCTACTAATAGCAAAAAATAAAAATAAAAAAATAATAACAGCTTATGTTGGAAGAGCTTGAAAATAAACTAAAACCAGAGAGAACTCAAGTGCACAGCATCCTGAGGTCGTTTAAAAAAGACAATATAGCCTGACCACCTGCAGGCTGGAGACAGAGCACTAGTGTTGGATGACACCATTTTATTGCTTGGGGCGACCCTTGACAGTGGCGTGGGTGGCTAATTCAGTTACAGCTGAAGCAGAAACTGCCTGGTATGACCTTCAAAATCCAGAGAAGGCAAGAGGAGATGCTTCAAAATTACATTTTCTCTTTGAAGAGCTCACATCTCTCTCACTGACTTTGACTCCACATAATAATTATATGTGGAAGCCAAGGGGGTAAAAGTCATAGAAAGTGTCTCCTCACAGCAACAAACAACAAAACATCAAGGAAGGAGTTCTGCCTCCCCTTCCTCCTGCTGCTCTCCCTCCTCTTCCTACTCCTCCCTCCTGCTCCTCCTGGTTGTCCTCCTCCTCTTCTTCCTCTTACAAGGAAGAGCCATTTGTTTCCTATGCCAAAAGCACATGTGTAACGTTGGAGGAGAAACCTCGTTCCTACCGATACTCTTGCTCCAGCAATGTTCTTCCTCCCTACTCGGAAAAGATTGAAGCTCCCCAGGTTTGTTTTTTTGTTTCGTTTTGTTTGAGACGGCGTCTCGCTCTGTTGCCTAGGCTGTAGTGCAGTGGCGCGATCTCGGCTCACTGCAAGCTCTGCCTCCTGGGTTCACGCCATTCTCCCGCCTCAGCCTCCTGAGTAGCTGGGACTACAGGCGCCCGCCACCGCGCCTGGCTAATTTTTTGAATTTTTAGTAGAGACGGGGTTTCACCATGTTAGCCAGGATGGTCTCGATCTCCTGACCTCGTGATCCGCCCGCCTCGGCCTCCCAAACTGCTGGGATTACAGGCGTGAGCCACCGCGCCCGGCTGAAGCTCCCCAGGTTTTGCTCTAACCTCAGGTTCTGCTTTGACTCTCCAAGGCATGGGTATGTCCTAACGCTCCCCCAGGTGGTTCTAATGTACAGCCAGTATGAGTACCACTGCACAATAACTTAACGTGGCTTTTATCTACAATCCCTCCTGCTACTTTTCTCCTCCCTACCTCAAATCACATCCCTATTACCCAAACTCTAATAGAAGACACTTTTGGCCAGTTGCAGGCTCACACCTGTAATCCCAACATTTTGGGAGGCTGAAGCAGGAGGATTGCTTGAGCCCAGGATTTTGAGACCAAACTGGGCAACAGAGGGAGTCTGCATCTCTACAAAACATATAAAAGTTAGCCAGGTATGGTGGTGTGTGCCTGTCATCCCAACTGCTTGGGTCAAGGCTACAGTGAGCTGTGATCACGTCGCTGCACTCCTGACAGGGCAACAGAGTGGGTCCCTGTCTCAAAAAAAGAAACTACTTTTATTGACCATGAATCTTTACAAACTACCTTTCCATCCGTGTTCTTTTAAAAAATGGCAGGAGGTTATGTGCCTCTGTTTATTCAAATCCATGCAATACTTAACCCCTCAAAATCAGGTTTTGGTCTCTAATATCCTTCCAAAGTTGTGTTGTTTGTTTGTTTTATTTTTGTTTTTACCCAGATTACTAATATCCTGCCACTTTTTTGCCCAGTCTTCATTTTCCACAACTTTAATGCTGTGTTTGATACTAGAGATTGTTTAATCTTTGAAACACTCTCATGCCTTCAATTTGAGGCTATGCTCAATTCTGCATTTCATAATTTACCAACCATTGCCTCCATTTTCACTCTTTTCTCGTTCTCTATGCCTGCAGTTGTAGACATTCCTCAAAGTTCCACCCAGTTCGATTTCCCTTTAGCAAGCTCATCTGTTTACAGCAATTCAGTAATCACTTTTGTGATGTGGTCTCCACCCTTTTTAAAATCTGCAGCCCATGCCTCTTGAGAAATCTAGACCTAGATTTCATCTGTCTGTTGGACATCTCTACCTGAATAACTCATCAGGATCTCAAATTCAATATGTCTCCAATGAACTCATCATTATCTCTACCAGTCTGTTTCTTCTCCCTCTTCTCATTTATAAAAACACCACATTCATCAGTCACTCAAAGTTGAAATCTTGACAGTCTCTTGTCATCTTTGATTTCTTCCTTTCTTTCCTGCCAATAAGATTACATTCTCTATAATTATGTTAATGTCTTTATTGAGGTACACTTTACATTACAATAAACTGCACTTAAAGTATGTAATTTGATAAATTTTGACATGGATACATCTATAAGGCACACGAGATAGCAAACATAGCCTTAACCCTTAAAAGTTGCCTCAGGCTGTACCCTTGTCCTCCCATCCCCAGGCAACTATTTGCTTTCTTCTTCTTCTTTTTTTTTTTTTTTTGAGACAGAGTCTTGCTCTGCTGCCCAGGCTGGAGTGCAGTGGCGTGATCTCGGCTCACTGAAACCTCCGCCTTCCAGGTACAAGTGATTCCCCTGCCTCAGCCTCCCGAGTAGCTGGGACTACAGGCACGTGCCACCATGCCAAGCTCATTTTTGTATTTTTAGTAGAGATGGGGTTTCACCATGTTGTCCAGGCTGGTCTTGAACTCCTGACCTCAGGTAATCCACCCGCCTGGGCCTCCCAAAGTGCTGGGATTATAGATGTGAGCCACCATGCCCAGGCCACTATTTGCTTTTTTTTCTATCACCACAGGTTACTTTGCATTTTTCAGAATGATATTGATCCATTCCTGTGCTTATATGCCATTTGCCCCTTGGAGACATGTCTGTTTAAATATTTTGCTAAAATTTTAATTTGTTAAACATATTGATAACAATAATAATAATAAATAATTTATTATTATTATTGAGTTTTGAGGCTTCTTTATGTATCCTAGATACAAGCCCTTTGCCAGATATATGATCTGTAAATATTTTCTCCCAGTGTAAGATTTGTCTTTATATTTCTTCTCACAGTGTCTTTTTATATATCCTAGATACAAGCCCTTTGCCAGATATATGATCTGTAAATATTTTCTCCCAGTGTAAGATTTGTCTTTATATTTCTTCTCACAATGTCTTTTTTTTTTTTAGACAGTCTTACTCTTTCAGCAAGGCTGAACTGCAGTGGCATGATCACAGCGGCTCACTGCATCCTTGAACTTCTGGGCTTAAGCAGTCCTCCCACCTCACCCTCAGGCATTTGCCACCACACCCAGCTAATTTTTTTTTGGTAGAGACAGGGTCTCACCATGTTGCCCAGGCTGGTCTCAAAGTCCTGGGTTCAAGCGATTCTCCCACCTTAGCCTCCCAAAGTGCTGGGATTATAGGCATGAGCCAACATGCAGTGTCTTTTGAAGAAGAGTTTATAATATTGATAAAGTTCACGTTCTTCTTTTATATATCATGCTTTTGGTGTCATAAATGAGAAATAATTTGAACCAACCTAAATGTCCAATAACGGTAGACTGGATTAAGAAAATGTGGCACATATACACCATGGAATACTATGCAGCCATAAAAAATGATGAGTTCATGTCCTTTGCAGGGACATGGATGAAACTGGAAACCATCATTCTCAGCAAACTATCGCAAGGACAAAAAACCAAACACCGCATGTTCTCACTCATAGGCGGGAATTGAACAATGAGAACACATGGGCACAGGAAGGGGAACATCACACACTGAGGACTGTTGTGGGGTGGGGTGCGGGGGCAGGGATAGCATTAGGAGATATACCTAATGCTAAATGATGAGTTAATGGGTGCAGCACACCAACATGGCACATGTATACATATGTAACAAACCTGCACGTTGTGCACATGTACCCTAAAGCTTGAAGTATAATAATAATAAAATTAAAAAAAAGAAATATTTGCCCAATCCAAGGTTATAAAGATTTTTCTCTTATGTTTCTAAGTTGCATATTTATATGTTTCACATTTAGCTCTATGATCCATTTTCACTCAACTTTTGTATATGGCTCAAGGTAGACCAAAATTTCTTATTTGTATTTGTAAATTTTTTGGCACCATTTGTTGGAAACTTGAATGAAACTCTTTCCTCACTTTGTGGAAAATCAGTTGACCATATGTGTGTTGGTCTCTCTACTTTGGTTTCTGGATTATCTATTTTGTATCATTGATCTATTTCCCTATATTAACGTAAGTATGACACTGGCTTGATTACTATAACCTCATGATAAGTCTTAAAATCAGATAGTATAAATTTTGTTTTTCGTTTTGAAAATTGCTTTGGCTAATATAGGTCCATTGTATTTCCCTACAAGTCTTATGGATTTTCACTGGGATTGCATTGAATCTATAGAACAACTTGGAAAAAATTAAAAATATTTAGTCTTCAGATCCATGGACATAGTATATCCATCTCTCCATTTGTTCAAGTCTGCTTAAATTAACTTCAGCAATGTTTTATAGTTTTCAGTGTACAGGTATTATATATCTTTTGTCAAATTAGTCTTTAAATATTATGAGTTTTACTTTGTTGGATGCTATATATTTTTACATTCCTAGAAATATTTTGAGATTTGTTCTGGAATATATTTAAATTACTTGGAAATTTAAAAGTTTGATTCTTTTGGGTCTTGTTGTAAAGTTTTGTTATGGGCCGGGCGCAGTGGCTCACGCCTGTAATCCCAGCACTTTGGGAGGCTGAGGCAGGCAGATCACCTGAAGTCAGGATTTCGAGACCAGCCTGGCCAACATAGTGAAACCCTGTCTCTACTAAAAATACAAAAATTAGCCGGGCGTGGTGGCAAGCACCTGTAATCCCAGCTACTTGGGAGACTGAGGCAGGAGAATCGCTTGAACCCAGAGGGGAGGTGGAGGTTGCAGTGAGCTGAGATCGTACCATTGCACTGCAGCCTGGGCAAAAAGAGTGAGACACCCTCTCAAAAAAAAAAAAAAAAGAAAAAAGAAAAAATTTGTTATATAGTATCAGAGAAGCACTTTATCTAGGATTAATTTTTCTCCACTAGTGAAATAAAGCCCTTCTGAGTACTTTATTGATGCTTCATGAATTATACTGTCACAGGATCCTTGGAGTGTTGCTTTGCCAGCTGGAAACCTCTGTGGCAGTTGGTGCCTTTGCCCAAGTTTTGCTTGGGCCTACTGGGCTTATTCTGCTCACTCAGCCTGGCAGGCTGCACTTGGCTCATGCTACCAGCCCTGATCCCATGTTTGCCAAGGGCAAACCAGGCGAAGAGTGGTGAGAGGTGTGTTAGAGAGTGAGCACGGGGTCCGGCCACTGTGCACAGCCAGGCACGCTGGCTGTGGTGGGGCAGGCAGGTCCAGGCACTGGCACAGGTGCCAGCTCTCTGCAAGGCTGCAACTGGACTAGGTGTACCACAAGCAGCTTCCACTGTGCGCACTGGGGAATGTGGTGGCACCCAGGAGCTTGGAGACACCAGGAAACACAGAGCCCCAAAGATGATGTCATAGCCCTGGCTCGGGGAGTTTCTAGGTCTGGGCTCCCCGAAGGGCCACAGTTCTTCTCTCTTCTCTTCTCTTCTCTCTTCTGTCCTTCTCATGCTTGAAATGTGGTGAGTGGGGTGGGGGTGGGGAAAAGGGCATGTTTCAGACCTGTTTGTGTTACAGCTCTTTCAGTCCCACCATTCAGCAGGTCCCGAGTTCTTGTCCCGCATCCAGGAAGAGTGAGGTATATGGACAACTGGAGGGTGAGCAAGGCAAAGAGGTGCTTTATTGAGCTGTAGTACAGCTCTCTGGAGACCTGAAGTGGGTAGCTCCTTTCTGCAGGCAGGTTGTCTCAATGTCTGTTCAGCTCTCAACTGGGAGGAGACCCACACTGGGTAGCTCGTCTCCACAGGTAAGTCATCCCATCATTTGCCCTAGTCTGGCTGAGTCTGGTGGTTTTATGGGCTTCGGAAGGGAGGAAGTGCATGCTGATTGGTCCATGGGCAGCCATGGGCAGGCCTGGAAAATGCACCATAAGTTCTCACTCTGGTCCACAGAACTGGAGACCCAGCCCCCAGGCTTCAGACTATCCCTGGCTTGAAGGTGGGCTTCACCAGGGACCTGCCACTTTCTGTCCAGGAGCCTGTCCACTTTCTACCTCCATTCATGGTGCCCAGGCTGTTTGTGCAAAGGGGCACCTGCAGGCCAATGCCTGCTGCAGCTATGCCTGGAAAAGCAGGGGTCCTACCCCTCCAACTCAGAAGGAGGGGAGACTTCCACCTGTCCCCAGCTCCCACCAGCTCCATGGAACTTGCCATCCTGGCAGCACCTCCACCATTGCAGCTGGTGTCTTTGCAGCAGCTGCTCCAGACAGGCCACTCCTGCCATCAGTACTATTTTCTGTTCTTGCTGGTGTAAGCAGGCAATCTTCATGGCTTTGCGTGAAATCTTAAGAGCTGTTTCCTCTAATCCTTTTGGATGGTTGTTTTTCTCGCATTAGGTAATGTCCTTACATGCATATGCTGATTATTACTCAGGTGAATATGCAAGATGTACCTTCTACAGATCTCCTAGAGTCCTCTGTCTCCTAGAGTCCTCTGTCTGGGCAGCTCCCACTTCTCTTACATTCTGTCCTGCAAACTCTAGCTGCTTGAAAGCTTGGCCTCCCTGGACTCTCACCCTTGTCTCCTCAACTTACAGAGACCACTGGGATCCACCTGACTTCCCTCTCCTGCTCCAAGTCCTGGAAACTGTCTTCAATCAGTAAGCTGGAGCAATGATAAGGCTCACCTAATTTGTTTCCTATCTCTCTAGGAACACTGCTCTTCATTGTCTGATGTCCACAGTCCTGAAAAACTTTGTTTCATATACTTTGTCCATGTTTTAGGAGATTTTAAGTTAGAAGGCAAACTCAGTCTCTGTTATTCTATTTTGGCTATAAGTGGAAGTCCTCCATGCCCTACAATTTTATTCCACCACTTCTCTTTCATCCTTTATTTTCTGTTTCACTGCCCTAATTGCAACATTGTAAGAACAGTAACGAAATAGCTCCTGTTTATGAGATACTGCCATGTGCCAGGGCTTTATCACACTTGATAAAGAGTACGTCCAGCAACCATGACTACAAGTTAGGCTTTTTAAAATATATATTGATGAAAAATTTCAAACATTTAGAGAAGTTTAAAATAATATAAATGTTTTTCACATGGCGTGCAGACAATGCTAACCGTTTGCCATTTTTGCTTCAGCAATAGCTGAAGTCTCCTTTGTCCCCACTTCACCAATTCCATTCCTGACCTTCTGTCCCTGGAGGTAACCATTATCCTGGTATTGGTGTTCCATGGATTTATATATTCATGGTGGGTTTATTATCTTCATTTTACTGATGAAGAGTCTGAGGCTTGGAGAGATTAAGTTACCCGCAGAGAGCCATTCAATTTATAACTGGTGGCACTAAGATTGGTGCCTAGGTCTCTCTGGTCCAAAGTCGTGTACTTCACAGCAAGACTACGTCCGTCTTCCTGAAGCCCTATGTAAATCATACCATTTTCTTTTTTTTTTTTTTTTTTTTTTTTTGAGACGGAGTCTCGCTCTGTCGCCCAGGCTGGAGTGCAGTGGCGCGATCTCGGCTCACTGCAAGCTCTGCCTCCCAGGTTCACGCCATTCTCCTGCCTCAGCCTCCCGAGTAGCTGGGACTACAGGCGCCCGCTACCACGCCCGGCTAATTTTTTTGTATTTTTAGTAGAGACGGGGTTTCACCGTGTTAGCCAGGATGGTCTCGATCTCCTGACCTCGTGATCCGCCCGCCTCGGCCTCCCAAAGTGCTGGGATTACAGGCGTGAGCCACCGCGCCCGGCCAAATCATACCATTTTCATGTTTTGATTGCTACCCCTGAATTAAATATAAGTTTCTCATCTTGACTTTATAGCTCTAAAAAAGCATGAACTCAATGTACTTTAGTGACTCCAACTCTATGTAAATCTCTTCAAATCCAACAAAACCCAGTATTGCTGTGTATTTACTGGCTGTGTATTATTGCCTGTGTTTTTTCCTCTGTCTTGAATATCCAACCCTTCTAATTTCCATAGGGCAAACATCATACTGACCCTGCATAATTTATCTGACAAAATACATCATTCATTCATTCACTTACTCATGTCAAATATTGATAACTGCAAAGAGCATCTGACCAATGGCTGTTTAAGTCGTTGCTCCTTTCTTCTATCTGGGAATGTCACTCTACTCAGAACCCTTTAGCAAAGCATTTTATATATATTCCTCCAACATTTTGCCATATTGTATAGCATTTTGTATGCTTTTTCTCCCTTTTCTATATGGTAACTTTGCCCTTGTATTATCATGAATGTCTAGCACAGTATATAATAGATGCCCGTTGAACACTTACTAAATTGAATTATGCACTTAAAAATGGATATCCTGGAACATATAAGAATTGGTAAATATACTAGTATTTCAGCCAGTTAAAACATACTGAGTACAAAGGTTTTGTTAGGTGAGTAATGAGTACACACATAGAGCCCTTTCAAAACATGCAGGATCTGGCCCACATGGAGCCTTGATATCTAGTGTTTCTCCACTGAAAAACAAAAGAAAATCTCAACTCCATCCTTCCACCCACAGAAAATGGCATTAACATCTTAAATCAAGTTGGCTGAAAGACATTTGGATCCAAGCAAGCAATATTAGGCCAAGTTTTCACACCGATACAATCTGATGTTATCTTATACCACAGGTACTTTGTTCTGTGTTGGCTTGAGTTGTCATGTATTATCATTGCCATGTAAAGTGCCATGGAAATGAAAGCGGTTGCTATCAGTGGGTCTTTTTGCAGTTACTGAGCTACAGAGCAACTCTGCTTAAGCTGGAATAATAGATACAGCAGATTCCCCAGCTAATTCCATGTGAGTTTGGTGCCATTTTATAGTTTCCCTTGCCTTCAACTAAAACAGGATAGTGACTTTGAGATTATTCATTGCAAAAGACTGAAAGTAAATCATGCAATAATGCTATATATTATGAAAAAAGGTATGCCTTATGATACAGAAAGAATTTAATGCTGGATAGAAATGCTTGGATTTACTTGTATGCCTGTGACACTTAATTTCACTGAGCCAGGTGGATTAACTAAAGAATGAGAAAGCAAAAAAATATAAAACCAGAATAAAAATTCCAGGCTGCTTCACCTTATTCAACTCCGTGTGCATGGGTACTGCTGATTTGGACACATACCGTTTCCTTTTAATTATTCATCCTCCTAGAAGCTGGACAGACTAGACATGTGCTAAGGTGTGTTGTGAAAAAGTAATGAAATCTCTGCCATAGGCACCCTCCTCACCTCGCGTTCCATTCACTTGATTTAGCAATACAGTAATACACTGAGGCTCTTGTCCAAGGAGCACCCTAGCATTCTCCTTCCTTGGAGCACATCAATTTCCAATACAGTCCAGGTTACATCAGTGGGCGTCTTTCTGGTGCCCATGCAATTTATATCAGTGAGCACTGATTGGGCACCAGATGGGATGCCAGAGACAGTGCTGAGTTTTACACTGGATACAATATGATCTCCTGCCTTGAGCCTCTCATAACTGAATAAAACTATACAGAACTTTTAAGATACTGTATTATAAACTATTGTTAGATGTGGCCCATCCCCCAAAAAACACTGTTCATCGAGCACGTTCTTCAATGATGTATCTGGTCTGTGTGTTCTGAGCATTCGATTGTTATTTTAATTTAGGGTTGAGTCCATTCTAACTTTGGCAAAATGCAACAGCATTTCCTACCCAGGACTTAATAGAAATAAGAAAAAAGATTAAACAGCTTGATTGAACCCACACTTTATAATACATTAGATATAATATACTAAGTAGATACAAATAAATACATATATGCATATTCATTACACACACATGTATATATATTCAGAATTAAAGTTTAATAATGAAGCCATAACCAATATGCAGATGTAACTAAAATTTAATTATAGTGTGAGCAGTCTTGCTAACAGTGTCACCCAAGGGAATGTCACCATCATGGTGGGATCTAATTCTTCTAGTTTATCTCTTGGTTTTATGCCTGTTTGCTCCATCCATTTGCTGCCCCAAACTGGTCCCTTGCTAGGCTGTTTGCTTACTTTTTTATACCAAGGCTGGCATACTGTTACAAAGGATTGTCATTTTCTTTTTCTGTCACTGCTCTCAAGGTTCAGGTTTTAAGTGTTTATTGGATATTTTACTTTAACTCATGCTATTATTATTCCTAATTTTCTATTGCACAAATGTTTGCAGTGCTGGGCCATAGGATGCACAATGCCTATTCTGCAGAACTGCCTCTTACGGCTATATAGATTCTTGGTGTATGCTAAAATTTAATGGTATGAGCTCTATAGAACACCCTGGACCTCAGGAAGAGAAAGAACAACTTCCAGGCTAAGTGCTTCCTGAAAACTTTTCTGCTTTGTGCAAAAAGTTATTTATGCTCTTCTTTCTTCCTGGGGCTTCTCTGAGTAATCGATACATGCACATTTTTGTGAGATCTGCATTATGATAACAGTATGAACAGCGTGTCATGGGAACACAAAGGAAAGAATGATTAATTCTGAAAGAAGAGTGATGTTTGATTAGAAATTTTGGTCTGACAGAGGCTGTCTGGAAGGGCATCCCATGCATAGCGAATATCAGCTACAAATACAAGAATCTATTGAAGTGGGTGGCATGTTTAAAGAATAGGTAGCCCAGTGTGATGAGAGGACAGATGGGGTGAAATGAAATGACGCTGAAAAGGGAGCCAGATTTTGGAGGCCCTTGAGTGCCTTGATAAAGATTTTGGCATTATTCTTTATTGTGTGTGTGTGTGTGTGTGTGTGCACTTGTGTGTGTGTATTCTTTGACTTTTGCTTAAGCAGGCATTGACATGATCTAGTTTGCTCTTTCCAAAGGTAATTGGCTGCAGTGTAGTGGATGGACTGGGGAGGTGAAGGACAGTGACAGCAGATCAGTTAGGGTCACTGCAGCAATCCAAATAAAAGACAAAGAGGATCTAAATGGGGAAGGTAGTGGAGACACTGGGAGAGAAATTCATTTCAGAGGTAGAGTAAAGAGATCTAAAACAAATTGGATGACAGGATGAAGAAAAAGAGGAATTAAGGGTGAAGCTCAGGCTTCTAAGTAGAATGACTGGATAGATTCTTACTTCTTGTAAGAAACAAGAAGGTAGATAGGTTTTTGCTTTTGAAGGATATGGAGGAAGGGGAAAGGTAAAGATACCACTCTGACCTAGAGTAATCCTCAACCCATGGTGTAGCCTCTGGTCATCTCCCATCTAAAGCAGTATCAAAGGGCAAGTTCAGTTCTAAGGCCAATGAGGGGAATCAAGCTTAAGACAGCCAACGCAAAGAAGAATGTGCCTGGAGCATGGACCAGTCTCGTAACTGGCACCTTAATACCAAGCCACTTGAGTCTGGGCTACCTGTGTAAGTTGGCTTTTTCTCTCTTTGCAGAGGGAAATAGATTATACGTTTGGCCCCATTTTTTTTTACCCCTCTCTGTCCACATGCTTTGAGTATATTTTGCAGTTCCTTTCACAAAAAACAGAGTGTACTTTCCTTTCCCTTGACTTTGAGCTTGACCAATGAGATGCTAGTAGGTTTGACATGAGCAAAGGGCTCAAATGTGCTTGTGCAGTGGGGCTTGCCCTTTGGCTCTTCACTCATCCCTATTAGGACTACTTTCCTTGAGATAGCTGTTTCCTCTTTCCCCAGGTTCTGCAACAAACACTCAAGATGCAGAGCCAATTCAGCAGCTACCATCTGAACCCAAGCCACCCAACCCTACATGAGGAAAAATAAATAATTATTTTATGGCACTGAGTTGTGGGATGTTTTGTTATGCAGTGAAAACTAACTGACACAGACACCAAGTGAAAAATATGCTTATGAGCAGTGATTCTCTGGCTTCCCTTGCCAGCTCTCTTTAGCCAGCCAAGGGGTTAGGAATGTCTGGCATAGCCCACAGCTTATCAAATGTACATGAATTAAATGGATCTATTCACAGCAATCATGTAACACTTCATGGACTTTCAGTCACCATTTTAAAAAATTCACTTCTGATTATGAATGGTGCTGTACTTGTGTCGCATAAAGCACCGGGAACAAATCCCACTACCAGTGGTGCACTTTTCCAAACCTTAATTTCTCCTGAATCAAGAAATTCTTGGCCGGGCACAGTGGCTCACGCTTGTAATCCCAGCACTGTGGGAGGCCGAGTTGGGTGAATTGCTTGAGCCCAGGAGTTCAAGACCAGCCTAAGCGACATGGTGAAATCCTGTCTCTACAAAAAATGCAAAAATTAGCCAGGTTTGGTGGTGCACGCCTGTAGTCCCAGCTACTCAGGAGGCTGAGGCAGGAGGATTGTTTGAGACTGGTGAACAAAGGTTGCAGTGAGCCAATCTTGTGCCATTGCACTCTAACCTGGGCACAAGAACAACTCTGTCAAAAAAGAAGGAAGGAAGAAGGAAGGAAGGAAGGAAGGGAGGGAGGGAGGGAGGGAGGAAGGAAGGAAAAGGAAAGGAAGGGAAGGAAAGGAAAGAAAGGAAGAAAGAAAGGGAAAAAGAAAAACCAAACAAAATTCTGGCTATTTTGAATCTCAGTTTGTTTTTCCAATCCTAAATCTTAAATGTTTTACTTTTTGGTGGGGGTGGTGGCAGCTAGTTCTGTGTTCTGGGGATGTAGAATCTAGTCAGATCCCAACTTTAAATTCTTGAAGACAAGTATTAAGTAGAACTTTGGCCTTTCTTTCTCTGAGTAAACAACCCAAACTCATTTAACCTTTCTTCAGAGGTTCTATTTGCCAATTATTTGGCCATCTTTCTGCTCTTTTCTGAACCCTTTTCTACTTTGTTATATGTCTTCTAAGTTGTAAAGACCAAAATTGGACATGCTCTTTATATCTGAGTTGGTGCTAAATCTAATCTCTTCACTCTTGGGTCTTTAGGAAGATGGTAGGTCAGATGCCTTAAGGTTGGGGTGGCTTCCATTTCATCATTGCAAAGAGTCTGTACTCCACTTGGATTTCCCAGCACTCCCCCAGAGCTCCCCATGTTATATCTTTTGCATTGATTTTTGGTTCTTCAAAATCTTTTTTTTTTCTTTTTTTTTGAGACAGAGTCTCTCTCTGTCACCCAGGCTAGAGTGCAGTGGCGCGATCTCAGCTCACTGCAAGCTCTGCTTCCCGGGTTCATGCCATTCTCCTGCCTCAGCCTCCTGAGTAGCTGGGACTACTGGCGCCTGTCACCACACCTGGCTAATTTTTTTTGTATTTTTAGTAGAGATGAGGTTTCACCATGTTAGCCAGGGTGGTCTCGATCTCCTGACCTTGTCATCCACCCGCCTCAGCCTCCCAAAGTGTTAGGATTACAGGCGTGAGCCACCACGCCCGGCCTGGTACTTCAAAATCTTAATCTGTCTTTGGTTCCTGCTATGATCACTCCAGGTTTTTTATGATTGCTGTTTATTTTTTAAATTTCTTCTTATTTAAAAATGAATAGAGCATTACTGAGAGGTGGGAAAACATCACAAGTTAAATATAAATGTAACTGGAGGCCCAAACAGAAGGGGCTAAAAAACATTTGAAAAGGTAATGGCTAAATATTTTCCAAACTTGATAAAAAGTATAAACTTACACACCCAAGAAGCTCAATAAAACTCACGTACAAGAAACATAAAAAAGAAATACCAATGGTACATTTTAACCAATGTTATTAAAACTAGTAATAAAGACAACGATTTTTAAAGCAGCTAGAGAAAAAAAAGACTCATACAAAAGAGCAAAGATAAGGGTGATAACAGATTTCTCATTAGAAATAATGTGAGCTAGAAAACAGTGGAGAAACGTTTTAAGATACTGTAAGAAAAAATCCATCAAACTAGAATTAAAAAAAAATTTTTTTTAGAGATGGGTCTCACTATGTTGCACAGGCTGGACTTGACTCCTGGGCTCAAGTGATCCCCCCACCTCCTCTCAAGAGGCTGGAACTACAGGTGTGTGCCACTATCCCTGGCTTTCCAAGAATTTGAAAAATACCCCAAAAAAATACCTTTCAAAATGAAGGCAAAATAAAAATTTTTTCAGATGTATATAGAGCTAAAAGAATTCATCAGCAACAGACTTTCACTTAAAACACAAGGAAAATAATACCATGTGGAAATTTGGATCTACACAAAGAAAAGAAGAACCTTGGAATTGGTAAATATAAATACTCTTCTTCCTAGTTTAATTTCTTTAAGAGATGATCAATTATTTAAAGCAACAATAATAATGTCCAGGAGTGGTGATTCATGCCTATAATTTCAGCACTTTGGGAGGCCAAGGCAGGAGGATCACTTGAGGCAGGGAGTCTGAGACCAGCTTGGGCAACATAGCAAGAGCCCATCTCTACAAAAAATTTAAAAATAAAAATAGCTGGGTGCCTTCTAGCTACTCAGGAGGCCGAGGTGAGAGGATCATTTAAGCCCAGGAGTTCAAGGCTGCAGTGAGATGTGACTGCACCACTACACTCCAGCCTGGGGGACAAATCAAGACCCTGTCTCTAAAAAAAAGAGAAAAAACAATAATAACGATGTACTGTAATATTTATAACATGTAGAAGAAAAATTGCAACAATAGTATAAGGGCAGGGAGAATAAGTATACTGAAGTAAGATTCTTATACTACAGGTGAAATAATATAATATACTTGAAGGTATGTGATGAGTTAAAGATGTATATCATAAATTCAAAAGCAGAGTTTCTCAATAGAGGCATTATTGACATTTGGAACTAGATAACTCTTTGTTGTGGGGACTGTCCTGTATACAGAAGGACGTTTAGTAGCATCCTTGGCCTCTACTCACCATATCGCAGTAGCACCTCTTCTGTTATAACAATAAAAAATGTCTTCAGACTTTATTAAATATCCCCTGGTGATGGGAAGGGAGGGGGGCAAAATCACTTTCAGTGGAGAATCACTGGGATTAAAGAATTCAAGACAATGTGGTATTGGTTGCAAGATGAACAAATAGATCAGTATTACAGAATAGAGTCCAAAAATAGACCCGTATGTATATGGTCAATTAATTTTCAACAAAGGAACAAAGGTGATTCAGTTGATAATGATGGTCTTTTTAACAAACAATGCTGGAAAAATTTGCTACCCATATGCAAAAAAATTAAAAAAATTAAAACTTCATATCTCACATTATGGTAAAGTAACTAAAAACAGATCATGGGCATAAATGCAAAACTTAAAACTATAAAACCTCTAGAAGAAAACATAGAAGAAAATTTTTGGAACCATGGATTAGGCAGAGATGTCTTAGACAACACACCAAATAACACAACCCATAGAAGAAAAAAGTTATATTTTTCATCAAAATTAAAAATTTCTGTTCTTTGAAAGACTCTGTTAAAAGAAAGAAACTGAGAGAAAGGACTTGAACCGAGAAGATATAAAGAATACTCAAAATTCATTTGTAAGCAAATAAACAACCCAATAAAAATGGGCAAAAGATTTGAATATATACAGATGGAAAATAAGCTTATTTAAAAATGTTGAACATTATCAGTCTTTAGGCAAATACACAAAACCACAATGAGCCATCACTTCACATCTACCAGAATGGCTAAAATAAAAACATATATAATTTTAACTGTTGGTGAGAATGTGGAAAAACTGGAATCCTCGTGAACTGCTAATGGGCTCATGCCTGTAATCCCAACATTTTGGGAGGCTTATGTGGGAGGATTCATTGAGCCTGGGAGCTCAAGTTTGCAGTGAGCTGTGATGGTGCAGTGGTACGTTCCTGCACCCCTCAGCCTGGGCTACAGAATATGACTTTGTCTCAAAAAAAAAAAAAGTTAAGCATACATTTACCATATGACCCAACAATTATCCACTTAGGCATATACTCAAGAAAAATAAAAATGTATGTATGTCCACACAAAGATTTGCATGCAATGTTTATAGCAGTCTTATTCATAATTACCAAAAAGTAGAAACCACCCAAATGTCCATCAACTGGTGAATGGGTAAGCGAAATGCCGTATAACCGTACAATAGAACTACTATTCAGCAGTTAAAAATAACAAACCATTGAACATGCTGTAACATGGGTAAAGCTCAAAAACATTATGCTAAGTGAAAGAAGAAAGATGTAAATAACCACATATGACATGATTGCGCTGTATGGAATGTCCAGAAAGGCAAATCTGTCAGAAAGAAATTATATTAGGATTGTCTGTGACTGGAAATAGAAATGAGGATTAACTGCACAAAGGTATGAAAGATTTTTTGAGGGGGAGAAGATGATGGAAATATTCTAGAACTGGATTGTGGTAATGGTTGTGTTCTGTAAATTTTCCAAAAATCATTAAATTATACACTTCAATTGGGTAAATTTTATGGTATATATATTATAACTCAATGAAGCA
Organism: Pan troglodytes; assembly: GCF_028858775.2. Classification (NCBI taxonomy): domain Eukaryota; kingdom Metazoa; phylum Chordata; class Mammalia; order Primates; family Hominidae; genus Pan; species Pan troglodytes. The sequence goes on along the minus strand of NC_072405.2, from coordinate 128,463,083 downwards.
GTTTTTTTAAAAGATCATAATGTTTGTACGATTTTACTTTCCACTTTTTTCACTAAAAATCATAACATATATATTTGTTAATGTCAATGAGAACTTGAAAACATTTTTTTCTAATAACTACTTAATATTTCTGAATATATACATACCCAAAATTAATAGTTTCCCTCTAGATCATTTGTAATTTTAAAAAATAATGCTGAGGCTGAGGCAGGAGGATCTCTTGAACCCATGAGTTTGAGACCAGCCTGAGCAGCATAGCAAGACTCCATCTCAACCAGGCACAGTGGCTTATGCCTGTAATCCCAGCATGAGGTGGCTCATGCCTGTAATCCCAGGCCTAGGGGAGTGGATCACTTGAGGTCAGGAGTTCAAGACTAGCCTGGCCAACATGGTGACACCCCGTCTCTACCAAAAAAATACAAAAATTAGCCGGGCATGGTGGTGCATGCCTGTAATCCCAGCTATTCCGGAGGCTGAGGTAGGAGAATCACTTGAACCTGGGTGGCAGAGGCTGCAGTGAGACGAAATCACACCACTGCACTCCAGCTTGGGTGGACTCCATCTCAAAAAAAAAAAAAGGCTCTATCTCTACCAACACACACACACACAGAAAAAAAAAAAAAATCAGCAAGGAGTAATCCTAGCTACTTAGGAGGCTAAGTCGGAAGGATCTCTTGAGTCTAGGAGTTTGAGGTTACAGTGAGCTTATTGCACCACTCCACTCCAGCCTGGGCAACAGAGCAAGACATTGTCTCTAAAATAAAATTGAAATTAAAACAATGCTTTGTTTAACCTTTCTTTGTATATTAACTATGTGACCTTAGACATGTTCTTTAACCTTTTTTAGCTTTAATTTTCTCATAGGGGCCGGGCACGGTGGCTCATGCCTGTAATCCCAGCACACTGGGAGGCCGAGGCGGGCGGATCACGAAGTCAGGAGTTTGAGACCAGCCTGACCAACATGGTGAAGCCCCATCTCTACTAAAGAGACAAAAAATTAGCTGGGCAAGGTGGCACACACCTGTAATCCCAGCTACTCGGGAGGCTGAGACAGGAGAGTCACGTGAACCGGGGAGGCGCAGGTTGCAGTGAGCCAAGATTGCGCCATTGCACTCCAGCCTGGGCAACAAGAGTGAAACTTCATTTCAAAAGAAAAAAAAAAAAATTATCCTAGGAAAAATGAGAACAATTAATAGTTCCTGCTGGCTGGGTGTGGTGGCTCACGTCTGTAATATCAACATTTTGGGAGGCTGAGCTGGGTGGATCACATGAAGTCAGGAGTTCAAGACCAGCCTGGCCAACATGGTGAAACCCCATCTCTGCTAAAAATACAAAAATTAGCCAGGTATGGTGGTGTGTGCCTGTAATCCCAGCTGCTCAGGAGGCTGAGGCATGAGAATCACTTGAACCCAGGAGGCGGAGTTTTCAATGAGCCACGATCATGCCACTGCACTCCAGCCTGGGCAACAGAATGAGACTCTGTCTCAAAAAAGAAAAGTTCCTGCCTCTTAGGTACAACATGGCTGTTCTAAGCATTATATAAAATCAAGTGTGAACCATTTAGCATGGAAGTGGCAATCACCAATTAGAGTTTAGCCATCATTACTGTCCTCAATAATCATTATAAATCTTCAAATTTATGATTATTTTCTCAGAATAGGAACATATAAATGAAATCCCAGGGCTCATTTTTAAAATCCTTCCCTCTAAGTTAGAAGTAGCAAAAAACATTCTTGGCTCTTTTCCAGGCCCTATTGTGATACTCAAAACCCAATGTGGATCGTCAGTTTTTTGTTCTGTTGCCTTGGTCTGATGCTTCTGAGAGATCCTTGGCTCTATGCTTCCCCTTCTCTCCAACCAAACCTATGAGTCTTGTGATTTCTCTCCTACCGGGAGATGGACTTTGTAACCTTGAATAAAAATAGTGGACAAACGAGCAATGGGTGATAATGAATGTTATTCTTCCTCATAGGCAACATAGCTGTGTTTTCCTATGGATCACTAGTATCTAAACACAGAGAATTGGAATATGGGGTCTTCAGGATGCTCTACAAAGTCTAATGGGGAAAAATTGTTGGTATTTGTGTGTTCAAATCTACAGGCCATATTGTATGTGGTTATGCTGCCTGAATTTCTTAATGGGGTGGACAAGGCCCTCCGTTCTTTACCCCCATGTACTTCTCCAGCTTTGTCTCTTGCTATCACCTCCCTGCAATGTGATACTAAAATCATACAGCAGGTCTTGCTATGTTCTCAAATGTGCCATGCTTTCTCTCCCACAATGCTTTGTACATCATGTTCTCCTGCCTTGAACACTCTCTGCCTACCCCTGCCTCCTTCATTTGGCTAACTCCTACTTATAATCCAGGCATCCTCTTAAACCCTACATCTTCCTGGAAGTTTTCCTGTACCGAAGTCGGAGTTTGGTGCTCCATGGTTAAGCTCCCATGGCACCTTGTCATTACCCTTACTGGATCTAAATTGCCTGTTTATTCGCCTTCATCCTGATCACACTATGTGGCAGCCATGGGGTTGCATCGCTTTGATCTCCCTTCAAGAAAGAACTGGCTATTTAGCTGCAAGGAGTGCAGTTAGCTGACAGCCTCCAGCTGTTAATGCCTTCAAGCTCTGCCTCAGCTTTCAAGCTGAGGCCACGATCTTTTTGGGCAGCCCCAGCCAATGACCGAGTATAACAGTGGCACCAGGGCCAACTCAGGACTCCTTTAGCAGGAAATCTTTGGGTCGGCTAAGACTTCATCAGATCTGCATTGTAGTCTGAGGCTCTCTCTTCCTCATCCTGCCTCGTCCCTCTTTCCTTTGATAGATGTCATATCTGCTTTTTGGCATAAAGTATTCCCTTGTCCAATCCTGCTTCCTCACCCTTTCACGTTCACGGTTTACTCTCCAATAAGCCTCCTGAAATCCTTACTTTGTCACCTGCATCTGCTTTCTGGAGAATCTGGATAACATAGACAATGAGCCCTTTAAAAGTAGGGACTACATTCTTATTCAAATTTTACCTCCAGCTCCCAGAACAACACACAGTAGGATCTCAATAAATACCTATGAAAGGATTGAATGAATGAATGAACACTCAAGATAGTGTTCAACATTGAATGATGTTTTGATCTTATATAATTCACAGGTGCTGGTCAACATTCAAGAACATTCTGATTTGAAGACTCAGATTTATTTAGAAAATGCACTTCAAGAATGACATAATTGAGCATTTTTCAAGTGAGTATTTTCCAATGGTTGGATTTATGCCAAATATATAATTTACCCCTTAGGATAATCCCATGGGCTAATGTAGTTTAGCATGAGTCATAACAGATATTTGTACTTGAAATTATACAGCAGCTATAAAACTGTTATTTACTATCAAAATAGCAAATTTTAAATATTACTGCTTATGCCTGGAAATCCCACATCTAAATGTTGTTTTATAGAATAAAATCCAAAAGCATTAAAAGCCTTTCAAAATCTAGACTCTATTTATTTGGCACTTGCCACATTATTGTGTGTGTGAAATATCTAGCTAGCTAACTTCCCCACTAGATTGCAAACTCCTTGAGGCAAGCAAACCATGCACTTCTCTGAATCTTATTGCTCTCTCTTTAACCTAACCCTGGCATCTAACTAGGGCTGTGTTGCATTGGAGACTATATGGATTTTTAGTACCTCAGTTGAAATAAAAGCTTTATCACTTGCTAATTGTGGCCTTCAGCTTTCTAAAACTCATCCTCGTTTTTCTCACCTTTAACCCAATCTCAGAATTTCTAGTGAGAGTTAGAGATATTTTCTTCCCTTCTTTTCCCTTATCTTCTTTTCCCTCTCTCTCTCCCTTTTCCCACCTTCCTTGCTTTTGTTCTTCCCTCTTTCTTTCCCCTCCCATTTTTCCTCCCTTCCTTGCACCAATTTTTAAATTAATTTTATTAATAAAAATGTTATTAATTTAATAAAATTAAAACTCATTTTCATCAATAAATTAATACATAATAAGAAATTAATAAATTTTAATTTACCTATCAAATATCATTAAATGTCTACTATGTCCCAGGCACTGTGCTAGGTGCTTTGGGAGCAGCAGTGAGTGAAACAGACAAGGCTTATGGCCCCCATGAACTCTCTCAGTGGGGATGAGGGTTGTCAAAAATAATTACCCAAATAATGAATATGTGCAATAATAGAAGTGGGAGAGTGGCTAAAAAGTAATGCCCCCAAAGAATATTCATGTCAAACATTGGAGCTTGTGATGTGATTTTATTTGGGAAAAGTCTTCGAAGATGTAATTAAAGATCTTGAGATGAAGAGACAATTGTGGCTTATCTGGGCAGGGCCTAAATGCTGTCCAGAGATCCTCGCCCGAATCCTTATAAGACACACAGAGGAGAAAACACACGGAAGGGGAGGAGGCAACATGACCACGGAGGCAGAAACTGGAGAGATGCAGCCACACCAAGGAATGCCTGGAGCTACCAGAAGCTGGAAGAGGGGAGGAAGGATTCTCTCCCAGAACTTTAGGAGGGAACACAGCCCCGCCAACACCTTTATTTTGGATTTCTGGTCTTCAGAACTGCAATAAAATATATTTCTGTTGTTTTGAGCTAGCAAGTTTGTGATAATTTGTTATAGCAGCCACAAGAAACTAACACAAGGGAGTAAATAAACAAGGATCTGAGGGTCTGGGAAATGACTGTGCATAGACCTCAGTCCTCTCCGTGTTTTCGTGCTTTCCATATTCTATGGCATGTTAGGATATTGTCTCATTTTCTGGACTCTACATTTTTTCTTCTCTGATTGATATACTCTCACTTTGCCCGTGCCTAGAAAGTTGGAGATTAATTCCCACAGGTTTAATTTTAACCCCTCTTGCTGTGGATTCTCTGCAGTCTATGCTTCACATTCTTGGAAGAACACCACTGAGCTCTATCAGTCTGGGTATTTATAATGACAGATAGAGAACGGCTTCAAAGGCACGCTTGCAACTCCCTAACATGCTTTTACACTTTACTGTGATGTGGCGCAAGGTACACAGGTAGATGCCATGAGTTCTGCATTTCAGTTCAGCTTTTGACACTAATTGAGTGCATGATCTTTGACAAGTCACTTAGGGTATTTATGCCTCAATTTCTTCAGGTGAAATTAGGGTTTCTCTGGCTTCAAAAATAACCATAATTCCTTAGTGAATTTTTTTTACATTTGTGCAAAAACATTTATGTAAATTGACTTGGGGTCCTATATAACTAATTCTATAAGTAATTCTGCAGTACACATTATCTAAAAGGAGGAGAATCTATACTCTTAGATACTGTGCCCCTCTTGGTTTTGCACAAATGATTCTCCATAAATCAGATGTACAGGTAATCAAAAGTCTTGACTGTGTCCCCAGAAATCACAACTCAGAAGTCAACCTTTAGGAATCCCTTTAAAAAAAAAGTTATGTTTTATGATGGAATTTCCCTTGGTAAGCTTAAACAAGTAGTATAAGCTAAGTTACTCAACAAGAAGAGGTTTACCATCATACTTCCTTGATGTGTTTCATAATAAACAGGCCCTGGCCGGTGCCTGTGGTTTATTCACTATTATTATTGTTCATTATTCTAACACATCTCTGGGTCTGTGCTCTAGGCAAACCAAGTCTAAACACATCCCTTCCCTCACTCTTCTTCCTCACCCCCATTAGCTCTATGACACAGGATAGTATTAGTCACTTATATAAACTAGTAGATATTCATCTATTAGCCCACTCCTTTGCTTGGCACTGCAGAGATCAGAAATGTGTGACACATGAATGGCTCTTGACATCAAAGAGCTTATCTGAGCAAAGATAGCCAAGGATTCATGTCAGCAGCATATTGTGAGGGCCAATGTAGGAGTACTTGAATTTGTTATAGAAGCAGATAGCAGGAAGCAAATACTCTGGTCTGCTAGACTGGAAGTTAGCCCATTGATCTGAGCTTTCCAGTTCACCACTGTGTTCCCAATGCCGAAGACAGTTTCTGCAGTAAAGCAAGCATTCAATAGATATGAATTGAATGGTTAAATGTTTGGTCTGAACTTGGTAGGGATGGACAGGAGAAGGTTCCCAGAAGAAGAGAAACCTGAGTTAGGGTTTGAAGAATTGAGAGACATTAGGTGATAGAAGGCAAGAGGGAACTTCTAGAGATGCTATAAGCCAAGTTGCAGAAATAGACTTTTCGTAGAGGTAAAGGGAGAATGTGGGTGCTAGATTAAAGCTGAGATTGATTCTTAAAAGGTTAATGTCATTTCAGTTTATGGCTTACACATTGTTGAATAGTGAGAGTCTGCTTCTAACATTTGTTAATTTTGGCACTGGAAACAAGAGGTTCAAGGACCGGGGAGAGATGCACAGCCTCCCTCTGAGGCCGACTTGGAACAACTTTTCTAATCAGGTGCCAAAGTCTCTACGTGGCTCTAAAACCTCCAGCTATGTAGTGAGAATCTCTAGTTGGGACCACAAGATTTGTGTGGTTATTAGCTACTGAGCCTAGAAGGTATCATTTCATGTTACTATGAACTGGGTCTACAATCCTAGAACATATGCCATTGATAACTGTCCCAGGGAGAGGCCATCTTCCAAAATTTTCTAGAAACTATCACAGGGGATGGCCAGGACTAAGGTGGGACCCTAGCCCTTCCTAGCCCTCTGTTATTCTTCTCTCTGCATTTGGTTCTGAAGATTTAAATGTCCAAATCTGGTCTTGCTTCTTTGCTTACTTCCTAACAATTGCCATGGAGTCAGGTGGCACAGCAAAAGGTAAATTAAATAGAAAGATGCTCGTTTAAGATCTATGTGGCTTCTATTACTCACTGAGTCAGAACTAACAATTTTACTCTTTACATCAAAACTATTCACCAGAGTTCTTTGGCCTACCCCATTTCTCCCTCCTTAACCTACACCTCAATTTCTATACTGGTATGTTTTCATCATGGAAAGTCAAATATCAGACTATTAGCAGGAAGCTTGGTGTATGGGGCATTGGCTCAAGACAGCAATCCTTGGCTTCAGATTTGATTCTGTTATTTATCAGCAATGTGGATCTCTCCTGACCAAGCTTCATTTTCCACCAGGGTAAAATGAGAGCAATCATACCTCACATATCATCCTCACAAACTTATTGATAAACTGCTAATGAGACCATGCATTTCTAACAGGCTGTGTAAATGTGAAGCACATAAACATGTAAGGAACAATTATTTTCATTTTTTGCATCTTCTCTACACATATGGCAGTCTCAAATTACTTAGTACTTCTGTTACATTGAACAAAGGGCTACTGAACTCTGAAGACTTTCGTAAAAGCTGAGCCAGAAAAGTGTTGACAATGTCCTTTGAATTTCATATCTCTTAGAATTTGCTTCTGTAGCTGCTTATCTTTTTGCCAGTTCCTAAATATTCTTGCTCTTGTGACTAACACTCTGGAGCACTCAATAAATGTCAGTTGAATTAATATATGAATAATGCAGTGTTTATTAGTCAAGATAGTCTAAGCTATGCTGCAATGACAGATAAACCCTGAAATCTCAGTGACTCAGCCCAACAAAACTTTATCTCTTACTCATGTAAAACCTGATGCAGGCCATGGGATAGGGGTAGGCTCCTAATGACTCAGAGGGCCAGGGTTCTTCTGTATTATGAATCAAGACAATGGTTTCCCAAGTTGCTTCAGGGAAGAAAGAGAAAGATGGAGAAAGCTCTAGACTTTTAACTGTCGTGGCCTACAAGTGTCATTTCCACTCACTAATTGGCCAGAATTAATTGTACAGCCCAACCAAACTGCAAAAGAGGCTAGAAAATGTAGAAGAGCAAATGAAATAGTTGTTGAGTGCCAGTTTCTCTGAAACACGATGCCCTCCACCTCAATAAGAGTCATTGTCTCTTACCCCCAATACAGATTGCAGGGAAATATAAAAATACATAAGACAGACAAAGGCCAGGTGCAGTGGCTCACACCTATAATCTCAGCACTTTGGGAGACTGAGGTAGGAGGGTTGCTGGTGTCCAGGAGCCTGAGGCCAGCCTGAGCAACATAGCAAGATCCTATCTCTACAAAAAAATCAAAAATTAGCTAGGCATGGTGGCATATGCCTGTAGTCCCGGCTGCTCAGGAGACTGAGGTGGGAGGATCGCCTGAGCCCAGGAGGTGGAGGCTGCAGTGATCTGTGATCATGCCACTCTACTCCAGTCTGGGCAACAGAGTGAGACACTGTCTCAAAAAAAAAATAAAATAAAAGACAAATTCCCTGATTTTCTGGAGGTTATGTTGAGGTGAAAGAATGAGAACATTTTGGCTTCATTTTAGTTTCATAATATCGTGTACTGTTTATCCTTCCATTTCAATTATTGTTTATCCTTCTTCAATTGTGCCATTTTTGAGGGTGTCAAAGTTTTTTGAAAGAATAAGGGCGGGACCATTCTAACAGCTCTGTGCTTCACCCTAGGGAAATGAGACTTGTGTCTCTTGCTTCAGCTTCTGTCTGCTGGTTCAAAACTCCCTGTGATTTCAGCTGGGAAGATGGCAGAGGAAAGGAAGTCCAGCGCCTTCCAGCTGGACTTGTTTGGATTGGCACAGTTTTTGTAAGCAGCCATGACTCCAGAGCTGCTGGAAAATGTGCTTATCACCCTAGAGGATTGAGTGGGAAGGAGAAGATCCTAACTGACAGAGTTTGAATAAGTGCCAACGGAAAATGGGCCTCAGTCTTTTGGTAGGTGGGTGGGAAGAAGATACGGGGTCCAGCCACAGGGTGTGAGCAAGCTGTGGCATTATCTTTATTATTGTAGCCAGATAGAATGAAATCCTAAAACAGATAGAATCTTAGCCAGATAGAATGGAATCCTAGAATGGAATCCTGGCGCAGTGGCTCACACATGTAATCCCAACTACTTGGGAGGCTGAGTCAGGAAGATCACTTGAGGCCAGGAGTTCAAGAGCAGCCTGGGCAGGAGAGAAAGACTCCCATCTCTAAAAATATATAGATATAGTCAGGCACTGTGGCACATATCTGTAGTCCCAGCTTCTCAGGAGGCTGAGGCAGGAAGAGGGCTTCAAGCTAGGAGTTTGAGTCTGCAGGGAGGTATGATCGTGCCACTGCCCTCTAGGCTGGGTGACAGAGTAAGACTGTTTATAGAAAGTAAACTAAAACTAAACCATTAAAGAATAGAAACTTATTGTTAATTTTCATTGAGTGAATGATAAATATATCCAGTTATGTTTCCTTCTTTGCCATTTCCCTTTATCATTGGGTTTCTCTCCAGTGTAAAGGGAAGATTTCTATTTTTTTTTTTTTTAATGTCTGCCAAAACCCTGACACCAATCTCTGGGCTGACTTCACTGAACATTACTTGTTCCTCCTATGCAGACTAGCATTTCTTGATTCTCTGCACTTAATACTTATACCACATGTTGTTAATATCCATTTCCACCACCTCTGCCTCCACTTGGTCTTGTATCACATGGGCCAGAAAGCCAAAAATTATATTCTCAGTCTCCTTGGCTGTTAAGTTTGATACAATTTAGAGTCCAGCTATGAGTTGTACGCTAATGAGATTGGAAAGTGGAAGGGAAGAGGGCCACTCTCCTTAGTGTCGGTATTGGCTGATGCACATGCTCATCAAATGGGAGCTTGTGCAGTCACCAGAAAGCTGGTGTGAAAACCGATTTGAGGCTGTGGGGCAGCTATGATGGTGAATGTGGTTTCCTGCAGCCTCCTGAACTGGGTGCCAGCTGCAAGAGAAGCCTTGAAGCTTGTTAGTGGCCCTGTGTCTTCAGTTCCTGCCATCTCGCCTGTATTTTGTAACCACTTATTTTTCTATTTTAAACCCTATTCTGATTGAAATACCATCTTAGTCCATTCAGGCTTCTATACAAAATACCATAGATTAGTTGGCTTACAAACAAGAGAAATTTATTTCTCATACATCCGGAGGCTGGGAAGTCCAAGAGCAAGGCTCCAACATATTCAGTGTCCGATGGGGACCCACTTCCTTGTTCATAGGCAGCACCTCCCAGGAGTGTCCTCACATGGTGGGAGTGGTGAGGGGTCTCACTCGAGCCTCCTTTATAAGGGCACTAATCCCAAATATCAGGGCTCTGTCCCCTTGAACAAATCACCTCCCAATGGCCTCACCTACTAACTCTGTCACCTTGAGGCTGAAGATTTACACATATGAATTTGGGGCACATATAAACATTCAGACCATAGCTAGAGTGGTTTCTATTTCCTGCAGGTATTTTCTGACTTATGCAGTGCTTCTATACATTATCTTACTGGGATATTCAGCCTGCTTCGAGTCACTCACTCAGTAAGCGTTAGAATCAGGATACACATTCTAAGACCCATGTTCTTATCACTGTTCCATGCTGCCTCCTCCTTATCCTTTAAGACCCAAATCAGATTTTACTTCCAGTCTCACCCCCTGCCTTATTCCTCCATTCCCAGCACATGTCTGTCCCACACCTCTTCTTATTGGCTCATTCTGCCTAACATTGATATTTCATTTTCCTCTCTAATTTTAGTCCCATGAAAAGAAAAAAAAGTTGAGGAAAAACAAGTTAGCTCATAAGTAAAAAAAAAAAAAAAAGCTTTCTCATGTGTATTTTTAATATTTGTCTGATGGCACCATGCTAGCAAGCTTGTCCAACCCACAGCCGTATGTGGCCCTGGATGGCTTTGAATGTGGCCCAACAAAAATTTGTAAACTTTCTTAAAAAATTATGAGATGTTTTTGTGATTATTTTTTTTCTTTTCAGCTCATCAGCTGTCATTAGTGTTAGCGTATTTTATGTGTGGCCTAAGACAATTCTTCTTCTACCAATGTGGTCCAGGGATGCCAAAAGAGCATAAAGACACAGCACAGAAGGAAAACCTCTGCTCTTTAATTTAAGCTGATACTCCTCCTCCAAGCCATGTAACTCAAGAACTGTAGGACAGTTATAAGAACTTCTGAGGGATGCACATCCTGGTGGAGGAAGTGAGGCAGGAGAATAGGGTCCAAAGGGAGGGAAACTGAGGCCGATTTCACGCTGACTTCGTATAACTAAATCGAAAGGAAAACCCCAACTTTCCATGCCTAAGTAACAAAAGAACCAGAGGCCACTCCCTTTGCAAAGCCCCCCACCCCCAAGTTTTTCTGCAAGGCAGGTTGAAAATTGTGGAAACAAATCAGACGTTTACATGGGAGTGTAACTTTGTAACTTCACTTCAGCCTCTGACTGGGGGCTAAGTCTTCCTTTGCATAGAAGCATAACCATTGTAACTTCACTTCAGCCTCTGATTGGTTGCTTTCCACAATCAATCAGACTGATTGCAGGCCACTACTTCATTTGCATAGAGTGAACACCAAGTGGCCAATGGGAAACCACTAGGGGGTGTTTGGACCGCAGAAGATTCTGTAACTGGGGCCCTGGAGCCACTGCTCAGCCCACTCCCACTCTGTGGAGTGTACTTTCATTTTCAATGACTCTGCTTTTGTTGCTCCATTCTTCCTTGCTTTGATGTACATTTTGTCCAATTCTTTGTTCAAAACACGGAGAACCTGGACAACTAGCAGTCAAACCCTCTACCAGTAACAGAGGAATCTCTATTGCCAAAGAAATGGGGGAGGAAGAAGAGGCAGAAAGAAACTGTCTAGGAATCTACTCACACAGGAAGCCCTGGGTTTTCTTCCTTGCGGATTGCTTACCCTTTTGCTTTATTTCCTCACATCTTCTACAGTCTCCTTCGGCCATTTTCTTACAGTAGACGTTAAAGTGACTCCCCTACCCTGGTTTCCACATCTACAGCTCAGCCAGGGGAGTCAGATCCAGGAGCAAAGACATCAGCTGTGTACACCAACAGCTTTCCTCAAAGGGAAACTTTGAAGTAATTTTCAAAGGTTAAAGGAAACTTGCCAGTCTGGAAGCTCGTGGGAAAACCCAGCCCATACTTGATTTCTTTCCCATCTAAGGAGGTGAGCCCGAAGGATGACAAAACTATAGCCTATTGGATGGTGAACACCAGGGAAATCAGAATTCAGTGGTGAGCATCTGGATTTACAACTTGAAAAACTGTTTTAGGTGGTAAAGTTAAGCCTTCTTAAGTTCTCCCTTATGACTTTCCCACTTGATCTCCTCCAAAATTTTGGCTTTGGCTTTTCAGTTCATGAGAATTGACGTAAGTATCAACAAAGAAGCCAGATAGGCCAGGCATGGTGGCTCATGCCTGTAATCCCAGCACTTTGGGAGGCCAAGGCGGGTGGATCACTTGAGGTCAGGAGTTCGAGACCAGCCTGGCCAACATGGTGAAACCCCGTCTCTACTAAAAATACAAAAATTAGCCAGGTGTGGTGGCACACGCCTGTAATCCCAGCTACTCAGGAGGCTGAGGCAGGAGAATTACTTGAACCCAGGGGACAGAGGTTGCAGTAAGCTGAGATTGTGCCACTGCACTCCAGCCTGGGTGACAAGAGTGAGACTCTGTCTAAAAAAAAAAAAAAAAAGAAAAACAAATAAGCCAGATAAAGTTTCAGATGGAAAGAACCAGAGAGGAGACAAAGTGGGGACAAAGCGGGGGAGTGGGAAGGAAGGAAGGATGAGGATGTTGTGTGGAAGGAGATGTGGAAAGGAGAGTGGGAGCACAAGGAACCCAAGGAGTAGAAAAGCAGAGCTAAAGAATATTTCTGGGCTGGGCATGGTGGCTCATGCCTGTAATCTCAGCACTTTGGGAGGCCAAGGCAGCAGGCCTCCCATTGCTTGAGCCCAGGAGTTGGAGACCAGCCTGGGCAACATGGCAAAACCCTGTCTCTACAAAAAGTTAAAAAATTAGCTGGGCATGCTGGCGCATGCCTATGGTCCCAGCTACTCGGGAGGCTGAGGTGAGAGGATTGCCTGAGCCTGGGAGGTTGAGGCTTCAGTGAGCTATGATCGCACCACTGCACTCCAGCCTGGGTGACAGAGCAAGAACATGTCTCAAAAAAGAAAAAAAGAAGAAGAAAATTTCTGCAATGGAAAAATTCCTCATTCAAGTCTCTCGTTTAAGAATCTACCTGATAGGCCAGGCATGGTGGCTCACACCTGTAATCCCAGCACTTTGGGAGGCTGAGGCAGGCAGATCACGAGGTCAGGGGTTTGAGACCAACCTGGCCAACATGGTGAAACCCCGTCTCTACTAAAAATACAAAAATTAGCCAGACACGGTGACGCGTGCCTGTAATCCCAGCTACTCGGGAGGCTGAGGCAGGAGAAATGCTTGAAACCGGGAGGCAGAGGTTTCAGTGAGCCGAGATAGTGCCACTGCACTCTAGCCTGGGTGATAGAGCAAGACTCCGTCTCAAAAAAAAACAAAAAAGAAGCACTACCTGATAAACTGTTATAATATTCATCATTATTTAGATTGCCTATATTGTACCAATTAACTGGTATGTGTCCTTTACAGTTGTCATTTTCTCTGGCATATACTTGGTGTCACATATATGAGCTCCTCCAGTCACTTCTGTATGGTTTCTGGACCAGCAGCAGCACCTGAAGCTTGTTAGCAATGCACACTCACAGACCCTGCTCTGGCCATTCTAAATGAGAATCTGCCTTTTAACAAGTTTTTCACATGATTCATGAGCACAGTAAAGACTGAGAGGCACTGCCCTACAACCTCAGACAATAATGAGCAAGAGAGTGACAATGAGTGAGGGAGTGAGTTTGCTCTGAGGAGGCTGGTATGAAGGCGAGTATGCACTTCGCTGCACACTCAATTCCTTGGAAGACTAATGAAGATTAAACAGTGGACAAGCTAGCAGCAGACTAATGAGTATTGCCTGACCACAAACCAAGAAAACCTGGTTATACCCGAAGCTAGTGGTTCTCAAAGTTTATTGTGCATCGGAATCACCTGGAGAGCTCATTAAACCGTAGATTGCTGGACTCTATTGCTGGACCCTCCCTGCTCCAGAGTTTCTGGTTCAGTAGGTCTAGAGTGGGCCTGAAAATCTGCATGTTTCACCAGTTGCTAGGTGATGCTGACAGTGCTGGTCTAGGAACGACACCTTGAAAACAACTGTCCTAAGCAATAAAGACATTCAGATAAAAGAATCTTGCTCCTATAAACTATTTGGGATAATTAAGATCTCAAATCCCCTACTGAATTTGTCATTGGAGACCAGACCACTTTATAGTGACTTCCAGAAAAAGCCCCTCATGGGAAAGCCCACATGTATTTCAGCCAGCTGCATGGGGTTGAGAGCTAATTAGCAGGGAAGCTAGAATGGTCTTGCTTTCCCAGGCGTGTTATCCAAGAAACCCAGAGACAGTCGGTTGTTGAAGAAAATTATACAGATGAGACCCGGAAGCTGCCATTTCATTGGGGAAGATTTTGCCTTTTCATTACAAGAGAAAACTAACATTTCCCATCTTTCCCTCCACCAAAAGTAGGCAAGCATAAAACCAAAGCCAATTTCTCACAATTTAGTAACCTCAGTACCAACCAATTATATTCCAAGGGACATGAGAAACAGCTGTTGTAACATTAGAGCTCGAACAGTTTCATATCCGCTATTTAAGGGGATAAAAGAGCCAATATTTTCATTCCCTTGTGATATTATCAAGACATGATAAACAACCAGGACTATAGTATTAATTACATTAATTTGGAGAGCAGAGGGACTACTTTAATTGCTCCAAGCTGGAGAATAATTTTTTATGGGCAGACAATCATTCCATAAATTCACATTAGAATGAGTACTTTGTCTTATTTTATCAGCAACAAAACTTCTGGAAGCAAAAAACAACCACCACCCACTTTTAAGGTAGACTTCAATAGAAAAAAAAAAAAGTCTTGCTGTTGCTATGTATCAGTTGTTCTACCTGACATGTTGAGCTGTTTGGTAAAAAGAAACACAGGGAAGGTATTTGTCCTTAAAGAATTCATAATCTAAAAAAGGAAGTAGTACCAACAGCTAAATTTGAATACTTTCTTATATATAAAACATATATGAAGAGAGTGTTGCCTCCATCTCGGGGTTAAGAAGATCAAATGGGGATGTGGGAAGAGCATCAGGAAGAATAGCTAATAGATGCTGGGCTTAATACCTGGGTGATGAATTGATCTGTGCAGCAAACCACCATGGCACATGTTTACCCATGTAACAAACCTGCACATCCTGCACATGTATCCCTGAACTTAAAAGTTGAAGGAAAAAAAAGAAGATCAAATGAATGATGGACATCAAAATGCCCTGTAAGCCATAACACCTTAAAAAAGCAGAAGAGAAAGGGGAAATATCATTTATTGAATGCCTTCTACATGAGGCACTGAGCTAGGTGCTTGACTTACATGGTCATATTTTAAAACTCATAAGGAACTCTAGAAGGAAATAAAAACATAAAACAGAGAAAATATAATAGTGAAATGCCAATTTTGTCAACATGGAAATTATTCAGATAAAACCCAATTTTTTCAATGTGGAAATTATTCAGATAAAATGTTTGACTCATATTAAGTAATAAGATATATATATATATATGTTAGCTACCATAAGAATCATCTCTCACCACCAGAATAAATATTCTCTCACCACAATAAATATTTGTCTCCCTGATAGGTGGCCACATTCTGAAATCATTCAAGCATATACTATAGTTTGGGTAATAAAAACATATGTAAGTAAATCTACTAAGGCTCCTGCAATTAAAAACTGCACTCAGCTCCAATGTTTGGGATGGTGGAAGATGGATGGAAAGGCTCTGGAGGATTCAGAGTGGCTCCAGGAAGTAGCTCCTAAGAGCTGTTGGATGCAGCAGGTGTTGCTGTGGCTTTGAATTCGCGGTTTATAATTCAGGGCCCAGGGGATTCCATCCAGGTTTACAGAAACACTTGTTCTAGAAAATTCCTATGAACAGTGCTGATATTGTCACATTTTCCAGATTCTCTTTCAGGTTCTGCCTGAGCTCCTATGAAGCAGTTGTGGGGAGTGGGTCTTCCAATGCTCGGAATGCTCTGGAAACTTGAATTGATGATAAAAGCAGTTCAGCATGGGACTAGTACCAAGACTCACACTAAGGAAGAAGGAGTCGGAATAAATTGAAAGAACACTCTGGGGTTGTGCATTCCCCATTGCAGAATTGGGGACACTGCTGTAAATGGGGAGTACTCACTGGAGAATGAAAAACTTTGTTGCAAAGTTCTGAACCACAGGGTTCCTTTTTATGTAGAAATACCTTCATAATGTATGTATCCACAGGGGAATTGCTTGAGTAAAATGTAGAGCAACTATGAACACACAGAACCACTCAGTAAAACTGTATATATCCATATGGTAATGTATGCAATATATTGTAGAGAGAGAATTTCAATTGCAAACAGTATTGTTTTATATGATTTAACTTTTATTTAAAAATACAAAGATATGAATGGAAAAATATTGTAAGTGTATATGTGGAAATATTGACATTGATTATCACTTGATAATGGATATTGGGGTATACCATACCCGTTATAATAGGATAATGGGTATCTTCTCTTTGCTTATTTATGTTTTCTGAACTTTCTACAGTACTATGTAACTTGTAAAAATATAAATTTTCAGAACCGGACTTATTTTTCTTATCATCAGGATAGCAATAAATAAAACTTGTCGGAAGCTTACCATGCCACATAGTATTTCACCTTTGTGAGGTCATTTTCTTCTCACAGTGGGATAATAAGGTTGTTCTTTAATGAGAGGAGGTGTTACTCCAAGGAAGCAAATGAATCAACATTAATTGTAGAATTTCTTGTGTTCTTTCTACTACTCCTTAGTCATCTGGAAATTCAGCTCTTCCTGACTTCTACCTATAGCCTTCATTTTGGAAGCAATAAAATTAGGAAGAGGATGAGCTGGGGGGAAACATACTGGTATTGATAACGTCATGACTATCAGTAGAGATACAGGTATAAGTTCATGTCTGTTCCTGAGTCTGGATTATCTTGGCCAAAAAAGCTTCTCCTAAATGAAGACGAATGGAAGCTACATGGGTAATACTAAAATGGCTTTCAAAAAAAATGCATTCATTTTAATTTAAATATACAAAAAGGGATGAAATACAGTATACTCAAAAACTAGACACCCTGTAGACCTAAAAAGCAACTAGACCTCAGAATAATAGATCTTACAAGATAATCATGTCTACCCAAAAGATCCCCCACAAAATGCCATCTACTCCTGTTTCATGATATGCTAGAGAGACAATGGTATGACTCTCATCCAAATTTGGTTTTGGTTTCTTGTTAACCAATTTTTAAAAGCTGAATTGGTAGCAAAGACATTGTATCAGTTTAGGTGCTCATCAACAGTGCATTGGATAAAGAAAATGTGGTACATACATACAATAGAATACTGCACAGCCATAAAAAAGAACAAAATCATGTTCTTTGCAGCAACACGGATGCAGCTGGAGGCCATTATCCTAAGTGAAGTAATGCAAAAACAGAAAACCAAATACTGCGTGTTCTCACTTATAACTGGGAGCTATGCATTGGGTACACATGGACATAAAGACAGCAACAGGAGACACTAAGGACTACTTGAGGGAAGAGAGGGAGTGGGACAAGGGCTGAAAAACTACCTATTGGGTACTATGCTTAGTACCTGGGTGCCAGGTTCAATTGTACCCCAAACCTCAGCACCACACAATATACCTTTGTAACAAACCTGCACAGAAGAAACTATCCGTGGCCTATTCGATATCCCATGCTTCTTCCTTGCTAACACAATCCTAATTGTGTTTAGGTACTGAGCAGCAACATGCTGGGGAAAGCAGGCTTTGCTCTGGTGGATTATTGACCGTCTAAGTCATGGTCATTGCATTCTCTTTTGCAGGTGGTAGTTAGGTGTGTGACCTGCTTTTGGACAACGCTGGAAGGGTGAGTATTCTGGAACAATTTTGTCTTGGGTAAGAAAGCACAAACAGAAACTGCTGTCACTTCCCTTTCTTCCTGCTTTTAGTTGGGGTAACAAAGATGCTTGGAGATGGGGTAGCATTAGTGCAGACATCACTGACACATTAAAGTTACAAAATGGGAAATCTGAAAAACTCTAGACTCTTTATGATGTTTCCAATCTGCTTCTCCAACTAATGCCAATCTCTAGACCACCTGTTAAGTGAGAAGCTACTGATCGGACCTTTTGTTTAAGCCACTTTTAGTTTAGATATGCTGTTTCTTGCATCAGAAACAAGCCAGAGAAAGATAATGTTACAACTCTCTTTAGTATCCTATTTTGATCTGTTTTTTAAAGTTTGCTGTTCATAATCATTTCAGATATTAAATTAGAAACTTTTGAAAATATATAATTTACTGTTTACCTGCAGGACACTGAAAGTCATCCCTGCAGGAGGGCAAGAAATATAAAGAAATGCAGATCCCTTCCAGCAAGGACGTTTTATTCACATCATGGTTGGCTAGACACATACCTGCATTTGGAAGAGGAAGAGGCAGAAGACATCTTTTCTGTTGACCATGAGTGGTAGCAATGCTGCTTAGTCACTCATAGACTTCAGAGTTAACAGAGGCAAAAAAATCATTCCAGCTTCTGAAGGGTAAAGCTGGTATTCTTTGACCATATAGTTTTATAGGAAATTTCATCTTTTCTCATCTCCAAGAGAAACTTCTATTTTAAAAGGTTTAAAGTGAGAAGCACTTTATTGATGATATTGGCCATGAAGCCAGAGGAGACACGTGCACACATCCAGCCTTGAGCCTTGGCAGCTTGCCTCCAAGCCCCACCACTTCAGGAGGCCAGGACAGGGCCAGGGAGATGGCTGTGATGCAGGACTAGATTTTGGTTTCCTGGCCATGAGGCTACTTCATTACTGCAGGGACATGTATCCCGGGAAAGCTAATGACCTCTCTCAAGAGCCAAATAAATTGAATACTTGGGTGAAGGATTTAGCCTTGAAAATGAGTTCCAGCCAGTAGTGAACCTACTGAGAATAAGGCAAATGGGCTTACAGAAATAATATAGTAATTCTAAATGTGTGCCTCCCTTTCCTGATTACAAGCAGCACTGAAATATGAACAGAAATAAATCTATTGTAAAGAAAATTCCATTTTCCTATTGGCCTGCATATTTCAAAGATGATTTATCAAAAGGATTAATTTTCTAGGTGGTATTTGTTTTCAACCCTTTAGTTTAACTTAAAATTTTTCTTCTCCTTTCCCAAACTTTCCTCCCAAAATTAAATTGTATTACAGCATATTACATTGCATTACTAGAGGAATTTGCTCATCCTTCACCCATTCATTCAATACACATTTAATGAGCACTTGCTAAGTATTCAGGAAGCTGAGGTGAAAAACAGATCATCCTGGTCGTCACAAAGTTAATGCTCCTTAAGAAACTTGTAGTATGCAAATCAGTAATTGGAATAAAACGTGGCTCACACCTATAATCTCAACACTGGGAGGCTGAGGTAGGAGGATCACTTGAGCCCAGGAGTTCAAGACCAGACTGGGTAACATGGCAAAACTCCATCTCTACAAAAACCACAAAAATTAGCCAGGCGTAGTGGTACACCTGTAGTCCCAGCTACTTGAGAGGCTGAGGTGGGAGGATCGCTTGAGCCTGGAAGGTTGAGACAACAGTGAGCCATAGTTGTGTCACTGCACTCAAGCCTGAGGGACAGAGTGAGACCCTGTCTCAAAAATAAATAAATAAATAAGTGTCCACACCTAAGCACAGATGGGAGCAGCATTACTACAGAGGATGAACAAGGTCCCAGGATGAGCCATACCAGACAAAATAATCAACTTCACCTGGAGAGGAAGGAACTTCACACAGAAAGGAAGCTTTTCATTCAATACAGATTCCTTTACAGCATTAATAACCATTGCCAAAATCGATCCATTTTGTCATATTTTAATAGGCCAGTTTGTCTTAAAGCAGGACTTGGCTTAGGCAATATATCTACCCTATTTTATTTTAATTAGCTTTTCTTGAGAATATGGGTTTATTCACTTAGCTGTTCAGTCAAAAAAAAATTTTATTGCCTACCATTATGTGGCAAGTAGGTAGGGCAATTCTGGTTCCCAATGTAAGTTAAAAATGAAAAAGAAGAAACTAGGATGGGCTTGAAGGGAATGAAAGTAATTGTCGTGGAGCCTTGTCAATTCCATATTGGTGGCTGAGAGAATACTCAGGAGCCTGGTCCTCATAAATCTGAAAATCAATTTTCTACCTTGGATTAAGAGACCAACTGGTACAAGCCACTTTCTTTTCAATTAAGGGAAGAATCTCAGTGCTACATTCAAATCAGTAACTGAGTTCCTGATGGAAACATCCCAATCAATATCATAATAATGATCTGATTTAGGGCCATACATTTGCACGCATACACATATAATCATATCCATGCACTTTTTTTTTTTTTTTTGAGACAGTCTTGCTCTGTCACCCAGGTTGGAGTGCAGAGGCACGATCTCGGCGCACTGCATCCTCTGCCTCCCGGGTTCAAGCAATTCTCATGCCTCAGTCTCCTAAGTAGCTGGGATTATACGCACGTGCCACCATGCCCAGCTAATTTTTGTATTTTTGGTAGAGATGAGGTTTTACCATGTTGGCTAGGCTGGTCTTGAACTCCTAACCTCAAGCGATCTGCCTGCCTCTGCCTCCAAAAGTGCTGGGATTACAGGTGTGAGCTACCATGCCTGGACTTATCCATGCACTTTAAAGAGACTCATGCACACATTTCTTTCTTTTTTTTTTCTTTTTTATTGAGATGAAGTTTCATTCTCGTTGCCCAGACTGGAGTGCAATGGCGCAATCTCAGCTCACTGCAACCTCTGCCTCCCAGGTTTAAGCGATTCTGCATCCTTGCCTCCTGAGTAGCTGGGATTACGGGCATACACCACCATGCCCAGCTAATTTTTATTTATTTATTTATTTATTTTAGTAGAGTTTGTCTCACCATGTTGGCCAGGCTGGTCTCGAACTCCTGACCTCAGGTGATCCGCCCGTCTCGGCCTCCCAATGTGCTGGGATTACAGGCGTGATCCGGCTTCATGGACACATTTAAAAGACTCCTCTGGCCGTCTCAGGCATGCTACCCTGAGTCCCAGCCTAAGAAAGGCTGGTGTTCAAAGCAAGCCTGGGAGGCAAAGAAACTCAGAGACCCAAGCCTTGTGTGTAATGGGAGTGGTAGAATGCACCAGAAGCTGTCAGAATGTGACAAGAGGAAGAGGGCATTTATTTTAAGGGCGTGGAGAGAAAAATAAATTAGGTTGCAATCAGATTCTTCATGCAGGGGCCAGGAGTTGAGAGGCGCCCCGTGCTTGTGTACGGAATTTTTTTAAAGAATACACAAGTGGAGAACAAGGAGATATAATTTTTCTTGACACACCAATGTACAATAAGAACATATATTTAGCAACATTCGCCTCCCTGCACCCCAGGCAGCTGTTCAGCTCCAGCAAACACTCTTCCTTTCAGGCAGGGCAGGGGAAGTGTATGCTGCTTGTCTCTTGAGTCCTCAGTGAGAGCTGGGACCAGCATTCCAGAGCCCATCCGCTTCTCACCAGGCAGCAGGGGGTCAAACACAGCCGGTGCTTAGGAAGCAAGGTCAGAGAAGTTGTCCAAGGGAAGACCAACTGGGGAGTCCTGTTTGATTTAGGCAGGAAGAACAAATCTGCTTTAATTTGGAAGCCACTCTCTGGTCAGGCTCTTAAGGACCCCAGAAGAGTTAAAATTTGCTTCTCTTATTATACCTCCTTAAAAGCAGGAAGCAGGAAAGGGAATCTCTTGAAATTATTCCTCCTTGCTCTGTGAGTCTATAACTCACCAGGCAAGTTTTGGCTGTCAGGGAAAGGTTTTATAGCTCCTGGAGGTAAGACTTCTGAGAAGTGGAAGATAGGATGTATCCATGTCAGGTGAGCCCACCATTTTCATGACATAGTGAACACCTGGTTTCCTAGGGTCATGGTCACCTTCTTGACAAATCTTGACAGGTGCCTTTGTGAATGCAAGTGGCAGTGAAAACAGCCAAGGAGAAGAAAGACCCTGTGAAAATGTGATATACGATCCAGTCAAGAATAGGCTTTTTGTTTTCATTTTTATTTTGTTTATTTATTTAGAGACAAGGTCTCCCTCTGTTGCCTGGGCTGGAGTGCAGTGGTGAGATCACAGCTCACTGCAGCCTGGACCTTCTGGGCTCGAGTGATCCTCCCGCCTCTGTCTCCAGAGTAGCTGGGACCACAGGTGTGTGCCACCACACCCAGCTAACTTTTAAATTATTTTCTAGAGACAAAGTCTCACTGCGTTGCCCAGGCTGGTCTCAAACTCCTGGGCTCAAGCAATCCTCTGGCCTCAGCCTTCCAAAGTGTTGGGATTGCATGTGTGAGCCACTGCGCCCAGCCAAGGATATGTGTTTGTTGGATCCTTGATTCGTTTGTTCATTCACTCACTGACATCTTCAGTATAGTATGCTGGTGCTGCTCAAAGCAGTCCTCCACTGTCAGGATCATCATGACTTGAGGGCTTGTCAGAAATACACATTCTTAGTCACTGCACAAAGTACTCCAGATAAAACCCGCAGATGTGGAGAAGCCAGCCCCCCACCCTGGACTATAGTTTTATAAATTTTTGAATGTATTTAATAAATTTAAAAAATACACATTCTTGGGTCCACCCCATATCTAGGGTGGTGGGAATTCTCTAAGACTAGGCAAGTGTGATGAAATGTCTTTTTTTTTTTTTTTTTTTTTTGAGACAGAGTCTCACTCTGTTGCCCAGGCTGGGGTGCAGTGGTGCGATCTCGGCTCACTGCAACCTCCACCTCCAGGGTTCAAGCGATTCTCCTGCCTCAGTCTCCCAAGTAGCTGGGATTACAGGCACATGCCACCACACCCAGTTAATTTTTGTATTTTCAGTAGAGAAGGGTTTTGCAATATTGGCCAGGCTGGTCTCGAACTGCTGACCTCAAGTGACCTGCCCCCTGCTAGGCCTACTAAAATGTTGGGATTACAGGTGTGAACCACTGTGCCTGGCCCAGATGTCATTTTTTAGAAGTGGTTACAAAAGGATTTGGTTACAGTCTTGGCCACACTCTCCCTCACTTGCTGTGAGGGAAGCCATCTGCTACATTGAGAACAGCCTTTTGGGGAGGCCCATGTGGCAAAGAACTGACATCTCCTGTCAACAGCCAGCGAGGACCTGAAGTTCACCAACAGCCGTGGGCATGAGCTTGGAATTGGTTCCTCCTCCAGTCAAGCCATGAGGTGACTGCAGCCCCTAACATGTAGACTGGAGCCTTGTGAAAGACTCTGTGCTACAGTGCCCAGTTAAGCAGTGCCCAGATTCCTGACCCACAGAAACTGTGAGATGATAACTAGGTAACTAATACAACTACTGAATCAGAAATTCTGCAAAGTGGCCTGGCATGGTGGCTCACACCTGCAATCCCAGCACTTTGAGAGGCCGAGGCAGGCAGAGCACCTGAAGTCAGGAGTTTGAGACCACACTGGCCAACATGGTGAAACCCCGTCTCTACTAAAAATACAAAAAATTAACCAGGTGTGGTGGCACATGCCTGTAGTTCCAGCTACTCGGGAGGCTGAGGCAGGAGAATCACTTGAACTTGGGAGGTGGAGGTTGCAGTGAGCTGAGATCGCGCCATTGTACTCCAGCCTGGGTGACAAGAGCGAAACTCCATCTCAAAAAAAAAAAAAAATTCTGCAAAATGAGTCCCTGGAATGTGTATTTTAACATGTTCTGCAGGTGATTCTCATAGATAGTAGTTTGAGAAGCACTGCTGTGACAAAGTTAAGAGCAAGGGCTTTTGAGCCAGACTGCCTAAGTTCAAATCCCAGCTCGAGTACTTCTCAGCTGTAAGAGCTCAAGTGAATTACATACCTCTCTGGGCTTTAGTTTCTTTTGTAAAATGTTGCTAATAATAGTACATACCTTCTGAGTTGTAAAGAGAATTAATTGGGTTAATATATTTAAAGCATTTAGCTTATTGCCTGGCAACAGCAAGCACAATAAATTCAGTGATGATTCATTCATTCAACAAACATTTATAAGGCCCCCAACTAAGGGTAGGCATTGTGCTAGATGCTGGAGTTACCAGGATTCAGTAGACATAATCCACTTCTCCTGGCACTGTTGTCCTATAGGGGAGGTGGCCATATAAAAGAATAGACACAGTAATGGTTTAAAGATGCTACAATTGAGTTCCCCACAGAGTGAAGTGGAGCCCAGAAGAGGTCAGTTTTATCCTGGATGAAAGCATTAATACAAAGCTTAGTAAATTGGATAGTGAGGGGTTGGAAAAGAATAGAAGATTTGGGCTTGCATCCCCCAAGCCCCTTACCTTAGTCTTTCTGAATCTCTAGAGCTTCCTTTTCATGTGGACAACAGACAAACCTACTGTCATGAACAGCCTCTTCAGACAGGAGCTGCACAAATGCAGGGCCTGGGTATCTCAGTCACAAGGCTCTAGCCATTTGGTTCTGTTTTCTGCTTCTAGACCAGTCAGCTCAGCTCAGCTCAGCTCAGCTCAACTTAGGGTGTTTGCATCTGCTTTTCCCTTTCCCTGAAAGATTCTTCCCCCTAATCCTTTCAATGTTGGCTCCTTCTTGTCCCTGCCTAAATGCCTCCTCAGAGAAGTCTTCCTGTTTACTGTGTTTAAATAGCATCTCCATTTCAGAGCCCGTATCATTTCCTGAGTAGTACTAGCATTTAGCACTTACTTATTTGTTCATTTCTCTATTCACCATTGTCTCCCTGGGTAGACTTCATGGTCTCTAAGGGCTAAGACTTGGTCTTTCACGCACCATGATGCACACCAGGGGACACAGTAGGTATTCAATAAATATTTGTTACTGAATGGGTAAATGGATGAATGAACATGTCCTTTCACAGCCACTGCAACATTTCGGCATGATTTGCTGAAATGTCCGTCTTAATTATGACAGACGTTAATTCAAATTCTGGAAGATGTAACTGCTGAAAAACCAGTATGTGAAACCCAGTCACTTTAAGGGTCTGCCAGAGATTTGGGGAGGGATGGAAGAGTGAGAGGACATCATAATAATTAACATTTACTGGCCAGGCACGGTGGCTCACGCCTGTAATCCCAGCACTTTGAGAGGCCTAGGCGGGTGGATTACTTGAGGTCAGGAGTTTGAGACCAGCCTGGCCACATGGTGAAACCCTGTCTCTACTAAAAATACAAAAATTAGCTGGGCTTGGTGGCAGGCGCCTGTCATTTCAGCTACTCGGGAGGCTGAGGCAAGAGAATTGCTTGAACCCAGGAGGCAAAAGTTGTAGTGAACTGAGATCGTGCCACTGCACTCCAGCCTGGGTGACAAAGTGAGACTCCATCTAAAAAAAAAAATATTGAAAAAAACCCCCACATTTACTGAGTACCTCCTCCAGGATGCGGGCAAGGTGTTAAGTGTTTTCTATGCATTATCTCATATGCATCTGAAGTAGTCATCATCATTCTTTTTCGGGTAGGAGCAAATGAAGAAACTGAGGCTTAGAGCTCTTAAGTAACTTGCCTGAAGTCAGAGCCAGTGTGGCGTAGAGCCACAATTGAATGCAGGCAGTCAGACTCCAATACTGTTGTGTTTAACCCCTATTCTCTCCTGCCTCCAAAGAAATGCAGTTCATTAAGTGAATATTCTGCACAAATTAAAGTGTACACAGTTGAACAACTATCTGATACTATAACACCAGACCAGATTGGGAAATACCTGAAAGGTTTTTCAAGGCTGCAGGCAGGAGATCTTATCCATGAACATAGGAAGTGGGCTGTGGTCAGGCAAGTGGTAGCTTATTCATTGCGGCCCCTTCCCCTGCCCAGGGGTCCCATGTTGTTTGGAAGAAAGGGAGTCCATAGTGCAGTAGAAAGTCACGTCACCTCCAATTGACTAGGGAGCTTGTTCGCACCTACAAAACAAGTTTGGTAGTCTCTTCCTAAACCCTTCAAGGATTAGCATTCTCCTTGTCAAGGTGGCATGTAATTTACAGCAATTGGCAGTTCCTGTTGCAAGGAATTCCAAGATCAGACTAGTCAAAGTGGGGGAAGGGGCAGTGACAGGTCAGATCAGAGCATAGGTAGAGAAGTTGGTGGGGGTTAGAGGTGGAGAGGGGGTAGGGGGAGGGGAAGCTTTACAAAGCAGTGGGGACTGTCTGTGTTGAGCCAAGAGCAGTCTTTGATGGATGGTTCCCATTAGCAACAAGTCTCCACAGGCCAAAATGAACAAGAAAGGAACCAGGCTTATCCAGTCTTAAACAGGACTAAAGTCTGCATTTTTCCCGTGTCATAAGGAATTATTGGGCCAGCAGCCAGGGTAGGCTATCGTAGGCTAAAATCCTCAGTAGGAGAGAACAATTAGAGAACGATGAATTATGCTTCTGATGACAATTCCCTTCTCAGGGCTTACTTAAAGCCAGAATGTATATTTCTAATGTGCTTTAGTGAGGTTTAAATATTCAGATTTTCAAAGAGAGAAGGCCTCTGCTGAAATTTACATAGAAATATGTCAAAATATATTTAGTCTTCTTTATACCTTTTTCTTTACAGTTCCTGAGTTGCCTGCACTTCTACAATGTGATCACTCACTGGGAAATGAAGAAAGCAAGTGTCTGAAGAGACAGAAGTTGAGGTAGAATAGCTGGGAGGTTGGTATTCTGGGGCTGGCCTAATGTCATGCAGAGTGTATAATTGGAGGAATAGTTTAGTTTGTATAGATTGCAAGTTTTCAGAATAATGGCTTACGGAGGCCAGAGTTCCCAGCCATGCAGACTTTTGTAGATATATGTATACACTTTTACCTATTTGGAAAGGCTACAAGCATTGTGAAAATGAGCTGGAAACTTGCTCTAAACATCTCAAGAAACCAGAATTCAGAGAAATAGAGGAAATTCAACCAAAGAAACAACCTTGGAGCATCCAGGATCATTTGGATAACTAGCTCTATGGTCCATCTTATTCGTGTGCTTATAACAAGTTAGCCCATACACTATACACAGATCACCAACTATAAATGATTTAGACTATCATAAACTCACTTAACTCACTGAAGTAGGACTGGACATGATTTAACCTCACTTGAGTGAGTTGGCAGGTACTTTAAGACCTTCCAGGGTCTCATGATTATCATTGTGAGCACCAATAATTATTGTACCATAGTTGCATAGAAGTGCCAGATGATAAATAATATTCAGCTGACATCAGGTGAGAGAAGCTTCATTCTGTGGGGTATCAGAAGTTTAAAAAGAAGAAAAAAGAAGTCAAGGCATCATTGGCAGACAATTGCATAATAAAAAGTGCTAAAATCCAACAGGAAAAATGTACATGAATTGTGGGTGACTTCCTGATTTCATCACCTTCAATAGTTGACATTTTCATTTCTCATTTTCTTCCAGTGACTCCATCTATAAATGGATCTACAAATGTTAATAAGGACCCGCACAAATGTAGCCTCTTCCTTCCCTTGTAAATTACAGCACGGAGCCGGTTTTATGGTGATTATTTCTTTCCATGTCTGTTTCTCCTCCTGGAGTGTGAGTCTCTAGAAGGCAGGGTGTGAGTCTCTATGTGGCACACACATTCTTTAGGAAAATCTTTAAAGAAAACAGAAGATACCAAGATAAGCAAGCAGGGTAGAGCTTCTGTATCTTCCACTAGGGGTCAGTAAAACTTTTATGAGAATCCTACAGTGGCATCCTGACTTAGAGAAGGGCAATTTCTTGTCACCATTTGTCCCTCAGAAAACACCCACAAGAGGCTGTCCTGTCACTGGAAAAAGTAGCTCATTCCAAGTTGTTAAACACACATGAAAAGCACAGCCAAATATGTATTAGACTAGCATGTCAGTATATCAAACATCAGAATTTACATCAGAGACAGAAGTCTCAGCTTAAATGCACAGTTTTGATAAATACTAAACATGCTATCTTGCTAATGAGCAATCACTGGCTAATTGTCCAGTGACTAGGGCTAATTATCTTGACTCTGGTTGTCATAGTGCCTGTATCATAAAAATAAGATTTGAAGTTTCCCTTCTCCTTCTGACTTGATATCCAGGTTTGCAATAGTGCTTATTGTAATATTATACAGGAATGTAGATGGAATTTATTAGAAATAAAGACTTTTGAAAATATGTACTAGATAAATAAACTCGACTCGCTGCCCCACCAACAGCTAGGGGTGAGCTGTTGAAAATTGAAATCAGATCATATCATTCCCCTACTTGAAATCCTCCAAGGCCTTGCCACTCCTAAAATAAAATCCAACACATCATCTGGCCTGTAGTGCCAGGGCAGGCCAAGGTTCCTGCAGCTTCTCTGATCTCATCTCTTGCCCCTTGTTCCTGCACTCATTACACTCCAGCCACAATTACTTTATCTGCTGATGCTTTAACTCAGTGGTTATCAAACAGTGGTCCCTGGATCTGCAGCATCAGCCTTGCCTGGGAAGTTGTTAGAAATGCAAATTCTTGGGCCACACCCCAGGCCTACTGAATCAGAAATTCTAGGGGTGGGATTTGGCAATCTGTGTTTTAACCAGACCATCAAGTGATTTGTTACATGCTGAAGTTTGAAAAACACTGTTCTAATTCTTCAAATTCCTTTCTGCCTTAAGATCTTTGCACTGGCCAGATCCTGGGCCTGGTACACTCTTCCCAAGGCTCTTTCCAAATCAGTCTCATGGCAGCTGCTGAAATGTTAGCTTATCACAGAGACCTTCATTGACCATCCTGTTTAAAGTGAGCCTTCTTACTCTTCCTCATCCCAATCTATGCCATTCTTCTTTTAATTTCTCCATAGAACTATCTGAAATGATCTTCCTAATTTATTTACTTATTATTATATTTTTGAGACGGAGTCTTATTCTGTCACCCAGGCTGGAGTGCAGTGGCACGATTTCAAATCACTACAGCTTCCAATGCAACCCGGTACCACCACGCCCGGTTAATTTTTGTATTTTTAGTAGAGATGGGGTTTCGCTGTGTTGGCCAGGCTGGTCTCAAACTCCTGACCTCAAGTGATCTGCCTGCCTGAGTCTCCCAAAGTGCTCGAATTACAGGTGTCAGCCACCCGACCTGGCCTACTTATTATTTTATTATCTATCTCAGCTATTAGAATGAGAGTAGACACCTTGTTTGTCTTTTATACTATGTACCCTGACTTCCTAGAACACGGGCACATAATAGGTTCTCAATAAAAGTTCCTTAAATAGATGTCTATGAGATTTTTCTGATATAGCTTGCCTTGAAGAAAGGAGATAAATTTAGATTCTCTAAAGGAAGCTGCAGTCTTGTGGCAGAGCCCTGGCATGAAGCCAGAAAATGAGGGTCAAATTCTAAATTCTCCACATTAAAATCAGCTGACCTTAAGCAAGTTCTTCAACTAGATTAGTGGGTCTCAACTGGAGGTTATTTTGCTTCCAGGAGACATTTTTGGCATCCCAACTTGTGACGCAGGTGGGAGTGCTGTTGGGCACCTAGTGGGTAGAGGCAACGGATGTGGATCCCACAATGCACAGGACGGCCTCTTCCAACAGAGAGTTATGTGGAGCAAAATACCAACAGTGCCCAGGCTAGAAACCCTGAACCAGGCCGGGCCTGAACCAGGCTCACGCCTGTAATTCCAGCACTTTGGGAGGCCAGGTGGGCAGATCACGAACTAGGTCAGGATGAGACCAGCCTGGCCAACATGGTGAAATCCCACCTCTACTAAAAATACAAAAATTAACCAGGCATGGTGGCATGTACATGTAGTCCCAGCTACTCAGGAGGCTGAGGCAGCAGAATCGCTTGAACCTGGGAGGTGGAGGTTGCAGTGAGCTCAGATCGTGCTGCTGCACTCCAGCCTGGGCAATAGAGCAAGACTCCATCTCGGGAAGAAAAAAATAAAACAAAAACATGAACCAGATTCTTAATTTTTTGTAAAACAGGGATAATGTTCTTTTCCTACTTCGCGGGGTTCCGGTGATATTCAAACAAAAATTCTTCTGAAAGTGTTTTGTAAATGACAAAAGACTCTAGACAGATACCCCCTGGTACAGGCTATCTGCTCAATGAATATCCGTTCAAGGACTATGTGAATGAATTGCCAAGAGCCCCCTCCTAGGATTGAGTTTCAGTTTCTTCATTTGTGACAACTGATAAGGAGAATACCTGTGTCTTAGGAACCTTGCAAGGATCAAAGAGATAACACCAGTAAAGCACCTGGCGCAGGATTTGACACATACATGCATGAATTTCCCTTGTTTTGCTCCTGGTTAGCTTCCTGCTTGGCTATCTTGGGAGGCCTGGTGGGGCCTCCTACTTCTACTTGTTTTCCTTCCACTTGTTTGCTTCCTTCTCAGCGGAGTTCCATCTTCCTCTTTCCCAAGCTCTTCCCTTCCTGGACCCACGTGGTCTATACAGGGCATCCTTGACTATTTCAGCTGGAAAGATATCACCACATCTTAGCCTGCATTTTTCTGGATGAAGCTCTCAAGCCCTAGCATTCAGAAACAATGTTACAGGTTTCCTCAGGTTCCTGGCAAAGAGGCAACTAGAAATTAGGCTCCTGTTTTCTGGCTGGGAATCTCTAGATTCATCATTACTGCTCCAGGATGCCTGAACTTTTGTAGACCTGATTGTCTTTTCCCACCTTCTATATCCTATCAGTATAAACCTAGCAGAGTTTCCTGTTCTTTCTAGAAGCTAGAAATGCTTACTGCTAGAGGTTCCATCAGATATCACCAAAACCTTACAATGTGCCCACATCAAATAAAAATTTTGTATACGTTTATGAAGATTGGATTGCCTTGCCAGTTGACCCAGGGTTACATTTTAGGGAATTTAAACATTTACTAATTCCAATACTTCAGCTTGTTTTCATATTTTAGAGCCAATCAATTATTTTTTTCTATAGCAAATAGAATTGTAGACCATTGATAAACATATGTTCCTGCAGTGCTTTCTACATTAAAAAGAAAAATAGTCTCCTTTGCTTTGCTTCCATTGGCTATTTTTCCGTTTTTCCCTTTTTCTGTTGGTTTATAACAGTCAATGACCATTTCAGAGTTTGCAAAGAATCTGGAAACCAGTGTGTGTTTGATGGGCGATATTCCACGTATTTAATACTGTGGACTTGCAAATATGATCACATCTCATGTACTTGTGTCCACATTTGTCCAGGAGTGTGATGATTAAATCTTGCACCTGCCGTGTGCATTGCGGACTGCAAAATTTTTCTCGTACATTATTATTTTGTTCTCATTTGATTCTTACAGTAACTCAGTGAGCTAAGCATGCCATATTACAGTTACTCTTGATTTTACCAATGAGAAACCAAAGCTTAGGGAAGTGAAATGACTTGTTCAAGGTTACATTTTCTGGGTCCTTTTGTGCCACACTGTTTTCAGGTTTTTAGACAGCCCTGGGGAAAAAGTACCTCTGGAAAAGGAAATTAAGCAAGGCTTGAATGCTTGGGCTACTTTAGCTTCGTGTGTGTGTGTGTGTGTGTGTGTGTGTGTGTGTGTAATGATAGAACTCTAGCCTTAAATATTCTCTTATTTGCCCTACAGACAATAAGATCAGATTAATTAATTAGTTCCACAAGTGTGTATTTAGTGACGGACAGTGTTGTAACTGTTGAGGATATAACACTGAACAAAAGACCAAGTCCTTGCCCCATGGAACTCACGTTCTCTATGCAACACATCAATAATAAATAGAATGTCAGGTGCTGATTAGTGCTAAGAAGAAAAGTAAAGGTGGGCGAGGGGATCGGCAAATAGAAGGGGTGCTGCTGTTTTATTTAGGGTGGTTAGAGAAGGCCTTAATAGTAAGGTGGCATCTGAGGAGAGACTTGAAGGAAGTGAGGGAGTGCGCTAGGTGGATTGGGGTGCAGACTGGCAGAGACAAGTGTGTGCAGGGGCCCTGAGGCAGGGACATGTTTCCCATGCATGACAAATAACAAGGTCACCAGCCTGGCTGGAGCACAGTGACTAGATCAGGAGGGAGGGAGAGAGATATAGGCAGGAAATGGGGTGAGAGGATGTGGTGAGGGGAGGTGAGGGATGGTTAAGACAAATCCTGCAGGACCTTGCAGGTAATTGAAAGGGCTTTATCTCTTAGTGGAGAGAGACAGGGATCCCTTGAGGGCTTTGACCAGAGGAGTTACATGGTTTGAAACACATCATTGTTAAAGGATTTACAATGGACCAGCTTGCCCTCTGTGAAGATAATCCTGGTTAGTAATATTTCCACTTCAAACCACAGACTGAGTCTTGCTTTGAGGACTACCAAGGGGCCTTTAAAAAAGATTTTTCATCAGATTTATTGGGATATGATTGACAAATAAAAATTGTATGTACATTGACGATGTTCAACATGATTTGATGTATGTATACATTGTGAAATGATTACTATTATCAAGCTAATTAACCCATCTGTCATGGCACATAGTTATCTTTGTGTGTATGTGTACGTGTGTGTGTGGTGAGAGTATTTAAGATCTACTGTCTTAGCAAATTCCAGATATACAATACAGCATTATTAACCACAGTCACCATGCCATATGTTAGATCCCCAGAACTTACTCGTCTTATAACTGAATGTTTATATTCTTTGACTAACATCTCCCGATTGCCCCAAACTCCCAGACCATGGCAACCACCATTATACTCTCTGCTTCTGTGAGTTCGACTTTTTTAGGTTCCACATATGGGTCAGATCCACACAGAAGTGCAGTATTTGTGTTTCTACATCTTGCTTCTTTCACTGAGCATAAGGTTCATCCCTGTTGTCTCAACTGGTAGGATTTCCTGCTTCTTATGGCTGAATAATATTCCATTGCATATATGTACCACATTGTCTTTATTCATTCATCAATCAACAGACATTTGGGTTGTTGCCACGTATTGGTTATCGTGAATAACACTGCAGTGAACACGGGAATGCAGATATCTTTTTGACATGTTGATTTCATTTCCTTTGGATATATACCCAGAAGTAAGATTGCTAGATGATATATGGTAATTATACTTTTAAATTTTTGAGAATTTCCCTATCATTTTCTACAATGGCCATATGAATTTACAGTCCCACCAACAGTGTGCAAGGGTTCTGTTTTCTTCATGTTGCCCCAAACATTGTTATCTTTTGTCTTTCTGATTACAGCCATTCTAATAGGTATGAGGTAGTATCTCACTGTGGTTTTAATGTGTATTTCCCTGATAATTAACGATGTTGAACACATTTTTATATACCCATTGGCCATTTGAATGTCTTTTTTGAAAAATGTTTATTTAGGTCCTTTGCTTTTTTTTTTTTTTTTTTTTTTGCTATTGAGTTGTGTGAGTTCTTTGTATATTTTGGATATTAACCCCATATCAGCATTTGGTTTGCAAATATTTCCTTTCCTTCTATTGGCTGCCTTTTCATTTGTTGATTGTTTCCTTTACTGACTGTGCAGAAGATTGTTAGTTTGATGTATTCCACTTGTTTATTTTTGCTTTTGTTGCCTGTACTTATGAGCTCTTTCTTCTCGAGTTTGTACAAGTGCTGTGGTGAAGCCGAATTTTACTAAGTCATTCATTCATTTGAATCAGTGATTGAGCTTCACCTAAGTGCCAGGTACTGCCCTTGGCATTTGGGATAAAGGAGTGAGTAGGACAAACAGTGCTCCTCCTCTCAGGGGCTTCCTTACTGTGAAAAGTTAACAAGCAAACAAACAGAGGAGATTTCAGCTAATAAGGGTTAGGAAAAAATAAAACAGAGGAGACAAAATGATGATACCATTGTAGGGGCTACTTTTAAGATTACAGTTGGAGTTTGAAAAGTGGAACTTAGGCTAATGGTGTTACACATGTAGAGCAATTTACAATTTACAAATTGAGGCCAGGCGTGGCGGCTCACGCCTATAATCCTAGCACTTTGGGAAGCTGAGGCAGACGGATCACATGAGGTCAGGAGTTCGGGTCCAGCCATGGCCAACTTGGCAAAACCCCATCTCTACTAAAAATACAAAAATTAGCCGGGTATGGTGGCAGTTGCCTGTAATCTCAGCAATTCGGGAGACTGAGGCAGGATAATCACTTGAACCCGGGAGGTGGAGGTTGTAGTAAGCTGAGACCACACTGCTGCACATTCCAGCCTGGGTGACAGAGCAAGACTCTGTTAAAAAAGAAAGAAAGAAAAAAAAAACTGCTGGCAAGAAAGATATTATTATCCTGACTTTTCAAACGAGAAACTGGAGGTCCACTGAAATTAAGCCACATGCCCAAGGCACTAGTAAATGGCAGATCTGGGTTCTGAATTCAAGTTTTCTCTAATTGTCAGCACCAAAGTTTTTCTGACAGTACGCAACACTTTGGGATGTACAAGTAGAGATGGGTAACACTGGGGTCTGGGATAAGGAAATTAGCCATAATTAGGCAAGAAAAGCAGGAAGCACACGCCAAAACATAAACAGAACACAAAAGAGCAAGGAGGGTAGCTAGCTCCCCCTAAGGTCATGCAAAACAACTGGCAAGATATAGAGGGGATGGGCGAGGTGGCTCACGCTGTAATCCCAGCACTTTGGGAGGCCAAGGTGGGCAGATTACTTGAGGTCAGGAGTTCGAGACCAGCCTTGCCAATATGGCAAAACCCCATCTCTACCAAAAATAAACAAAAATTAGCCAGGGCTGGTGGTGCACACCTGTAATCCCAGCTACTCCGGAGGCTGAGGGAGGCAAATCACTTGAATCTAGGAGGCAGAGGTTCTAGTGAGCCGAGATCCTGCCACTGCACTCCAGCATATATATATATATATATATAGAGAGAGAGAGAGAGAGAGAGAGAGAGAGAGAGAGCGCCTCCAGTCCCACAGCCCCACTTCACAGGGCTGAGATAATCTGCACCCTGATCAGAAGAGAACGCCTCCTGCCTTGAACTGTTGTTCTTAGCAACTTGGGCTGGGGGGAGCTTTGGGTCACATGTGGTTTCAATCACTGCCTTTATCTGCATCATTGTCACTGTATTTGGAAGATGACTGAATCCTCATTCCTGTCCCAGGCCTCTCTACATTGTGCAGGGGGTTCAAGTCAAATCTGGAAAAGCTGTCTCATCTTTGGCAGGTCAGAAATAGGGAGAGGCTTCAGGAATGTACAGTAATGTCCCACCCATGCCCCTTCCCTGCTTTATTAAAACAAATCTGAAACAACAGAGGTCTGAAACTTTCCACTCTATCATTTCATACTGCCTTGTTATAACCCTGCCCTTCATCCACACCCCGCTGGGGTTTTTGCAGCCTGAGGGAAGCCGGGAAGTGTCTGCTCCTAGCTCTCAGTCACTCCCATAATAAACAATCACTAAACAGCCGGCTGCCCTAGGCAACTGTCCAGCTTGCCCGAGCCCTGAGACTTTAGCTAGGCCAGAGGGTGGGAGGTGTTTTCTGTAAAGCAGTGTTCAGGATCTGAGGCCAGGGAGTTTGACTTTGACCAGAGATACTGTTTGGGAGCCTAGCACATCTTTGTGGACCTGGAGGATCTTTAGCGGGACTGCTCCTCGGTTACCTGAGTTATCCAATGAAGTTCTTCCATTGGGAGTGGCAGGAGCTTGGGCCAAGGAGTGGGAGGTCAGTGAGGGAAAGACCAACTATTTGGCACTAATTGTAAATAAGGTAGTTTTCCTGATGCAAGTGTTCCTTCTATAGCTGGGACAGTTGGCAATTCTACCAGTCATATGTCCTTAAGAGATATCTTTAAAACCACCACCACCACCACCACCACCACCACCACCAAGAGAATAACATCACTTTGAGGACTGGGGCAAGCTTAAATTAACTGGTTTCCCTGCAGCCATTAGAAAATTTATTTTTTCTCTGTGATTGGATCTCTTGGAAGCTTTCTTCATAATAGACAGAGGGGGCTCAGGCAAGGCTGCCTAAGTAGATAATGAGGATTTAGGATAGCCGTCTTACACTCCTAGCACAGAGGCAGGCATGAAGAATTGCAACAATTCCTCTTGATTGTAATAATTCCTCTTTATTGTTGGGCATTGGGGTGTTTCTTTGGTTTAAAAAAATGTGCTATGTAGGGGAGGAGTAAGGGGAGATTGTTTTAATGCTTAACAGAAAATTGAAATACTGGGTCTCGGAGAGTGGAAGGAGGGCTGGGAGAGGCAGCTTTCGGATCGGCGGTCGCTTTCTATGAAGTCTTCCTTTCCTCCCTGCTTCCCTCCTTCAAAGCATCTTTCTCTAGGCGTTCCGGCAGGCAGCCCAGGAGACCAGATTCTCCAGGGCGCCCGGGGCCGCGCGGCACGGGGCCCCTGCCGGTGCCTCCTTCCCCGGCCGCCGCGTTTCCGCAGGCGCCTCTGGTCCCCGGCACGGCGCAGGCCGAGATCCGGGCCTGGGCGCGCCGAGGGGCCGCGGGGCTCGCACCGGGCCGTCCCGCGCTCCACCTGCCCGGCAGCCCGCCGGCAGCTCGCAACCCGGGAGCCCCGGCTCCCTGCGCCCCCTACGCCCCCAACGCCGCGCCCGCGCCTCGGCCCGCGGCCGGGGGTTATGAATGGGCGCAGCGGAAGCACCGCCCCCCCCGGACGTGACGCTCGGCCAATGGCAGCGCGGGCTGCGTGGATGGATGAGGTCAGCGCTGTCGTGTCGGGAATGGAATGTGTAAGTGTAACATTCAGAACCGGGTAACATTCGGCGACCGAACGCGGCGGTCGGCAGCGTTCGCGCGGGGGCCTGCGAAGCGCCTCTCGGGGCCGGCACTGCCCGCGGGGAGGACGCGCCGCCGCCGCCACCCAGCGCCGCCGCCGCCGCCGCCTCCAGCCGGGCCGCCGCGCGTCCCGGGGGCCGGCCCCGCGAGCGCAGGAGTAAACACCGCCGGAGTCTTGGAGCCGCTGCAGAAGGGAATAAAGAGAGATGCAGGGATTTGTGAGGTTACGGCGCCCCAGCTGCAAGATGCACTAGCCGGCTGAACCCGGGATCGGCTGACTTGTTGGAACCGGAGTGCTCTGCACGGAGAGTGGTGGATGAGTTGAAGTTGCCTTCCCGGGGCTCATTTTCCACGCTGCCGAGAGGAATCCGAGAGGCAAGGCAATCACTTCGTCTTGCCATTGATTGGGTATCGGGAGCTTTTTTTTTTCTCCCCTCTCTCTTTCTTTTCCTCCGTCTTGTTGCATGCAAGAAAATTACAGTCCGCTGCTCGCCCGCCCTGGGTGCGAGATATTCAGCCCCGCTCTCTCCCGTGCATTGTGCAACCCAAAGATGAAAGACCGAAGGGGAGAAAGTTAAAGAAATCGCCCACATGCGCTGGATCAGTCCACGGCTTGGGGAAAGGCATCCAGAGAAGGTGGGAGCGGAGAGTTTGAAGTCTTTACAGGCGGGAAGATGGCGGACTGGAGCTGAAAGTGTTGATTGGGAAACTTGGGTGATTCTTGTGTTTATTTACAATCCTCTTGACCCAGGCAGGACACATGCAGGCCAAAAAACGCTATTTCATCCTGCTCTCAGCTGGCTCTTGTCTCGCCCTTTTGTTTTATTTCGGAGGCTTGCAGTTTAGGGCATCGAGGAGCCACAGCCGGAGAGAAGAGCACAGCGGTAGGAATGGCTTGCACCACCCCAGTCCGGATCATTTCTGGCCCCGCTTCCCGGACGCTCTGCGCCCCTTCGTTCCTTGGGATCAATTGGAAAACGAGGATTCCAGCGTGCACATTTCCCCCCGGCAGAAGCGAGATGCCAACTCGAGCATCTACAAAGGCAAGAAGTGCCGCATGGAGTCCTGCTTCGATTTCACCCTTTGCAAGAAAAACGGCTTCAAAGTCTACGTATACCCGCAGCAAAAAGGGGAGAAAATCGCCGAAAGTTACCAAAACATTCTAGCGGCCATCGAGGGCTCCAGGTTCTACACCTCGGACCCCAGCCAGGCGTGCCTCTTTGTCCTGAGTCTGGATACTTTAGACAGAGACCAGTTGTCACCTCAGTATGTGCACAATTTGAGATCCAAAGTGCAGAGTCTCCACTTGTGGAACAATGGTAGGAATCATTTAATTTTTAATTTATATTCCGGCACTTGGCCTGACTACACCGAGGACGTGGGGTTTGACATCGGCCAGGCGATGCTGGCCAAAGCCAGCATCAGTACTGAAAACTTCCGACCCAACTTTGATGTTTCTATTCCCCTCTTTTCTAAGGATCATCCCAGGACAGGAGGGGAGAGGGGGTTTTTGAAGTTCAACACCATCCCTCCTCTCAGGAAGTACATGCTGGTATTCAAGGGGAAGAGGTACCTGACAGGGATAGGATCAGACACCAGGAATGCCTTATATCACGTCCATAACGGGGAGGACGTTGTGCTCCTCACCACCTGCAAGCATGGCAAAGACTGGCAAAAGCACAAGGATTCTCGCTGTGACAGAGACAACACCGAGTATGAGAAGTAAGTGTCTGGGCTGGCGTGTCTTTGGGAGTCAGCCTTGGGCTCTGCCGGCCTTGGTCCAGGTGTGAAGTTGGGGGATGGGGTGAGGGCGGATGAGACCTCAGTCCTCCTTCCCCTTTGAGCCTGGAACTGAGCAAATCCGGTTCGGGTGTGCAGCTAGAGGCTGGGGACAGAGAGTTGGAGCTCCTCGGGCAAACTGAAAAGCCTGGAGCACCTTCTCGAGCCAAGTAGGTGACAGTATCTCCTTCTTGCTTAGGAAACCTGCAGGGCGGCGTGTCTCCTGTTAAGAGTCGGGGTTAGATCCAAGTTTAGTAACTGCATTTCAGGCATGGGTACTGGAGGGTGTTTCTGAGGATATCTAGAGACCCGGAGAGGCTGTGATCTACCCAAAGTCCAGAGACCTTCCACCAAGAGTGATGCTTTTGTTTGCTTTTCTCATGAGCAGGGGTACCTACTTTCCCAGGATTTTTCCCAACTTCACATTTTCTGTAAGCCTGTAATTCATGTTAGCCATGGAAATGTTTAAATTGTATCGAACTTTGTGTGGCCCTTTCCTCTCTCCCCCATGGCATTGACTTTTATGAAGGGAGACTGTAAACTTGTTGGGCCTGTGGCTTTGCATGCATGCATGCATGCATTCATTCATTCATTTATTAATTCATTCATTTCTGTACATGTCCTGTCTC
The DNA here is from genome assembly GCF_028858775.2 of Pan troglodytes. NCBI lineage: Eukaryota > Metazoa > Chordata > Mammalia > Primates > Hominidae > Pan > Pan troglodytes. Next base: position 128,423,999 of record NC_072405.2, on the reverse strand, counting down.
TTTCCTAGGACAAACTTTTTTTTTTTTTTTTAAATGTGGGCCTCAGTCTCACTGTCTAAACTCCAGTTGCTAATTTAGATTTCCCGTTCCCTTTTGTCTTTGTCTATTTGCATGTAAATTGTAGACTGTTACTCTTTGAATGGGTGTGAGATGCCTCCTTACCCTCTGTAGTGAGGCAAGTTTTGTCCAGTTGCTAAGTAACTGAATTGGTTACTTTGTAGACCTTTTCACTCTTCCTTTTTCCTTCCCCGTGACAGTAACTGACACGGGATTTGGAGTCAAAGCTAAATTCCACAAATCTGCTTTATCCTGAGCTTGGTGGACCAGTTTCCTAGTAGGTGGGGTTGCCGCCCAGACTCTCACTTACATCTGGCTGTGAAAGAGTTAGTGAGTTCCTACAGTGCATTTCCACGTTACGCCAGTTAAAAACCAGAGCAGCCTTGTGCTACCCAGGGAAGGAAGGGGAACCTCTCAGCTGAGTACAAGAGGAACTGGCAGAGGTTGGCAGATTTTGCAATTGATTCATGAAATGCAGAATAGGGGAAATGTTTCACAAACCTGATTGGAACAGGAAGGGGTATGGTGGGAAACTGGCCTTGAAATGAAAGGTTTGATTGTCGTCTGTGCATTTTTTCAGACACTAGGGCCTCTATAGGAGTGATTGGAAGGGAAATTAAAGTCCTCCAAGACTTGATCATAGAGAGTGAAGGAGAAAGTATCAAGCACTCAGATTCAGCTTTCCAACCCCCAATACCTTTTGCTTTTCAGGCATAAGAAAAGCCAGAGACTAAGATCAATTATGAATCCATATTTTCCTCTCATCCAGGGGCAGTTATGTGTGAATGTGCAGTTGCAATGGATTACAGTTTTCTCATAAAAGACATTTAAACTATGGTTAGTAATGAACTGATTTGTTTATACGACATTTACATTGACCTATTCCTGTGGGTGCTTGTAAGAAAAAAATGCTTATAGCCTTTCAGGAATTTCTTTGTCTGGTTTATGGTGGAGTAACTCGAGATGAAGTCTAACCTTTCAGTGTCTTCTAAAGCAGTCTCACAGAATTCTGTGGAAGGATTCTGTTCTTCATCCTTCTAAAAGGGCTAAAGCCGAGATTTCAGCTTAGGAAATTTGAATTATATATATTGGAAAATACCCTTAATCCAAGTGAATAATATCTTTCTTACCCTTTTATTCCCAAAATAAATATTACGTTTCTACATTTTCTGTGGAATGGAAGCATTTTCTAGAGATCAGCAATGAAGGGAGGGGTTGGTTTCTTTAAAACTTTAATTTTTACTAAATTTAACTAATTTTTGACCTCTTTGTGATCGGGCCAAGAAATATGACACCCACACTTTGGTTTATGTTTAAAGACCACAAGGGGTCAGGACCTCAGGATTGGGTCTGATCAGAAAAGTGGCATTTAGTAGAAAAGCAAGTTTGCTCTTTCTCCCAAGCGGGGATCTCTTTAGCAGGGACACTTCTGGATTTTCATTATGTTCCCCTTTGGCATACCTTCCAGCCCTAAACTTGCATGTAGCCCGGGATGGTGCTGCAAAAGGTTTACATTCACTCGCCTGGTACACCTGGAGTTTTGACTCATTCCTCTGAGTGGGTTAGCAGAATTATTTGTCTTTGAGAAATGGTGCTTACAAACTTTATTGCCATTTATTATTGGTTTTGGAACACATGAAGATGAAGCAAGAACTCTCAAATTTGGAGATACGCTAGCAGAGCAAGCAACGTGTATCGTGCTCTGGCGTAAGAGCAACTACTGTGCTACTTATATTGATGCTTTCTGGAAGATGGCCTTAGATATGTGAGATGCAGAACTCCTCAAGTCAAGATATGCCAGTCTCTCTAGCGTTTTAGGTGGAGGCGATATTGAAGTTAGGTCTGTAGACGTGATCTGTGTAAGTTTGACTTCTCATACTGACTCATGGTGTGACTTTTGATTAGTCACCTTGAGCATTAGTTTGGGTTTTGCAGAGTGGGTTTCAGACTGCTTCAGGGGTGCTCTAAGCACTCATTTGGTAATGGCTTGTAAAAACACAATCAGTTTTCATCTAGCTTATTAGCAAGTGTCCATGGAAAAAAAAAGCTTCAATTTAATTTGCTCCCTCAAGCAATCACCTGTAGGTTTCCTTTGGAGTAAACTTTATGGGGTCTGATGACTAGATTGAAAATTTATGGTATTATGGTCAAGTTAGAGTATATACGAATATAGAGTATATACAAATGTTTCAACTAAAAAAAGGTTGCTTTTGGTGAAATAGAATATTATGTGTCGATAAATAATTTAGTGCTAAAAGAGCAATGACTTCTGTCTCACCAGTGCCTTTGTGAAAATTAGACGTTGATTACAAAGGTATAGAAAAGCTACAAAGAATGAAAGAAAATACTTTTCTCTTGTAATAGAGAGAAAATAAATTTCTTTTGTCATTTTTTGACCCAGACGTTCAGGATTATATTAAAATATCAATTTTTATGATAGCTGTAACTATTTTTTATCAGTTATATATTTTAACACATGTGGATAATGCCAGCTAAAACAAGTCATTGCAGTAATTAGATGAGTTGTAGTGATGTTTTAGAGAAATTCTTTGTATTTTATGTTCTTTCAGCTACTTATGCATCCTTATAGAATTATTGTACTTTTGCATGAACTTCATAGTTCATATCCCTACAAAGGGCATTATTGTGAAACTTTAGATTCAGCTCTTTGAAATAGAAGAAAGAGAGGGAAAGGAGAGGTGGCTTCTATCTTTGACCCCCTCCAAGGAAAGCAAGGGTGAATATTTAAAGCTTTTCTGGGAACAGGCAAGATTGTGTGCAATTCTTTTTGGTATTTCCCTTTTTCTGTGTTTGCTAACACTGTACCTCACCATCCTGGTATCTTCAAGGGTCTTGGAGGTAAGTGATCATTCAGCTTCCAACATCCTGATTTTTACAGATGTAGAAACTGAGGGACAGAACGTTTCAGGGATTTGCTTAAGGCAAGAAAATTGTTTAGTGACAAGGGTAGCACCAGAATGCAGGCCCCCTGAATTTTGCCTTGATCTGCAGTCTTTCATTTCTATTCTCAGGCACCCTTGAAAATTCACCAGCCACAAGGAGATCCTTATTAATGGTGTTTGTTATGGGATTTCTCTTAGAATTCTTCAGTAATCTGATGAAAACTTGGAGGACAACCTTTGCAAAAATAAATGATAAGTAAATAAATAAAAGCATGTACACAATTTGTTATGTGGTTTCAGGGGCTGACACACACCTCCCGCTGAGGGCATCCTCAGACTTACAAACTCTTGCTCTAGGAGTTTACATTTTGCCTGTTTGTTTAGTTGGGTAGGTCTATGGAGCTGTTTAGTCTAAGTAGGAGTTTTTTGAACCTTTCAATTTGGCCCTAAGGGGTTTAGGGAATAGACTGTGCATTGACTGAACAATAAGTTGAATTACATGCACTTACAGCAAAAAGAAAATATGTGCAAGGCAAGTAAAAATGCTAAATACTTTTTTCTTTTTTTCCTCATTATCCCAAACTGTATTAACAGACACCTTGAGCAAGTTCATGATCCAGCAGTGAACCTTAGATGAATGTTTTCCTTCTCCAAAATGAAAGGTGGGAATTGAGATTCTCGGGTTTTAAATGTAAAATATTAGCACCTTTCTCCCCACGGTTGTACAATAGCACAAAAGCATTTCTAACATAAACCCAATTAGCACAGTTAAAAAATAAGGTAGTTCCAGCCCTATGGAAAATTATGAAGTTGGCAAGTTTGTCTTCTGACACCGAGATTCTGATTCTCTCCTTCCTTTCTTGCCTCTTTCTAAACCTGCTTTCTGGAGAGCACCTGAGAACCTCAATCACAAGGGATCCCTAAGTAAATGTTGGGGTGTTATTTGCTACTTTCAGGGACATTTGTATTATTACTGAATTCAGCCTAGCAAATGAGGGTTTCCAGTGGAGTCTGTGATCTAAGCTAGGGGCCTGCAGGATTTTACTCTACAAATAATGGCTTGTTACTAAGGTTTGGGCGGGTCCTGCCCATTGGAGGCCACCTTTGGTCCCCCTGACTGTGACAGCAACTTTGGATGGCAAAAGGGGAGATGCTACACCTGCAGGTGGTGTTAGTTCTTTCTGTCAGAAGGCTTGAGGATCTGCCTTCTCAGAACACAGTGCTAGAAACTCCTGCCAATAATGACCTTTAATATGCCAATGTCACAGCAGAAGTTGTGCTTGGTAGGGCCTGGCTGCTTTGCTCACAACCACCTTGAAGGTGTCTTCTCAGGCTATGTTGCTGGTGTGTAAACGGAGGCAAACGATGGTAAGGTGACTTGCCTGAGGCTACGCAGCCTGTAAGTGGCTGAATTGAGGCTAAAACCCAGGTTTTATGGCCCAAGTTGTCTGTTCTTTTCTCGGAGAGAAGAACATTTATTGCTACCTCACTGCATTTGCTTTGCAGCACTGCATATTCAGAATGAACCAGGTGAGACAAAGTGGTCATTGGCTTCTGCAGGCTTCTGGACATGTTTCATGTTCAAACATAAACACAGAAGCTTATGTTTCCATGAGGTTAATAACTACAGGTTGAGCTTCCCTAATCCAAAGGTCCAAAATGCTCCAAAATCTGAAACGTTTGACCACTGACATGAGCATTTTGGACTTCGGATTTTTGAATTAGGGATGTCCAACTCTAAGTATACAATGCAGATATCTCAAAATCTAAAAAAATCCAAAATTTGAAACACTTTGGTCTCAAGCATTTTAGGCCAAGTCCTTCTCAGCCTAAATTGTGTATTTGAAACAAGGTATTTTCTGAACAAGGTGTTTGAGAAGTAGCTATTGCCATGTAATAATTACCTAGCGCTTCCTTCATACTCTGGAAGAAGAAAATAGTGCGGTTTTTTTCTCTCGAGGTCATAATGTGAATGTTGTATGCAGTGGCCATGTCATCAGAACAGGTGTGCCAGCCCCCTGCATGGAACATGTACACGCTTCAGGTTGTGCGGAATTAACTTTCTTTAGATAAGGGATAACTAGCATTCATTTCAGATAATAGATATTCAACCTATAATTGTTTTTATTTAAAAGCTCTTCCACCTTGACCAGGCTCCTGTAATAAACAGGATTCCCTCCAAACTAGAAGATTTGCTGAGTACCTGTTATTTGAATTTACTTTTATTAGTTCATAGAACCTTTCAACAACAGCGTGAGTTAGGTTATATCCCCATTTTACAGATTAGAATGTAGGCCCCTGAGACAGTAAAGTAACAAGCTCAGTGTCACATCTAGTGAGCAAATGGCAGGGTTCCTACCTGGGTACTTGGATTCCAAAGTCCATTCTCTTCTACAAAATGTTACCACCTTAAAGAATCAAACAGAGTTTCTACCTGTTACATATTAACTTTTAATACGTGAAGCGTGAGTCAGGTGTTTGTATATGGATCTTTTTTCCATTGCTTTACTTTATGAACATGTTTCCCGAGGAAAAAGTTTGGCTCAGAGATGTCATAAAGATGGCCCCTAAACCTGACATTTAAGCACTGAACTCCTTCAACTCTTCTGTTCAAGGGGCATTGGAATTGTTTCTATGTAGATTCTGCTTGTAATTCTCTCCTAGGGTTCTTCTAAGAAAAGTGAGGAAGCTGATTAGCATTCTGTCTGTGTGACCTTTCCCCTACTGATAGCATCCTGCAGGGTGTCCCTCTGTGATTTTAAGTGAAAGTGAACCCTGGAGATGTCGCTGCAGGTGGATGGGGATCAGAGTGACTGCTGCCCCAGGTAGACATTGTGATCCAATAGAATAGAAATGAAAGGCCTATGGGAATATTCTGTTTCTGGAACATACCACACCCAATGCCTCCAGGACCTAAGGCTCTTTAAAAGAAAAACAGTGCTTAAAAAATTATAAATGTTATACACAGGCTGAGCACAGTGGCTCATGCCTGTAATCCCAGCACTTTTGGAAGGCTAAGGCGGGAGGATTGCTTGAGCCCAGGAGTTCTAGATCATACTAGCCTGGGTAACACAGTGAGATGTTATCTTTACTAAAGATAAAAAAATTAGCTGGGCATGGTGGTGCACACCTGTAGTCCCAGCTACTTGGGAGACTGAGGTGGGAGGATTGCTTGAGTCTGGGACATTGAGGCTGCAGTGACTGATGATGGCACCACTGCACTCCACCCTGGACAATAGAGCAAGACCTTATCTTTCTTTTTTTTGAGACAGAGTTTCCCTCTTGTTGCCCAGGCTGGAGTGCAATAGCACGATCTCGGCTTACCGCAACCTTCTCCTCCCGGATTCAAGTGATTCTCCTGCCTCAGCCTCCCGAGTAGCTGGGATTACAGGCATGTGCCACCACACCCGGCTAATTTTGTATTTTTAGTAGAGACGGGGTTTCTCCATGTGGTCAGGCTGGTCTTGAACTCCCGACCTTCAGTGATCCGCGCACCTCGGCCTCCCAAAGTGCTGAGATTATAGGCATGAGCCACCAAGCCCGGCCGACCTTGTCTTTCAAAGAAAGAAAGAAAGAAAGAAAAAAAAAAGGATGCATAGCCTTTGTGGAAGATTGGGAAAATACAGAAGATTGGAATACATAATTAAATTTCTTTCCTAATTCTATTATAAGTGTTAGCCACTATTGGTAAACTTTGATGTAGTCAGTCTATTCTAGCACATATATATACCTATATGTTTATGTGGCTCTGTCTCTGCATATCCAAGTACCCTGGATAGATAGGTTAATTATTATTTAATTAATGGTGAGTAAATAATGAATTCAACACATTTTTCTTAAGTGTCTTGTTTGTGCCAGACACTTATGTATTGGAGCTGGGGCTACTTTGGCAAACAAAACAAACTCCTGCCCATTCACCTTACCATTCTAGTCTGTCAGTTTTGTAAAGTTGAAGTCAGACTTTAAATGTATTTTTGGATGTTATTTTTTTTCCTAACATTATCCAAGGGCATTTTTCTGTTCTAGTAAATTGTTTGGAAAATAGGATTTTTAAGGTGTGATTTTTTTTTTTCTAACCCATGGCTGGACCAGAGTTTGTTTAACCATTTACATTTTCTTACATATATTTTATTTGTTTATTATTATTTTGAGACAGAGTCTTGCTCTGTCACCCAGGCTGGAGTGCAGTAGTGCGATCTCGGCTCACTGCAACCTTCGCTTCCTGGGTTCAAGGGATTCTCCTGCTTCAGCCTCCCGAGTAGATGGGATTACAGGCACCCACCACCACGCCCGGCTAATTTTTGTATTTTTAGTAGAGATGGGGTTTTGCTGTATTGGCCAGGCTGGTCTTGAATTCCTGATCTGAGGTGATCTACCCACCTTGGCCTCCCAAAGTACTGGGATTACAGGCGTGAGCTACAGCACCCAGCCTTCTTACATATTTAACTTGTTTTTTTTTTTTTCCTCATTAGAAATAGTCTGTAAGGGGTTTCACCTTGTTGAGTGTTTTCTTCTTGACTAGGGTCTCCCTCTCAAAACACAATATAGAACTTCCTGTCCTGTCCTCCCTAACTCCCCACTCCAATCCCATTCTGGGCTATAGCTGTTTTTAAGGTGAACACCCATTTAGTGAAGTAGCCATCATTAAATGACTGCCTAGATAAACATTTGTAGGTGTTAATTGGTCCTGCCAGGGGGCCTTTGAAGCTCCACTGCTCTGTTCTCTTTGAAGTTTTGTTTTTCTCCAGCCAAAATCCTCCCTGGTCTCTTACTGAGCAGACATCCCTAGACTTCTCTCCAAGCACTGTGCATATAACCTTGCCTGGGATTTCAGAATCTGCAGGCCTTACCTAGGTAGATGTTACTCTTCTAGCTAATTGTATGCAGTTTATCAAGGATTTGTTTCTGTTTTCTCTTTGGTTGTTGACTCCATGGACCATAGGAGGTAAATTTGGACAGGTCGCTTTGACCTCTGGGCATCTAAGTAAGGCCTGGGATTTTAAGTGTAAAGGAGGCACTATTCTCAGTGATTTAAAAACGGACAGAAAAGGAGAAATTTGTGAGGATACACAGCCTCTTTTTGTGTACCCTTTTGTCTTCTGTGAAGCCCTTTAGAAGGGAGAGCCTGTGGCCCTGCACCATAACAGTAGCTGATCCCCCAAAGTTCCTGGACTAGGTTTTTAACTTCTCAGCCTCAGTTTCCACATCTGGAAATGGGGATCATAATACTGGTCTCATAGGGTCGTTAAGAAGGTCAAATGAGGTGGAGTATGTGAGACTGTACCTTGTAAACGTTAATGTGTTCTACAGGGTGGTGGTATTATTAAACTCATCTTCCTGCTATTTTCTAATCAACAACAGAGGTTCATTTAGTTTCGAAACTTAGCTCTTCCCAACTAAGCCACAGCAATAACTTATCTCTACTTTGATACTTAAGTCCTCAGGAAATTGTGGTAGGTGCCCTGGAAGTCCAGCCATTGTTTCTATAAAGACCTACAGGGGTCTTCAAGCTGGGGCTTGCACGTGTGTAGGGTACGGGTGGAAGCAGTTGAGGGGGATCCCTGGGGCAGTCAGACACTTCCTTGACTCCATGGCCTTCAGGTTCCCAGGTTGACTGCTCTATTAATGCAGGTGATCTCTTTTCCAGTTGACTTTTTTTTTTTCTTTTTGAGATGGAGTCTCGCTCTGTCGCCAGGCTGGAGTGCAGTGGCGCGATCTCAGCTCACTGCAACCTCTGCCTCCTGGGTTCAAGCGATTCTGCTGCCTCAGCCTCCCGAGTAGCTGGGACTACAGGTGCATGCCACCACGCCCAGCTAATTTTTGTATTTTGAATAGACAGGGTTTCACCGTGTTAGCCAGGATGGTCTCGATCTCCTGACCTCGTGATCCACCTGCCTCGGCCTCCCAAAGTGCTGGGATTACAGGTGTGAGCCTCCTCACCCCGCCTCCAGTTGACTTTTAAGTCCTCACCAGTTGAGGGTAACATTTGGAGGGACACCGTGTGTGAGTGGAGCTCAGCTACTGGGAAGCCTCCCTCGGCCGGTTCAGCAGGCCCTTATGTTGCAAAGAACCGAAAATCATTTGGGCTACCTTAAGTTTTGGGATTTATTGTGAGGGGATATGGGACAGAAACTGAACTGAAACTGCTCTCGTAAGTTCTCAGGACCCACCACAATACCTGGGCCAGGCTCCTTTGTTCCTGCTCTATGCCTTCATGTCTTGCTTGGCTAGCATCTCTGGCCCTGTGTGTGTCTTCCAACCACTGGCCAGTCTTTCCTGAATTCTCTCGTCCAGGGCATGGAGGAGACCAGTCGGATTGACTTTTCCAGTAAGCATTGCTTGCTGGGGAGAGCCATTCATATTAGGCCACGTCTTGGGTATGGTGGTGACCTGGTCAGTGAAACGACTGCCCTGTCATGTTGCCACTCTTGATTTACTTGGTGGTCATCCTCTTGCAAAAACAGCCCAAAGTTGCTTCCTGGAACAGAGGACTGTGGTTAGGGGAAGTTGGCTGTGGCAGGCGCTGTTGAAGCCATATCCTGTTGGCATGCACATATTTGACCCCAGTTGATGATGAGGATAACAGCAACAGCAACTCATATCTGAGGGCATCCTATGTGCAGGGTAATGAGAAGTATCTTCTTTAATCTTTATGTCCACCTGGCAGGAAGATACCCATTTTGTCTCCATTTTACAGATGAAGAAACTGAAGCAGACAGTCTTTAAAAGTGGTTTGCCTAAGAGCATACGCGTAGCAGATGAACTGAGGCCCTCTGACTTTTGAACCTGTGTCCTTAACCACAGCACCGTACTGCTTTTGAACAGCTGGAACTGATGTCATAAAGACCATACACTCACAAACAATAGTATGACTGATTTATAGAGTATCACTTGGGTTTCTAACCTAGAATTTATTTAATCTTACGTTAGACAATTCTAACCTGTTAGGTAATCTGGTTTCTCAGCCTGCAGTAGATTAGAAGCAGTACATTTAAAAATGAAAGAGGGATTCTTGCAGATAGTACTGGGAAGAAAGGACAGCTGGTAACCCAAATATAAGGAAGTGGGCCAGGAAATTATAAACTGTAATGCCCAGAAGAAGTAAAGAACCATGGCAATTGAAGAACAGCTGGCCCAATGCCCAAGAATGTGTTCTACACGCTCCTCAGGAATGAATGTGCTTCCAAGTCCAACACCTACTGCCCTGCCTGTCACCAAGCACAGCTTCTGTGGATATTTGATGAACTATAACATGGTACGGTATTGGCTCTGAAACATCATTTGTGTTCACTGTCCTTTGTTTAAGAATGTAGAAAAAGAAGTAATGTGTTTTATAACTTCTTTGAAAACCGTATGATTAATAAAATATACTGATGGTCTTAAGAGTAAGATCTCCATTTGAAAACTTGTCTACCAACTTTAGCAATTTCCGCCAAGGCTCCAGAGAGACAGGGTCTCCTTTGGGTTAGCATTTGATTTCTGCTATTTGTTGCTAACTCTGATTTCTGAGTTTTCAAGATGCATATCAGTTTAAACCTAGGTGAAATGGTAAGTTTTCTGATCCTGTGGTGTAGGCCTGTAGTGCTAGCTATTCTTTTTTTTTTTTTTGAGACAGAGTCTTGCTCTGTTGTCCAGGCTGGGGTGCAGTGATGTGAACTTGGCTCACTGCAAGCTCCGCCTCCCGGGTTCACGCCATTCTCCTGCCTCAGCCTCCCAAGTAGCTGGAACTACAGGCACCCGCCACCACGCCCGGCTAATTTTTTTTGTATTTTTTAGTAGAGATGGGGTTTCACCATGTTAGCCAGGACGTTCTCGATCTCCTGACCTCGTGATCTGTCCGCCTCAGCCTCCCAAAGTGCTGGGATTACAGGCATGAGCCACTGCGCCCCGGCCACTGTGTTAGCTATTCTTGATGGACTAGTGTCTAGAATGACTTGGGCTGTGGGCTCAGGTAAAGAGAGTAGCTAGCCTAGGGCTAGTAGGGCTGGCCCTGCCTGCCTAAGGCGTGGCATATGGATGTTAGAGTTTGGAGAAGGGAGGGGCCCAGGAGGGAACAAGGGACATCTCGTCTCTTGTCCTATGGTTGTCCTGGCAGGTATGTTGGGCATTTCACACTCCTAGTGGGGGCCTAGCTTGGACGTGTAGCAGGCACACTTCCTGCACACATTTCAGTGTCCTGAAGGATTGGTAGAAATCATCCACAGTGCCACTGATAGAAAATATGATCACCACCCTGCTTGAATGGGCCTTGGGGGTGTCTCATAGTTAATTCACATGTTACTAAGGCAGGCAAGCTCTGCCTGCCTTCTCATCCCCAGCCCCAGGGCAGAGCCACACTCCTCCTCCTTCTCCCCGCTTTCCCCACACACCTCCTTTCCACTTTCTGGAAAGCCAGCACCCAGCTGCATCTGACTTCTTCCAGAGTCACTTCCTTGATGCCTCAGACAAGGCCAAATTCTCCTGGTATGTGCTCATATAGAACATTTAACACCCAGCTGTGGTTTTCCATTCAGTTAGCTGTTTGTTTTTCTCTCTCCAGTAGACTGCACAGAACCTGAGGGGAGGATTCATGTTGGTTTTTCATTAATTTACTCAACAGATACTTATTGAGCGCCTACGGTGTGCAGGCACTGGGGATTCAACAGTGAATAAGAAGGTGCACGTACCTGCCTTCTAGATGCTCATAGCCTAGTGGCTGGAGGCTGAGGCTCATGGCATACACATTTTGTCATATATTAGAAGGTGCTGGATGCTGTGAAGTAAAGCAACGTATGGAAGTGGGTTAAGGCAGTGGGTCTCAACCTTAACTCTACAGTAGACTCTCCTGGGGAGCTTCTGAAAAAGCCAGGCCCCAGTCCAGGCCAATTAGGGATGAAGTTCCAGGTTTTTATTTATTTTTATTCATTTATTTTTATTTTTTGAGAAGGAGTCTTGCTCTGTTGCCCAGGCTGGAGCGCAGTGGCGCGATCTGGGCTCACTGCAACCCCCACCTCCCAGGTTCAAGCAATTCTCCTGCCTCAGCCTCCTGAGTAGCTGGAATTACAGGTATGTACCACCATGCCCGGCTAATTTTTTGTATTTTTAGTAAAGATGAGGTTTTGACATGTTGGCCAGGCTGATCTTGAACTCCTGACCTCAAGTGATCTGCCCGCTTTGGCCTCCCAGAATGCTGGGATTACAGGCATGAGCCGCTGCGCCCAGCCGGCCGAAGTTCCAGGTTTTTAAAAAGCTCACCAGGTCGTTTGGATGCAAAGTAGGAGTGGGGATGAGGAAGAATTTTGCAGCTTTAAATATGGAGGGAAAGAAAGGCCTCCTTGGGAAAATGACATTGAGCTCTCATACCATTATACCTTCAGAGCCTCAGCACCATGCCTGACTGACTCATAGGAAGCACTCAGTGTTTGTTGCATAAATGAAAAAAATTTACATTTATTTAACCGAAGGGAATGTTACTACTGTTGATATGGTATATTCAAAGTATGGAGTCTCTAAATGTTACTGTCTTTGGTTTATAGCTCAGGCATTCCTGTTCCTACTCCAAGTTCATTGTGTTCATTTGCTGGTTCACCCAGAGTTTTTTGTCATGTTCAAATGGGAAGTTTCTCCCAATGAACCTTTTTTTCCACAAGGTATCCTTTCTTCCTTCCTTTCCCTCCCTCCCTCCCTCCCTCCCTCCCTCCCTCCCTCCCTTCCTTCCTTCCTTCCTTCCTTGACGGAGTCTTGCTCTGTCGCCAGGCCGCAGTGGCGTGATCTCAGCTCACTGTAACCTTCCACTCCCTGGTTCAAGTGATTCTCCTGCCTCAGCCTCCTGAGTACCACCACATCCAGCTAATTTTTGTATTTTTAGTACAGATGGGGTTTCACCATGTTGGCCAGCATGGTCTCGATCTCCTGACCTCGTGATCCGCCTGCCTCAGCGTCCCAAAGTGCTGGGATTAGAGGCGTGAACCAGTGCACCTGGCCTCTTTTCTTTCTTTTTCTATTTTTACTATTGTGTTTGATATAAGTATCACTGAAGCCAAATTAAAATGAACCAAAGGGTTTTGCTGCATAACACAAATCCAAATAATTTATTGGTACAGGAAAAAACATTATGATCTTTTCATCATTTAACAGTCTGTAGATATTGAAACTTTTCCCCCCTTTAATTGTAGTTTTTCTCCCAAAAGATTGATAGAATAAAACTTTTGGCTTACATTTTTTGCTCAGGTTACGTTCAAACTCTGCTAACTGATATTGAAGCATTGCCCCAGAGTATGTAGTAACACAGGGCTTAATTGAGCTATCAGGCTGCTAATGAATTCATATTGAGATTTATCATTTAATTAAAAGGCAAAGTGGGGAAAAGCAAAGGGAAGGTGTACAATTGTTCCTTCCACTGGCCTCCATTTCCTCCATTTAAAATCGTGGCTTGTTTGTTTAGTTTGTAGAATCCTGTGGGATATTGCATAGAAGTACTCAAGGTGCATAGGTAAAATAGAGGGTGTCCTGTATTGCAATGACTTGACTTCTTAGTGGGTCTTAAAAATTGATTCAGATTTGGTGACAATCATATGACACTTCATTAAGTAGAAATTATATTTTATGTTTTTACAAAGATTAGGAAGGCCATTTTCCAAAATTATTCCTAGGTCTGTATATCTGAAGCAATCTGAAAATTCAATCAGAGGGAATCTAATACTGAGATGCTTTTGCTTTACTGACAGAGAGTAAATTTTTCTTGAAAACACCATTTCTTATACGCTACATGTGTCTTTAAAATTCACACCTGCATTGAAAAAGCTACCTTTAAGCAACACTTTTTATGATAACTGCATTTTTAAGTATGCAAGTGCAATGTTGCAAACCTGTCAATGCAGGGCAGTCAGTCTTTTATTGATTCAGAGTGGAAATGTATAATATTTTTTGTATTTAGATTATAGAGTTACATGTTTTTAAAAAAGAACAGTATTTTATGATAAGATAAAATTTAAGTACCTCAATGCTTAGTACGGTTAAAAGGTGGAGTAGTGTTTTCCTGCACTTAGTTTAGACTTAGCTGTATCTAAGGAGTAACTCAAGTAGGGATAACAGAGGGCAAAAGGATTAGATGTCAAAACAAATCTTAGGTTTCTAGGAAAATAAGCTAAGAAATGAGCACCCTTGGATGAAAAATATGAAGTGAGAATATAGGGAGTGTTGGTAAGGTTTGAGCTTCTTTGGGCCTCAGTTTTCCTCATCTGATTTTCCTACACAGAGACCTCTGATTGAAGCTGTCACATCTGTACATGCACATGTATGTCTGCATGTGTGTTGTATGTTTGCTCAGGGAGGAGGGCATGGTGTTCAACTGACTCCAAATATTTGATATCAGACAGTTTTGTCTGGAGAGAAGAGCAATAAGATTGTGGAAGTGATCCTAAAATCTAGTTTAACTCTTGTGTAGCGTAGACAAAAAGTAGAGATCCAGGGAGATTGAGCAATTTGCCCAAGGTCATGTAGTTGTGACCGAATCCGAAATGGAACACACGTCTCTTGACTTCCAGCTGAGGATTGCTTAGAGGTTACACATAAGGGTTCTGGTTTGAATTCAGATGGTGACTCTGTCACTAGCTACGAGACCTTGGTCAGCTTCTCTGTTTCCGTTCTTCACTTGTAAAATGGAGATAACAATTTCAACTTCATAGGGTTGCTATTACAGGGATTAAATGAGTAATAATACATGTAATATGCTTAGAATAGTGCATGGAACATAGTAAACACTCAATAAGAAACTATTGTTACTGTCATTATTAATCTGTCTGTTCCATTAAACTACATTTGATGCCTGTAACTTCAGGCTTACCGTTTGTATGTGTTTATCATGGTTCTAATTTCATTTCTTTCATTTGACCTGTTTACAGCTCATTATAATTGTAGTGTGCAATATTGTACATTAGCTTGCCAGTCATATAGAAGCTCCTGGTGGTTTGGCAAGTGCCCAGAATTCCAACCACCTGTTGGAACTGTTGCCAAAATACAGTAGATTTTTATTTCCCAGATGTTGTTCAACCGAGAGTACAAATCATTAATATGACTTTGTGTCTTTAAAAAAATTCGTTCTCCTATTACAAAAGTATTATGTTTCCCACTAGTTCTGTGAAGCTGAGCAGTCACAGAGGTCTTGTTCCTGCCTCTTGAAAAAACATTAAAACGGGTAGCATATGTGCTGGGGGTCGGTCACCTGAGATAGCTTTCAGAGATAAACCTGTGCGAGATAGAGAAGGGAAAACTATTTTTCTTTTCTAGCAATCCAAGTAGCCAAGCAAGTGATTCCACCGTGCAGGGGCACTTAGCAAATCAGGAAGCGCGATAACAGTGAATGACTTTCTACTTTCAACCGTTTGAAGGGCTGCTAACAACTGATGGCTTCTTCTTGAGGATGGCATTATCAGTAGCAGCAGGACCCAGACCTCTGCACTGTTTCTGCATGTTAAGTTTAAACAGTGTATGCCTATCCTTGAGGATAAACTTATAACAGGGCCAACCAAGGTAAAAGTTAGAGAAGAAATTCTAGCCTGTGATTTGAAGATCTGGGAGCATTCAGACATATTGGAACTTAGGTTTTCATTCTTTTTCTCGGGAGACAAAGCTGCAATTATGAATAAACACATTGTGAGAGCCTTTCTGTGATACCGTGTTGGCCACCAAATCCAGATGTGATCTGATTCCCATCCAGTTCCACATTGTAGCAGGCTTTGCTGTCATTGGGTCATCTGTGTTCCTTGAATTCAGATTCAAGGAACTTCACCATATCCAAAAAAAGCATGTTAGAACAGGATTAAATTCTTCTTATACATTATAGAATTATACAGAGGGTTCTCTAACATCCACTGTTCAAAAAGAGACTCTGGCAAATGGTTCACTAAGTATAAGTAAAGTGAGATGGAATGTCTCATCCCAAATTTGATACTGCTTGGCTCAAGACAGGAAGCAGGGTATGTATGTTATGCACAATGATGATTATAGGCCTGTATTTGTATGTGGAACACGTATTCAAATTTCAAATCTTTTTTTTTTTTTTTTTTTTTTTGCTGGGAATTTTTCTGGAGCATGTGGTGTATATTGTTTTCTGCCAAGCATCAAGGGGCTGTTTTATAAAGGGCTTTTTTGGGGGGTCGGGGGAGTGTATCCTCTCCTTTCTTTTCCCAAAGTTTTCTTGTATCTTCTCCACAAAATAAAAATTTCTTTCTTCTAGTTCACTGACTTGGAGATTCAAGCAGCAGCACGATAAAAATACCATATTGCATTTCCAATGAACTCCTTTAATTAGATGAGATGAATTAATTGGATTTTTGGGACATGTCTGTGAAAGTATAAGATACTCACTTTTGGAACTCCCAGGCATGGTGTGGCCTGGGAGCTTTCTCAGTTTGCTCCTATTCAGGACATGGTGTAAGAACTGTCATTTGAAGCCTGTCATTTTAGTCCCCCTTGGGGGTTTTACAAATGGCCTAGTGATTTTTCAGATAGTAGAGAATAAATCAGCAGTGATTTGGCCTGCCCTTCAGCCTAGGGCATTCCCTGGTTATCACCAGCCTCATCATCAGGTGCTTGTATTACACGTTTTTCTGTCCACACCGGCAGGTGAGATGGTAATCTAAGAGTTGATTTCCAACACGTGCGGAGGGACTTTGGAAAGTCCCCCTAGTCCCGGTATTCTCTTGCCCTGTATAATTTTAGGGGTCCAGGCATTCAGGCTTGGATGGTCCTCCTTATGTCTTTCAGGGCCTTGGAAAATCCTGGAATTTAGACAGGGGCAGTAAGTGAGTGGCTGTAGCCCTTGAATCCCATTTGGGACCTTAACTCATTCTACCTTGCATTATAATTATTTGGTTTTTAACTGTCTAGGTTTCTGTACTTTCAGGGGTAAAGCTGATTCATTCTCCTCTGTATCCCAGAGTCCACCTCCAAGGTGGTAGGTTGCTTGATAGGTGCTTAGTAAATATCATATTTGATTAACTTTTTGTAGCCTCCTCTTTAGTCTAGAAATTCTAGATCCCAAATAGAAGGTAAGATATGGTATATTCTGGACTTTTAGTTTTCTATATCTCCTTTTCAAATACAGACCTAGGGTGACAGACAAAAAAATATTGTGATCAAAGTATATAGCATTTCCTTTCATGGTGGAAAAATGTGCCTGATAAATGTTTTCTCTGCATTATTTGCCTCCAAATATATTTTAATGACAGTTATTTGGATATTTCACACTTTATACTCGACTTGGGCTCAGATTAAGTCTTGTGTTAGTTATAACCTTGAATATCAATTAGGTTCATGAGAACAGGGATGGTGTATATTTGTTTTTAATCTGTTTCCCAGCACTTAACCCAGTGCTAAGTTTATAGTGGGTCTCCAAGAAATACTTGTTGAATGAGTGGCTTTTGGTCATGGTGGCCTTTTAGTGCAGAAAAACTTTTGGATCTGAATTGTTAGACTTACTTAATTTTTTTGTAATAACACAGAGAATGTTGAATAGAAAAAGTAAGTTTAGAAGATATATATATATATATATAGAGAGAGAGAGAGAGAGTTAGATTTATTTATTTATTTATTTTTGTGAGATGGAGTCTCGCTCTGTCGCCCAGGCTGGAGTGCAATGGTGTGATCTTGGCTCATTGCAAGCTCTGCTTCCCAGGTTCACATCATTCTCCTGCTTCAGTCTCCCGAGTAGCTGGGACTACAGGTGCCCGCCACCATGCCCGGCTAATTTTTTTTTTCTTTTTATTTTTAGTAGAGATGGAGTTTCACTGTGTTAGCCAGGATGATCTCAATCTCCTGACCTCGTGATCCGCCCGCCTCGGCCTCCCAAAGTGCTGGGATTACAGGCGTGAGCCACCGCGCCCGGCCGACTTATTTATTTTTTTGTAATAACACAGAGACTTTTGAATAGAAAAAGTAAGTTTAGAAGGTATATATCCATATCTCTATATATTTTACCCTCCTTGAGGTTCGAAATAGTAGGAGTGAAATTAGAGATTTACCAAAATCGGATGATGATTTGCACCTTTGAAATAACTCATGCCTTTGATTGTCACTTTAGCTACAAGTAGGTTCCTGGTCATAACTGTAATATCCCTACAAGCCTGCTTTATGGAACTTGAGCTGCATCGTATTGTCTAAGATAGGCCTCGGTTCTTGGCCGGGTGCAGTTTATGTTCTTTGAAACTGTCTCCTTTTGGGGAGCAGGCTGAGAGTGAACTCATTGAAGAGAATTGTAGCAGAACTCTCTAGCAGCTTCCTAATAGAAGATGTCCCCCCCTTGACTTCTTTGGTGTTTCAGCTGCCCCATTGAAGGAAGGGACAGACTGTGCCCTTGGGACCAGAGCCTCCTTCCTAACTGTCTGCAAATGAATGAGGCACCAGCATGCCATGCTCAGCCAACCACCTGTGGTGCAAAACAGCTTTCCTGGACTCTGATCCCTTAGTATAAACCTGTGTATACAGGATTCACAAGGATATAATTCTGTGGTGTCATCTATCAGGCACATGCATTTTTTTTTTTTTCTTTTTTTTGAGACAGAATCTCACTGTCTCACCCAGGCTAGAGTGCAGTGGCCCTATCTTGGCCCACTGCAACCTCTGTCTCCCAGGCTCAAGCAATTCTCCTGCATCAGCTTCCCGAGTAGCTGGGATTACAGGCACCCGCCACCATGCGCAGTTAATTTTTTGTATTTTTAGTAGAGATGGGGTTTCATCATGTTGGCCAGGCTGGTCTTGAACTCCTGACCTCAGCTGTTCCACCTGCCTCGGCCTCCCAAAGTGCTGGGATTACAGGCGTGAGCTACTGCACCCGGCCAGGGACATGCATGGTTTTCTACAGAGTGGCTTCAGCTTCCACGGTTCATCCCTAGACAATTTTGCCTTTTTTTTTCAAGACACGGTCTTGCTCTGTTGCCCAGCCTGGATGACAGTGGCACTGTCATGGCTCACTGCAGCCTTGACTTCCCAGGGTCAAGCAATCCTCCCACCTCGGCCTCTGGAGTACCAGCAGGACGTGTGCCACCACACCCTGCTAATTTTTTATTTTATTTTTTTAGAGATGGGATCTCCCTGTGTTGCCCGGGCTGGTCTCAAACTCCTGGTCTTAAGTGGTATTCCCGCCTTGGCCTCCCAAAGTGTTGGGGTTACAGGCATGAGCCACCACTCGTGGCCTACTTGGCTCTTTTTTACAGGTTTTTGGTTGACACTTCTCTGCAGAATAGCACCTGGCACCTCTCACCACCACTGAAAAGGATGGAATTTTATACACCTCTTTTTCCTAGGTTCTCTCTAGCAGTTACCAAGGGACCATCAGAGGTACTTATTGTGGCTGTTTACAAAAGCCTTCCCTCCAGTCTGAGTCACCTCACCCTACTCTGTGCTTCTTCCTTTTAGCTACTCTTTTTTTCAGTAACCCTCCCTCTTTCCTCTGAAGGCTTGTGCTTGCACACACAGGCACACATACTCATGCATGCGCACACCACACATGCTTCCTGTCCTCTGGCTCTCCCGTATCCTATGTAAAACCTCCTACTGTCGTTTAAGTGAAACCCTTCTAGCACATCAGAGTTTTCATCTCAGAAGCTCAATTTTACCTTTCACTTTTCAGATAGAGAACACCCAAGGTTTTTAATAATCTGGCGAATGTTTTAAAAAAAGGACATATTTTTTAAAATCTAGATTGCAAAAGTAATACTGTAGCATTGTTGAGTTCAGACATTATAGAAAGTGAAAGTTCCGTATCATTTGTTTCCCATAACTACCTTGAATAGTTTAGTGGATATATTTTATTCTAAGCACATGCTGTTTATCTTCTTGAAAACAGGATCATGGCATAGATATACTCTTTTGTAATTTCTCTTATTAGAAAAGAAGATTAATCATATATCAAACACTATTCCATGTCACTCCATATAGATCTTTCCCTCATTCTGTTTTTACAGCTATAAGGGAGTCTGCTGTGAAAATGCTCCTTCGATTAGTTTATAACTGAGTGTAAAATTTGGCATTTCACTCTTGATTATAGTCTTTTTCTGTATATTCACCCCCAATTCTTTGAGAATGAGGAGTACCCTAATTTTGTAAGCAAAATTTTGGGGGGCTTTGGGGTGAAAACTAATTTAAATGCTTATTTTCTCAGTTGCCTACCTCCATTTAAAAATCAGTTTTGAGGGCTATAAAAAAGCCTTATGATATTAAGGCCTTTTTTTCTGTATAAAAATAACATACAATTTATTTTTTCCATTTATTCAAAAGACTGAATTACACTAGCCAAGAAATGATCAGTCTCATGTAAAAGAATAACACGTTCTCCTTGAATCAAGACTACTCTGAGATTCAGAAATGCCAGTAGCGGAAGGTGGGGTGTGACCCCTTAAGTAAGTGTGACTAGTTAAAGGTGTATGGATATTCTTTGTGGAAAGCGGGCTGCCAGATACAATTTCAGGCTGTTTCATATTACTTCACACGGTGCTTTCAAACTGTTTATTTTCTCTCTTGGCACTAGTGAGTACAACTCATAACTGGCCAGATAATATCTAAGTCTAGGACCAGGGCAGTGAGTGGGTTTTACCATGATTTGATCAAAAGTAAACAAGAAAACAAAAGCAGAGGAAAAAAAAAAAAAGAGAAGGAATCACATTTTTCTCATTGTGGGGCTAAAATGCTGCATGTTGAATTTTCACTTTCTGATTAGAACCCACAGTTGAACAGATCTGATTTATTTTTTTGGGGTCAGGAAGAAACTGTCAAATTTTAGTTTGACTGTTCTTTTCTTTAGGTCTCCCCCCTTTCTTCCCCTACCTTTTTTTTTTTTTTTAAGCATTACTATATTAATCAGATAGCAGCCACTGTTTGACATGTCCTTCTGTGGTGGCTGCAGATTAAGTCTGAACCATGCCAGAAATCTCTTTGCATTTTTTGATGTAGCAGAAATGAACCTGGTTCATTCCATCTTAACAGCTTTAGCCAAATGGCTCAGAAGGGATCTACCCGATTTCATAAAGAAGAGTTAATGTGCAGTCTGGTTTAATACAGGTGCCCTTAAAATGCATTTTTGTTTTGTTTTGTTTTCTCACCTCCAAGTTTAACATGTCCATGGACGTTGGCTTTAGTTTCCCCAAGACGAGTCCATGAATGACCTTGTTCCAGTATCCCTTGCTGATTTGAGTTCCCAAGTAATAAGCCTGGGAATGTTTTCAGTGCAGCAGCCGGGAGAAGAAGGGGGATTCAGCAGTTGCTGTTCAATGCATTTACTCTCTACCTGCTGGCTTCAAACAGTATTAACTTTATGTGCTCCTTGTGCATTGTGTTTAATTAAAAGCAGTTCTCTTCACAGAGGCACTTGTAGGATTTTTTTTTTTTTTGCCCTGAAATGAATAAAACAAATAGGCATCTGGTATTTGTTTTGTATAACACAATCCCCATAAAATGAAGAGTAATAAAACATAATTATCTGTAAAGGCTTGTTTTATAAGCCTGAGAATGGGCTTGTTTCTACCAGGTTTTTATATTCATTCATAGGAGAAAGAATCTCTTTGTACATTAATATGTAACAACAATAAGAACAAATGCTTCCCAATTACATGCATGAATCAAACTTATCTTTTATTAAAAAATTTTTTTTCTGTTGTAGATAAAAGTTTGTCATTAAATTCTTTCTGTGTAAACACACTAGATTGAAGGAAAATGTTTTCCTTCAATATTCTGTTCAACTGGCATAACTTTATGATTTTTTTCTCCCCAGCATAATTAAAGAAAAAACTTTATGGTTGGTTATTGACTTTTTTAGGTCAGAGAGCACTCTGTGGATTCTAAAACCGCCTTCCAGAAAAGTACACATCAAACTTCTACGTACGTTTTTATAGGGTTTGTAGAGCTCTGATCCTTGGTTAAAGATCCCTGACAATGTCTAATAGCTATTTTGAAAACTGTACCTCCAATCTGAAGCTAAGGTTTTAGTTTTAGTTTTAGTATGTGAATATCTGATGAAACGATTCAATGGTTTTGTAGCATTGGATTCAATTTCAGGGTTGGGCTCCTTTCTAGGAATACAGGAATATTCTTATCTCAGGAAAAAAATTCAGAGTGTGGGAAGTAGGAAAATTATTAATTCAAAGGTGTATTTGCTGTCAGATTGGATGGCAGTACCCACATCCCTAGGGGCTCCTGTTCCCAAGACTGTTTTCATTGTTTCTATCCAGCGCTGGGCACGAGCCTTGAAGTGGCGAATTCATCCTCTGAAATTGTGTGTCCATTGCTGCAAGAATAAAAAAAGCAGTAACAGAATCATGCAGCGCAGTATTTCATGGTGACAGTTTTATGTGATTGTGTGATGTTGCAGAGTCTTGTAGGTGATATCTACCCTTTTCTTTTGAATCAAAACACGGGGTTTTACTGGAGGAGGGAAGTTTCAAAAACAACCTAGTCTAACACAAAATTAAGCTCCTGAATAGTTATCCCATTCTGTCTACTACAAAACTAATTGCTTACAGGAAGTAGAAGTACACATATCTAATATTTATATCCTGTTTGAGTAGTGGTTTCTAATTTTAGATTTCTAACCCCTTTTTACATTATCTTTTTGCATTGAAATTATACTGAAACATTCATATTATTATGAATGCAAGCTGAATTAAATAGACCAAGATTCTCGGTTTCTCCCTTCATGTTGTCATCTACTAGAGAATGAACAGCTTAAAATAAGTGCATCAGTTCCTCATCCAAAGGGAAGCTGAATATTCCAATTCAAGATCAGCAGTCACTTTGCGTGCTTACTGGAAATACCATTTTTGAACATACTTGGCAACTTAAAGTGCCCAATTAAAAGCTCTGTTGAAAGAGGAAGTCTGTGGATGTGCAATTAGTCCTTAGGATTCAGAGCATTTCCTTTATGTGTGGAAGGCCATAATATGAAATCACTGGTCACAATAGCTTTATGCCAGGTGCTTAGACTAGAAGGCATTTTCAGGATGGATTATTTCTGTACTCTTGCTCCTAAAATGGTTTACCTAAAGAGGCTCCCAAGTCCATAAAAATACTGGTGGTGTCAAGAAATTTTGGAGGTGGCCTTTCACAAATTTTAGGCAGTCAATAAATATAACTAGCCATGTACGTGATAGGCAATACACAAGACTTGCTTATATTCCTAGACTTTCTATTTTATCTCATTGACAGTGTTCCTCTTTCCACCTTTTTATTCATTTATTTATTTTTAAAAGATGAGGATTGGGTACCAGAAAATTAGCCAGTATTGTGTGCTTTTCCTTACTAAAAAAATGAAGCCTCGCTGAGTAGGGCCAGAGGAGCTGTATATTCTGAGATTATTTGTAGTGTTTATGATAGACCAAAAACAGTAAGCACTTAATAGCTTTCCTTATTTACAAGTCAGATTCATCTAAGGGATATTTTTCTTTTATTTTTCTGGTGCTTGAAATGTTCCTTTAAAATAGATTATCAGAGGATACACAGTGACACAAAATTTGTTGCTTGTGAAAATGCAGAGTGGATTAAGCTTTTCTTTTTCAAGGCTCTGCAACAAAACAGGTACATTTTTATTTCAGTAAAAACACTGCTTTTTTTTTTGCCTCCATCACATACACGATTAACATAGGATAGATATGTGTATGTGAACATGTGGCTCTTGTTCCCAGTTGTGTAATGGATGCATTCCATTAAAGTTTGCAGTAAAGTGAATGTTTATTAAGCAAATTGTTTTTCCCCAGTGACTTCTACTGTAAAAATGGCATTGTCTTTCAGTAGGCTCTGAATATAGTATGTTCCCATATTCTTTGGTAAGATGACCAATCAACCAAAAAAAAAACAAAAAAACAAAACAGCCCCAATAACAAACAAACAAAACAACCCTTTAGGTACCATAAATCTACAGGAAATACTAACCTTCTGACGAAGCTGGCCTGATGCCACTTATTGTTGTCCCCCACCCCTAAGCTATGGTATATGGCTTTAATAACAAAATGGCAACACACAATAGTACCACAACCTGGAGGGCGTTACTCTTTCTTCTGCTCACCCTTCCTCCCATTGTTCCCATGGGAGAGAGGACAGACACCAAGGCTGTAGGAAATAGGTTATTTTAATAACCTCAGCATCCTTGTTTCCATATGATATACATTTGATAGCCAAGTTGAATTTACCCACCTCTCTCTAAACACTTTTTCCTAACCCTTTGTCAATTTGTCACACCATCTTTGGATGAAGAGTGCTACCTGATGGTGTATGATGCTTAACAATCGAAACATCTGTACCTTGTTAGCCATAAAGGCTCATCCCATTTCCTTGCATAAACATCTATTGTAATACAATATGGATTGTGTAAGGCACTGGGCTTTAGGCCCCCAGCCCAAATATCTGTCATCTATTAAGTACTTACTGTGGATAAAGAAAGCAGTATACTTAACATGCACTGTTTCATCTAATTTTTGCAAAAGCTCTTTGAGTACATTAGGCCAGTCTCCATTTTATTAATACGGATGAGGAAAGTGAGACCAAGACTTGTTCAATGACTTGCCCAGAGTCGTGCAAAGCATAAGGGGCGGAGTAGGATTTGAACACCGCATGAACTGGGCTCTGGAATCAAACGCTTCCCTAATGCCATGCCCTAGGTCTCAGCCTGGACTGTGCTCCCAGAGTCACTTAAGCACTTTTCAAAACACTGACATATGTGGACCCAGCATTTCGAGGAGCTGGGCTCTGGGCATTTGGGTTTTGAAGGTTTTACAAGTGACCCTGATGCTCTGTCAGGCAGGCTTAATAACGACTGAATTATATAACATGCCCAGCTTGGTTTCTTGCTTGGTTGTTGAATTGCTGCATGAAAATCTGATCCCTGCAGGCTCAGAGCCTGCAGCCCAGTGAAAGAGATGGATGTGCACACAACCAAGCATGAACAAGATGCATTATGACAAGTACTATGGTAGTACAGACTTTGTGCTCTGTGATAATTCCCATGACACGACTTGCAGTTGATCCCAGGAGGTAGCATCTGGGACATAGTCACTTCAGCAAGTCCTATTTATTCTAGCTTGGGAGAGTTCCTTGCATCTTAACTCTGTATACTCTGTGATCACCAGACAGTCTTGGTCTAGGTTATTATAAAAGTCCTAGTTGAGGATCTTGAATCTCTCCCATTCAGTTTGACTGAGAGAGCTTGGTGATTAGATCAGTGGTTTGTATATTACCTCATTTGTCTTCCAAACTAATAGATAAGTTCCTCAGGATCCACTCCAGTGGAATTACTAGGTCAAAGATAAATCATTACCAGACTGGTTGATGGTATCACCCAGGCTGGTGTGCAGTGGCATGATCTTGGCTCACTACAGCCTCTGCCTCCCGGGTTCAAGCAATTCTCCTGCCTCAGCCTTCGGAGTAGCTGGGATTACAGGTGTCCACCACCACACCTGGCTAATTTTTTATATTTTTGGTAGAGATGGGGTTTCACCATGTTGGCCAGGCTGGTCTCGAACTCCTGACCCCAAGTGATCTGCTCGTCTTGGCCTCCCAAAATGCTGGGATTACAGGCATGAGCTACTGTGCCCCGCCTCCCTCTTTTCTTATTGAGACCCGTTGACCAATAGCTTGGTCAATAGTGCTTGATTCTTGAGTTTAGAAAACTTCTATTGAGCTTCTTACTATGTCCTGGGGACTGTGCTGGGCAGTAAGAACACCAGAAAGGGTGTGGCGTCTTAGGAGCCTATTAAACTAGATTAGGAAGAGAGGTGTTGAGGTGTCACCTAGGGCATAGGCAGAGAACCTGTCTGCCTAATGATACTGGGTTTAGTTCTTGAATTCTTTATATTCAGAATATGGATTAGGGCCAGGCTGGCCTTGACAACCTGAATCATTAAACACTTATGGTGACTGGTGGGTGATTAGCCACATAAGAAGAAGATATATTCATAACAGATATAATAGGAGCAATGGGGACTCGATGGAGAGTATTAAATAGTACAGTGTTTTCCATAAATGTTCTTTAATTGTGGAGATTACTGTTCTGTAGATTATTCACTCAGGCATTGCATATGCATTTATTAAGTGCTTTTTGTGTCCTAGGCTCATTCACAAGTCTAAATTTCAAATTTGGTTCTTAAATTCCTCAAGACCAGAGTTTAGCTAAAAGTATCATTATATCCTGAGATGGAATTTTATCAAATTGTATGCTTAAAATGAGGAGATATGTCTGTTTCTCCATCTCGCAAGCCCCACCAGTTTAACTGTCAATTGGTCTTGTCAATCAACTATAAGAGGTGTAAAAATGTCTTGGGCTCTAAGTACATACTCCAGGGCGTATCCTGGTGACAGAGATTGAGAAACTGATTGGAAGAGAGTGTAATCAGTAGTGCTGGCCTTACTGTTCTGAAATTTCTGGTTTCTTTCCCTTGTTCCAAACTTAATTCTTTCTTCTCTATTTTCAATTTCAGAAGAAATTTAGAATGAGTGAGGGAAATTAAAATGAAGTCCAGAAGACCAGCAGAGATTTCACTGGGCATGTGGGTAGGAAAGACTTGTGAGAAAACCATTTGAAATGGAATTAAAAGAAAACGTGTTCAGCTCACTATATAATTATAGTTAGCTTGGCCTGGTGTTTTGGGTTGCATTACCTGTAAGTTTGGAACTCATTTGTTGTATAGAAATTGATACCCCACATTTACTTAAATTTTGCCCATCTGTTTCTTGTTAAAAGAAACTGGACATCTGCTAAAATATCCTTGTTTTGGATTACTCAATCTTATTGTCACCTTATAATGGTTTTATTTTGGGGGAGGTTTATTCGTATTAGTATGATTGGGAAAGAACAGAAAGATCTTATTGGAAAATAAATTTAGAATTTTCCAAATAATAAAATCAAAAGATTTCCAGCCGTAATCTTAAGATGCCTTTTCATGATGTCTAGTTTTAGAAACTTGTTTTCCTCTCATATGTGAAGAACAATGCTTTTTAGGACAATAGTGAAACTTACATGAGAATTGTTCTTTTTGCATTGTGTTATGGTGCATGATGCGAAAGTTTAGAAATAAATATATCCCTGGATACAACAGGCCTCAGTTAAGACATCAGCTATTTTTAATGCATTTTGTTATTTTTGGCCTGGCATAGTATCTTAGGATGAGAAAATCCATCCCCTTCCCCTAGTCTGAGGTCACATGTTGCCATCAGTTCTCTATAATGGAGTTAATGATGTTATGGTTTTAAAATAACGGGAAATTAACATTTCTTGTCCCCATGATTGTGGCCCCAGGACTTGATCGTTTTTATACTGTTAATCACACTCCTCTTTTACAAGAACTCCCCGACTCTTGTTTCCCCCAGCAGTTAAATGCCATATTTTCATATATTTACCTTATATCTGGCTAAAACCTTGCAATTTTTTGTTTTGCTCTCGGTTTTTGTGACAATTTTAAGAGGAAGGCAAGTAATGTACAGACTGGGTTGAAAGAGGAGAAAATGGAGCAGTTGTAATTCCCCGGGGCAGGGTAAGAGGCTGTTAATACATTAGTGGTAGGAGGGCTTCTGCAGAAAATACGACTGTACAATTAAATGGGGCTATTAAAAGCACGCCAGCATCAATTCATTAAATGACAGTGGCAATTTCTTTGTAATCCCCTTTTCCCCATCTCCTCCTGGGACTCAGTATATGCAGGGATGAAAGGCAGATGGGCAAAGATCAGAAAGACTACTGAGGAAGAGGTACAGTTATTTAGATATCTGCTTCCTCATCTTCTTTGGGGGCAGCTTCTGTGATGAAAACACTTTATGAAAGGTAAGACCCCAAAATACCTGTTCTGTAGACATTGGGGATGAAAATGTGCATCCTAGCAGATGATCTGGTTCTGCATTCCAGAACACTGCTCTGACTTTAGAAGCAGTTATCTATGCATAGTATATCTACTTGGAGCTAAAACAAAGAGAGAAATTGTTTGATTGAAACCTTCTTATTGCAAAAGTATGCAGAATTGACATTCAGCAATCTTATGTAAAAATACTGCAAAATGTTTCTTTTTCTGGAAAACAGTGTATTTTAAAAATCAGTTGGAATCTGGTTACCTGCATGACCTAGTGAGAACTTCAAGACTTGGGGAAATGGTTGAGGTTCGTGGTTATGAGTATTTGATATCCTTTTGCGTGTCATTTAATTGTCTAAGCCCCCATTTCCTCATCGGTAAAATGGTGATTCTGGTATCTGTCTTTTTAGTGTTGCTCTGCAAAATTAAATGAGATACTGAATGAAAAGCATTTTGCTCAGTGCCTGGCATAAGATAAGTGCTCCCTAAATATTAACTAGTTTTATTATCCATTGAATTTTAGGACTCCACCCTCCCCCCTACCCCCCCAAAAGACTTAATGGTCTTATCTGCCTGCTGAAGAGTAGGGTTATGAGGAAGCTGAGACATGGAGAGATGATGTGTTAATTAGTGAAGAAAGCAGAATCGGAACCACATTTTATGACTTCCCACTGCATTGAAGTGCCTCTCATAGTATGAGACTTCTGTATTTAGTAAAGGAGTGCCAACACTTGCTCCACCTATTATAATAGATGAGGTATGCTTTTTATCTATATACTTAAAAATGTAGTTTTAAGTTCATTGCTCAGGTTCTTTCGGTGGCAAAAATCCTTGCACTTTAAAAGGCATTATTATTGGCCGAGTTTTAAAAGAACTACCTTCAGAGAAAAATGCATTTCATTTTGATTATGCCCAACGCCTGCAGAATACCATTTAAACTACAAGTGATATAAAAGGTTAAGTATTTGATTAAAACTAATCTCCTTTAAAAACTAATGTTTCAGTCTCCACCAGAACTTCTTCAGGGAACTTCAGTGTTTTGCTGATAACTGGATCCAATTTATGGGAGGTAAAAAAAAAGGCAGTTATTTACTTAATTCATCTATTAGTTTCCAGACTTGATACATTGAATCTAAAGAATGGTGAAATTAATAGATAAGAGAAGAAGTTTGAGTGATTAAAAAATGGATGATATCTCCTATTTCAGGGAAACAGTACTTGATCAGATTTCAGGGTGATACGAAGTTCTTGTTGATGATAAAAGGCAAGTCACATTTATCAGCTGAACAACTCAGAAAACACAGATGATCTGAATTTGTGGAGGCGTCCTCCATACCATTTTCTCCATTGCTTTGCTGATTGTCTGAGGTCTCTACCAAACAGATACTCATATTCATATTTCCAGTTCAAATCCCTGTTGCACTGTGAACTCTTTGGGAACAGAGACCACTTTTGCCTTTTCAACCAGTGCCTAGCAGGGTGCCTGGAGGCATTAGGGAATGTTTATTGAATAAGGGAATGACTCACACTGTATGCCAAAATCTGGCTTCCCTGAGTTTATATGCCTCTGGTAACCTTTCGTAAATGACACCTTTTCTATATGATTAGCCACTTCTATTCTTTCTTTCTATTGAAGTTATTTCTTATTTCCAAGTAAATCTTGTTGCAGCCATCCTCCTCCTGACTACATCCAATGTGGTTCGTGTTTTTTCTTTTCTTTTTAATTTTGGGAGGGGTGTGAAGTGCAAGATAGAACGTAATGTGGGCTAAATCCGGGGCTATTCAACTTGACTAGGGTCTTTGGCCTTCCAGAATGTTGAGAAAGTAATTAGTGGGTGGGGTGGGGGTGGGGGCGGTGTTAGAAGAAATGGCTGGGATTCTTTGTATCCAAAAGAATGTTTCTCCTTGGTGATGAGGCAGGTATTGTCACCCCTCTGAATAAATCCTTAGGCAAAGTACAAAAACACCAGCCGGCTGAACAATGCCTGGCCACTCTGGCCTTAGGATTGCAATACCTTACGGGCAAGTTTAGAAATGAGTTTCCTGTTCAGGTTTTAGGCCTGTCATACTGTTGAGTGGCTGTCTAACCTTTGAACTTTCTGTGTTTTTGACATCAAAAGGAACTCTAAGCTTTACCAAAAAGGTTTTATTCGAGTAATTAATACTCTTCATGCACAGAGGGAAATTAGCCTCCAACTTGTGGACATGGTGAAAAATTAGTATCTTCCCATTTGCTCGGCTTGTTTGAACTATAGTTGATTATTTTTAAAGATAAGGAGATCAAATTTCCTTAATATTTCAGTATGTTGCTTTTTGTACCCTTAAAATTATTTTTTCCTATGCAGAATTGACTTTGATTAAAAAATGTTTTTGATGACTATTTTCTTGATTCGTCAGTATATCTAATTGTGTTCATTTTACTCATGAGAAATCTTGTCTATGAGGGACGTATTTTTAGTAACATTTTTATAGCATATAAGAACTTTTACAGCAAAAACAGGAATCATTAAGTGTGTGTGCTTTTATCATAACTTCTCTTTTAATGGAACTTAAAATCTTAACTCGTGTTTTTGCAGCACTTTTTTTGCACATGGTAGGTTCTTAATATTTGAATGGAATTCAGTGTGACTGTTCTTTGTTTTCTCAAAAGTCTGATCTTTGTAACAATTTGTCTTTCACTTGAGACTCTTTTTTTTTCTTTGCATATGTGCATGTCTCACTCTTGGTTTTCCTTTATCTTTTTTAACGAAACACATCTATAACTCATATTTCCCTATTTATGAATAGGAGCAATTTAAAATTTCCCAACATGGTGGTATGTGATGTAACATAACCAAAGGCTACATGTTTACCCTTGTTTAATTACCCTTCATTTGTGGAAAGATGACGTATGTATTTATGATGTAAATGTCTTTCAGAATGACCTTTGGGACTAAGCTTTTTTTTTTTTTTTTCCCACCAAGAAATGGTCATGACCTAGGAAGCCTTGTTAGTAAACTTTAAAAAGGAAAAGTTGGCCGGGCATGGTGGCTCACGCCTGTAATCTCAACACTCTGGGAGGCCGAGGTGGGTGTATCAATTGAGGTCAGGAGTTCGAGACCAGCCTGGGTAACATGGTGAAACCCCGTCTCTACTAAAAATACAAAAATTAGCTGGGCATGGTGGCCTGTGCCTGTGATCCCAGCTACTCGGGAAGCAGAGGCATGAGAATCGCTTGAACCTAGGAGGTGGAGGTTGCAGTGAGTGGAGATTGTGCCACTGCACGCCAACCTGGGTGACAGAGCGAGACTTCATCTCAAAAATAAAATAAAATAAAAATAAAAAGGAAAAATCTGGTCAAATGCCCCTTGTTCTTCTTCAACAGATACATAGTGAGTTGTGTAAAAAAGGAGTTGGAAAAGGAATCTGTAGATTCAAAGTGACTTAAAGAATAGAAAAAAAATTTGTTTTAAAAGATGGCCAAGACTAAATCATAGTGTCTAGGGAGGTACACCTGAATAATAAAACTATAAAGAAATACAAAATATGATTACTACTAAGAATAGTCTGTTGCCAGTAGTACACAGAATGAGCACTCAAATTATAACAGAAGCATTTTGGTATTCATAAATGTTCTTTTTTTTTAAAAAGAACACAATCGAAATTATAATATAGGCTGTAAGTACTGATTTTAATTGTAGTGAATGTGAAAGTGTTGTTAATGAAAATATAAAGAATATTTGTTAAAGTGTGGACCTAGCCAGGAATACTAGGTAGAAAAGGTAACTCTTTAAAAATATTTTTTTTAATTGTGAAGTTAATTTATTGTCACTTTGTTTGATATTTATTATTAGAGTCCCTAGGTTAATTCTGTTTTTATTGCTTTTCAGAATAATTAAGACCTAAATCTTCTGCTGAATTCTGTTTGGTTTCCTTATTTCTTTTGCCATGTTCTTTCATTCCACAAATGTTATTGAGCACTTCCAGTGTACCAAGCCTTGTGTTTACTGCTTTGATGATAAATGCAATAAGGTAATGCTGCTTTTAAGGATCCTTCAGGATAGGCTCTTGTAGCAGTAAGGACTTAGTATTTTTGCTATAGAAGTGTATGGAGAGCTGTCTATGGTGCAATAACTGTGGAAATACAGTTTTTATTCTATTTGGTTCCCATATACACTGAGTCCTCCTTTGGTGGGAATTTGATCCGGGTGGTCTCAGTTGAATCCTGGCTGCATATGCCTCAGTAAGGAAGAAGGCCTTGGAGGTGGATCCTAGGGGACTGTGGAAAGCCTGCTGGTGGTCCTGGAAGGCTTGAGAATACCTGGAGCTGGAAGCTCCTTGCTCATTGGTGACCTTTTTCATATGCAGCAGAGCTCTTGGCATTCCTAGCATACTACCTTGAAAGGACTGTGTCTTGCCTCCTAGAAATTCTGGACTTGGTAGAATCGTTTGTTTATGTTATTTTAAAAAGAAAAAAAAATCTGAAATGTACTTTTTGGAAGAAAAATGAACTTGTTTTTGGACTTTTCTGTGTGTTGTTTCTTTAATTGAAAATTCTGTCTGGAGATTGATTTTCAACCCCCTTCCTTTCCCTCTAGTTTTAAATTGTAACATTGCTTTCCAAGCATTTCAAAAAAACAACAAGAAAGAAATATTTTATTATTACTCTATTTTTATTTGCTCATTAATAATTCTTGATTTTCTGTCTATATGAAATCAAAGAAAAATTACTGGATAATTTTCATCCAGTTGCAATCAATTCTATAACTGAAATACAAGATAAAAAATAAGTAATTGATTTACTTAAGAAACAAAGGCATCTCGACCTCCTAAAAATTTCATCAAATATTCACTCAGCAGACCCTTCTTTGTAATAGGAGCTCACTTACTATTGTGAGCACTGACAGTGTGAGCACTTGTGGCAGGGATTGGGTTTCCTGAGGAATTCATAAGACACTTGCATTGCTTTTGGGCATGAGGGTGAATAACACAGCCATTGGCCTTCAAGGCCTTTGAGGAGGTGTTCTACGGGGAGAGGGGCTGAGACAGACATATTCCTGAAAGGAATAATTACTGTGTGATAGTGGAAATATACACAAAGACTTTGGGAGTAACAGTGATGGAGGGGCCCATTGAAAACTTACTAACGTTTACAGCTGTTGTTAAAATTCATCCAAACCAGCCAATTATATCTACATTCTCTAGAATGAAAGTACAAAATGATTACAGTGGATGTTCTAAACACCAGTGTTGACACAATCCCCTTTTCCTACTGGAATGGGGATCTAATGGGGAAAGTGAAATTCTTTCTCAAAACCTTATTGGTGTTGATACCTTACATGTACATGTAAAAGCAGCTGACTTTGTGTTTTGTGGCCTTTGAGATCATATAACTCTTATAAAGCAACTTATAAATTTTCTGGGAGGTTCTTTTGGAATATTGCTTTATGTTTTGTTTTAGGAATATACTTCCCTCTCCCCTGAATTATCTCAGTGGGGATATATAAATCTACTCCCTATCCAAAGCATAACCATGTATGTATTTGTTTTCTCTTTATCATATGATATACTTTGGATATTTGTCCCCCTTAAATCTCATGTTGAGATGTAATCCCCAGTGTTGGAGGTGGGGTCCGGTGGGAGGTGTTTGGGTCATGTGGACTGATCCGTCATGGCTTGGTGCTGTCCTCAGGACACAGTGATTTCCCATGAGATCCCATCGTTTCAAACTGTGTGACACCTCTCCCCTACTCTCTCTTGCTCCTTCTCTTGCCATGTGAGATGCCTGTTCCCCCTTCTGCCTTGACTTAAGCTTCCTGAGGCCTCAGGAGAACCCGAGCAGATGCCACTGCCATGCTTCCTGTACAGCCTGCAGAACCGTGGCCAATTAAACCTCTTTTCTTTATAAATTACCCAGTCTCCAGTATTTCTTTATAGCAACGCAAGAATGGCCTAACATACCATATATCAACTATAAAACAAAAAAAAACAAAACCCAGAACAATTACCCACTGCAGTACAAATAATAACTCTTTCTTCCAAAGGAACTTCTTTCATTGTTTAAATAATGAGAAACTTGTGTCGTTAGAAACACTGTGTAGGGTGCAGCGTCCCCTCATTACAAACATTTCTGTGCCTTAGAGGACACTCCTCCTGATATGTATCCTTAGGAGGAACACATAGATCAGCCTCTCTTCCTTTTGTCCAGCTGCAGTATCCGAATGGAGACACAACACGGTCAAGGTGCCTAAAACTAGAGTGGCCTGGGGTGAGTCTAGCCTTGATCTTCCCAGATACTGTCTCTTGTCAGACTCCAACACTGTGCACAGCCTGGTCTCTCTGGGCCCAGGAATTTGGGCACTTGCTCAAAGATTCCTTTGCAGGTGCTCCTGGAAATCAGAGCAGTGTTTAAGCAGGATTTAAAGCAGTAACATCTGTCAGATGTAACCATGGCATTATATCTGAGACAAAAAATTGTAGGAGGAAAAATGCCTGTTCGGAGTGTGGGGTTACTGAAAACCCGCTTTTTGACTAGTGTTTTATTGTAGTGATGGGAAATGAATGA
Organism: Pan troglodytes; assembly: GCF_028858775.2. NCBI lineage: Eukaryota > Metazoa > Chordata > Mammalia > Primates > Hominidae > Pan > Pan troglodytes. The sequence goes on along the minus strand of NC_072405.2, from coordinate 128,389,695 downwards.
GACTGGTATCTACACCTACTGGCACGGGTCTGAATAAAACCCACAGCCAGCTCTCCTCTCCCTGAGCTTCCAGCTTTCTGTGGTCCAGATTTTCATATTCCTTCCAATTTGCCCAGAGCAAGCTGTGACCCTCATCCATCTTTTTTTTCTCGTTTTGCATTTAACAAAGTTGTAAAGGGATTTATATGCTTTCCATTAGCCTTAGCAAAGCTGCTGTCATGAATATTTAATGGCAAGAGCAGTTTGTTTTCTTTTACTCTTTCCCAGCCTTCCCTCCAGCCCCCAGCTCTCCCTTCTCTTGCCTGGAGAAATGTAAATATCTCGCCCCTCACCCCTTGGCCGGATCCCAAAGCCCCGGGCTCGCTCAATTCAATATTCTCACCCGTCTGGTGGGGACTTTTTTTTTTTTTTTTTTTTTTTTGCTCTCCTCTCTCTCTTGTAGCCCCCTACGAGGCAGCCAGGGTGGTGGCCGCGGTGCGCGGGGCCGGACGCGCGTGGGGCTCTGCCTGGCCCGGGCCTCCGCGCCCTCTGCCTGCACCACAGCTCAGCGGCCCGGACAGACGGTCCTTTCCTTTGAACTTCACGGGAGCACAATAGCTTCCCTGCAACTTAGCTGGAGCTCCCTCGGATGCATTCCTGGCTCTTCACGGGTCGCTGGCCCCTTTCTCTTTGCAACAGGAAAAGGGGCGAATGTCTGGGACAGAAAATGACTTCTGAAGACACGAAAAGATTTACCGTGTCTAGAGCAACCTCTGAACTTTTGTGGTGGTGATCTCAGAAAAATGCATATTTTCCTATTGGTTGCTTAGATCATCTCCCATCCTTCTTCCCTCCCCCTCCCCGTCCCCGCAGTTATTTATCTAATTTCTCCATTTCTGTCATACCTCACCCTCACCCCCGCTCCCACCCCACCCCCATTCCGGGTTTGCCTTTTCCTTAATTCTTTGTCCGCTCTTGTGCTGCGGGAGTGGAAGGGTCTGAAAGGTGAGGCTGGGAGAGGGCCTGAAAAGTTTGGGTTAACTGAGAAGGAAGGTTCCAGGCGAACCCTCCTGCCTTCTCTAATGAAGTCATACCTGCTGCAGTGTGCCTGTCCCAAGGGACCGTTGGAAAGATGAGAGAAGGAAATCCATATAAAATGCTTAACACAGTATTTGGCTTTAGTAATTGCTCAGTAAGTCATAGCTATATGTTATTAATATGATACACAGTCATTCTTCTGAAATGAATGGGCATGAATGCTTCCCTCTCTGCATAAGGAATTATTTGTGCTGGATCCTTCTTAAGAGGCTCTCTTCTCTTCTCTTCTCTTCTCTTCTCTTCTCTTCTCTTCTCTTCCTTTCCTCTCTCTGTAGCCCAGGCTGGAGTGCAGTGGCATGATCTCAGCTACCGCAACCTCTGCCTCCCAGGCTCAGGCAGTTCTTGTGCCTCAGACTCCTGAGTACCTGGGATTACAGGCGCGTGCCATCGTGCCCAGCTAATTTTTGTATTTTTTGTAGAGGTGGGGTTTTGCCATGTTGGCCAGGCTGGTCTTGAACTCCTGGCCTCAAGTGATCCGCCCACCTTGGCCTCCCAAAGTGCTGGGATTACAGGGGTGAGCCACCGCACCCTGCCAGAGCTCATCTGTTTCTGATGAATGCCGTCCACAGCATGCTTCACTGATGGAGGTGTCATTTCATTTCTCTTTGAGTAACCTAAAATTAGTTAGCGTATGTCACTAATGTATAGCATATGTCACTAATGTATAGCATAGTTCTAATCAACTAAAAATTTGTAAAGACTCCTAGATGGGCTACTAAGTGAATATATTTTCCTCTGTCCTCTGGTGGACTTCACTACAACTTTTACATATTTCGATACTGAAATTCTTAATAGATTTGGCTTCAAATTCCAGCCTGATGAGATAATATTGGCATCTGCCCCTGAAGTCCAGTATCAGGTCATTCTTGCTCCACTTCAGGCTTCTTTCAAATTTGGTAATCGTGCTCCTCGTGTCTTGGATGGCTATATTGGCAAGTCAGAACCCTTCAATTCATCTCTGTAGACCTACCTGCCTTGGGTTCCCATAACCCATTAGTAAGTCCCTTTGGGTAAGAGTTCCCACTAATAATGTTTTTCTCTCGATTTCTTTATCATGCCTTGAAACTGACTTGAAACATTTTGTTAAATGCCTTGCTAAAATCCCAACACACTTGTGAACAGATGTTGGTATGATGGAAGAACAGAAAAAAGACACGGCCAAGCTAAGATGTTGGTATGATTAAGTTGGATGAACAGAAAAAATGTGCAGCCAGATCTATCTCCAGAATCAACCAATTTCCACATTGCTTTCGATCTCATCCTATTATGTTTTCTGTAAGTAAAACTTCCACTGCAAATATTAATTGATGTTAAGTCAAAAGTACTGAGGGTCTGGTCACAGGGGCTTAGGGAGAAAGTAGAGAAGCAAAAAGGGTCTCCCCCTTAGGGTAAGCTAGAGTCTTGCTGGGTCAGACAATTAGGCAACAATGTAAGGCAGTATATAATTAAATGCTAAATTATGTAGAGCAGATTATGTGCTATGGAATGGAGAAAATGGCTCTCACAACATTTCTAATGTCCTAAATCAGTTTCCTAAATCAGAATGGTTTCATACATCCATATGTACTTAAAGCATGCTCAGTATCATTGATCCTTTCCTGCTTTTTTGAAGCAATGGTGATAGTAAACATTTTCTAAGTACCTACTGTAGGTCAGGGAACTGGTCTAAGAACTTTACAGGTATCAACTAATTTCATGCTCACCGTATACCTCTGAGATAGGTATTCTTTTCTCCATTTTACAAATGAGGGAACCAAGGCGGGGAGTCTAATACCTGCCCAAAGTGAGTAATGATAAATTCCTTCCTCTTTTTGATTTGGTGGGTCTGTGGTGAGGGTAGGCTAGGAGAGGCAGTGTTGCATTCTGGGAAGTGAACCTAGATTTTCATCCTGGCATCTTTTAACCTACTCACCTATGTAATTAGGACCTTGGGCAAGGTGCATCATCTTTTGGAGCTTCTCCTTTGTAAAATGGGACAGGATGCTGTTTTAAGATTTAAGTGCTTCTTATGCAATAGGAGCTCAAAGAGTGGGAGCTGTTGTTTATTAAAAATAACAATATCATTATCATATTCTCTACCTAAAGAGACCTGTTGAAATTGGACAGAAAAGGAACGTTTCTGTCTTGATAAGTCTTAAAACCCCAGTACCAAGTGCAGCATTAGTTTTTTGTGAGATATTTGTAGAATGGGTGGATAGAAGGATGGGAGAGGAGAGGGGTCTGAAGAATTCCTGTAGCAAGCTAAAGAGGTATCATCTTCCAATTGAGCTATTTTTAGCCTTACTCATCATTTGTAATCAAAACAATCCTTTTCTTAGCCTTACTCCTCCCCCACCCCTGCCCCCCTACTACTTTTGCGATGGTAATCGTCATTGCCAACTTACTTTCTTTGGAATACACAAACAGAGCTGTCTCTTTCCGTCATGGAGATTTTAACAGTAAAAAACTCACTGCACCATTACCTCTGCCTTGTATTCCAGACAATAGTAAAGGACATTGTAACATCACTGTGTCAGCACAAACAAAGAACTATGTAATTTTATCTCATATTAATACAGTGTCACGCAGAAGGTACTGTCATTAGATGGCAATCTATAAAAATGGCCCCTGAGACCAGGCACTGGCACAATTATTTATTCTTCAATTATTTATTCAGTCCCAAGGATGGAAATGCTGACAGACACTGCAAAATGCTCTACCTACCAATTTACAGAAATTGAATGACGGAATCATTTGTGGACTGAAGTAGCTTTTTATTGACCCTATTTTTATTTATTTAAATTCTCACTTTCACAGCTTAACTATGTTTACTACACCCACTTACATGATAGAAATGAGAGGCTGTTTTGTTCATAAAAGCTACTTCAAAACAAATAAATTAATATTTATTCTGAAAGGGTCAGATCACAAATGGAGGCTTTAAAACGGCCTCAGGAACATTCAAATCGCATCCTTAATATTTCATATGGTTTTATATTTAGATTGGCTATTTTATGTAAAGTCTTTTTTCCCTTTTTAGTGCTCATACCTCTTGAGATCCCTTTTCTAGCCAGGATGGAGGGAACAGTTACACATAGCTTCCATTTGCAGTAAGTAATTTCAACTTAATTTATGTCAGGGGAGATTTCCAGAAGGTTCCCGCTCCTGTCTGCTATTCTTGTGATTCTAATATATTATTTGTACATGATAAAATACAATTCCCATTAATTCACACTTAGTAGTCATAAAAGAATTTGTTTGGTCTTAACTCCTAAAGTTTAAAAGATTATTTACATTTGTATTAATACTGGAGTTTAAAAATTATGGCTTTCTTTATAGATCAGTTCCGATTTTCCCTAAATCAGTTATTTTCAGTTTTGATTTTTCAAACACTTGGGTGAGATCCAATTTATCTCACCTTCTGATAGTTTTAAAAGAGAAGTAATTTTAATTTACATTAACTTTAAAATATTTATATTCCAAACACTAGTTATTTTGAGGGGATCGAAACAAATCATAGCAGAGATAAGGAACTTTCATACTTTGGGAGGATATTTTTTTAAATAACTATGTTTAAGTAGATATGTGTATGCATGCATTCACTTATGATATGCACACACACACACACACACATATACACACACACACACACAGAAATTTATGATGTCCTTTAAGAATCTTGGGACTATGAGAAAAAAGTTAAGTGAAATAACAATTTTCAAAAATACATTTTTGTAGTAAAAATGCACCATCGGTGTTACATTACTGTATAAATCAAATTTGCTGAAGTTTATAAACATTTTTATGTTTACTTTAAAGTTGGACATAATCAGATATATCTGCTGTTGACAACATGGCTCTCAATATAAAAATAATCACCTTTTCTGCTTAAAGCCTCATTCTCAGAAGTAAAACGTGTATGTGAGGATATTAACTAGTTCATAGGATTGTTGTAGAAAACCTTTTACATATGCGGATACTGAAATTCTTATGGCCTGGATCAGTGGCCTGGATCATAGCTAATCTTTATGAAAAGATCATTGTATTATTACATTGTTACTACAGGTAGATTTTCACCCTGGTCCTTGCATGAATCATTTGGTTGTACTGTCCATGATGTCCAGTAGTAGATTAAAAAAAAAAGAAACAAAAACAAAAACCCAAGCCAATGCCTACGACGTTGCTACAAGTATCCTTTAACCTGTGGTGTGAAGTTATTTCCAAAGATGAAGTTTGCCATTCAAATACCGTTTCCTGGTGTTCATTTGATTTCTGTAACACCTCTTTTTCTATCTCCGCTAACTCTAGATCTGTAGTCCTTCCAAACATGCTACCTACCACTTACACTTTGCCAAAGTGTAATTTTTGCTCTCTTATCTGCTTCATAAGAGAATGTTTGTAGTTTCATGATTTGTAAGTGGGAGGGGGTGCTTAGCCGGAGTTGAGATCACCAGCCCAGGGAGGAGGAAATGGAATCAGAATAAGCAAGAGGAATAGACGGGGTACTGGGCTGAAGAGCACTGTGGGAGGGTGCTATTAGTGATTCACACTGCTAGAGTGAGACCACTCTTTGATTCTGTTTGGAGAAATTTTAAGCTGAAAGTGACAGATTGTTGCCTCTCTTTATGTAAAGTATTACACATGGGAAGTTAACCTCTGCTACAGGATACTGATCAAGACAAGTCATGGGCAAGTGCAAAGAGCTAAGTGGTTTACTTTATACACTAGTATGTCCCTTCTCAGTCTTTCTTGTTATTTCGTATGACTTGCTTCCTCCAGCTAGTCCAAGCTATGTTTGTGTAAATAAGAACTGCCATTTAATGAACCCTTGCTATGAACCAGATACTATGCTAGAAGGGGGTGTAGGTACTCCAGGGGAAAGGCCTCTCCAGCAGATTAGCTTGTTCACGTGATACTAGAGTCCCAAAAGGGCAATAGTGGAAGCTCTAAAGCTTCTTGCAGCTTAGGCTTGGACTGAATAAATAACAACAGTAACACAACAGCAATGGTAATAGTAATGATGAAAACAACTCTTCTAAAAAATTTGAGGAAAGTCTTTTGTCTATTGAATATAAAAAATATTTACCATTAAAGATTATTTTAAAATTTATTTTGAGTGTTTATTGTCTATCAGGCAGGTGTACTTGGAATGTGTTTTTTGTAATATATTCTGCCACCTAAAAATAGGAAATATATATCCAGGTTTAGGTGTTAGGCAAGTTTTTCACTTCTGGTTTCTATTTATCTTGAATGTATTGCATTAGCCACACTATTTAACATGGGGATTAAAAAAAACTGCTGTGCATGTTCTCACTTACGAGTGGGAGCTGAACAATGAGAACACATGGACACAGGGAGGGGAACAACACACACACACTGGGGCCTGTCGGGGGAGAGCGGGGTGGGGAGAACATTAGGGAAAAGAGCTAATGCATGCTGATCTTAATACCTAGGTGATGGGTTGATAGGTGCAGCAAACCACCATGGCACATGTTTACCTATGTAACAAACCTGTGTGTCCCGCACAAGTACCTTGGAACCTAAAACAAACAAAAACTGGTGTGATCTCCCTGTAAGACAGGATTTTAAAAGCGTGTCTACATTTTTGAGTTTTCTTTCAAGGTGCCAAGAAGAGGCTGACCACATTGTTTGAAGAATGGTTAAGAACTTGAACTTCGGAGTTTGCCAGACTTGCATTCCAGGCTCAGCTCTGGCACTGTAAGCTCTGTGGCCACACAGCTTTGCTGAACCAACCTGCTTAGCAGTAAAAATGAGAATAATAACATTTCCATTGAAAGGTGTTATGAAGATTAAATGAAAGTGTTTTTCTAAAGCTCTAGATATATAGTGGGGGCCCTTCTCAGGTAATCAGAAAGTTGTAGTTGCAGTTTTGTTACTAATATTGCAAATGCTCTGAAAACGTGCCACCATGGCTATGTCTTGTAGATGGTGACTTAAGCTTACCTTCCACAGTGGGAAAATAAGTGATTTATTTCCCTTTAATAGCCATCACTCTGTTGATCCAGCCCTGCAAAGCTTACAGCATGGGGCTTATGAATCATGAATCAACACAAATGTCACCAAGCTAAAAGAGAGTTAGCAGAAGTAGCCTATGTTAAGATTAGGTTTCTGATTTAATGTGCAGTTTCTAAAAACCAAGTAGCATGTAACTGGTCTTATCCTTGCTGAGTTAAGATTGCTGGATCGTTAATTTAATAATTGAGAGAGGATAATTCTTGCAACTTCCAATTAGTATTGACTTGACCACTGCTTTGATGTAGGATGAAACCGCTTCACGTTGGTGTGATTTCCTCAGCTATGGTGTGTATAGTCTAGTTTAAAGCTAGGCTCTGTTATGTACTATGTCCATCCTGGAAAGTTCATTAGACAAGGAACAGAATAGTGGCTCTCTCAAGCAGTCAGTCATCCAGTGAATGCTATAGCACCTGCTTCCATCCAGCCCATGTATTCCTTCCCCTCATTCTTCTTTGTTACTTCACACCACATTCTTCCTTCAGCTAGTCCAAGCTATGCCTGCGTAAGAACTGCAGTATAATGAACACTTGCTATGAGCCAGACACAATGTTGGAGGTGGTATAGGTACTCCAGGAGGAAGACGTCTCCAGCCAGTTAGCTCAGGTGTGTTTGTATGGCGCCAGTGCCCCAAGACGACAATATTCAAAAATGCCAGACTTCTTGAAGTTTAGACTTGAGAGTCTCCCAGTGTCATTTCTACTACATTCTTTTGGTTAAAGCAAGTTACCTGGCTAAACCTAGAGTCAGTGAGAGAGGGGATTGTTCAACAGTGTGCATTTAGGGAGAGAATTGTGGCTATGTTACAAACAATCTACCAGAGACTTAGAGACGGCAGCTGTCTGTTCCCCATTTGACTTCATCATTTATGAGCAGACGTTTGTTGAGCACATATTGGGTAGCAAAACATCTATAATATTAGCTTTTAATTTTTAAAAAAACTTTTATTTCCAGAAAGCTTAGCTTTATCTACAAGTACAGTTGGTCCTTGAACAATGTGTAGATGAGGGGGCGCTGACCCTGTGTGAAGCTGAAAATCCATGTATAATTTTTGACTTCCTGAAAACGTAACAATGAATAGCCTGTTGTTCACTGGAAGCGTTGCTGATGACATAAATGGTCAACTAACACATATTTGTTTGTTCTATATATTATATGCTGTATTCTTACAATAAAGCAAGCTGGGCCTGGCGCTGTGGTTCACATGTGTAATCCCAGCAATTTAAGAGGCCTAGGTGGGCGGATCACTTGAGGCCAGTTGTTCAAGACCAGCCTGGCCAACATGGTGAAACCCCATTTCTACTAAGAATACAAAAACTATTTTGGGTGTGGGTGGTGCGCACCTGTAATTCCAGTTACTCAGGTGGCTGAGGCCGGAGAATCACTTGAACCGGGAGGTGAAGGCTACTTGAGCCGAGATCATGCCACTGCACTCCAGCTCTGGGCAACAGAGTGAGACTCTGTCTAATAAATAAATAAATAAATAAATAAATAAATAAATAAATAAATAAATAAAGCTAGAGGAAAGAAAATGTTATTAAGAAAATAATAAGGAAGAGAAAATATATTTACTATTCATTAAGTGCAAGTGGATCATCATGAAGGGCTTCTTCCTCAATGTCTTCATGTTGAGTAGGGCTGAGGAGGAGGAAGATGAGGGGTTAGTCTTGCTGTCTTGGGGGTGACAGATGTGGAAGTAAATCCTCATGTAGGTGGGAATGAGCAGTTCAAACCTGTGTTGTTCAAGGGCCAGCTATAGTTGATTAACTCATATCTCTACAGTTAATTTTCAAACAGATGTGATAGCTGAATGAGAACTTTTAAGATAGTACTGGACAGTAACCTTATTGGAACTGGAATGGCCTTTAGACTTTTTGTGTCCAGTTTCTTCTCACCTCCTCTTTCTCTTCAAATGTGCAACTGAAACTGAGAGACTTCAGTCCCATGTCCAAGGTCAGGCAGATACTTAGCGGCAGAGTGAGGACTCCAGCCCATTTCTGCAGCTCTGCTGTGCAGTGGAAGATTTGGGACAAGTACATTATTTAAAAATGCCCACCCACTAAATATTACATTCCTAACTTTTCCCAATACACAAATATGCTTGAACTTTTAAAAGCTTGTTTTTGGTCGTGCTTGGTTTGGAATGTGAATGACTAAAACTACCTTTAGCAATTTCCCAAAGTGTAAGTTCAAATGTACAGAGAATTTTTTTCCTGAATGCCCAACACAATATGCAGTTTTACAACACATTACCAGATTCTTAGATTCATTTGGTGAAGGAAGCCTCTGAATTAAAACTTTTAAATATTTCTGATTTGCAACCAGACGAAAAAGAAGAAAATTGACAACTTTTTTGATGCAACTTTGTGAAATCATGGTGTTCCTGGTTTTTCTGGTCTGGTTTTTGTTGTTGTTGTTGTTGTTTTGTTTTGCCACAGTTTAGTTCCTCACCTGATCTTTCCTTGTATCCACTTCAGAGTCTCTGAAATGTTATCTGTTTGTTGGTTCCTGGGGAATTGAGAGCCTTTTCAAAGACTCCATCTAGAAGCATATTTAAAAGTGTGAAAGAAGACATTTATGCGACCAACAAACATATGAAAAAAAGCTTATCATCATTGGTCATTAGAGAAATGCACATCAGAACCACAATGAGATACCATCTCATGCCAGTTAGAATGGTGATCACTAAAAAGTCAGGAAAGGCCAGGGGCGGTGACTCATGCCTGTAATCCCAGCACTTTGGGAGGCTGAGGTGGGTGGATCACCTGAGGTCAGGAGTACAAGACCAGCCTAGCCAACATAGTGAAACCCCATCTCTACTAAAAATACAAAAATTAGCTGGGTGTGGTGGCGGGCACCTGTAATCCTAGCTACTCAGGAGGCTGAGGCAGGAGAATCGCTTAAATCTGGGAGGCGGAGGTTGCAGTGAGCCGAGATTGTCCCACTGCAACTCCAGCCTGGGTGACAGACTCCATCTCAGAAAAAAAAAAAAAAAAAAAAAAAATTCAGGAAACAACAGATGCTGAAGAAGATGTAGAGAAATACGAACACTTTTACACTGTTGGTGGGAGTGTAAATTAGTTCAACCATTGTGGAAGACAGTGTGGCGATTCTTCAAGGATCTAGAATCAAAAATACCATTTGACTCAGCAATCCCATTACTGGGTATAATCCCAAAGGATTATAAATTATTCCGCTATAAAGACACATGCACATTTATGTTTATTGCAGCACTATTCACAATAGCAAAGACTTGGAACCAACCCAGATGCCCATCAATGATAGACTGGATAAAGAAAATGTGGCACATATATACCATGGAATACTATGTAGCTATAAAAAAGGGTGAGTTCATGTACTTTGCAGGGACATGGATAAAGCTGGAAAGCATCATTCTCATCAAACTAACACAGGAACAGAAAACCAAACACTGCATGTTCTTACTCATAAGTGGGAGCTGAATAGTGAGAACACATGGACACAGGGAGGGGCACATCATACACCGGGGCCTGTCAAGGGGTGGGAGCTAGGGGAGGGATGGCATTAGGAGAAATACCTAATGTAGATGATGGGTTGATGAGCACAGCAAACCACCATGGCACGTGTATACCTATGTAACAAACCTGCACATTCTGCACATGTATCCTAGAACTTAAAGTATTAAAAAAAAGAAAAAGAAAGTGTGTAGCGACTTGACGCGGTGGCTCACGCCTGTAATCCCAGTACTTTCAGAGGCCGAGGCGGATGGATCACCTAAGGTCAGGAGTTTGAGACCAGCCTGGCCAACAGTGAAACCCCATCTCTACTAAAATACAAAAATTAGCTGGGCGTGGTGGCACATGTCTATAATACCACCTACTTGGGCGGCTGAGGCAGGAGAATCGCTTGAACCGGGGAAGTTGAATTTGCAGTGAGCTGAGATTGTACCACTGCATTCCAGCCTGGGCCACAGAGCGAGACTCCGTCTCAATAAATAAATAAATAAATAAATAAATAAATAAATAAATAAAGTGTAGCTCTGGTCTTACTAAGTGTATGATGTTTGTCTCCATGAAATAATAATAATGTAAGATCTGAGAAGTTAATACTTAAAGTAAAACCTACAGCAAAACAGTCTGCTGAATTTTTCTGTGATCTCACAGGAGAGTCTAGTTGTAAACCGAAGCAAGGATGGTAGCTAATATCGCAGCAGTGTTTGTAAGAGGATTTTTAGTTTGTCATGCTTAAACAGACCCCTCAGTATTCTCACAGAGAACTGAAGCAATTCATTTTCAAGACTAACAAGAGCACAGCATCTGCATGCGTGTGGCAGGCATGTTAGTGAATGTTGTGAAGTAGGTGGTCCCATCAGTTGTCATGGTTCACCTCTGTCCAGACTGTGATTGTGTGACTCGCAGTTGGCACTTCAGCAAAGCTTAGGAAAATGCCTCATCTGCTTTTGTGGGAGGTGGAAAAATAAGTAGCTGCTTTCAATGAACACTGCAAGCCTTGTTAAAGTCTATACCTTTCATACAGAAACTCCTAGATGAATGGCAATGGAAAATACAGGTTTGTGATAACTTTGAATGATGTGTGATTGCCTTGATTAGCACTATAGTTACTAAGCAGATATGCACTTCTTTGTTTTAAAAGAGAACTTGATTTTTTTTTTACTGTAACTGCCAGTTGCTTAATTTCTACCACTTTGTCTATTTTTTTAAAAAATGAATTTCCACCTAATTTGTGCTTGTCAGTGATGACAAGTTTTAAAAGTAACTCAAGTTAAAAAAAAAAATTCTCCAGAAACCATCATCTGTCAAAAAGTTTGCATTTAATGTTTTCTTTCAGGTAGAAATGAGACATTTTCTCCTTCTTCTTTCCAGATTTGCACCCTTAATGTTCCAGAAAGCTGAGCATCCATATTATTTTGAGTTTAGGAATTTATAGTGACCTAGTCATAGTTATGAGGTGTTTGAGGGAAATGAAGGGAAGGATGAGTAGCAAAGACACATTAAGCAGAATAAATTATATAGTCTTGTTTTTGGCAACTAGTCTAGCATGCAGTTTCCTTGCTTTCTTCAGTCCACATATAGAACAACTCTGTCTAAAACAGTGATCCAATTAGGCCAGTTTCCTGTTTAAAAGCTTTCTGGACATCCCTTTTCCTGCTGGCAAAACCCCAGGCTTTGAGACATAGTTCTTTCTAAACTGACCCTAATTATTCTTCCCAGGTCATCTTTACTGCCACTACTGTTCCTTGTGAATATTTCGCATCTCTGGGCTGTTAACATATGATTCCTTCCACTTTGAATGGCTTGTGAAAAAGACGGGGGTCTTTTCACAAGCTGGTGATACTCTTTTCAGTCATGTATTTAGACCAAATCCTCTCACTTTGTGGAGTCTTGGAATAGTGTCCACGTAAGACTGGCCTGGTGAGTTTCTCCTCTGCTTCCTGAGTCCTTGAGTGGTCTTTGTATATAGCGTGAAGTGCACAGCATTGGGAAGTCTGTGTCTGCAAGCCCATCACCTTCACTAGGATACAACATTTTCATCTTTGGACCTCTAGGCTAACCGGAGATTGAAACTTACTTGGCCTCTACCTAAACATTTCTTGAGCAACTCAATGAGCTGTCCATGTAGTTTAGCAGACGTTCCGATGATTGTTTCATGGAGTTTGTGTCAATGGGGAAGGACTGCTGAGAGGCAGAAACCATAGTGACCAGAAAGCTGGAAGTCATGGAACACGTGTCCACGTTTCTTCAGTTAATTTTTAGAAGTGAGTGAATGTCACCTGACAGTTGGTGTCTCTTGTTTTTTTTAATGAAGCTGTACCATTGCAAGCCATTTTCTCTCTCTAAGTTTCCTGTGGAATTTCTTTCCTTATCAAGATAGTAATGCTTTGGAGCTTTGAATTTTTAAGAGATTCAGTCAAAGCATTTTGTCATGTTATCCAGTTGCTCCACTTCTTAATCTGTAAAACGGAGATAGTGTCTTTGCTATTAATTTTTCTTAAGGGACACAGAATCCAAATACTCTTTGATCTACAAATCTTTTGCAAAGATGCGTAACTCTGTTTACTGAACATTTTACTAGAAGTCAGCCTGTTGCTTTTAAAATCTAGGAATGTTATTTGGCTTACCAACTAAACATATTCATATTTTGCTTAGCATGCCCCCTTTCAGATGACTTGCTGCAGAATAATGAGGTGCAAGTTGAACAAAGTACTTTTCAAATTACCACAGGACCTCACCAGTTTTACCACTTACCTCCAGATGTGTGGAGGCCATCATGGGAGAATTCACCTTTTTATGTTTGGACATTTTTGTACAAAGCTTGTGGTGTTGAATCAATGGGTTATGAAATGGTTTTAGGAATGTACCGAGCCATCCCGTGATTCTACAGAGAGAGACAATTTTATGAGCACATTTTCTATTGAATGTGTTTGCTGGTTGTACTTGAACCAAACCAAACACAATCTCTAAATCATAACACATACAACCTCTCAACTTGGAGACTCTTGATTTACAAATATCTCTCTGTGACTGAAGTGGCTGCCAAGGGAATCACCTTCCCTATTTTGGTTGAATGTGTTTTTAATTTTGCATGAGCTGTCTTTGTTGATAATAATAAAATGATAACAGTAATTTCAGCCTTTATTGAATGGGTGTGCCAGCCACTGAGCCACGTGTTTTGTGTGCAGTGTTTAGTTCACTTCACTATGGTGCCCTAATAAGGATGGATTTTAGATGAGAAAAGCAGTACAGGGAGAAGGGAATTAACTTACCCCAAGTGCCTCAGTCAAAGTTTGCAGAAACAGACTTTTTGTGGAATTTTTGTCTCTGTGATGCTTCCTCATTTCAGTCTCAGGCATTTTGCCTGCAAATCACTTTCACTTGAGAACACCCATTGTGCAACCATTTCTGTTTTTGGTTTCACCATCTCATGATGTAAAGAAAGGGAAAGTGATACCAGGCAGTGTCTTTTTACTAAAAAAAGGCAGATAAGTCTTCCTCAAATTGCTCTTCTTGGTGAAGAATAATACTTGTGCTCCAAATGCTTTGGTGATGTGATTTTTACACGAAGCAGCTGAGCCAGGTGGTGTTCCAGCTTGTTCCTGGACATGTTGATACAGCCCTAATTGCTTAAGGTATGTGCCTCTTCTTAATCATCTCTCCTTTAACTGGAGAACTGTGCTACATTATGACCTGGAAAATGGGGGCATTAAAAGCAACCCCAAATGTAAATGGCCCTTACCAGCAAGTCACCAGCTGAGGAAATGCAGACGTCACATGAAGAGAACCTCCTCGATCCTCTAAGGCCCCTGGGGACTGGCTTCCTGAGAGTGTACAAGTTGGTGGTTGCCATCTTAGTTGTTTTCAGGGCCCAGGTAGATGTTATGAGTGGAATGCAGAGTGGTAACTGAGATGGTTGTCATGCAAGAAAGTGGGGCCAGGGGACTAGACCTTCGAGTCTTTCAGAAGTTGGAAATGTGGAATTTTAGGGAAAATCTCCCAATTTCCAAAAATTGGGATCAGTTCAAACATTCGAAAAAGTCGGAGGTCCAAATCAAACACGTCTGTGGGCCAGAATCAGCTTGCAAGAACCCAATTTGTGACCACTGGCTTAAGACGTGTTGATAAATGGATCTATTGGTCCTTGACTAAAGGGAATCTAGGAAAGATTTGTTTTATTTTTTGGGGGTAAGAACATAACGCATAAGAAAGAAGTCACTTATTCATTTTTACCTGAGAGTTGTTTATTTGTCTTGTGAAATACTCAAACCTTAGCACTCATTGAGCACTCTGTGGTAGCAAGCGATTTGTGATGATGGTAGTATTTTTGGAGAAGATTTTTAGAGGTTCAGTGTGGTTCTAAGTGTGTGTATTTGGGTCCTATGTGTGGCAGTAAAGAAATGTGTTCTTTGGTGAACAGTTTTTGCATCCCTGTGTTCACCTGCATGGAACTGCAAGTTGTTTCATAAATAGATCTCTAGTATACACAGAGGCTATGCATTGAGGTCTTTTCTCTGTATTATCCTATTTATCAACCAGCTGTCAGTCAAAGAAACACAAACATGGTGAGTATTATGGGATTAAGGGATTTATTATAGAAATTGGTCCTTCCTCAAATAGTAGGGGAGCTGGCGGAAGTAAAGGTCTTGAAGGAAAGTGAGAGGATTAGAGAAAGTTTCACCAGAAGTTCTTGCGTAGGGTTGGGCAGGTCAGAACTGCAGGATGCTGATGAGGGACCATAGCAGGGAACGGATGAAACATTCTAAAAGCTGCTGCTGCCTCTGTGTCTGTGGAGTTCCAAACCCTGTGGTCTGCAGCCATGTGTCTGGTGCTGGGTGGAGCCCTTGCTGCTCAACAGGGCCGCTTGTTAGGAAGAAACAGGGATCAGAGCAGAAGAAAGCAAAGACAAGCTGGACCCCATTGGGCACCTTCCGTTGTCCATCATGGTGTTTCCGTCAACCTTATGAGAGTGGTGGCCTGTTTTCACATTCACTTTCCAAGTCTCATTAAGCTCCCCATATGGCTAGCTGTACCCCAGGACCATAGCGGGAAGGGTATTCCGTTAAATGAGAGTTCCTGACTTGCCAAGTTGACAGTTGTATGATTCAGTGTACTCTACAAATAAGGACAACATCCTTAGGACTATACTGCCGTGAGCCGCTGGCTCCTCTCCCCTGTTGCCCTAAAAGGCTTCTACCTGCTCTGAAACACAGTATTGAAATAACAGGATTTGGAACCTCTGCCTTGACCAGGCCAAAGTAGGTGTATTTCTGTTTAGGGTCCTCCCAGCATAGTACCAGCCATTTACATGCACATTAGATTAATGATTTTATCTGATCTTTCTTCCTGGAAAATTTGGGTCTGGTGGGGTGGAGGAAAGGGAGGTACTCAAGACCATCATACAGAGAAGCCGAAGGGGAGAACAAGAGAAATTTTGGAGGTTGGATTGAGGGAAGCTGAACTCAATTTTAATTTGGGTCCAGTCCATGTAAATCCTCTACTTTTTTGTCTGCCTGCCTGTCTGCCAATCAATCAATCAGTCCATTCATTCATTAATCAGTTATGTATATCTATATCTATTAATATTTTTCTGTAGATCTATACCTATCATATCCATCCATATGTTTATATTATATTTACCTAATCTATTTAATCTATATCATGTTATGCACATATATATGAAACATTTTTGAGTGGAAAATTTTATGGAAAAAGTATTCTATATAAGGTGGATTAGTAATCCTCTTTTGAAAAAAAATTCTAGTTCTTCTCAATTGTGAAAGATATGTCTAAGCTTTCTAACAAAATGAACTCCAAACAGTCTTAGATGTCTGCCTCTTTTTAATCATTTAGTGAAATAATTGGTTTCTCTTTTTATGAGAAGGTGTTAGGATAAGTAAGAAATCCTGATACTTAACTCGTCTGCCTATTGCTTGACTACAGAGTTATTAGAGTTCAGTCTTTGCATTAAAAGGAAACATATTTGTAATTTTGCACTCTTTGCCAAAGTGTGAGCTGCTTTTTAGGGGGTACTTCAACTTTTTATTGAGGTATTGGCTACTTCTACTTCTTGCTGGTAGTGTGGCTACTAAACAATATAAAGTATATTACTTTCAAACCTTAGAAAATTAATTCAGAAGTCCTAGAGCACAGAAACAGGTTTTTCCTGCTGCTAAAATATTTTCCCTCCTTAGGTTGTTTGTGTGTGTTGTGTATTTGTGTCTGTCTGTGTGTGAGTGGGGAAGTTATTTGATGTGGAAGTGTTGGGAGATACATTGTCATTTGGGAATATACTCCTGAAGCCACTAAACATTCCAGGTAGTGACAGTGGTTTGCTCTGGTGCAGATCACTTTCGATTTTTTTTTCTTTTCCTTTTTTTTTTTTTTCTTTTGAGATGGGGTCTAACTCTGTTGCCAGGCTGGAGTGCAGTGGCGCAATCTTGGCTCACTGCAACCTCTGCCTCCTGGGTTCAAGCGATTCTCCTCCTCAGCCTCCCACGTAGCTGGGACTACAGGCGCCTGCCACCGTGCCTGGCTAATTTTTTATTTTTAGTAGAGATGGGGTTTCACCATGTTGGCCATGATGGTCTCGATCTTCTGACCTCAGGTGATCCTCCCGCCTCGGCCTCCCAAAGTGCTGGGATTACAGGCGTGAGCCACCACGCCCGGCCTCACTTTAGATTTTTTTTTTAAAGAGACCAGACATTTTTTGAACCCCTCAATATGTTAGGCACTGACCGGAGTGCTTAACAATCCTAGCTACTTAGTGGGAAGACTGCCTTTTCTTTCTTCTTTTTCTTTTTCTTTTTTTTTAAATTAAGATGGAGTTTCGCTCTTGTTGCCCATGCTGGAGTGCCATGGCCTGATCTTGGCTCACTGCAACCTTTGCCTCCCTCCTGGGTTCAAGTGATTCCCTTGCCTCAGCCCTCTGAGTCGCTGGGATTATGGCATCAGCCATCACGCCCGGCTAATTTTTTGTATTTTTAGTAGAGTTGGGGTTTCACCATGTTGACCAGGCTGGTCTTGAAATCCTGACCTCAGGTGATCCACCTGCCTCGGCCTCCCAAAGTGTTGGGATTACAGATGTGAGCCATTGTGCCTGGCCAAGACTGCCTTTTCAAGGCTCTTAGGAGAGTTGTTATGGCCCAGGTGTAGAACATAAGAATGGAAGTTGAACATTCACGAATTAACCAATCACAATTCAGCACATAACTGTTGAGCATCTATTATGTGATGAGGGTTAGGAAAGGCTCTTTAGAGAGGGCAGTGATTTGGGGTGGAGGAGGAGAGCAGTCCTGTCCTTCGTGTCTGTGTTCACCTATGATCATCATAAGGAAGAGCATCCTGGAGGACGTTCCTGTCCTGTATCCCAGGGCCTATGTTTAGGAAACCAAGTCACACCTCCATGGCTTTTTGGTAATGGCATAGTTGGTTGTGAGGAGTTGTTCTCCTAAGTCTGACTGAGTCGTCATCCTGTGCTCTTAAGCTATGCTTTCCAAGCCCACCAGGCCCTTCATTCCCAGCTGTGGTTGGAAAGATACATAAATTTCTCCTCCAGGCTCTCTTCTCTGGTAGAACTCCTTGACAATTTGCCTTGTCAAAGCGTTCTTCTGATAATGTGTATGTCTAGTTATCACACCTGCCATCTTTTTGTGGGAAGCTTACTGTCTAGGCCAGACGACCCCCCAGCACTAGACTCCTTCCTAGCCTTCCTCATGGATGGTCACCCAGGCTTGAATTACAGACCTTTCTCTCCTTCACCCAGGGCCAAGTACTTCTCTTTCAAACGGTCCCTTTTCAGACTTGCCCGCGTATGTGAAAATACAAGGGGTAGATCTTAGGGGCCTGATAGATAGTAAGTGGTAAGATGCAATGTAAGCCGGGGTAGGGGGGATGTTTATCACAGGCTTCCTGGAAACTAGTTGGGTTTCACTGAGTCCATTCATTTCCTTCTCTCTGATGAATGAGTAATCAGATGATTCACAGGGAGCTGCTAGTTAGAAGACTGCAGCATGTTCTCACTAGTGCTGTCCTGTTAGACCCAGGGGAAAGGTTATATTGGTGTGTTTTTAGGCACCATGTGTCAGTTCTTTCAAGATGTATATATATTTTTGTTTTTCTAAAGGGGGCAGGGTTTTAAAAAGGTTTGAGAAGCATTGTGTTAGACCAAGTTTGTCCAACCTGTGGCCTGTGGGCCACCTGCAGCACAGGATGGCTTTGAATGCAACCCAACACAAATTCGTAAACTTTTAAAAAACATTATGATATTTTCTGTGATTTTTTTTTTTTCCTAGCTCATCAGCTGTCACAAGTGTTAATG
This sequence comes from Pan troglodytes, assembly GCF_028858775.2. Lineage (NCBI taxonomy): Eukaryota > Metazoa > Chordata > Mammalia > Primates > Hominidae > Pan > Pan troglodytes. The sequence continues at coordinate 128,370,795 of NC_072405.2, read as the reverse complement.
TATTTTATGTGTAGCCCAAGACAGTTCTTCTTCCAGTGTGGCCCAGGGAAGCCAAAAGATTGGACACCCCTGTGTTAGACCATCATTTGTTTGCTATATGATGTCATAGTGGTAGAATGGTCACTTAAGGTAAAATCTGAATAGAGAAATTTGGCAGAAATCATAGGAATTTCTGTTTGAAGGCATAATGAGGGTTAATCATTTTTCATAATAGATGTTAAGATTAATAGTAATCATAGCCCATATTTATTAAGCACTTGCCACACACTGGTTTGAGGTTAAGATTTTGTGAGAATAATAATAATCATTTAATCTTCCCAATAGCCCTATGAAGGAGGCTCTATTATATTGATTTTATACATAAGGAAACTGAAATTAGACTTAGTTATTATCAAGGGATGGGTCCAAATGACAAGACCAGCCATCTGTCCTGGAAAACCATGCCCTGGTATGCATTCAAAAAGAGAATGAGGTTTTGTTTCTCATCTCCATTTCTTTATACTGGAAAAACCATTCAAAATTTAATACAGTTGTATGATCTGGCAAAATTCTTCTTCAGATAGAGGTGGATTTTAAAGAGAATGGTGATTTGTCTACACGTGTTCACAGCAGCTTAATTTATAATAGCCACAAACTGGAAACAACGCAGATGCCCATCAGAGGTGAATGGATGAGTAGACTGTGCTATATCCATGCAGTGGAATAATATTCAGCAATAAAAGAGAACAAACTATTGATACATGCTGACATGGATGATCCCAAAATATGCTGAGTGAAGAAGCCAGAGAAGAAAGAATGTATATGTTATAGGATGCCATTTATACAGACTTCTAGGAGATGCAAATTAATGTACAATGACAGGAGACAGATTAGTGGTTGCAGTACAATGGTTGGAGTGGATGGTAAGGAAAAGAGAGTGCAAAAACTTTAAAGAGTGATGGGTATTTTATTAACTTAATATTGGAAGTGCATGCATGAGTGCATATGCATGTCAAACTTATCAAAATATACAGTTTACCAATGTGCAATTTATCGCATATCAATTATAGCTCCATAAAGCTGTTAAAAAATTTATATATATACATATATATATATATATATATATATACATATACATACAGTAAGGGAAGGCAAGGAGAATGACCCATTAATGTGTGGGAGTAATAAAAGAGAAATCGTACAATGAGAGGCTCACTCTCAGAGCGGCCTCGGAACCCCAGAGAGGTTATTATTGTTTGATCAGTCAGTCAACAGGTATTTATTGAAATTCTTCCAGGTACTTTGAGAGAATGAGAGATGTATGTGAGCTTAACTGTGCCTGGTAGTGGGACCCATTTGGAAAGAGCTGGGCTCTGGAGTTAGTCTGATGTGGGTTTCAATCCTGGTTCTCCCACTCCTTGGGTTAAAGCTTTTGAACTCCTTTACCTTCTCTTAGCTTCTCTTTAGTCCTAGGGAAAAATGGAGATGGCAGTATCTTTATTTTAGGGTCGTTTGAAGGATTAGCAATAATATGTATCAAATGCTTGGCCAAAGTGTGGGGCACATGGTAGGAATGCAGTGGCAGCGATTATTATCATCACTTTAATTGCAAAACTGGAAGTTCAGATTCCAGGAGGAGGATGTAGTTGCTGTGGACTGGCCTTCTCAGGCAAAACTTCACTTGGAATAGGCTTGGAAGACTATATAGGAGTTACGTGAAGTGGAGTGGTTTGACTCAAAGTGCAGAAATGGGACTACATAAATCTGTTAGGTTTCTTGAGGAAGTAGGGGAGATCAGGTAGGGGAAGGGCAAGAAATCCTACTTACTAGGAAAGATGGCTTCCTAGCTAGTTTGGGGCACAAGTACTCAACAGACCATTGCTATGGTGAAAATGGTAGAAATGAGAAGAGCAATGGAGGGAGGAAGACCTGTGTCATGAAAATACTTATCTGACTGCTCAGCATTATTGATATTGTGGTCTGGATGACTCTGTGTCATGGGGACTTGCCCTGTACATTATAGAATGTTTAACAGCATCCCTGGCCTCCACCCACTGGATGCCAGTAGGTAGCATTCTTCACCCCCATACACATGACAGTCAAAAATATCTCCTGACTGCCAGATGTGCCTTGGTGGGGTCACTGAAGACCACTGCTTTAGTGATTAGACTAAGCATCAGTGAAGATGAGATTTTCATTTCAGTGTTGGAAGGGAGAAAGGAGTGGAGTTCATTTAAAATAACAGAATGAACTGCTCTAATTATAGAGGTGTAGCAGAAGTAACATGGTTCAGTGCATTGACAGCAAGGCCACTTATAAGCTGTATGGTCTTTGGCAAATAACCTGTTGTACTTCAGCTCCCTCATGTGTAAAATGGGGGCAACAATCGCACCTACCTTAAATCAGTAAGTTAAATTGTAACTGAGGCCACTGATTATTTGCTTAAAGAAAACAGCATTACTCTTCCTTTATTGGAAAGACTTTGAAGAAAAGGGGATCTTCCTGTCTCTAGCTCTCTTGAGTTGTTTTTTAAAGGACCTATCTTTTGAAAAGACCCGTTAAAAAATTAGTCAGACATGAGGCTATTGAAAGATCAATGTGGAAAATGTACTTTGTCCCTGAGTTGATTCTTTTTCTCTGGGCCCACTGAAAGATCTTCAGATTATAATGTAAAAGTGAAGTCTTCTTGAACAGAGCAGAAGAAATGGATATCAAGGGCATGAAGTTGACGTTATTGAAGGGAGTGGTGATGTGCTGTAAAGGAACTCCTGAGAGGGACATTGGCCGAAGGGTCATCTCCCTGTTCTTGGCACTGAGCAACCACAGACCACAAAAGGGCTTAGAACCCCATTTCAATGGGACTTTTCAGTGACACTTGAGACCTCGTGTCATAGCCAGTTTGTGACCATTCTCCAACCCAAGCATTCTGCTGCTTTTACAACAGACTATTTTAGAAGCTGCTTAGGAGATGCTACTAGGGATGTGTCAGGCTTCAACAAATTAGGATTTCCTCCCCACCACTCTGATGATGGTGAGACCAGCATGGAGACTGGCAGAGTGATGGATGCATTGGCTTATCGAGGTCATGAGTGGCAGCTGGCTGCATTGTGTCCCCAATTCAAACAAGGATCCCCCAACACTGCAACAGTCTAGGATTGTCTCCTAAATTCCTCACATTCCAAGCACACAAAGGAGGTGTCCTGGAGCCACGTACCTTGGGGAAGGCAGATTATTTGTAAGCTCTTGTGTTGCCTTCACTGCAGACAGATGGGCCTCCTCTATCCTAAACAGAGGCTATTTAATAACGTTTGCTTCTTGTTAACTTTCCTTACTCACCTGATCTAATGAACGTATGCTGCTTTGGAACATCACTGGAAATGTTTCAGAACAAAGCAAGAATCATTTGGACTAGTACTTCTTTTGGAGAGGTGGCTATTAAATGGGGTTTAAAGTTTTTCATTTGTTTGTTTTTTTACCTCTTAGATTTGGAGCTTCTTCTATGGCCTTGCACATATCATTCTGTGACTGTGATGCCCACATTAGCCCAGTTGTCTTACAAGTATGTAAAATCCTTCCAGCAGTTCAGGTTCATTTGGCATTCTTGTTAAATGTACTGGGGTTAGGACCGGAATGAGAAAAATGATAGAAATACAAGTAACCATAAAACAAAACTAGAATAGAATAACAGACACTGAAGTAAAAACAAAATGTTTATCCATATTTTGTCATTCAGGCCTATTCATTGAAATAAAGAGTACAAAGATTTTAAAAATCCAACTATATTTTGAGGAAATGTTTTAAGAATTTTTTGACAGTCTTTCCTAAATATTTCAAGTTGATTGACAAAAGATAACAATCCATCATATTGCCTACTAGCCAATGTTTTGTGGTGCCTTCACTTCTGAGTTCTAGGAAGTGGTTTTAATCATGTTTGCGTTCAGCTCCCCTTCCCATTTATTAAAGATTGGAAAATGCTAAGGTTTAGTTGACATGATGACCTTAACGTAAAAGGGCATGAAGAGGGCAAAGACTCCCAGCTTCTAAGTCTAGTTCATCTGTTACCCTCAAAGGTGTCTTTGACACTTAGAAATGCTTCCACACCCTTGCCTACTTTTACTTTTTAGGAAGTGTGCAGTATGGTAACCCCCTTTCAAAGGCCAATAGCAAGGCCACGCCTGACTTCAAAATGAGGTTATGCTTTATGCTGGAGATGCACAGCAGAAAACAGTAGTCCAGCCAGGTGAAGAAATAAAGCCAGAAGAGACAGTATATTTTCAGGAGTAATTTAGTGCTTGATTGATCTTACTGATATTGTTAGCGTAGTGTTTATAGCTGATTGGGTTTACCTGAAGCAACTGACCAGCACTTTGTGTTTGGAAACAGTCAAGGGAGAAAACACATTGATTAGTTGGTAAGTTAACTCTGTACCTCCATACTCTAAAATTAGTAAATCAGCCTGTCATTGACAGCTTGGAAAGATGTTCCTGTGTCTCACTGATCCCTGGCCAGGGTTGCCAGGACTTTCTCTTTACTTTGTGTTTTCCCTGGCCCATCAATTCTTCTTCAACTTTTGTGACTTTTTTAAAACTGGCTTTATTCAGTTTTTGTTTAACTGAAAGGCACAGGATGCAAATTGAATTTATAGGATGTTTTATAGCGAGAATAAAAGGATAAATTTCAAAATCATATGCTAATATGTAAACTGAATTTACCCAAAACATTCCTTTTGTTTTGTTTTTTTGAGATAAGATCTTGCTCTGTCACCCAGGCAGGTGTGCAGTGGCACCATCATGGCTCACAGCAGCCTCGACCCCCGAGCTCCAGTGATCCACCCGCCTCTCAGCCTCTTGCTTAGCTGGGACTACAGGGGCATGCCACCGTGCCCTGTCAATTTTTTATATTTTTGGTAGAGATGGAGTTTTGCCATGTTGGCCAGGCTGGTCTCAAACTCCTGGGCTCAAGTGATCCATCCACCTCGGCTTCCCAAAGTGCTGGGATTATAGACGTGAGCCACTACGCCTGGCCAAAACATCACTATATTTGTGTGTATGGATTATACCTTCTCTGCTGATGTTAATAGCAGGGATTCTTTTTTTCCCATTCTTTCTGTGAGGTGTGATGGAGAAAACTTATGTCCTATAATGAAATGGGAATAAGGATTTAAAATACATTAAATAGCACAGAACACCTCCCTCCACCTTCTAATTCTTAGAGCAATATCATCTTTCTTCTTCTTTAGTTCCCTCCAAGATTAATCAAGATATTATTTATGGATGGTGTAGACCTGGTGTGGCAAATTAGAGTCTGTGGGCTAAGAATGGCTTTCACATTTTTAAATGGTTAAAAAAATCAAAAGAAGAATAGTACTTTATGACATGTGAAAATTATATGAAAATCAAATGTCAGTGTTCATAAATAAAGTTTTATTGGAATCCAGCCACACTCAATTCATTTACTTCCTGTATCTGGCCACTCTCCTGCTACAATGGCAGAATTGAGTACTTGCAAGAGAGACCATATGGCTTGTAAAGCCCAAAACGTTTACTCTCTGACTCTAAACAGAAAAGTTTGCCGACCGCTGCTGGGAGGCAGATCGAAAATGAATAACCATCAGTAATAGAAAGAGCACAGCCTTTAGAATCAGGCAGTACAGAGTCCATGTTATGTCTTGGTTTCCTCAGAGCTGCAACTATTACACATTATTATTCCACCTTAGAAGGTTTGGGTGAGGACGAAATGAGATAGTGAGTGTAAAGCATCTATACGTGTATAGCATGCTGCCAAATACCTCACAGATATTCAGCCAGTGCTGGTATCTTTCCCTCTCCAGGTTACAAATATTTCGGGTTCATTGCCTTACCTCAGGCCCTCTGTTCACCCAGAACTGGAGTGAAAAATACCCTTTGCAAGTCTGACAATAGCCGGAGAGACAAAAACCCATGTCTCTCCACCTTCCTTTATTTAGTGTCTTTTCCTCCATAAACTGGTGGCGTTTAGCCCTGTGAAATGTCATTTTACCTTAAGGTGAATGGGTATATAGAATTGGTCTTGACCTTGAATAAAAGAAGGACACACCAGGCAATCATCATTTGGGGGAACTTCAGAGAAATTGCTCCATGAGAGTAACATAGAGCAGTGACTTCTGCTGGAGGGGTTCACAGGTGACATTTTGAGCCCTGTGCAGCCTGTGCCTCCGAGACAGTCAGCGAGGGAGCCCTGGCGGTCATGGGGCTGCCTTCGCCAGCTTCAGAACTGTGGTTTTTCCCCCATTAACACACTTCTTGTTAAGCTGATGTGGTTGCTTTCTAAACTGCATCTTCCCTTGGCCAGAAAGAAAGAAAAAGCTTCCCTGCGTGAAGATGAAGGTTTATTGGCAATGTCTTCTTTAGTCTCTTAGCAAGAACAGCAAACAGAGAACTCCCTTCTTTCCGACTTAAGTTACACATATTTTTTTTCTCTTTTTTACTTTCAAAGCTGGCAGCCTCATAAGAGCAGCATTCAAATAGACCGTGCCAGGGATGCAGGGCACCATGAATGGGGCATTTCTTGTCCTCCTGGCCCCCTTTCCCTTTGTGCTGTCTCTTTTCCATGTGTTATTAGCCACCTTGCAAAGTCGGAGCTTTGCCAACAAATTCTGGGTTCTGTGGGTTGCTGTCTGAATCTGCTGCTTATTCAGGAAAATGAGTTAGTTTCTGCTGTTTGTAGAAAAAAAATCAACAAACCCACTTATAGGTTACATTTAGGTTGCTAATATATGTGGTAGCACACCTAAGTAAACTGGAGATTATGCTGATGCTATGTGCTTATTATTACAGTGTGGGTTTTAATGTGAATTTTGCACAAATCCATGAATGATATGCCCATTTGCCTTTTTAATTTTCTTGCTGTTAAAAAAGTAGCTTATTTTGTAGCCATTGAAATATATATAAAGAAAAAATTAACTTCTACCTCTTTTTTTTTTCTTTTAAAAATATTTTTATGTGATCTAACCAGTCTGAAATAGTTGGCTGTAAATGGATGTGGGAGTGTCATTTCAAACCTTTTACAATTTGGGATTTCTTCTGGGGGGAGTGGGTATCAGAGCTTTAGTTCTTGTTATTGGCTTATGACGATAGTCTGGAATTTTATAGATTGTGTTTGGCTGTCAGCATGGTGCTTGGGTGTGATTAATTTGTGTAGCTTGCCATTGGATAAATAATATTCATTCCTTGGATCCTTGTTCAGAAGGGATTAACCAAGTGAACTGGAAAACATGTCTTTGCAGGAGAGCTTTCACTGTTTGTGATAATCAATGAACAATCTAGTGCTAATTTAATTCCACTCATAGATCTGGCTGACTCATTGGCTCTTAATGCTTCTTAACTTCTATATTTTTAATCTTCAGTTTTTTACACATATACAAATATTATAGTAGACATAGTTCAAAACCTAACATTTCTCCAGGGATCTTGTTCTGGGAATGCAAAATAAATACCCTCTAAAATAGGTTTCTGGAATGTTGTTTTTCTGATGGGTCTGTTATTTCTGCCTTTCTTCTAATGGGAAAAAAATTGATTGGAAAGGGTAAAATAAACTTAGCTTTTTTGGAAAGGGAGGGTTAAAATAAAATTAACAACAACAACAAATGAACAGGTGATACCTTAGAGACCTATCTGGCATAGGACTTTTGAAGCCTATAACATGGCTTTGGGTTTTGGTATTGATCTTTTATAGGGCTAAATAATTTATAGCCAAGCTTTTGCCTTGTGGGATGGTTGGAGTGTGTGTTCCACCAGGAGGCAAAGGTTTCTGTTCAAATCGTCCTGTTCACTTGATTTAGGTGTTTGATAAGTGACTGCAAAATGGAGAGGTCACTTTAGGAAAGGTTTCTCTCTTCTTGCCCTCTGTTGCCTTTGAGTAGTTTCCTCCTGTGTTTTGTTCATCTGAACAATGCATTGACTTACCCTATGTAGGAAGGCTGGAGAGCTGCTTATGAATTGTAGTAAGATGTCTTATGGCTTCCAGGGAGCAAAGCTAGGGAGTTCCCAGGTACTGATTTTTTTTTTTTTTTTTTTTAAATATGAATTCTTGTTCTGTTGTCCAGGCCGGAGTGCAGTGGCATGATCTCTGCTCACTGCAACCTCTGCCTCCCGGATTCAAGCAATTCTCCAGCCTCCCAAGTAGCTGGGATTACAGGCATGCATCACCATGCTAGGTATTGATTGATTAATTGATTGATTGATTGATTGTGGTGCCTCCATGGACTAGACTCTGCCTCCCACTTTACTTTTAGCCTAAATGTAGGTGACAGGTGAATGTAGGGTTGCCAGATTTAGCAAAGAGAACTATGGGGCATCCAGTTAAATTTCAATTTCAGATAAATAGCAGATTTTTTTCGTATTAAGTATGCTCTGTATTTTATCTGGCATCCCCAAGTGAGTGTTGGGGAATTAGTTTTCTCTATCCTGAAGGCCTTCAGGTTAGATCACATATTCAGAGATAATTGTGAGCGAGATGTATGGATGGGAAAAGAGAGCACCATTTATTAGGTACTTTTTATATCAAGTACTTTGTATTTAGTCCTTAGCTTGGGAGGCAAGTATTGTAAACTCACTGTACCTTTGATGATAAAAGTAGCTAACGTTGATTGAGTGCTCTCTCTGTCCTGGGCCCTGTTCTAAGAACTTTGATGTATCCTTATTTAGTGCTTAAAATAAACCTAAGAGGGTTAAGTACTATTATGATTTCCATTTTACACGAAAGGAAACTGAGTGCAAGGTCACATAGCTAGTAAGGGATTGTTCTGGGCTGAAGAAAAAGGATGCATGGGGGGAGTATCTTGCCCAAGGTCACGTTATTAGTAATTAGTGGAGTCAGAATTCCAATGCAGGTTCCTTCACTCCAGCTCTTCTTACCTCAGAAAACACACTTGCCTGGACCCTCCCCTGGAGTTGGATTTAGTTGGCTTGGGCACGGCGATTTTTAAAACTTCCCCAGGTGATTTTAATGCACAGCCAGACTGAGAACCAGTGCTTTACCCCATTTTTGGAGTAAAATGAATTACCCTCCTTAGGAAATCTGGTCGCTCTATGTGGCCATTCCTTTAGTTCCTGCCCCTCCTCCACAGAAACACACCATTCCAAATCTGGCAGCTAATTTTTCATGGTCTTTGTTTCTTCAAAATTATTTTCAGGAAGTCTTGGTGAATATATGTTGGGGTATAAACAGACCACAAAGAAAGACCCCATGGGGGTATTCTGTTGATGGATTTTCTGCACGATCTTTTCTTTTTCATTCTTCCATTATACTTCCTGGAGGAGGGACTACCCCTTTGTTCGTCATTTAGTTCCAGCTGGGTACCAGGTTGGGTATTTGGGGAGGTTTACAGATTAATAAAACTAGACCACTACCCTCCAGGAGTTTTCAATTTTAGAAGGGAAGTATACAAATGTAATTCTAGGTTTAATTTTCTAAAAGTCACTTCAGAGGAATACAAAGTATTAGGGAATTCAGAGGCAGCAGAGGCAGAGGGAGATAGTGTGGAGTGTGAGCTCTGCAGTCACTGCCTTGGTTTGAGTTCCTGCCCCACCGCTTCCTACCCACAGAACTCTGGCCAGTGCTTGAGCCCTCCTGGTCTCCAGGACCTTGTTGGCACAGTGGACATGCCAAATTTTTTGATGAGAGACATGACGAGTTAGTGCTGGTGGAGTGCACACCACCGGGCCCAGTGTGAGGGTCAGTCCTGGTGAGCTGCTGTGCTCTGTGCATTGCCTGAAGCTTTCCAGCAGGCCTTAGCTGATGCTGATGGATCCAAAACATCAATAGTAAGTTACTAAGCCTTATCTGCTGCTCCTTAAATTGACAGAGTCAAGAATTAGGTAACCAGGGAGGAGCCACAGAGGTGTGTGAATGGGAAACTAGACACAGTCCTGGAAGATGAGCAGGAAATGGAGTGGGAGACATTGATACCCCAAGACCCTAGTTAGGCAAAAAAAAAAAAAAGACATCTAGGCTGGGCACGGTGGCTCATGCCTGCAATCCCAGCACTTTAAGAGGCTGAGGCTGGCGGATCACTTGAGGCCAGGAGTTTGAGACCAGCCTGGCCAACATGGTGAAACCCTGTCTCTACTAAAAATACAAAAATTAGCTGGGTGTGGTGACATGTGCCTCTAATTTCAGCTACTCAGGAGGCTGAGGCATGAGAATCGCTTCAACCTGGGAGTTGAAGGTTGCAGTGAGCTGAGATCATGCCACTGCACTCCAGCCTGGGTGATGGAGTGAGACTCTGTCTCAAAAAAGAAAAGAAAAAAAAAAGACATCCAGTCCATCCAGAGAGCCCGGGACCCTTATCTAGTAAGAAGGCAGCTGCAATAGAAAGAGGAAGGCATTTGGTGTGAGGACTCAGATACGTATTATGTATATGTGGTGGCAGGTGGGAGGAGGGTGGTGATGGAAGCTTCTAGTCTTGGTGGTAACATTCACGATGGATGACATAGAAGAGGCTGATTGTTAAAGGGAAAAGGATGATGAAGTAGGTTTTGGGTAAAGTTATATTTCAGCCTTCATTGCAAGCAATGCAGTGCCACATTCTATGTTGTTAATACGCACATGCCCCAGATTGCACATTTGGGGATGAGGGACCTCTCTATATCTAACTTTTCTGGTTTGAGAGCGTGAATGAGGAAAGGCTCACACCACTGCTACCATCCCATCTGTCTTTTATGTTGAACTTGTGCTTTCTTCCCCTAGTTTGTTTAGGTCTAAGTAGAATACTTTGCATAGGAAATCGATAAATCTTCTATTGCTGTTTGAGTGATGGGGCAGTTTCTTTATTACCAGACAGTTCTGCGAGCAATAAATACTTCTAATATCCTGAGTATATTTATTTCTAAGTGGGAGTTAGAGTAATGAGACATTTACTAACGCTGGGCTCGACTCAGAATTCAGAAACAGAAGGTAGATGACTGGCAAGGACTGTTCCTACTCTAGAGTTTTAAGGTCATTAGAAAGCTCTTGTTTTGTTGAAAGCACTGTACCTTGTGTTCACGATATGGTTGAGCCTTTTAGAAGGTTGCTGAGACTTACATCTTATCTTTGCTTATATAGTGTCGACTAGGGGTTGGCAACTTTTTCTGTGAAGCGCCAGATAGTAAATGCTTTAGGTTTTGCACATATATTCTCTGTCACAGCTAGTCAACTCTTGTAAGAGGATAACAGCTGTAGACAATATGTAAACAAATGAGCTATGTTCCAATAAAACTTTGTTTACAAAAGCATGCGGTGGGGCGCCTGTAGTCCCAGCTACTCGGGAGACCGAGACTGGAGAACGGCTTGAGCCCACGGGTTTTCGACCAGCCTGGGTAATAGAGTAAGACCTTGTCTCTATAAAAAATAAAATCAGCCGGGCACGGTGGCTCACACCTGTAATCCCAGCACTTTGGGAGACCGAGGCAGGCAGATCACCTGAGGTTGGGAGTTCGAGACCAGCCTGGCCAACATGGAGAAACCTCGTCTCTACTAAAAATACAAAATTAGCCAGGCATGATGGCGCACTCCTGTAATCCCAGCTACTCAGGAGGTTGAGGCAGGAGAATCGCTTGAACCTGGGAGGTGGCGGTTGCAGTGAGCTATGATTGTGCCATTGCACTCCAGCCTGGGCAACAAGAGTAAAACTCCGTCTCAAAAAAAAAAAATCATAAAGAAGACCAAAAACATTGTAGGCTGGATTTGGCCCACAGGTCTAGGTTTTCTGACCCTTGGTTCACTATATGAGCCATGGGGGCAGCAGTTCTGGTTTGATCGACCATTAACTGTGTGACTTACCTTCTCTGACTCTCCATTTTATCAACTATAAAATGAGATCATAGAAGAACAAGTTCGTGGTGTTATTTTGACACTGAAAGAGATCACAAAAGTAGTTTTGTATAGTTGCTAGAACATAGTAAGGTACAAAAAATGTTAGCTAAAGGGGAGCAAAAAATCCATTTCAGTCGGCGTTATACGTAACCCTGATGTTTAACTGCAATTATCTTAAGGTAAGAAAGAGACACTGGCAAAGCAGAATTTTTGAAGGGCCAATTAAGATCACAACTCTACACAATGAGCTGATGTAAATAAGGTATATATTGACTTTTAATAGACTTAAAAAGAGTTGATGAGATCATGGAAAGCTCCATGTGGCCAATATTGTTATTATTCTGTAGATGGTATTTCTTGGAAATTTTGTTTCATTCCCTTTCTGGAAGTGAGTTGGACTTTTACCTGTTTTTTGGCATAGATTTGGTCTCTCCTCCTCCCAGTAGTGGAGGTGTAAGGAGTAAAAACTTTTCCTAGAAATGAAACATAACAAGCACTTACTGAGTGCCTGGTGTGTGTTCACATTGTGTGAGGTGTTATGACTGCAGAATGAGTTTTCCATAATCACTGTGTCTGCATTGGAGTTGGAGGAGAATATCTTACACAGAGCTCCCAAATCCCTTGCAATTTCCTGGATGATCAACTATCTTTTGTTCTAATGAGGTTACCCTTAGTGGACATGATGCTAAGGCAGCATATAAATAAGTGAGGGCTCATGTGATGTGGGCTGTGTAAATGTGCCAAGATACTTCAGTGTGAGAAAAAAAGTCGTATGTGATGGCATTAGTCTGTGGAAGCTTCGTGGAGAAAACTCTGGATAGGGACTTCGGGAGTGTAGTTTTTCTTGGCTGAGTAGGTCTCTTTCCTAGGAAATAATTCTGTCCCATTCCCTGCAGGTATCAAGTTTGGATTTTGGTGAATAAAGTGTCTCTTCGTTTTAAAAATAGGGCACTGAATCGCCAAGGCAGTGGCATACAGGGTAGAACTTCGTGGCCATGGCCCACGTGGACCGTAATGGCTTCAGGCATTTGGTTTTGCTTCACACTTCAAAGAACTGAAAAGTGAAGGGGATTTATTTATTCATGAAAACCTGCCCCACACAACTGCTCTGTGTGCCTGGAATTCTTGTTGTGGGTGGGCAGGCTGATCTGGTGAGAACAGTAGTGGAAAGAGGAGAGGAACATTTCCTCCCTAGGATGGAAGTCCCATAGAGCACGCATTTGAGACTGCTGAGTTCATTGCCATATGCTAGCACATTAAACAGAGTGCGCCATAGAGTTGGGGCTCAAAAGTTTCTTTGTAAGGGAGTGAGATAATAATTGAGCTATGCCTTCTGCTCTTAATTTGGTGTTAGGCATACAAGCAGGGTAATCTAATGACAGAATGAACATAAAACAAGTGAGACTGATTCAACAAATGAGGCTGTGTTGAATGTATAGGTGGGCAGAGGTGAGAAGGAGCAACTGTCCATCTTGGAGTTCAGGAAGGTTTTGGACATGGTATTGTACGAACTTGGTCTTTAAGTATGAATGGAGATATAAGTTGAATGGAAATATACCAGGTATTTCAGGACAAAGAGAACACAGGAGAACATGCCTAATAGTAGGAATGGCAGGGCAAAGGCGTACTGGAATTAAAAAACAAGGTGGGGGCCAGGCGCCCCCGGAGGCTCATGCCTGTAATCCCAGCACTTTGGGAGGCTGAGGTGGGCGGATCACTTGAGGTCAGGAGTTCAAGATCAGCCTGGCCAACATGGTGAAACTCCATCTCTACTAAAAATACAAAAACTAGCCAGGTGTGGTAGCGTGTGCCTGTAATCGCAGCTACTCAGGAGGCAGAGGCAGGAAAAATCACTTGAAATCAGGAGGCGGAGGTTACAGTGAGCTGAGATGGCACCACTGCACTGTAGCCTGGGCAACAGGGCAAGACTCCATCAAAACAAAACAAAACAAAAAACAAAACTAAACCAAGGTGGATTTGGGAAAGACTTATAAGCCCTCTGATTGAGCTCCTTTGTTGTTGACTTCTTGATCCTCTTTAATTCAGGAATCACAGTTAGATTTCTTAGAATTCTTCTTTGTGCTCCAAGTATCAAAGACCTTATGGGGCTCCCCAACCATAATGGAGAAAGTAATTTCTTTAACAGGGGCGACACCAGAGCAAGAGCGGAGATGGGGGTACGAGGGGGTCCTCATTTATGCAGCTGGCCAGAGCTCCTCATCCAACCCGGGGCTTAGTGAGGTGACAGATGTGATGTTGGCCAATGTAGTCTTCCTTTTCTTTCTTTCTTTTTTTTTTTTTTGAGGCAGAGTCTCGCTCTGTCACCCAGGCTGGAATGCAGTGGCGTGATCTCAGCTCACTGCAACCTCTGTCTCCTGGGTTCAAGCGATTCCCCAGCCTCAGCCTCCCAAGTAGCTGGGATTACAGGCACGTGCCACCACGCCCAGCTAATTTTTGTATTTTTTAGTAGAGACAGGGTTTCGCCATGTTGGCCAGGCTGGTCTCAAACTCCTGACCTCCCTTTTCTTTTTCCTTCCTTCCTTCCTTCCTTCCTTCCTTCCTTCCTTCCTTCCTTCCTTCTTTCTCTCTCTTTCTTTCTTTTTCTTGTTTAAAAATACATCTATATTTCCTCTAGCTTGTATATAAACTGACCTCTGCTTTAAGTATTAGCTATTTATTGAGGAACACGATGCATGGGCCAGACACTGTGCTAAGGGCTTCACCTGTAATACTCGGTATAGACTTCTTATAATATCCTATGGGTAAGATACTATTATTATCCCTACTCCTATTGTTTTGGGGCAGGCACCTTATCCATTTGTTTGCTGCTGTATTCCCCATGCCTCAAAAGGTGCCTGGCACTTACTAGGTGCTGGATTTTAAATGGATTAATCACATGCAGAGTAATTTGACCAAGTCATACTGGTTGTATATGGGAGTTGGAGATGAAGAATGTAGGGTTTCAAAGTCTGGACTCGTTACCCTGCACCATCTCTGCTTTCTGATGCCTAGTTAGAGAAAGAACTTCCTATCTGTTTTAGACTTGAGGACTTCTTTTTAATGACTTTTTCAGACTTGAGGACTCCTTTTTAAAGTTGTAGACTGTTCCACCTAGATCCTTCTGGTCATTCTCTACTTTGTTGTGGATAAAAATTTTATAATAAATTAGGTAATGTTTAAAAGTGGCTTTGTATTTTGTACATTTGCAACAATGTGTGTATTAACCTCTCCTAATTCCATCTACTGGCAATGCTTGATTTGATGAGAATTGGGTCCCCTGCAGTAGTGTGACTCTGAAGCTGACGGATTAGAGAGCTTGTGGTTCAGGCATGAACCTTGTCTCTTGCGTTGGACCTGAGTCTAGACTGACCCTAGAGTTGGAAATTTAGTAGCTTAACTGACAGAACTGACGTGAACAATTGCTGCTTTTTATTAAACAAGGGCAGTTCATCTCATTCGCAAACATTTTCTAAGATCTTGTGCACCAAATGGTGAGAAATAAGAAAGTTCCCTGCCCAGGGAGCTTATTGCCTGCTGGAAGAGATAAAACTTTTGGAAATGGGGTAGAATGTGGTAAGTGTTTTAATAGAAGCTGCAGGAGCTTAGCTGAGGGAGGAGATGACCTTTGGATGGTGTCCCACAGACATATCAGTGGTCTTTGGATCTAGAAGGACCCCACTGTTGTCTGCCTTGTTGCAATTGTAGCATGGGTGTTCTTGAAGGAAGCACAAAGGAAATGTCCACTGACAGAGTTGAAGATGACACTGGCCCAGTAGGTTTGCTATCCAATTTATGGAAGCAAGGCAAAAACATAGACAAAGCACAGGAGATAACGAAGGTGTGAAACATGTTCAAAATAATCAAGAACCCAAACAAATACCTCAAATTTCTTCCCACCCCATCTCCCAGGTAACCAAAATAGCTACCTGGTTTTTTACAACTTTTCATCACTTTAAATACACTTGGGATTCCCATTTCTGAGAAACAAAGACAGAGGAAGAGAGAATTGCAAAAGGCGTTAGTATGAATCTGTGGTTTGCGGACTGGTAATTAGGCCAGCAGGCTTTTTTGAACTACAGAGCAGTTTGTTAAAAATAATGTTAAAAAAAAAATACACCAAAATCAGGTTTCTCACCATAATGAGAAGGAAAGTTCCAGAGGTCAAACACTGAGTCTTTCTGCTTCTCATTTGAGATTTTTATGAGCCAGAAAGCTTCTTCATTAAACAGCAATTTCAACATTGCAGGACTGTATGTTTTTTGGGTTGTTACGCTTTCACAGAATTTTTGAATCATAGCCACACTTCAGAATGAAAAGTCAAAGTCAAAATGCTTACATGGACTTAGGAGAAGTGCTATTCTCTGCCTTTCTACTGTAGTGGCTTTATTTTGTTTATGTACTTGTTTATTTATTTATTCCTGGAAGAAATCATCAGGCCTGCTCAGTCAGTAGTTCATCCCACCAGTTCAACTGGAAGGGATTTTTTAAACCCTTTCACCTTCACTCATAATTCATGTCTCATGAATTATGAATTCATGAATTATTGGTGCCTGCTTGGGTGATCAGTAAAAATAATTCATCAGCATTTTCTTCAAAAATTTTCACTCTTCTGGCATGTTGATAGTACCAGTCGGTGGTCTTTTCATTGTACCTTCTGGATCTTATTTTTTTTTTTTTTTTTTTTTTTGTGACGGAGTCTCTCTCTTGTCCAGGCTGGAGTGAAGTGGCGCCATCTCGGCTCACTGCAGCCTCCGCCTCCCGGGTTCAAGCGATTCTTCTGAGTCAGCCTCCCAAGTAACTGGGATTACAGGCGTGCACCCTTAGGCCCAGGCAATTTTTGTATTTTTAGTAGAGACGGGGTTTCACCATGTTGGCCAGGCTGGTCTTGAACTCCCAACCTCAGGTGATCTGCCCGCCTTGGCCTCCCAAAGTGCTGGGATTACAGGTGTGAGCCACCATGCCTGGCATTAATGTTGAAACAGAATAGAGGTTTAACCTTGGAATAAAAGAAAGAATCAGCAAATACATTATCTGAGCCTACATACATTTTGTAAAAAGTATACTTCCACTGTTCAGAATTAGATGATGGCACAAAACCTGTTGAGGTCTTCATTCATCCTTACAAATGTTTATTATGCTGAGTGTCCCAGGTGACTGGATACAGTGGAGTGAATTAGAAATTTGAAATTATTGCCCTGAGGGGGCCTACATTCTTCTTGTTGGAGTGCGTCTGTGTGGGATAAGGTAGACAAATAATTTAGGAAATTCAAAAAATTGTTTCAGACCATAGTGAGTTCTATGTCAGAAATGAATAGTCCATATGATAAGAGGAACAGACATCGTGAGATGTTGGATCCATAGGAAAAGAGGAACAGACGTCATGTTCAGGCCATGGTGCATGTACAAAAGACCTTTTTCTGAAATCAGTGCAGTCAGTGAGTGGCCAGGTGTATTAGGATCTTTTAGATGTAGTTTAGTGAAGAGTTTATGGCTTAAAGTGAGACAGTATTACTTCAGAGCTCAGCTTCTCTCCTTGGATTTTCTCTCTGCAAATGGGAGAAGTAATGTCTGCCCTTTGGAGTTGTTACAAGGAGAAAAGATAAACACAGGGTCCAAGTGCTTGGTAAATGGTAAATGCTGTTATTAGAGTCAGGTGTTCTAGTCACAGGTCCTCAACAGATACAGCTTTGGCAGTAGGAGATGCAGCTGACCTGAGCTGTTTTTAAATTAAAATTAAAGCCACCTAGGTTTCATTAGTCAGCTAGCAGAGAGGAGGTCTGGGGGACCATGCTTAACCAGAGTCAGATGCTTGGAGGTCATTGGACTCTACAGGGATTCTGCACAGTCACTGGGACAGAAGACGTGCTCCACAAATATGCAAATATCCTTTGACTTCAATTGAATTTATATTTTATCCATTAAGGGAGCCAATATGCCTCCAGTGTTAGTTGTTATTTTAGTCATTTACCCACTATTCAACATTTTTGCCTTTTCATATATTTTGTGTTTTAAATGCCATTAGGATATCTACCCCCTTTCCCACTTTAAAACAAAATAATTTTGGAACTCAGAACTCAAATCCTTAATTTTGAACTTATTTTCACTTTTTAAAAAATCTTGGCCGGGTGCAGTGGCTCACGCCTATAATCCCAGCACTTTGGGAAGCCGAGGCAGGTGAATCACCTGTGGTCAGGAGTTCGAGACTACCCTGGCCAAGATGGTAATAATACAAAAAAATTAGCTGGGCATGGTGGCGCATGCCTGTAATCTCAGCTACTTGGGAGGCTGAGGCAGGATAGTCACTTGAACTCGGGAGGCAGAGGTTGCAGTGAGCTGAGATCATGCCATTGCACTCCAGTCTGGGCAACAAGAGTGAAACTCCATCTCAAAAAAAAAAAAAAAAAAAAAAAAAAAAATCTCTTTTTGATACAAAGAAAGATCTAGAATTAAAAACTTTATAGGAGGAAAGTGAAAAGGCTGGAACTAACTCACCCAAAATATTTAGCAAGTTAATCATAAATAAGATAATAGATTTTGAGTCTTTCGGTTTTCAGTGGAGAACTTTATATTTGATTTTGCCTAATGTGTGAAACTGTATAAAGCATACTCTATAGTATATGTTCCTGCTGCCTGGAAGCAGACACATCATCAAAGTGTGTGTGTGTGTGTGCAAGAGAAAACACATTAATTTCTCTTTCTCAGTTTGTCATAAGAGGGGAGTGCTATAAAGAAT
This sequence comes from Pan troglodytes, assembly GCF_028858775.2. Lineage (NCBI taxonomy): Eukaryota > Metazoa > Chordata > Mammalia > Primates > Hominidae > Pan > Pan troglodytes. The sequence goes on along the minus strand of NC_072405.2, from coordinate 128,352,248 downwards.
CTTCTGGCTGGGTGTGGTGGCTCAAACCTGTAATCCCAGAACTTTGGGAGACCAAGGCTGCAGTGAGCTGTGATTGCACCACTGCACTCCAGCCTGAATGACAGACCAGGACCGTGTCTCAAAAAAAAAAAAAAAAAAAGAAAGGAATCTTTTTACCTGCAAATTGTAAGGTACTCGAGGGCAGACATTGGCATTTTCAGAGACATGTGACCCTGTGTGTTTGTGTGAATTTCTGTGCACACGTACATCCCCCTCCCACGCCTTGACATAATGCATACAGATAAATGTTGAGGTTCAGTGGCAGCTGTTTTGTTTCCCACAGACATTTTACTTAGATTATTCTGGAAAACATTCTGAAGAGAATCACAAGCATTGATCATAAAGTTAGAAGATGTGATGTTTAAAACAACATGGACATAGGAATTGAAATTTTCTTTCCCATTGTCTCTCGAGTGTTTTTGAGGCCAGTGTTTCTTACTCTTGCTTGAGTATACCTGGATAACAAAATCCAGTTTCTAAGATTTCTGCCCTAGAGATTCTGATAGATTTGGTGTGCTGCGTGCCCCTAGACCCTGGAGATTCTTAGGACAAAGCAAATTTGGGACACTGGGGAAGAAAAGAAAAAGAGAATAAGATAAAGTTCACCTGAAAGGATATTCCAAGAATGGGGAGCAGAGTTTGCAAGGTCATAGAGGCTCAAAAGAACAATGGAGAAAGGGCAGTAGATGGTGGGGGTAGGAAGAACAAAGCCTGGAAGGTGGTTAAGAGACACACAATGAAGGGCCTCCTCCTGTTCAAGGCTAAAGGTTTCTACTCTATCATGGACCCAGTGCTGTGACCTTACTAAATGTGTACATTTTTTGTCTTTACTGATGATCACAGAAGTAACATTTTCTATTAAAAATGGAAACATTACTAGAATAAATGACCCCCAAAGGGAAATTCTCCCATAATTCTACTCTGCTCAACTCAATTGAAATTACTATCTTCAAGGGTTTGTGACTCAACTGAAATTACTATTGTAAAGCAGTGGATAAGATGGAATGAGAAGCTCAGTCCTATAGATAAGTTATCATGCAATTTACTATCCCAGGCAAGAGATCAATGGGGCTTTGAATAAGGCCTAGGAGGAGACCGAAAAGGGGCGGCCACTGAGAGATATGGAGACTATAGAATAGGTCAGACTGTGGTAAAGGGAAGGCGATGGGATTCTAAGGGGCTCTGAGGTTTGTGGAATGGCTAACAGCCTGAATACTGGTGTCATTAAGCATGTAGGAATACGGTGGGAAGATCATATGGTTAAGGACATGTCAACTTTGAGGTACCCAGGGGGATATCTGTGTGAAGATGTCTGTAAGGCTGCTGGAAATTTAAAAGTGGAATCTAGGAGTGAGTTGGAATTTAGGAATATGGATTTGGAAACCACAGATACATGAAAAAAAAAAAAGACTGAGATACAGAGAAAGGGAGGCAAGAAACAGAATAGTAAAATGGGTCATTACTGCCTAAGTGTTTTTGTTTGTGAAGCTTAATGAGCTAAGGGCTCATTCTTAGGTTACAGTAGTGGAAGAGAGATGAGTAAATTATCTCTGCAGGTCAAAGAGGTTATAGAATCTGTTCTCATATGAATTAATCAAATTTAACTTCTCATATTGAAAAGTAGACAACTCATAAAGGAGCTATCATGTAAACCTTTTTTTAACTTGGAAGAAGTCCAAATACAGAATACTTACAGATTGAAGAAAAATTTTCAGTTTAGATTTCAAGTGTGGTCATTTCCATAGCTATGTGGTGAAAGAAATTGTGTTTCCGAAAATCGTGTTTCCGAAGAGGCTATGTTTTTAAAGGTGCCACTGGGAAACTATGACTATTATGAGTTTTGCAGTTTTGACATTGGATGGGGTGTGTGTTTGTATGTGTGTGTGTGTGTGTGTTTGAATTGAGTTATAGAACTTACATGTAAAATTATTCATCTGACTTCCGGGGAAAAGTCTGTTTTTTTTGAAATACCTTTTTTTCTATTTATTACTTTAATTATTATACATTAGAAAGAAATGACAAGGATTGCATCCTAGTTTTAAAATGCTGAACTTTTAAAAAGGCAATTTTATTTTTAAGACTTTAAATAACTCTTATTAGTAATTGGATTTGTGGCAGATTCCAAGAGGGTGGTTTTGGAAAGCACAGTGGCTTCCGGTGGCTTCAGACCTTGGTTTGGAATTCCAGGCCTACCGCACACCGACTCTGGAGAGTGACTTGGAGCCTCCAAATTCCAAGCTTCCTGTGCGCGAGTGAGGCTAGCAAACCACATAAGCAGGACAGCCTGAGGGTTAAGTTACACCATGGATGAAAAGCTGAAGCATGGTTCTAACTTGCCCGGGCTTGGTATTCAAAAAATGTCTATTCCTTTTCCATTTTCTCTCTTTTCCAAAAATCCTAGTGCTCTGTTTCTGTTAAGACCCTTTTGCAACACTCTGTTTTAACATGGTGCTTAATATATTGTAAGAAACCACATTTTCCAGTGCATATGGTGCAGTTTTTAATTTCTAATTTAGCTTTTTAATTAAAAACTCACCTTTTGCTCCTAATACCTATAGAGGTTGGTTTCCAATTCTGCTTTTCTGGTGGTAACTGAATCTCTGTTCTCCCAGTGATGAGTGTAACCCTCTGTGTACAAGTAGGAACATCATGACTGCCATGCTTGGGCCATTGGTATATTTATTTCTGCTACCTCTGAAGACTGTGGTGAGGGTAGAATCAGAGTGGTCCCTAGCCATCGTCCCCCTTTTGAATTGGTAGTCATCTTGAATGTCACAGCAGCCTAGACTTGAAGACCATATCAGGAAAGTAGAAGCAAGAATTCTGTCGTGTGCTACTCCACTCCAAGATGCTGTAGGTCATCAGAAGCTCTGTGACTTCAGATGTGCAAGTGAGGCCAAGGCACTGTCACATTAATATCTGTGTGATCTCGGTGGCATTGTGCTTTTCCATCATTGTCAGGGCTGCTGGGCTCTCTGTGCCTAAAAGCTGCTTCAAACAAGCAGCTCACATTCCAGAGCTCTGAGAGATGTTATCAACCTTTAACAGTTTTCTCTTCGAGAAGACATTAGATTCTGTACAGGTTGCAGAAACGTTGTCTTAAGGTGGCTGGAAGGAAGTGTTTGAAATAACACATGTGCTTGTGATTTTGGTAACCAAGGAAACATGTACCTGATACAAAGCTTCCTTTAAAAAATGATGGTACCCTTCTGGGATTGCCTCAGAATCACCCACAGCAAGATTCCAAAGGGATTTAAAATTAAAGTAGGTCACTTCCAGCAACTGTATCAAGAGTTAACAGAGAATCACCTCTTTAAAAATGAAGAATCATCTCTTTAAAAATGTACTGTTTAGAAGAGGAACCCAATACATTGTGGATACAATATGCTATCATCTGAATAATCTGAGTCTTGCTTATAATGGATGTTTAATAAGTCTTACCTGGATTAAATTTTCCTCTGCTTCTGCCTTATTATTTGTATTATTTTTATTCTTAGTTTGCCTCCTATTCCAAATTAATCCTTAGCTTCTCGCCATCTCTTTTCTAACAGTTTGTTATTGAAATTATATAGTGATGGTTAATGCAGCCACTACCTGTACTTTGCAAACAGATTTTGCTAATACATCCATGATATGTAGAATGATAGAAACTGGAGTTGACTTAGAAGATAATCATATCCAAACTTTTCATTCAATAAATGAGAAACTGTTGCTGGGTGTGATGGCTCACACCTGTAATCCCAGCACTTTCAGAGGCCGAAGCAGAAGGATTGCTTGAGCCCAGGAGTTGGAGACCAATCAGGGCAACACAGTGAGACCCCTCGTCTCTACAAAAACCAAAAAATTAGCCAGGTGTGGTGGTGCACACCTGTAGTTCCAGCTAATTGAGAGGCTGGGTTGGGTGGATTGCTTGAGCCCAGGAGGTCAAGGCTACAGTGAGCTATGATCATGCCACTGCACTCCAGCTTGGGCAACAGAGTAAGACCCTGTCTCAAATGAATGAATGCATGAATGAATAAGAAACTGAATCTTTAGGAATAGTTACTTAGAGTCAGAGAAGTCTGACTTAAGTCTGACTTAAATCTTAAGTAAGTTAAGAGTCTGGCTTAAATCTGAACACAGTATGTACATTTTAGTAATGTTCTGGACACAGAGACCTGAGCCTTGGTACAGATTGTGTGGTATTATTACCAACACCGTTTTAACATTTATGTTACAAAAGACTTCTGCATGTTGGACAACAGGAAAGAAATACAGTACTTAACTCACAAACAACAAAAGGATTAGGACAGTCCTTCTGAAAGCAGGGGTCTCAACATCACATGTGACAACGGCCATACAGGCTTTACAAATATGTAGACTGGCCTAGTATAAGAGAACAGGGAGTGGGCACATATTTGGCGCATTGCAATGGGCATAAATACCTGAAGTTACTTGACCCGTGGAAGAGCCCTTGACAGCCAGATAGGCAGCAACCCCTTTCCTAGTCTTTGTTGTCATACACTGTAAACTGAAATTGTGCTGCATTTTTTTAAGTGGTACATTTCATAAGAGGTTGAAGTGAAAAGAATGTACCTAGAATTTTCACCTGGGAGAAAATTTTTTTCCTGATTCTTGGTTATCTATAAAATTATATACCTGGGGATAAAAATTTCAGTTTAGCTTAAAACTTAAATTGTTGGCCAGACGCAGTGGCTCACGTCTGTAATCCCAGCATTTTGGGAGGCTGAGGCGGGCAGATCACCTGAGGTCGGGAGTTCGAGACCAGCCTGACCAATGTGGAGAAACCCCGTCTCTACTAAAAATACAAAATTAGCTGGGCGTGGTGGCACATGCCTGTAATCCCAGCTACTCAGGAGGCTGAGGCAGATGAATTGCCTGAACCTGGGAGGCGGAGGCTGCAGTCAGCCGAGATCCTGCCATTGCACTCCAGCCTGGGCAACGAGAGCGAAACTCTGTCTCAAAAAAAAAAAAAAGTTGTTACCCTCTGTGAAAGACACTGTGAAGCTTTGATGGGATTTTAAAGACACTAGATTATATTAGAGAGTCATGAAAATTAGCACAGACCCTGAAAAAAATCTTTATTGTTCTAAAACAGTGATTCTCAAATGCCTCAGAATCCCCTGGGGGACTCTGTGGAGCTCAGATTGCTGGACCTCACTCTAAAATTTCTGATTCACCACGTCTAGGAGGGGACCTGATAATTTGCATTTCTAACAACTTCCCGGGAGTTGCTGCTGCTGTTGCTGCTCCGAGGACTACAGATTGAGGGTCACTGCATTAAAAGAAACCCAAGTTAATTTAATACAAGTATTGCATTTATTAGGTCGGTGCAAAAGTCATCGCGGTTTTGGCCATTGAAAGTAATGGCCAAAACCACGATGACTTTTGCACCAACCTTAACGACTTGGCATTTTTATTTTATTCTCAACCCAATTGCTCAGCCAGTCACTGCAAGGGTGCGGCACTTCAGATAGCACATTATATAATCAGTGGTTTGCTGGTAAATGCTTGACAATTGGCTTTAGGGTTGAGGAGCAGCCTTGATTTGCAGTGTTGCCAGTTTCTGTGATATAAACAGTCTCATCGCAGCCAATTAAAAGCTGTCAATCTGACATTGGCTTGTAAAATTCCTGAAAATTTAACAGTTATCTTCAGTACACCACTGAGTCATAAGGAGGCGTTAAAGTTCAGGTTGAAATTTAATCTCAGGTTGAATGGACCCTTACTATCTCTTTAAGGGGCAGGTATGGAGGGAGATGAAAAATAAGCCCTTGTTTACTCCTCGGGGATAGGACAGAGATGTGTGTCTTCAAGGGGAAGGAGACACTATAGTTCAAAAGTCAAAGCCTGGCTGCTCACAGAGGGTTTTATTGGCTCAAAAGCCTTTAACTTTAAATTAGTCACTGACTTTAACTAAGATTTTTCCCTTGAAAAAATATTTGATTTTTTTTTTTTTTTTTGAGATGGAACCTCACTCTGTCACCCCAGCTAGAGTACAATGACTCGATCTCAGCTCGCTGCAACCTCCGCCTTGCAGGTTCAAGCAATTCTCCTGCTTCAGCCTCCCTAGTGGCTGGGATTACAGGTGCGGGCCACCACGCCTGGCTAATTTTTGTAGTTGTAGTAGAGACGGGGTTTTGCTGTGTTGGCCAGGCTGGTCTCAAACAAACTCCTGACCTCTGGTGATCCGCCCACCTCGGCCTCCTAAAGTGCTGAGATTACAGGTGTGAGTCACCTCGCCGGCCAAAATATTAGGATTTGTATATTTTATTGAATGGAAAATCAGAAATTGCAGCAACTCTGGCCCAGATTCTTACTCAATGGCACTTAGCTGGAGCCGAGGAGCAGCTGTTCCCCCCACACCCCATCTGTACTTTGTTTAGACTGGACAGGCTGTTTCTAGCCCATCCACTCCCAGGCTCTCAACTAGGGTACACATGGGACCTGCTTCATCATTGATACTCATGCCTTCAAGAATTTGTATGCTCCTTCTTAGATGCATGTTTCAGAAGGGGGAAGGGAAGAATTTGATCACCTTAAAAGGACCTTTAGAAACGTAAGAGTGAAAGTGAACCAAGTATCCCTTTTTGTTTCTTCTTCAGTGTTTTCACTCCTCCTCCTCTTTCCTTTGGAAGGGGAAAAGCAGGAAAGAGGAATTACATTTTCTAGAAACAGAAGCCAAGACCTCAAGAAGCCTCTAACTGGACAGGCACGGTGGTTCATGCCTGTAATCCCAGCACTTTGGGAGGCTGAGGCGGGTAGATCATTTGAGGTCAGTAGTTCGAGACCATCCTGACCAACATGGTGAAACCCCATCTCTACTAAGTACAAAAAAATTAGCTGGGCGTGGTGGCGCATCCCTGTAATCCCAGCTATTCGGGAGGCTAAGCCAGGAGAATCACTTGAACCCAGGAGGTGGTGGTTGCAGTGAGCTGAGATTGTGCCACTGGACTCCAGCCTGGGCAACAGAGTGAAACTCCATTTAAAAAACAAACAAACAAAAAAACCCTCTAATTTCTCTTTCTAAACTGTAGACCTGGTATCTAGATGAGGTTATTCCTGATAAAAGCATACATGCTCCTAGGAGGTTTAATTACTATTTATATGGTGTGCGCACTTTTCTTTTCAGAATACTGTTATTTATTTGTCACTTCAGTGTTTCTTTTCCCATTGCTCTTCTCTCAGCCTCTTGTGTCAGCCCTGCCCAGGTTGGCTTTTATATCCTTAGCCTTTTTTTTTTTTTTCTAAGTATGGGAAAACATAGTTTAGAAGAAATCCCTTCTCACAAAATCACCTCTCTCAACCACTCTGTGGTTATATTATTTGAGGGTGGTGGAAGGAGGGAGATGTTTGTAGAGCCTCAGAGAGAAAAGCACGGTTTTAAATCTAATCATTATCAGATTGAGAGCTAAATACTTTTGCAACCTTCATGAGGAGATATCCCTGGGAATTTTCTGGATAAATATCATTCTCAAGTTTTGGCAGTATGCAGAATTTAGGCCACCCACATTGTATGGGGCATAAAACTGTTTAGTGAAGTTCAAATAATGTGTTGCAAGAGTTTGGTTGAACTTGTAATTTAACCTTGAGGAAAGCAAATACTTGTGGGAAAATATTTGTGCTCAAAATCAATAAGGAATGTGCAAGTAGGATGCCCTCACTCTGAGAGCTGTAGTTTGCAGCTGAAGCTAGTACAAAGTGGCATTTGTCAGTAGTAAGTAAAACGAGCAAAGTGGATGGGTGGCAAGACTTTGACACTATTGACCTATCACATTCAGATCAAGTTCATCTGCAGATGAATAATCACTAAGATTTGTTAAATGTTTACTTTGTGCCACATAGTACAACACAGAACTTCGGCACTATAAGACCCTGACCTGTGAGATGGGGAAATTGACTCTTGGAGAAGTTAGTTACTTTGTGGTGGTCTCACAGCTCAAAGGGGGCTATAATTTAGTCTCAGATCTATCTGACCTCACATTTCAGATAACTTATTATCTGTGCATGCCATGGCCCGTAAAAGAGGATTACTTGTAACTTTTTATTTATTAATTAATTTATTAAAGAGATGAGGTCTCACTGTCACCCAGGCTGGAGTGCGGTAGCATGGTGCCTCATTGCAGCCTTGAACTCCTGGGCTCAAGTGATTCTCCCACCTCAGCCTCCCAATTAGCTAGGACTACAGGTGCACACCACCATGTCTGGCTATTTTTATTTTTTGTAGAGACTGGGTCTTACTATGTTGCACATGCTGGTCTTGAACTCCTGGCTTCAAGTGATCCTCCCGCCACGGCCTCCCAAAGTGCTGGGATTACAAGCATGAGTCTGGCACATTATTTTTTATATTCATCAATGTTGAATCTACAAATGTATCTCTGTATAACTGTCTTATTTTAAACTCCTAATCTGGGTACATGTAGTCCTTTGTATATTGCCTAGAACATACTGCCTAACTAGACAATCATATATTTTGATTTTAATGTATATTGATATATATTTATGGTGAATATATCTTACAGTATTTTTCATTGCTTTATGGCTAATTTATTTATTTTTTTTCTTTGAGATGGAGTTTCGCTCTTGTTGCCCAGGCTGGAGTGCAATGGCGCGATCTTGGCTCAGTGCAGCTTCTGCCTCCCAGGTTCAAGCGATTCTTCTACCTCAGCCTTCCGAGTAGCTGGGATTATAGGCATGCACCACCACACCCGGCTAATTTTGTATTTTTAGTAGAGACGGGGTTGTTGGTCAGGCTGGTCTCTAACTCCTGACATCAGGTGCTCCTTCCGCCTCAGCCTCCCAAAGTGCTGGGATTACAGGCATGAGCCACCACGCCCGTCTGGCTTACTTTTTTTTTATTTTATTTTTTCCTTTTTATAATTGACTCATTTGTCAACTACTCATATATAAATATAATATATATGTTAGTCATATGTATATAATTTATATATACTAGTGTCATATGTATATCTATATATGTATATCTTATTTCATTTGGAAAAATTAGAAACTACCAGGCTATCAGACACCCACCTAAATAAAACAGGAAGATTCTTATATTCTATAAAAAAACACAGCATCTGGTGAATGGAACATGTTGGAATTTCTATCAAGAATTCTTTTATGCATCAATTTTCTAGAGGTATCTGGTGTTTTCCCAATTAACCTGGAAATATGTTTTGGAAAGAATTTATTTTTCCTAGAGGCCAGATGTGTCCTTGCCCTTTCCCCAACATGGCCCTCGGCCACCAGTGGAGTGTTGGGAGCTCCGGGAAGAGAGCGGCTGCTTGCAGACGTCCAGGCATGGGCACTTTCGCCATCTGTCCCGTGTTGTAGGTTTTCATTGCTTTAGTTGTTATCCTCAACACAAGGGCCTTTAGGGGCTGGGACCACAACTCTGCCTCCTATTCTCCCATTACAGCTGCATAATTAGTTGTAAAACTTTTACTTGTAGGTGAAAACTCATTTTGGCAACCATTAATTCCCACTGTAATTCATTTAGTAACTGCAGTGCTTCTATTAATGGGAAAGTAAGGTCAAGCATCAAGCAGCATGACTAATATGTGTTGATAATTGCATATTGTTGATAACTGTAAACTCTGAGATTGCACTAATAAAAGGTAATAATTCCCAAGACAACCAGGAAGGGAACTGGGGAGCGGCTGCAAATTTAGCCTTTGCCATTTTGCCAGTTGTTTAGCGTCATTTACGTTGGTGGGAATTCTAGTGCTTATAATGCACTGGAAGATTTTTTTCTGGACTACGTAAGAGTAATTGGAGATTGATAATGTGTCGATATGGGGGCATGGGAAGTGACTGATGCTGGGGCAGATGGTTTCTCTAGACAATTGCTAAGAGGGCGTGCAAGAAAGTTGCAGCTTAGCACAAGCTTGTGTGGTCAAAAAGTAATCTGCTTGCTTTTTGGACCCACATTTTATGTAAGCTGATACTGAGAGCAAGCACTTGTAGAGAGAGGGAGGGGTGAAGATAGCCCAAAGACTTGAGCTAGAGTCTGGCTTTGCAATTTACGGGAATGCCCTTGAGCCAGATCTGTTAAATTCATTGAGCCTCAGTTTCTTCCACCCTTGTAGAATGTAGTTATTCTTGTAAAGCCGTTGATAGCATTAAATGCGATTGTGTGTGTGTGTGTGTGTGTGTGTGTGTGTGTGTGAAAGAAACTGATTTGGAAACTCGAAAGCCCCTCTATAAACAGGAACCTGGAAGCCTGTTTGTCCTTTCTTAATTTTCTGATGATACAAATAGATATATCATTGTAAAACTATTCTGTGTACTTGAGTTTCTTTCAAAACACCAACCCTGAGTAGTGCTTGCAATTTCTCTAAAAAGTAAATTATCACAGAAAGTCAGTTTATGACCCATTTTCTGGGGCTAGAACTACCTTTCTTTTTGGGGATGGGGTCTCACTGTGTTGCCCAGGCTGGGCTCAAACTCCTAGGCTCAGGCAATCCTCCTGCCTCAGGCTCCAAAGTAACTGAGACTACAGGCACATGCCACTGAGCCCAGCTGGAAGTACCATTTTTGGTAACTCAGATTCCTATAGCTGTGCATGGGGTCATTACCTTGGACAATCTGATGCCTGAGAAGACTCTGTTTTGTGTTTCCAAATGGACTATCTTTGCTTGGAAAAGGCACTGTCCAGAATGTGTGGCTAATGGATTGTTGAAGGAGCTGGACATGGCCCAGGCAGTCCAGTGAATCAGTGACTGACGGTTGTTTGTAGTAGCTAATGCTGTTTCCCCCCCCCCCCCAAAGATAAAAGAACCAAAAAACCATCAAGTGGCTTGATTTGACTATAGCAGCATTTGTGACAGAACTGGGAACCAAATGAAAATCAACTTAGTACTACTCTTCAAGAGATTTTTTTTTCTCCAGAGGCTTAGCGTAGGTCATACCCCAGATGTTGATGATGAATATATTGATTGCTATCTCAGGGCGAAATCTCAAAAGTTTGTGTTGCCCTTTTGGAAATTTCACAGTTTATATTAACCTATAACCAAGAGGCAGGTTCATTATGTTTAATTGCATTAAAAGATAAAAGAAGTAGAGAAATTGAAAGGGAAAAAAGCCCAGAGATTGTTACCTTTTTATCAAGCAACAGCATGCCACAAACTTTGCATAAATAAAAAACAATAACCTGAGCCTTTCATCTTGGGATTCTAATGAAATAAATGTGGTGACTTTGCTGTTTTCCCCCCTAGCCCTCACCTTAGCCAGCCCTTACATTGTGGACAGAGGAGTGATGTCATTATTTGTGAGCTAGATGACTGGCTCAGTGGGTGCCATGTGGTTCCTAAGAAGATTGTAGGTCTTGCCATTGCGTCTTGTGTCTCTTGCTGTACAGGTGGAAACATCTGTGTGTTTTCATTATGGTGACCGCTGGGTAACTGGTCGTCAACCTCTGTAACTGAAGAAACAGCCCTCACAATAGAGTACACTCTTTTCCCATCCAGAGTGTGGCAGTCCTTTTCTGCGTGAGCCTTTGTCTGCATTTTTACCTCTTGCAAACCCTCCTCCAGCCAGAGATTGATATGCCTGGATGATTTATGGCAGTGATTGTCAGAAACTTTTGAAGCCCATCCAATTTCAGGATTCGGGTTCTCATTTCTTGTCATTTATGGCACATTTGATGAATTCTCACTATCAGCTGACATGTTTCATAATTGTCAAAACTTTGATTGAAGTGGTATTTCTGAAAAAAAAAATTATGGAAGAGAAAAAAAGGAAACAAGACTCCTTCATCACATTTTTTTCTCCTGTGCCTAAAACTGCTTTGCTGGAGGTTCACAGCCCCATCATTTAGCCTCTCAGCTACTTGCTGGCCTGGCAAGTCAGTCTCCTCACTCTCCTTTTACAGTCTTGTGCCTGCATTTACTGGGGCTTTTCTTTTGCTTGTTTGGGCCTTTTTTAGTCCAGATGATAAAAGCTTTCGAAAGTAGCCCTTTGGAGAAAGTTTCTAAGCTTTCCCTTCAGCTGTCTTTCAAGGTATATCCGGTGGGGCATGAATAGATAATAGCAAGCTCTTCGCTCATTTTGTTATCTTGACCTAGTGCGGTTTGTTTTGTTTTTGTTTTTATTCCATGAGCCAACATTCTTTGGCTGGAATGTTGGCTCTCCAGGTCTTTGGCTGAGGTCAAAACTTAGAAGTCTGCTCCTGTACTTTGGAGTTCTCCTCATGGTGAAGCCCACAGCGGTGAGCCAGGAATGGATCTGGTTCCTTCATCTGTAGAGTTTTGTTTTTGTTTCTTTACCTACCTTAGTCCTGTGTCTCTTTCTAGGTTAGAGAAAACTTCTTATAGCAAATGACTCCTGTCCCTTCCCACTCTGACCCCCAGTACAGTGACAGGGAATTCCTTTTTCTCCTAGCTTGTCCTTTCTCAGTTTCTTTCCTCAGAAGCAACCACTATCTGCAGTGCCTTTTGTATCTTTCTAGGTTTACTTCATGCATAAATAAGGATTCATACATACACGTACATAGAAACACACATATAAACACAGACATGCGAATATCAAGATATAGTTTGAACTCATAATTCTGAACTTTCACTCTAGTGTTTAAAACACATCAGTATTTAATATCTCACTGCTGCTAGTTGGATGAAAGATGACCATCTTTTCATGCCCTACAAGGATCATGCCTCCTGTGATCTGATTTCCCTCCAACTCTCCAGCCTCATCCAGCACTTTTCTCCTCTTTCTCAGACCTCCAGGCCCACTTCCTGTTCTTCTGTTAATTCCTCAAACAAGCCTTCCCTTGTTTCTTATATTAGCTGTCACTCTGCTACATTCTGTAGTTTCTTGACTGTTCATTTAGGGCATTTAACACAGTTTGTAAGTTCCATATTTGTGTGATTATTTAAATAGCATCTTTCTGCCTCTACTGAACTGCAAGTTCCAAGAAGACAGAAATGTAGCTGTTTTTTTTCTTTTTTTTTTAAGCTGTTTTATCCTTAGAGTCTGTGCATTACCTGGAATATAATAGGATCTCCGTAGATCATAGTTGAATGAATGAAAAACAAATGGCTGGCTGGCTGGATGAATGAATGTATGATGTAGAAACTTCCTTTGGGTAGGGAGGAAATGCTACCTTTTGGAAAACAGTTGTGTTTTAGTATCCAAACACATTTTTTTCTCTGTAGACCTTAGGTATTTTCTTTTTGTTGTTTCTAACCATTTTCTAAGAAGTCAGTTATTCTAGAAAGGCTGATCATAGGCACTGTCAAGGAAAATCTTGGCAGCTATTAAGGGTATTAGCTTACAGGGTTTACATTTTCTCACCTTCCTTGATCTCTTTTGTTTCTACTGTGGTTTATTTTTTGAAACATAAGTAGTCCCTGTTTTTCTTCTAAGATTTCTCCCACATTTTCATGGCTTAATGGGGCATCCAGGAGATAATAAGTGGTGGATGGGAGATAGGGGGAAGCAGAAAGTGAGCAATGTCCACTCTAGACTTACAGTCCTCTGAAGGCAAGATTAGGGTCCCATATCTTTGTATTCCCAGCATGTGGCACAAGGTAGGAACTTCACATGCTGTGTGGAGCCACAATGTGAGGGTGAACAAATATGCAGGAAGAAAGGAAGAAATGGCATTGCTAATTCTGGAACTGGCATTATCGTTAATGAGCGGCTCTGTATCTGTGCTCAAGTCTTGCTCCTAATAAGCTGCTGGGGATATGTATTACCTGCTGTTGCAGCTGCTATTTCTTTCAAATTTACTATTGCTTTTTCCCTTTTTAGTTTCTTCATCTACCTCTTTAGTGTTAATCTTTGTGTCTAAAAAAAGAAAGAAAACATAGAGTTTGGAGCAAGGACAGAAAGATTAATTTCTAGGTACAGCTCTGCATCTGGACGTGGTCCTCATTTATTTTTGAAGGCTGAGGGTTTAGTTTATGATGACTACATTTTCCTAGTAGCCTGAGAGCCTGCTAGGAAGGCTGTCAGTTTATATTTCTATTGGTCCACTTCTTGCACTTAAAATGGCTCAGAGAGTGAAGCCATTCCTATTTTAAAGCTCCCCTTCTGCTGACAGCTTTCTTCTTAGCCAAAGCCAGGAAGAAGTATTTGCTATTACCCATTGTTTTAGATGTGCTAACACCATGCTAATTGCCAATAGTCAGGAACGGTCTTTCTTAATAACAATTCCTGAGTTATTTATAATTAACCCATTGTTTATATCCTAGTAATGTTATTGTATTTGAAGTGATTGAAAATAGCTTAATCTGTCTTAAGTGAATAATTTCTCCTTGTTTACCTTATTCCCAGCAAACTTCCTTTTTCCTGATAATACAAAAGTAAACTTTATTCTGTTTCATCCTAAGTGATGAAACTATTTTGCCCATTTATGAAACATTTTGAATACTTACAATTGGTTATTTTCCAGGAAATATTAGGACCTTGCCTTGAAATTTAGTATGGTTTATGACTTGGTTTATGACACCAGACAGAAGCTCCAGATATGAATCCTTACCACCTGTTCCTATTTTCCTACCCTTCATTAATTTGACTTTTGACTTTTGATAAAGTTATCACATATTAAAATATACGTGGGTGCTAAGCCTTATACTGTGAATGTTCCAGGGTTCAAATATTTTATTTTTACTGCCTTCCCCAGGTGTTACCTCCATAAATGATAGAACATACTTTCTTTTTGTCATGAGAAGTAATTGGTTGTTTCTTTTAACCTGTCTCGTTGCATTCCAGAAAAATAATAAATCTTTAAAATTATTAAAATAATGAGCAACAGTTATAGACATTGTTGGGTTAACCTTGGGAGTCCAAAGCTCATCCTAGGAGGAATTAATAATATATCTTTTTTTTTTTTGGGCCAGGCGTGGTGGCTCATGCCTGTAATCCCAGCACTTTGGGAGTCCGAGGCAGGTGGATCACCTGAGGTCAGGAGTTCGAGACCAGCCTGACCAACATGGTGAAACCCTGTTTCTACTAAAAATACAAAAATTAGCTCGGCATGGTGGCACGTGCCTATAATCCCAGCTACTCAGGGGGCTGAGGCAGGAGAATCGCTTGAACCTGGGAGGTGGAGGTTGCAGTGAGCCGAGATCGTGCCACTGCACTCCAGCCTGGGTGACAGAGCAAGACTCCATCTCAAAAAAAAAAAAAAAAGAAAAAAAAAAA
This sequence comes from Pan troglodytes, assembly GCF_028858775.2. Lineage (NCBI taxonomy): Eukaryota > Metazoa > Chordata > Mammalia > Primates > Hominidae > Pan > Pan troglodytes. The sequence goes on along the minus strand of NC_072405.2, from coordinate 128,337,059 downwards.
AGAATATATATGCGCCCGGCCAAGTATGTCTTTTTTAATATATTGCCTCCCCCTGCATTGTTTTTTTTCTTGCTTTCCCAGTTATATATGCATATGTATAAACTTCACAGATACCAAATAGGTTATTGCTCATAGGTAATATAATTTGTACCTGATGTAAAGGCTGCAACTGAGGTTTCACTGATGGTTGGTTTACCTGGAATTTTGTGAGTCAGAAGGCTTACTGAAATGAAGGAAAATGCTTATGTATGACCCAGCTCTCTCTCTACGCATTGACCAAAATAGGTTGATCAGGGCAACAGAAATGATTAATAGGATAGTGCAGATTTGGATAAAGAGCAAAAAGATTAGGATTTGAAAGTTGGAGGATGAAGGGAGTCATGTAGGATATAGTCAGGTGGAATTCGGACTTGCTCACAAAATCCCAGAATACTGTAACAAAAGGGCATTTCTTTATGCTAGAAGGAGATAATTTCACTTTAAATAAAGGGAAATGGAATGGCTTTGCCCAGAGGATAACAAGCAAATAGAACTCATTTTCCTAATCACCTGTGTAGTCTGGGGTGTCAGGGATGTGTGTTCAAGAAAAATTTAGGCAAAACCCAATGATAGCTTCTCAAGGGTAAGTTTGAAACATTCAGACAATATCCCTAACCCTTGAGTGAACCATCACACAGGGAAACGATTCTGTTGTACAGAATATGTTTTGATGCCACTGTCAGACATAAAGTCTGGTGGGAACTGGACTTCTACTCTGACCCAGGGTGACAATTTTTATGGTTTTAAAATCGGCTGTCTTCCAGAAGTGTTCATTTTACAGTGCTTATATCTTAGTACCTGAACTTCTGCAGAAGAGTTTTATTTGAGTCATACATTTCTAATGTCAAAACCTCCCTGACAATTATTAGCCAAATGTTTAGCCCAAAAGAGAGATTAAAAACATATATCTTGTAACCTAGCTACCCAATGAGTTAACCCAGAGAGAATTTTCATGTTGGAAGTAGTTTCATAAGACTTTGGGGAGAGATACCTGCAGATCTGACATATTAGTGGTCAGAACAAAAACCTTTGTAATACATGATCAACTGTCTGCCATATGAAAAGTGTAGTCATAGAAGCAACTCAAAGTGCACAGTTAGGCAGTCCTTACCAATTAAAGCCTCCCTCTTTTAAAAATTTTTAAGTAAGAGTTCATATTTGCACAATAAATGATTTATTGAGAACTTTTAATGTGTAAGCTTTCCACTGACTCTAACTGAAATTAGAAAGCTTTGAACTCATAAATATTGTTCTTACATACAAAATACACTGGAAGCTGTAAAATGTAAAGCAATTTATCATTGAAAAGCTAAGCTACATTAAAGAATGTAGATTTGGTTTAACTCTATCTTCCCCATGTGATGCCGAAGAATTTGCGAAGTACTTTTTATGTGTATTGTTTTATTTGATCTGTGTAACTACCCATTAAAGTCAGAAGGAGGGTGGGTATTACTGTCTTGGTTTTATAGCCAAGGTTGCTATGGTCAAAGAAGGCTAAGTGACTTGCTGGAAGGTCACTGATACAGCAGAGTGAGGGCTGAAGAACACACATACTCTGTGACTCTGAGATCTCCTCTCCTTCATCCGTGCTAACCCATAATGTAATACTATTCGATCAGGCACAGTCCTGAAATAACCTCAGAGTGCTTAATGCTGAAGGGCATATTCTGTGTTTTAATCAAAGAAGACTATGACAGCAAGAATTAGCTGCACCAGCCCCTTTGTCAAATGTTGGTTAGCTGAATATTTGAAAAAGCTCAATATTTGTGTCTTTGATCAGATAATGCACTAAACATTGATTTATAGAGGATTATCATAGCATCTATAACGTGTTTTAAATAACACAATTAAAATAGTTATGATTTTACATAATAGGACAAGATCGTAATGTAGTGCAACCACTGAAAGTGAAGGTATGTAAAGACCAGAGTCTTTTCCCTAGACTCCTAGAATTAGTAGTTCCTTCTAATTCTAGCAAGGCTGAAAACTTGTAAATAGAATCTTTAGTAGTGTTAGAGTGAACTGTTTACATTTTATGTGTCTGTAGGAACTGAGGCCAGATGGGTCGATTGCATCCTCCAGTAATTTCCAAATGAAGTTTTATTAAAATCCTTTCCAGACAAGCATTTTTATAAGAATGACTAATAAAACCCCAAACACAAATTTTAGGTTCTCTTATTTTATAAAAACATGCAAGTTGCTTCTGAAGTTATTGGAAGACCAGTAAAATAATAAATCAGTAAAGATGGAAGAAGAGCAGAGACTTTGAGCAACCCCAAAATAACCAGGGGTGAGCAACATTGCTGAGCATCTTTTGCACATTGAACTGCTCAGGGCTCTGAAACATGAGACTATGAAAGAAGCATTCCTCATGTAATGGGTTTATTGCTTGGTTATTTCACCAAGCACCATTTATTGAAAGGCAGTGTTCCTGGTGGCTATGAGGGCAGAGTCTGGAATCTGCCACCACCACTTACCAAGTGGGTAACTTTGGTCAGAGTTATTTAAGTTTTGTCTCAGTTCCTCCAACAATAAAAAGGGGATGCTGACAATACTTAATACATAGCGAGTGCTTAAAATTGTGTGTGACACACAGAAAACTTCATTCTGTTCAGATCACCCTGTGAGCATTGTTGGGTATGGTGGGAAAAGAAAGACACTAAGATCTTAGAGATGACTTCAAGGTTCCTTTTCTGGTCCAAGACGATGTACGATGGATAGTCACAGGAAATGACTCTTTCCTGCGATAGAATCTGGACCCACCATTTACCTTGTGGTTCTGCTCACTGTTTAGTGCTGAGTTGCTAATTTTAATGATTCTTCCTGTTCTAAGAAGCATGGCTCTGAATCGTATTCTCTCTCTCTGCCTGTCTTTCTCTCTGTCCACAAACACACACTTTTTGAGTACAACAGCACAGAAGACGATTTAGAGATACATGTGCTCAAGACTTACCTCTCTCTGTATAAAAGTTTGAATCTATTTCTCCCATTTCCTTTTTCTTTCTTTCTTTCAATCGTACTGCTATGTCTTACTGCTTCCTAAGTGAAAGGGGAAAAGAATCAAAGTTAGGGAAATCAAAGGTTTCAGAAATGAAAAACTGGATTTCTAAAGCACTCACATTGTACCAACTTATTTTGTGCCTGTTCCTTTAAGTTTTTTTTTCTTTTTTTCCTCTGCCTCTAGAGCTACCAAAAGCACATTGATCACTTTTTACAGCTTTGCCATGATAGGTGCAGTAGTTGCTTTTTTATTGAAACATAGATTGCAGCATTATAAAACACACTCATTCAGAGGAGTAATGAAGGCCATTTTTAATTGCATTTGGGAAGCAGGGTACTATTATTAAATTATACCTATGTCTGTATTGGAAAAAAGAGAGAGAAAACCAGGTTGTGTTTTCTTTGGGATTTGAGGTTTCCCAGAGCTGGAGTGAATTCAGGGTTGCATGACAAAATTTGGAACTTCAGCCTTTTGGGATTGTGAGTCAAAATTTCCCCAGTCCTGTGATTAACCTCATGCACCCACAACTGTTGCAAATCAAACAACCAAGGGCTTAGTAATAACGAAATTTATTATTTCCTGGAAGATAACTCTCAATGTATGTGCATATACAAGTAAGACAGAGTGGCACACACAGATTTTTACTTAAAGATTGTTGTTATACACTGTATTAGTTTCCTAGGTCTGCTCTAACAAAGTCTATAAACTTGGTGGATTAAATAACCCAAACCTCACAGTTCTGGAGGCCAGAAGTCAAGATCAAGGTGTTGCCAGGGCTGTTTTCCTTCCGTGGGCTGTTAGAGGGAGTCTGTTCCATATCTCTTGCCTAGCTTCTGGGGATTTTCTGGCAATCTTTGGTGTTTCTGGCTTTATAGAAACATCATCCTGATCCCTGCTTTCATCTTCACCTGTTTTTTCCCGTGTGTATGTGCATACATGTGTGTGTGTTTTTCCAATTTTTCCCCTTCCTATAAGGACACCATTCATATTGGCTTAGGCACCCACCCTACTCTGGTATGACCTCATTCTAACTTAACTAATTACATCTGCAATGACCCTATTTCCAAATAAGGTCATATTTGGAGGTACTTGGAGGCTGGGTCTTCAACTTACGAATTTTGCAGAGGACACAGCTCAACTAGTAACATACACCTATAGATTTGTCTTTAGTGGATATGTATATATCACACTGTTCTATACATTGGAGAAGGGTGAAAATTAATTGTAAGAAAAAATTGCTTGTGCAATGAATAGCACTATAATCCCCTTCTTGACAGTTAAGGGAATCATTCTGGAAAGTGAAATTGCTCTGAGCCAATGTGTGGAAAATTCTGTGCAAGAGCTCATTCCTTTTGTTGCATTTTTTCAAAGATTCTTTTGGCAGTGCTGGGCTCAGTCCAGATGCCTTCCACATCAGGTGGTTTAAGCATGTGTGTACATGATCGTGTGCAGGGTTGTGGGAAGCCAATTACGGTTGGAAACAGTTGTTTAGCTGGCAATTAGATTCCTCACAGTCTCGAATTATGTTGCTTTAAATTAAGATTATGCAGATTTGAGTTGCTTTGATAATTTGCAAAAGCCATTTTGGGGTTATAACTAAAAATGTAATCTGCCAATTAGGAGATTTTCTACCTGATATCTGTTTTGTTCATTGGACTGTGGACCCATTTTAAATATTTATCATCTGCTTTCTAAACCAATGGCAAGAGTGTCTGCATACCAGTGTGGTGAGGGGAGATACAGTGGTGGAGGGGAGATACAGTGGTGAGGGGAGATAAGTCCCTGAATCGGACTTAGCTTTCTTGAGGACTCAATGCTGACTTTGTTACTGTTTACTTTAGCAACTCAGGTAAAAACATGCATCAAATAACTCTTTTGTTTCATATAAAACCTGAGGTTTTGCAAGAGACAAAACCTCTTAAAAGTGAGATTTGTTGTTTAAATAAGAAATAGTGTTCTATGATTAACCCAGGCCAGCTGAGACAAGCTTTTTAATTAGCCTAAAAAGAGAGGATAATGTATAAGGAGAATGAGGTAGGTTTTACTTAGTAATGTCTTGGAGATTTAAAAACTTATCCTATGGTGATCAGATTCAGATTCAAGCAGACTAACGGATAGCAGTATTTTCCGTTCAAGATGATGGACATCTTATCTTTATAAATGATTATACCGGTCCGTCTGGGAGAACAAGATGCTAAATGTTACACATTCCTTCCTTCTTTCATTGGAAGTTCATTGGAAATTTTATACACGTACCATGCATACAGAGAAGTTCGTGCATCACAAAGATTCAACTCGATAATTTTTCACAAAGTGAACACGTCTATAACCAGCACCAAGATCAAGAAATCGAATGTCACCAGAACTCCAGAGGCTGCTTGTGTCTGTTCCAGTCACTGACTCAGAATTTTGTGATGGCATGGAAAGCTTGGCTTGTTGTCTGCCGGCAGTGAGTATTGATGATTTTGGGAACACGTTTCCATTCACAGCGCCTTTTCAGTTGTAGGTTAGTTTTTACTGGGAGCAGTTTCATGCTTCTTGTTCATTCTGCTAGAGACTGGGGTTAGCTCCTTAGAGTTGAGCCTTTTGGTGAGCATGATGCAGAGCAGAAGATGGCCTTTACTGCAGCCGGGACAAAGTCTTCCAGGTGCTGCCTGCCTTCCTCTCTTCCCACCAGACTAAATTCTTTGTGGTTCCTTGAAACAAAGGTGGCCTTCCCCTTTACCTCCAGGTCTTGGTCCTGTGGCTTTCCTACGTCAGGATCCCATGCCCTCTGGCCCCGTCCTACTGCATTCATTTCCCAAGGCTGCTGTAACAAAGTACCACAAACGGAGTGGCTTTATTTATTCATTTATTTATTTTTGAGACAGAGTCTCTCTCAGTCACCCAGGCTGGAGTACGGTGGCGTGATCTTGGCTCACTGCAACCTCTGCCTCCCAGGTTCAAGAGATTCTCATGCCTCTCCCACCCAAGTAGCTGGGATTACAGGTGTGCACAACCATGCCTGGCTAATTTTTTTTATTTTTGGTAGAGATGGTGTTTCTCCATGTTGGCCAGGCTGGTCTCAAACTCCTGGCCTCTAGTGATCTGCCCGCCTCGGCTTCCTAAAGTGCTGGGATTATAGGCGTGAGCCACCACGCCCCGCCTGGAGTGGCTTTAAACAACAAAAATCTATTCTCTCACAGATGCGAAGTCTAGAAGTCCAGAATCAAGGTGTTAGCAGAGTCCTGCTCCCTTGGAAGCCTCTAGGTTTCCTTCCTTGCCTCTGGTAGCTTCTGGTAGCCCCAGGCATTCCTTGGTTTGTGGCACAGCGTAACTCCAGTCCCTGCTGCCACCTTCACTTGGCCATCTTCCCTCTGTGTCTGTGCATCTCTCTCTGTCTTCACATGGCATTCTCCTCTTTGTGTCTCTTTCCTTTTTTTATAAGGACAGCAGTCAACTGGATTAAGGGCCCTCCCCACTCCAGGCTGGGGTGACAGCTGCAACAACTGCTTTTTCAAATAAAGTCATATGCTGACGTGCTGGGGTTTAGGAATTTGGCATATCTTTTTGGGAGACACAGTTCACCCATAACATCTGCATTACCCCCTTCTTAGTTTAGATGCCGTCTTTTCTAGGAACTCTTCTGCCATGTTCCTTTCCCCAACATCTGGCTTTGATGTCCCTCTTGACACTGGAACTCTCTTGTCATGCTTTCTAGCATCTCTCATAATTGTTTTTTTGTTTTTCTTCTCTGCCGGCCTCTGAGCAATTTGATGTCAGGAATAATTTAGGGTATTTTAGAATTTTTTTTCCAAATTATTAGAAACTTTAGATCGTGGAATTTTGGATACATTTATGCATTTTGATGTAACCTGAAATATTTGTAACCGAGTCATGGTCTTCATGTTCATTTTGCGGGGAAGAAGTGATACCTATTGGTAAAAGAAAAGGCTTGGGTTAAACATTACCCCCTCTCTCGAGTTTCTGTGATCATGACAAACACGGATTCTAAATCCTTGGCTTGAGAGCACATGAATTGCCGAGCAGATGTGGCGTCAGCGCTCGCAAGGCTGTAAGCAGCTTACTGATCCAGCAGTTTAAAGACTGTTTACTGGCGGTGGCAACATTACTTCTGGTTGCCTGTCTTAATTCATTTTAGATTAACCTGTCTTGCAGTTCGAAGGAAAATGAATTGAGTCAGTAACTTCAAGAGTTATGTAAAATCTGTACAGTGCTAAATAATTGAATGGGGTTTTATGTATGGTCTTTAAATTGGAATGTCAATTTGACACAAATGCTCCAAAACAGAGTGTTAGATGAGCTGATCTGTTCCTCATATAAAAGCTTTGAAAATTCCATTCTTGTATCACTCTGGAATTCACCGTTCCCATCCCTTGCAGAATATTAATGTTAACTTTGGGGAAGGTGAGTCTGCTTGTGTAACTCTTGGGCCTGGGGTTGAGGTTTTAGGGTAACGGTACCCAAACTTGAGTGGGTTTAAGAACCACACGAGGAGTTTGTTAGGAAGGATGCTCGGCTGGGCATGGTGGCTCCTGCCTATAATCCCAGCACTTTCGGGGCTGAGGCGAGGGGATCACTTGAGCCCAGGCGTTTAAGACCAGCCTGGGCAACATAGCAAGACTCCATCTCTATTTAAATTTAAAATAAATTAAAAAGAAAAAAGAAGAAAGATGCTTTCTGGGTCCAGCTCCAGAAATTCTAATTTGGTTGTTCTGTAACTGGGCTCAGGGAAGTCCTTTGGCATTACAGGTGGTTCTAATGCTGACATTCTCAGACCACATTTTAAAGAAATAACTGGTTGAAGGGATGCACGGACATGAGAAGGAGAGTATGTGAACTCCTGAGAGAAAATTCAAGACTATTTTGCATAAAATACATTTATCACAACCAGGCAGACCAAAAATGACCTTTTTGGGTGGGATAAAGGGGATATTTTGCAGACCCAAAGAAAATAAATTCTTGAGATTTTTTCCCAGAAATCCATGGGAGGAAGGCTGAAGTATCTTTATTCTTATCAGAAAACATATTTGAATTTTATTACCAATATCTTTAACCCCATTTTGCAGATGGGAAATCTTTGAGGCTCAAAGAGCAAAGAAGGCTAACATTTGTTGAGCACTTAATAAATGAAACTGTCAATATTAGTAATTATTATCGCCATCATCATTATCTTTATTTAACCTATAGCACAGCCCTGTGAAGTGTTATCATTGCCATTTACAGATATGTAAAGCAAGATTCAGGCAGTTCAGGTAACTTGCTAGGATTACACATTGAGCTTGTAGTGAGCCAGGATTCAATCGCAGTTCAACTTAACTCCAAAATCCATATTCTTTTTACTACATCAAGGTAGATTTAAGATCTTTACATGACAAGAGTTGCCAGGTAAAATGTAGGAGGCCCAGTTAAATTTGATTGTCATATAAATAATGACTAGTATAAGTATATCCCATGAAATATTTGAACATACTTACATTTAAAAATAGTGGACCATAGTATACTAGAAAATTTGTTGTTTATCTGACATACAAGGTTAACCAGGTATCCTGTATTTTCATTTGCTAAAATCAAGCAACCCTGTATGTGGGTAGTGGATTTTCAGATTGTATGATCGTACTTTCTGACTTCTGACTCCAAGTCCATCCATCCTTTCTATGTGCCACATTCTGTTCTGTCTCATTCTTGGGTCTCTGCTGTCCTCTTGGGGAAGAGAGTGAATGGCTTACCTACTCTAGCCCCTGTACTAAGGGGCCCGGTGGCTCATGCCTGTAATCCTAGCACTTTGGGAGGCCGAGGCGGGCGGATCACCTGAGGTCAGGAGTTTGAGACCAGCCTGGCCAACATGGTAAAACCCCGTCTCTACTAAAACTACAAAAATTAGTTGGGCGCGGTGACGGTCTCCTGTAATCTCAGCTACTCGGGAGGCTGAGGCAGGAGAATCGCTCAAACCTAGAAAATGAAGAATGCAGTGAGCTAAGATTGCGCCACTGCACTCCAGCCTGGTGACAGAGTGAGACTCTGTCTCAACAACAACAACAACAACAACAACAAGTAGCCAGGCGTGGTGGCCCATGCTTGTAATCCCAGCTACTAGAGAGGATGAGGTGGGAGGATCGCCTGAGCCTGGGATGTTGAGGTGCAGTGAGCTGTGATTGTGCCACTGTACTCCAGCCTGGTCAACAGAGAGAGATTCTGTCTCAAAGAAAAAAAAAAAAATCAGTGAACACATAGAAGTAGTTCACCCTTTCTTCACCCACATTATGTGTGTTTTCATTTGCTTAATTTTAGAGACGAAGGAGTGAGAGCCAGTTAGTTGCCTTACTAACGATAGAAAGAATCAGGCCACCATTCTGCTACAACAAATTTAGGAAAAGGCTTTTATTTTGGGTATGATTACAGTCAGAGCAATAAGGGTGAGTTAGAAAATGGAACAACAGAACCTCCTGGGGTCTTTTTTGTGAGAAAAATAATAATGTTTTGGTTAATGTTAGATCGAATGTCCATTATGTGCCAGGCAATTTACATGCATCATTGTTGCAGGCTGCCCTGAGAGGTAGTTATTTTTATCAGCCCCATTTTAAAGATGTGGAAACTGATAGAGATGTGATGTGCACAGCCCCAGGTCAAACAGCGGTGAGACGCAGAGCTGGAATTTCAGCCAGGTGTCTCCACCCTGGAGGCCTGTTCTTAGTGCACTGTGCTGCCAAGGCTAAAGCCTTTTATCTGGGCCTGGTCTCTGTCCTAGAGACTGCCTTGTTGGGTGGCCTTGTGGAAATGTGCTCTTTGGCTTGGGGAGGCATACACTGCACCGGCAGCTTATTCCATCTAGCCTTAGGAAGCTTCACCTTCCCGGGCAAAAAGGGTCAATCCAAAAGTGGCTTTTGACACCTGTGCCAAACTAGGAAGCTGCAGTGGCTTCTTCAGGAATTAGGCCTTAGCCCAGTGGAAGAAACTCTGTCCTGTGTGGTCTTCTGTGTGCAGTGGAAACTTTCAGCAAGGCTTCTAAATTCTTGATGATCACAGGATCGCTTTGCACCGAAAACTGGCATCTGGCCTGCGCTTCATTGAAGGTTCCCTACTTTTGGCGAGAGCTTTTGAAGGCCTGGGTCTGTGAGTTTTCCTTTATTAGTAAATGATAACAAAGCACTTTAAAGAAAGGAAACACGTCCGTGGTGGTAGTTCTTGCTGTGTGAAGAAAGGGAGCACTGGATCTGAGAACAAACCTCTCCCAAGTTGGTCCCTGGGGCTCCTCCTGCTGCTGCTGCTGGGAGCCCCTTCCTTGCACCAGGGGTCGGCCGCTTCCCATGTTCTCTCGCGCTCTCTGTGGGACTCTGCCTGCGATGACTGTCCTCCCTTCCTGAGCCATTTATAAAAACAGACTGTTTCCATTTCTAAGTGACTAAAGGGATTCCTTGAAGTAGTGAGATCAAAGATGCGTTTGGAATTTGTCTCTGAGTGAATACTAACTGCTTGTCATGGAGACATGTCACAGGGGAGCCCGATCTTGGGAAAACCAAATGAAAGCCTTAGGAGCCAGAGAGCGATCAGGGTGGGGAGTGACAGATGCAGGGAATTTTGGATCAGACAAACCAGAAATGATCACTTTCCACATATGCGACTTTGGGTGAGTTGTGTTTGTATCTGTGAACCTCAGTTTTCCTAATCTGAAATAGCATTAGTCATGCCGACCTCAGAGAGTCCTAGAAATTAAGTGACTATTATGTATAAAATGCCAGGCATGGTGACTCAGATCCAGTATTTACTCGATACTTTTTCCCCTCTTCATACCCTAATATGGTAATGGAAAATGGATTTTGATGGATTTTGTAGGCACATTTTAAAATTAAAAGCTATTGCAGAATTCCAGCTAGTCATTCACTGGTGTTCATAAGGTTAGTGGGTGCCTACTACGTTCCAGGCTCACTTTAAGTGGCTGGGGAATGGAGTATTATGAGACAGACACGAGTCCTGCCTCTTTGTAGCTTCCATTCTGGACAGGGAAGTCGGTAACAGACAAAGCAGCAGAGGGAGTACACTTTTAATATCAGGCAGGGAAAAGAGATATGAGAGGATTTGGCTGTGGTAGTCTGTGAGGGCCTCTTTGAGGAGGTGTCGTTTGCATATAACACTTTCTCGTGGTGAAGTGGCTGCTGTGCTATGCTGACAAATAGCCATAGCTGACCAGATGAGTCCTTCCCACATTGCAAACAGGTTTTCATGTGCGCATCTTGATGGCTTTCCCATTTCCTTACCCTTCTTCTTTCCTGCAAGCTCCTGTTGTCCTCTCAGTGTCATATTACCGAACAGAGTTGAATTACCCACAGAAAGCTTTCATTAATCTTGCTGTCCCATTGGGGTGTTACTGTAAACCTTGGCACCCAGAGCGTCTGCCACGGACGTGGCTTCTAGCAAGGGGAGAAGGTGAAGCCTGAGATGGGGTAGAGTGAGGAAGAGTGAGATGTGAGTCAAGAGAGTCCTTAAACATTTCATGAGGTTCCACAGAGCCTGCGATCACACTCTTGCGGCCGCGCCGTTGCCAGTGAGAATTGATGCCTTCAGCCCAGGGTACTGGGAGCCTCCCAGCAAGGTGATGTGCCGCGTAAACATGCTCCTAAAGGACCTGAATGCTAATATCCGTAGGAACTGCTCTGCAGCTTCTTTTAATTAGCTGAGATGGATTTTGGGAGGTCAGCGTAACACATTCAAGTGAAATTTATGTTGGTTTTCTTTGTAAACTGTTGCAGTTGGAATTCTTCCCAGTGAGTAGTCAAAGTGCTCTTTTTTGCTTGTTTTGATGAGATTTGGGTAGAGGTGAAATAGAGGTGGGGGGTGAAAGTAGGCCAAAAAATTTGAAAATATACTTTTTTTTTTTTTTTTTTTTGAGACGGAGTCTCCCTCTGTCGCTCAGGCTGGAGTGCAGTGGCGCAATCTCGGCTCACTGCAAGCTCCGCCTCCTGGGTTCACGCCATTCTCCTGCCTCAGCCTCCCGAGTAGCTGGGACTACAGGCGCCCGCCACCACGCCCGGCTAATTTTTTGTATTTTTAGTAGAGATGGGGTTTCACCGTGTTAGCCAGGATGGTCTCGATCTCCTGACCTCGTGATCCACCTGCCTCTGCCTCCCAAAGTGTGAAAATATACTTATATCCTGCCAACTCTAAGTCCTAACATCCATCTTGCAATAGGCAAATGAAGACACTGATGGACAAAGGTTATTCTTACTTTTTATCTGAGCTCAGGGATTTGGTTTTATTAGCTCTTTAGCCTCCCTGTTAGCTCTTAGCCACTTCTTAGAACCCAATTCCCTCAGCAGTTGAAGACCTCCTTGTTTTGCACTAAATACGCTTTTGGTCCAGGTGAGTATAGACCAGCAGTTCCCAACCTTTTTGGCACCAGGGACCGGCTTCGTGGAAGACAATTTTTTCACGGACCAGGAGGGTGGTGTGGGGATGGTTTCAGGATGAAACTGTTCCACCTGAGATCATCAGGCAGTAATTAGACTCTCATAAGGAGCGTGCAACCCAGATCCCTCACGTGCACAGTTCACAATAGGGTTCACTCTCCTATGAGATTCTGATGCCACCGGTGATCTGACAGGAGGCAGAGCTCAGGTGGTAATCCTCGCTTGCCTGTCACTCGCTTCCTGCTTTGCAGCCCGGTTCCTAACAGGCCACGGACTAGCGTCGGTCTGCTGCCCAAGGGTTGGGGCCCCCTGCTGCAGACCCAGTGTTGGTATATGCAAATATTGCTTGCCCTTTTGGAGTCTGGAAATGTTGGCCACTGTCTGGTCATTCACTTGCTTTGACTCACCCTTTCTCCACGTCCTTTTCTCAATTTTCCCTCTGTGGATTAGAGCCACAAATCTATGCCCTCATTTTCCAGTCCTGAAAATGGAGACATGTGACCTGGCATAGTTTTTGTTGTTTCTTCCAGGACTGAAGTAATCTGGGAAATGTAGTTTGGCTGCCAAGAATTTGGCCTTTCCTAGACACATTGCTGGTTGATTAGAACAACAGAGGAGAATGTTAGTCTGGGAGGCGTGCTCACATTCCCAGTGTAGCTCAGAGGGCCCTTTCACCAGATAGGACTCACAGACTTCTCAAGTCCCTATTGCGATGTGGCTTCTGGGACACCTTCAACCTCTGTCCCTGGTAAGCCAATGGCTGCTTCATTTCCCATGTTGGTTTCCCCCAATTTTCTGGGACCTCCACATTAATACCTACTTTCCCGTTTCCTTTTAAATCTCCTGGCAATTCTACTGCTTGGAATGCATTCTACAGATATACTTGCGTAGATAAGAGATGACCCATTTCATAATAGCAATCACATCTAACACTTGCTGAGGATTTACCTGGTTTCTGGAACTAATAATTTTACATACTTTTCATGTATTTCATTCTTTAAAAAACTCTGTGAGGTGGGACTGATAGTATCTTCATTTTCAGATAAGGCAATTTAAGCAGGAAGAAAGTAAAATGTAACCAAAGGTGTATTTTTTTTTTAATTGCAGCTGTGGTTTTAATAAGAAAATATTAGAAACAATGTAATCAATGTGTGTCTAATTAAATACATAATGCTTTATTGCCAATACCATAGGATACTGTGCAGCCACAGAAAAATGGTATTGAATATCTTCATATAATAGCGTGGAAATCCCTCCATAATACATGAAGTGAAAACAAGTAAGTCTGTATATAAAATGCAGGCTGGGCATGGTAGCTCAGGCCTGTAATCCCAGCACTTTTGGAGGCTGAGGCAGGTGGATCACCTAGTTCGAGACCAGCCTGGCCAACCTGCTGAAACCCTGTCTTTACTAAAAATACAAAAAATTAGCCAGGCATGGTGGTGGGCATCTATAATCCCAGCTACTTGGAAGGCTGAGGCAGGAGAATCGCTTGAACCAGGGAGGTGGAGATTGCAGGGAGCTGAGATCACCTCACTGCACTCCAGCCTGGGCAACAAGAGCAAAACTCTGTCTCAAATAAAAAAAAAAAAAAAAAAAAAAAGGAAAGTATAATATGCATAAATTAGATCAACCATTGTGGAAGACAGTGTGGCCATCATCTTCAGCAAACTAACACAGTAACAGCTAACCAAACACTGCATGTTCTCACTCACAAGTGGGAGCTGAGCAATGAGAACACATGGACACAGGGAGGGGAACGTCACACATCCCTGGGCCTGTCGGGGGTTGGGAGGTGAAGGGAGGGAGAGCATCAGATTTTTATTATTAGTTAATTTGTTTTGGTCGTCATGACTAGACAGTAATTCACATGGTTTAAAACAAGTATCAAAATATAGTGAAAACAGTCTCCCTTCCACCTGCGTGCCTCCTCTGCCAGCACTGCCCCTCTCCACCATAGATACTCAATATCATTAGTCCCTTGGGTAATGTTCTAGAAATTATAGGGCAAAATTGTCCTCTGTCAAACCCCTTACACAACTGAAGCATATTACACTTTAGTTTATTCATTTTTTTCTTTCTCTCTTCCAGCTCTGTGTCATCTCCCTGTTCCTTTCTTATCTTCCCAAACAATTTCTCTCATCTGGTGATGCGAATGAAACTACAGTCTTGTAGTTACCTGGGCTTGAAGCTCTGGAATCATGTTAGACCTATCTTCTTCTTCTTTTGTGTTTAATTTAATTTAATTTTACTTTAAGTTCCTGGATGCATGTGTGGAACACGCAGGTTTGTTACCTAGGTAAATGTGTGCCGTGGTGGTTTTGCTGCACCTCTCAATATATCACCTAGGTATGAAGCCCCACATGCATTAACTATTTGTTCTGATGCATTTTCCTTGAAAGGAGGCCTCTAGTTTTCACCAAGTTATCAAAAATATTCAAGATCCCCTTAGGTTGCTTAGGATGGTGGTAACTCTTCCTTGTTACCTTAGGAAGGATGCAGATATTCTTATGTAACCTGTCTGTAGGCATGTTCTCTAGGGCCATCAAATGCTTTTTTTTTTTTTTTTTTTTTTTTGAGACGGTGTCTCGCTGTGTCCCCCAGGTTGGAGTGCAGTGGCACGATCTCAGCTCACTGCAAGCTCCGCCTCCTGGGTTCACGCCATTCTCCTGCCTCAGCCTCCCGAGTAGCTGGGACTACAGGCGCCCGCCAACACGCCCAGCTAATTTTTTGTATTTTTAGTAGAAACGGGGTTTCACCGTGTTAGCCAAGATGGTCTCAATCTCCTGACCTCATGATCCGCCTGTCTCGGCCTCCCAAAGTGCTGGGATTACAGGCATGAGCCACCGCGCCCGGCCGGCCATCAAATGCTTTTAAAAAATTGAATTAATTGCCAACTCTAACAACTGAAGGATTTCACATAGAAATGTGGATTCAGTGCTTAGGTAGGAAAATGGAAGATTTGGCAGCCCTAGGCTTGCATTTCTACATGGCCACGGTCCTCCAGAGCTAGGTAGAGGATGCCTCTTTCATGGAGAGAGTGTTCTCTTTTTTGCCTCAGGCCACTCTTACAACCTGTTGTAGTCTAAATGACACTGGCTTGGCTTGAGAAGAAGTGGGTCCTAGTCTCTTTTCTTCCTAAAGCAACTCTTTAAAAATGTGAATATTTTTTCAGATGATAAAAATGAGATTCAGACAGTTTAGATGGAATCAGCCTCAGTTGTTCCCTGAAGTGGGTTAGGATCATGTGAAACTTGAACTCAGATCATCTAACTTTATTCTAATATTCTTTCCACTGAACCACAGTTGTCCCCCATTATTGTTACGATTTTTGACCTTTAAGGCATTCCTAGAGATAGGTAGAGTATTATAGGCATTTCACAGATGAGTAAGTTGAAACTTGGTTCAGCTCTGAAAAAGGAAAGTTACGTTCTAAAAGGGCAGAGCTCATATTTGGTCTCAGGTTTTTTGACTCAAACACTATACTCCTTTAGTGGTACTCAGAAACCTCAGAGATCCATATAATTCTGACATTTTTTACAGCAGTGATATTAATGATTCTAACATATTTGACTCCAAACAGAAGCAGGAAAGGTGGAGGGACCCCCATTGTTGATGTTGTCTCAGAACTGGAAGAAAGTTCCTGCGGTCAGTCAGAGAATAACTTGTAGTAGACTCACTCCTTGCAAAGCACTGACTGGTCTGGGACCATGGGCTGCAAAGTGGGAGAGATGTTAAGAGGAATAAGGAATTGCTTTCCAGAACCCTATAAACTTAGATGGGCAACCTAGCTGAGTATACCTGAGAGGATTTAACAGCTTTATAAAGGCCACACCTCAAGTTCGTGTTAACATTATTTTACCTGCATTCTTACCTATAGAGTAACAAGAATTGTCCTATTTTATAGTATTAGAGCTGTCCTATTGTATAACAGTAGAGATGGCTGCTTTGATGGACACTTCTTGTAAGCCGTAGTATATTTGATGCATATTTATTAGGGCTGTGTATTGGTGGCCAAATTTGTAAAGTGAAGACTCTGTAATAAATGAAGAAGCATACATAGGGTGTGTTATTTTCCTGGATGGTCCTTTTCCCATTGCAGAGTTTGCAATCATTTTGCAATCTTCACTTACATGTGATGTAGCAGAAAAAGTACAGAGAGGGCCAATTATCATAAAAGACACTTTGCGTAGTGGTGAAATGCTGGACTTGTAGCCAGTCTGCCAGGTTTAAATCCTGGCTCTATCACTTAGCAGTTTTTGTGACCTTAGATCATTAATTTATGTAACCCTTTGTTGCCTCAGTTTTCTCCTCTGTTAAATGAAAAGATTAGACAATTCATATCC
This sequence comes from Pan troglodytes, assembly GCF_028858775.2. NCBI lineage: Eukaryota > Metazoa > Chordata > Mammalia > Primates > Hominidae > Pan > Pan troglodytes. The sequence goes on along the minus strand of NC_072405.2, from coordinate 128,320,269 downwards.
GATAGAGTTGCTGTGAAAGTCAGCTAATTGCATGTGAAACATTCTTAGGACAGAGCCTGGCATATACTAAATAGTGCATAGGTATTAGCTGCTGCTGCTGTTTTGTTTTGCTGTTTTTAATCATTGCTGAGGTGCCTATTCCTCAGTTGCTATGCTGTAGCAAATCGAGCTTTGTAACTAGAGCTAAGAAACTGGTGGGAACCTAGGCATGGAAGTTGTAAATGTGTACCCTTTGGGCTGAGCACTATAACATGAGGGGTTTAGACTAATCCCTAATAGTCTGCCTAGCTGCAAACAAGTCTGGGATATCTGTCAGTCATGAGAAGCATCATTAAGCATGTGATGGTCTCTGAGGCTGGGCCCTTCAACTTGTATGAAAAACCCCAGCTGTCAAAAGTTAGGTAGAGAGCTTTGGACCTCAAGTCCTGACTGCCACTCTCCAGCTCTGTGATCTCATGCAAATCACTTTGTCTCAGGACTTTGTCTCCCTCACCCCCATGTAAAAGTGGGATGATAACATCATTTTCCAGGATCAGGGTGGGGAATAAATAGACCATGTTTACTAAATGTCCTACAGAGTGTGGTGGCCAAGTAGGTGCTTAGAAAGTGGCTGCAGCTCTCAGTATTATTGTGAATGAAAAATTCTGGCCTCATATCCGGTAAATCAAAATACTTCACCCTAACTCCTAAGGCAATATTGTTGCCTAGAATCATCAGCATATTTGGAGACCAATAATGCAGTTTGCATATTACATGGAGAATGTGGGTGGACTAATTGCATCCAGGCATGGGGTGACTGGCTTGAGATTAAATCAAAAGGAATTTCCTGAGTTTGTGATGTAAGGGAAGCTCAAGAGACTGGAATACTCAGGAAGCGAAATCCCAGATACAAGGACTGAAAATAATGATTCAAGTGGCGGAAAAGGTGATAGAAAGATTGATCAATGGCACCGAGTTTAGTGGGACATCTGCGCTGTGCTCCCTCTTTGGTTTCCTCCCTTTCGTGGCTGAGAGGTTTGGCGTATCAGTGCTTCTTCCTCCTCAGCCAGAAAGTTTCAGTTTTTCTATATTCTGCCCACCCGCTTTTCTTGCCTGTATTTGTCCATTCATTCAATAAAGACTCATTTAGCTCCAAAATATTCATTGAGGAGCTAAATGTGCCAGGTCCTGGAGATGCAACAGTAAAACACACATATGCATATACCCACATGCACGTGCATACACAATTTGCACACATACGTGCACATGCACACCTCCATGCATATGAACATGGATGCACACATGGCCACGTGAATCCCTCTCTTCTTGGAATTGACATTCTAGTTGAGGAGGACAGAAAATTTAAACAATAGTAGTAAGGAAAATATGTAGTTTGTTTCACTTGACGATTATTGTAGGTTTCCCCGCAATTTTTTTTTTCCTGCCTCTGCTGTTTGGGAGGTTGTGTGTCCAACTATTTCTATTCTTTGAAGAACTTCTAGCCTAATTGCTTAAGCTTCACAGAATCTCTTCAAACTGTTTCTTAAAGGGCTCTAGTTATTGAATAAGTTTTGATTCACAATTTTATGAAAAAATTTGTAAACATATTAGAATGTGGTGGTAATATGGTTTTTCTGTTTATTGTGCTAAAAGCAAAAGTGTAGAAAAGTACAAAAACCATGAAAATATACCTTGTTTGAAGTAAATAAATATGAACATGAAATATATTATTTAACCATGCTGGAGGTCAATTTTAAATGAATTCTGCTTTTATCTGGGCTTAAAAAGAAAACTTAGTAACTAGTGGGTTGCTATGTTTTATGTTAAGCAATATTTAAATTGAAATCAAAGTAGAGTAAGTACATATTTTAACTAAAACAGGTATGTCTGGTTATGGGGCAAGTAAAATTGTATAGCAATGAAATTAAATAAAAAACCTATGAATTTTTTTGAGTTTGAAATACAATTGGCAGAATCTGAGCTTGCTATACATCTAGTTGGCTTTTAAGGGAAACTGATTTTTTTAATTTCCCTTCTTTGATTTTGGATCTTGACTTAAATAATCCAGATTCCCATAAACATTATACAGAAAGTTCTAATGGTGCCAGGAATTAGAAAAATCTCATTTCTTTTTTTAAAATTTTTTTTTTTATTTAAATAGGCTTTTGGGGAACAGGTGGTGTTTGGTTACATCAATAAGTTCTTTGGTGGTGATTTCTGAGATTTCAGTGTACCCATCATCCGAGCAGTGTAACTATACCCAATGTGTAGTCTTTTATTCCTCACCCCTCTCCCACTCTTTCCTCTGAGTCCTCAAAGTCCATTTTCTCATTCTTACGCCGTTGCAACCTCATAGCTTAGCTCCCACTTATCAGTGAGAACGTATGATGTTTGGTTTTCCATTCCTGAGTTTCTTCACTTAGAATAATGTCCTCCAATTTCATCCAGGTTCCTTGAATGCCATTATTTCATTTCTTGTTATGGCTGACTAGTATTCCATGGTGTGTATATGTGTGTGTGTGTGTGTGTGTGTATATATATATATATATAACATTTTATCCACTCGTTGACTGATGGGCGTTTGTGCTGGTTCCATATTTTTGCAGTTGGGAATTGTGCATCTATAAATGTGTGTGCAAATATCTTTTTCATACGACTTCTTTTCCTCTGGGTAGATACTAGGAGTGGGATTGCTTGATCAAATAGTAGTTCTACTTTTAGAAATCACCAGGCCGGATGCAGTGGCTCACGCCTGTAATCCCCAGCACTTTGGGAGGCCGAGGCGGGTGGATCACGAGTTCAGGAAATCGAGACCATCCTTGCTCACACGGTGAAACCCCGTCTCTACTAAAAATACAAAAAAATTAGGGGGGCGTGGTGGTGGGTGCCTTGTAGTCCCATCTACTCGGGAGGCTCAGGCAGGAGAATGGGGTGAATCTGGGAGGTGGAGCTTGCAGTGAGCTGAGATCGCACCACTGCACTCCAACCTGGGTGACAGAGAAAGACTCTGTCTCAAAAAAAAAAAAAAAGAAAAGAAAAAAAGAAAAAAAAAAAAAGAAAAATCTCCACACTGTTTTCCATAGTGATTGTAATAGTTTACATTCCCACCAACAGTGTAAATCTCACTTCTTAATGGCTTGTTGGAAATTAAAGAGGCATCAGGAAACAGGCAAACCTTTTTTTTTGGAGACGGAGTCGCCGTCTGTCGCCCAGGCTAGAGTGCAATGGTGCTATCTCGACTCACTGCAACCTCTGCCTCCCAGGCTCAAGCGGTTCCCCTGTCTCAGCCTCCCACAAACCATTTTTAACTTAAATCTTCTTAGTGTAAAGATGACAACTAATATATTAAATATATGTTTTTTTAAATGGAGTTTATGCTGAGGAAGAATTATTTTGAAAATAATTTGGAAATATTTCCATTGTTAGATTTTTGTTGCTAAAAATAGTATATACTCACCATTAAAACTTTCCTATCTTCTCAGCTTAAAACAGCATTGAAAAATGACTATTTTACTTTGTCTAAAAAAGTCTTTCAACAAGGGTCTCAATAGTTTTTTAATTCATTGGTTTAATTTCTTTTGATAAGTTTGCAAGAACAACTGATAGACATTAAGATAGCTGTGATGCATTAGTAAATTTTAATAAAGTCTTTTCTTATGAAATTGGCCAATGGGATTTAAAGGCTTGGTCGTGGTTTTCTAAATGTAGCCCCAAATGCACTTCTATGTGGATTCACATAGCTTTGTTAGCTTTCTTACGTAGTTGTAACCCTCATTAATTCCAAGTTTTGGGAGAAAAAAAAATCCTGAATTTCAAACCCTTTCTTGGAATCACTGGTTTATAAAATATAGACTGGGTTGAAAAATAACAAAGCATGACTTATTATGTTGGTTTTACTACATTTTTTCTTACAATTAATAAATAAGATAAAAATTATTTTAAAATATATCTTAATCTTATTCTTTTTATTTTTGTACATTTCATAATATAGATTTTATGTCAGTAAAGCAGAGCGTGTATATTACCTAAAAATAAACCAGTAGATACTGCATGTTCAATTAAAAAAAAATTGATGGAGGCCGGGCGCGGTGGCTCATGCCTGTAATCCCAGCACTTTGGGAAACTGAGGTAGACAGATCACTTGAGGTCAGGAGTCCAAGACCAGCCTGGCTAACATGGCGAAACCCCGTCTCTACTAAAAATACAAAAATTAGCCAGGCCTGGTGGCACACGCCTGTAACCAGCTGCATGGGAGGCTGAGGCACGAGAATTGCTTGAACCTGGGAGGTGAAGTTGCAATGAGCCAAGATCACCTCATTACACTCCAGCCTGAGCGACAGAGCGAGACCGTCTCAAAAAACAAAAACAAACAAAAAATGACAGGGTAGTGTACAGTAGAGAATTGAGAAAATCACCAAATAAGATGATATTCTACTGGTACTGAAGGGTTAATAATACTCATCTGTCTTTGTGTTACTCACCTGTCAGGAACCTCCCAGGAATGGATTGATCGTGTATTTTATTGTACGTGTTTTATGAATGAAATGCATTTTTATTATCGAACGAAGAAAGCATAAAGGACAATGGGGAATGATTTTTCTCTTAATCTATCTTTTCAGCTCTCCTCGTCTAGCATATGTTGGGCTCCCCAGTTTTAATTGTGCAGACTGGGAGATTTTGCTACATTAGGGGTCACATCACTTTCTTTGTGTAGATAGAATCTCAGTCTCTCTTGCTCTTTTCTTTCTCTCATGGAGATAATAATCTAACTCTGACATCCATGATGTGATGATTTGCCAGGTGCTCTATTTCTAGTTACAGCTACTAGGGAATTGCAAGAAGACATTGGGAAATGGTACTTGGCCTCCACTTAGCTTTATTCAGATTGGCTTGTTTCTCAAGGACCCACAGGATCAATGATGCGTGCAGTGCTAAAGGGCAGCTGCGAGGTCAGGGCGTATTTATTGCTTGCTGGGGCATGTTATTGACCAATAAGAAGTTAAACAGTTCCTAGCTACAGCTAAGACATTGCCTCTTAGGCAGGAAGACAAGAGATCACCTTGGGCAACTTTCGTTTACACAGAGAGGTGTGTAAAGTGGAACCAAGGCTTGCAACTCTAGGCATCCCTTGTGTTTGTCAGGATTTCAGCTTATTTGGGGTGGCTGCAAGGCTTTGAGACATGCCCATGATGCTGTGCATTTTTCTAAACTCAGCCTTTGTCAAGGTAGTCAGGGATTGTTCATTTTGAAACCTCTGTAGATATCTGCATGTTTGCTGCAAAGGTTTTGTCTAGGTGAGATGGACTGGCTCATGTTTCCTAATGCTGATGCCCCTCCCTCCCTTCCATCTATCTTTTATACACACAGATCTATTTATTACTTTCTTTTCTTTGAAAAGTATAACTTAGCTTTGGATAAAGGAGGAACAGGATCACATTTGATTAAATGTAAGCAACAGTTTACCTTGCATGGGCTTGGATGAATAAGGAATCCAAAAGGAGCGGTATTCAGGAAAAAATAAACTGTGTGTGTGTGTATGTGTGTATAAAGTACAGATATATATATACACACACACACATATATATATACACACACATACATATATATATATACACTCAGAAATAAGTAGTGAAAAATCTCCTTTTAGCTTTATGAGATGTTCTGAGCTCAGCTCTGAGGTTTATGTTCTGACTATGAAAAATAAAATGATTTTCCTAAGTTTTTAAAGAATTTTTCTTTCTTTCTAGGTGTAAAAAGAACTTTTTTTGTGAACTATTGAATGAAGAGGTGAGGAAGGAGAGGCAGGAGGAAGAAAACAATACAAATCAGGCTGAAAGGCCTACAGATTAAAAACTAACACTGCCTCCCCTGCAGTGAGATAGTCCTTTCATTTTAGCTCCTTGCATTGAAATAGCATTGAGGATTAAATTTGTGTAAGCCCCACAAAATTCAAAATTTATGTGCTTTTCTGACCACTTGCCTTCTAGTGGAAATTTTAAGCATATTAGAGGATATGTTTCTGTGGGAGCTGATCAGAATGGTACTAGGAGTACAAAAGAATATCTAAAACTAAAACACAGCTATATTTCAGATCATACTGCTTCATCACATCGAGTGCATCTACAAAGGTAATAAATAGTATGTGGCTGAGTTAGGGCTTGGGACCATTTTCTAGAAGATTTGCCCTTTCTGCAATTCTAGTCTCTATAATGACTGGAGTGTAGGAGTTAAGTTGTGGAGCGTCTCATAAATTTAACTAGAACCATCCCCTCTTAAAATCTAAATCAAATATTGGCATATTAGTCGGCCATTATTTGATTACATTTTTATTGGTTTAGGCAGTGAGAGATGTTTTGTGCAGAATCTGGTTGTTTTCAGCCTTAAAGTAAGGCATTGCATTATTTCTAAATAATCCTATAAAGCACTAAATTAAAAAATTAAAACAACCAACTTTATAAATGATGGCACTGCTAGTTTTCTATGTGCCAGCCTCTCATTCTGGAATTTCTGAAAGGAAGAAGAAAAGTAAATTAACATTGATCACGGGCCTACTCCATCCCTGGCTTTGTGTTTATACATGACTTACGTTCCCTCCCTTCTCAGAACTCTGGCGTGTTAGTGGTATTACCTTGCTTTTACAAGTGAAGAACGGTTAACTAATTTGGGGAAGGTTACTCAGTTAGGGAGTAATTGAGCTGAAGTAGGAATGCAGTGCTGACTTCTGTAATCTTTCTCTTTCAGTTTTACCAAAATGGACTCATTCTGACTCATTTGGGGGTTTTACAAGTTAGCCCTCGGTAACAAGTGCCCAGCAGCCTTGCCTGTATTCAGCTCTTCTATATTTGTGTGATGGGCACAGAACACTTTCATATGTATGCTTTCTTATCCTCACGATCAGCCAACAGAGGCATGAATCTACCAAAAGAGGCAAATTCCTCCTTAAAAAATGCAGAATTTTAGGCTGGGCACAATAGTTCATGCCTGTAATCCCAGCACTTTGGGAGGTGAGGAGGGAGCATCACTTGAGGTCAAGAGTTAGAGACCTTGTCTTTACAAAATATTTTAAAAATTAGCCAGACATGGTGGCACATGCCTGTTGTCTTAGTGTACTCGGGAGCCTGAGGTGGGAAAGTCGCTTGAGCCCAGGAATTTGAGGCTGCAGTGAGCTATGATTGTGCCACTGTACTCCAGCCTGGGTAACAGAGTAAGACCTTGTCTTTTAAAAATGTAAAATAGGCTGGGTGTGGTGGCTCACACCTGTAATCCCAGCACTTTGGGAGGCTGAGACAGGTAGATCACGAGGTCAGGAGTTCAAGAGCAGCCTGACCAACATGGTGAAATCCCGTCTCTATTAAAAATACAAAAATGAGCCGGGCATGGTGGTGGGCACCTGTAATCCCAGCTACTCAGGAGGCTGAGGCAGGAGAATTGCTTGAACTCAGGAGGCGGAGGTTGCAGTGAGCCAAGATCGAGCCACTGCACTCCAGCCTGGTGGACAGAGCAAGACTCCGTCTCAAAAAAAAAAAAAAAAAAAGTAAAATAAAATGCAGAATTTCTCCATATGCATGAATGGCAGTGGGTTTCCTCTCTCAAAGAAGATAGATCCTTTGCAAAAGCATAAAACTGAACCATGAAGGATGTTACAGGGGAGGAAAGGCTGCTCAATCAGGGTGATTCACTGGGGATGAGGCATCTTGGGAGTTCCTTGGGGAGCAGAGGTGAGCCCCAATGAAAGACAGCTTTGTATTAAAACCATAGGGGTTCAGAGTACTTATTAACTTATAAAATATCATCAGAATGAGCTCATCTGAGCTAATGTTTCAGACCAAGCACAGAGTAGGCTGTTTACTATTCTGTACCTCTATTGAATAATGGAAATTGTATTTTTTGGTTTAGCCAGTTTGTTTTTATCTTTCTTGATCTCTTTCTCAAAGCAATTTCTGTTTGAGTTAGTGGCTTTAACCACTTATCCCTAGGTATATATCAAGATTGGTAAACTATGGACCACCAGCCAAATCTGGCCCCTTAGAGACAGAGGTTCTCAACCCTGGTCTATATTCATGATTTTGGGGGTTTATTGTACCTTATGTACTTATTGTAAATAAATATAAATTCTTTCTGAAAGTAGGTGGGGGTAGAACTCTAAATATACATCCATCAACATATCTAAGTTGGTCAGACTGAAAATTGAAAATTACCCCTTTTTGGTGTGTTATGACGATTTGTTAAAAAAAATTATATATATATAAAGTATATTATATATAAAGTATATATATAAAAAGTGTATATATATAAAGTATATATAATAAAGTATATGAAGTATATATATATAAAGTATATATATAAAGTGTATATATATATATATATATATATATATATATATATATAGTATGACAACTATACCATACAGGGAAGGGCCAATCAATGCCTCAATTTGAGCATCTCCACTTTAAATTGTCCAGACATGCAGAAGAAGACTCTCCCTCTTCCCTAGTTAATGAGCTTCATTGCAATTGAGGATTTTGAGAGGGGTGCCACTTCCCTCAAATGGTATTCCCTGTTTAATGACTGCTACTGCTAAAGGTATTGTGGGTGTAACATGGAGAAGGAACCCAAGGCATCTGGCACTTTATCTCTCATTGTGTGCGAGAGCTGGGTAACATTATAGAGAAGTGTTCCAGAATTAAAGTAGTGCTCTGCTGGCCTGTACCTACAAGAGATAGTGATGGAAATTTTAGTTGTTTCTCCTATAAAAATGTTAGCTGCTTGGCCCAGAATGGGCTAAGGTGTTCAGTGACAGAGATTGAGTGTTCAATTGTGTTACAATGAGCCATTTGAACAATTTCTGTTTGTCCTCTGCCTGTCACTTTTCTCTTTCCCCTTTCCAATCCTGCTTTAAGAAATGTAGGAATAGCAGTTTTGCAAAGGATCTCAGCAATTCTAATATGAAAGATTATTTTTCTGGTTACCGAGTCTGCATTACAAATTACTCCAAAATTTACTGGCATAAACAGCCATTTATTAAGTTGATGGATTCCGGGGCCAAGCATTAAGATAGGATGGTGCACAGATGACTTGTCTTTGTTCCACGATGTATAGGGCCTCTGCTGAGGAGCTCAAAGGCTGTGGCTAAAATCATCTGAAGCAGCGTTGTGTCTGGTAGAACTTTCTGTGTGATGAAAATATTCTATATCCGTACTGACCAATATGGCAGCCACTAGCCGTACATGGCCATAGAGCAACTGTAATGTAACTAGTGCCATTATAGAATTGAAGTTTTTATTTAATTAATTTAGATATAAATACCTACTAGTGGCTACCATATTGGACAGCACAGATCTGAAGGCTTGCTCACCCATATCTAGCAGTTGGTGCTAGGTGACAGTAGACTTTAGTTGGGGCTCTCTCCATTGGAACACCTTTCTGTGGCCTCTTCCTGTAGTCGGCTGTTCCTCATCATATGGTGGCTGGGTTCCAAGGGCGAGCGTCTTAAGAGAAGGAACCAAGGGAAGTAGCCTTGGAGCCAGCAATCTTGCTTCCACTGTATTATATTTATCTTGTCTAGATTCAAAGGCAAGGGCAGTAGACCCCATTTCTTGATGAGAAGTGTCAAGGTTCTGGGAGAGCACCAGGACAAGAAATATTGCTATAATCATATCTGGAAATAATCTGCCACAGTTGTTCCAGGTACCCAGTCCATTCGTTCATTTATTATTCATTCAGCAGACAGTGAATCCCTACTCGGTTACTTGCCATCAGGTTACTTAGAGAATGGCAGTTGATGATAATGAAGCTCATAAAAATGTGAAGGAGGTGGTTGGGAAGGCATGTATAGGTATCTCCAAAGCTGTATGGTATATGCCATGATAATACATGGTAAGCAGAGAATGGACGATTAGCTTAGACCCATAGGGGCATCTTTGAAGAAGCAACATGAAAACTGGATCTTAAATTTGCAGTAAACTAAGGAGTTTGCCAGAGAGAGAGAGAGTGAAAGAGATGTCATTTAGGCAAAAAGTTAAGCCTACACAAAGTCAGAGAGGCAAAATGGTAAGCTTTTCCTGGGGACGCCTCAACTCTACATTGCTTGTTCAGAAAAGAGCACTGTACAGCTACCCTGCCAACCACGTCCTTCATTTTCAGTGTGTGTCCCCACCCACGCCATGCATATTGAAAACCAGCCGCATACCCAGCAGGTCACCAATCCAGAAAAATCCATAGCCCAAGGGGATATCATTGATGAATTACAGACAAGTTGCCTATCAGCAGGACTCCTGGATTGGATTAGAGAATCCTCATACCATGCTGGCTTTTCTAAAGAAGATCTGGCTCTCAGAGAGGAACAAAGATGCCTGAACACATGGTCTGCATTGAAAACAAATATTGATTGGCCCCTGCTGGGTTGCTGAGCTAGAGTGGGTTAGAATCTGATGTCAAAAAGTGCTGGGGTGTGGAAAACCATTAACTCTGCTGATTGACCAGAATAAAAGCTCCATCTATTTTTAAGATCTTAAAAAAATGAGGGTGAAATCTTTAAGTGGGCAGAAGGGCAGAATTGATGGTGAGAACCCATAGTTAGGCAAAAACACTCTCTCTCAGTTTGTCTTCATGACTCTGGACACAGATCTTAGGCCATTTGTCCCTATCTTCTATATAGCATTTTTTGGACCTGTGACTATTTATTAATGCTGCACTAAATTTACTCAATTGCAAATTAACGTCCAAATAGCTGATGTTCTGTGATGTTCAGATTTAGGATTCAGACCGTCTGCTGGGTGTTCTTATTACACTGGTAGAAAAATGCTCTGGCTGTATCTGATTGCATCCGACAGTTAGATATATTTCTGTCACTGCCAGATGTACAAGATACTGTAAAAGGAGCATTTTCTCTAGCAAATTAGACTTGCTAGCTCCATGGATCTAGATTGACTAAAACAGCTTGTTGCCCCAGGGATGTAGCTGGATTTGGCTTGGTCATTTCTTTTAAATACAGGACTTCAGAAACCTGATCTAGAGTCCTTTTCTTTTGGAGACAGTATCTTGCTCTGTTGCCCAGGCTGGGGTCTAGTGGCATGATCATGGCTCATTGCAGTCTCAACCTCCCAGGCTCAAGTGATCCTCCTGCCTCACTCTCCCTAGTAGCTGGGACTACAGACGTGTATCACCATGACTGGCTAATTTTCGTATTTTTTATAGAGATGGGCTTTGCCATGTTGCTCAGGCTGTTCTCAAACTCCTAGACTCAAGTGATCCATCTGGCTCAGCCTCCCAAAGTGCTGGGATTACAGGTGTGAGCAACTGTGCCCAGCTGATCCAAGTCCTTTTAATGAAGATTTTCCAAATCTGCTGCCTTTACTTTTAAACCTGAGATGTGTTTGTCTTTCTAGAGTAGCCCTCCCAATAGAACTTCTTATGATGATGACGTATTCTAAATGTACGTGGTAAGCATTAGCCACATGTAGATATTAAGTACTTGAAATGTGGCTTGGGCAAATGGGGAGCTGTTTAAAATTCAATTAAATTTAAATTTAAATAGCCATATGTGGCTAGTGGCTATCATTGGGCAGCACATTCTAGCATCCGCTTTTAGAGATGGTATTTGCTTAGAGAAGAGTAAGAACTTTGCTAGCTCTGTAACTTTTTAGCAGTCTCTTAATTTGCGTCATCTCTTTCCTCTAACAACAATCTAGGAAAAGAAGCCATTGGCCATTGGGGATGCCATTGGCCAACTAAGGGCTGGGATGGGGACTTGAGCAAGGGCCACTAGGCTGGCCATAAAACCTGTCACTTTGGCTTCTTTACTCATTTTCCTGAAGTATTCTCTGCAAGATAACCAGGACATTTTTAGTAGGTTCCATAGCCTAATCAAAGGTGTTTGGGAAGGCCTGGTTAATTACAGTCGTACGGGTTTCCTTCCTGAAGATTTTCTCAGCCTTAACTATACTCATGGATTGTGAGTCTCCAGATGAGGCTGTGGTATCACTGCCAAACATATTTGTTATGAACAGAACCCCTTTTCTCTTTCTGGTGTTGTTCTGTGTAATAATGTGCTTTGGGAAATGTTGGTTTAAGCAATGAGACTTCCTGCTACAATAGATGATAAAATTAAGGCATATTATAGGCAATTAACATATACCTTTTCTGGACTTTGGTGGAATTTGAAATCTGCATTTATAGTTTGACTCTGTTCATCCTTCACTGTGTTTGCATTTTTAGTTAACTCTTGAAGTACATAAATATCCAGGCTGGCCTGGCTGTATCCTGCAGGGCCAGAGACTTGTGTCAAGTTTAGTTCTTATAGTTGGAGAAATGCTAGTGTTTCCTCCATCAGTAATTTTTTATCTGTTGATCCTCATGCAGCTGTGAGTATGAATGCATACATATTTCGTCTTTTTTTTTTTAAAACTTGATCAGCCAGCAGGAGATGAAATAGAGCAGATCACAGCTCTCTGTTCATTTAATCATATGAGTTACTAAAGGAAGGAAAAAGAAAGAAATGTAAAAATGGAGAAATGTCTCCTCCCCTTTCTTTTTCTCTCTCTTTCTTTTTAAAAATTGTTCAACAAGTTATCTGCAGAAAACATCTGCCTCTCAAAGAATAAATGTAATTTGGGTTCTGAACTCATATGTCCCTCTGGTTGGAAGGAAGAGTTTTTTGCACATGAAGTGAAATCAGCTAAGATGCTGTCTGTGAAGCTGAAATATTGAGATTTATAAGATGACAGTAAAGTAGTGAAAAGTGGTGTTTTTCTGCTTGACACTGTCACCACTGTGGAATAAGAATTCCGGGAAGAAGAGACTTAGATACAGGGTCTACAGCTGTCTGTTCCCATGCCGCGGAAGGTTCTTCCAGCCACCTTGTTATGGCGATCCTCCTGGCAGGGAATGAGAGCCATCTCCGCTGCCTCCCTTTGAGTGGTTATCTGGCTTGTGTTGCTTGTCTTGTCGGGAGACCAAGGGCCTTGCAAAGTAGGTGCCTGTGAAGAGTGTCAGCTGAGGCCCTGCAGGGAGCTGGAAGCTTGGAAGGCCTGGGAGAAAATGCCTGGCTAATGTATGAGGCCTGGAAGACTCTTCTTTGTTAAGAAGATTCATGGGTCTCTGAGGAGTGGAGTAATCAGGGCTAGGAGAAGATGTTGGGCCAAGCCTTCGCATCCTATATCCATCTGCTTGAATATTTTTTTTTTTTTTTTTTTTTTTTTTAGCTAGTTGAAAAGAGGAGGTCCCGTTGAGGCTTATTTGAACAAATATTTGCTCTCCCTAATTATATACCCAGAGCTGCTCTCCTGAATGTTTAATGCAAACCTTAATATTTACAATAGCATAAGGAAGAGTTTATAATGTGTTTGGGAGGCTTCCGAAGTTGGGGCAATAATTCTTCTTTGCACTTATGTAAGATTTTTCTTCCTAAGAGACCTGAGCCATATTTACCTTAGCCACTGTTCACATTGAGATGAAGTGAAGTGAGGGAGGGAGATGAAAACTCCAGAGAAAGGAGGAGCCCCTGTGGGCAGCTGCCAACATGTTTTATAGGTGAGACACTTGTCTTTGCCAAAAGTTGTGTGCCAGCCACAAACTCTTCTTTCTGATCAGGAATAACATGTAAGCCTGTGCTTACAATTGCCTTCTGATATGGACGTGGAGAGTGTCACAGAGGTGCCATGCTGGGTTTTTGACCCTGATGGTGGTAGACTTCTTGCTCAGTGCCCTGCTGTGTGACAAGCCTGACCCATTCCCTTATTAGACTCAAGATTTAGTGAGTCTTAAAAAGATATTTGGAGGCTAGGTGTGGTGGCTCATGCCAGTAATCCCAGCACTTTGGGAGGCCGAGGAGGGTGGATCCCTTGAGGTCAGGAGTTCAAGACCAGCCTGGCCAACATGGTGAAACGCTGTGTCCACTAAAAATACAAAAATTAGTTGGGTGTGGTGGTATGTGCCTGTAATCCCAACTACTCAGGAGGCTGAGGCCGGAGAATCACTTGAGCCCGGGAGGTGGAGGTTGCAGTGAGCTGAGATCATGCCACTGCACTCCAGCCTAGGTGACAGAGTCTTACTCCATCTCAAAAAAATAAAAATAAAATAAAAAAAGGAAAATAGCTCCAGTAGGGTAGTTGCCAGGTTCAAAAGGCCAAAGAAGAGACTCAGAACCAGCAAAAGATACATGGGATTTTATTAAGGGCTTAATTCAGGGGAGAGAGTCCAGTGGTGGTAGGCTGGACACGAGAACCACCTTATGTACAGAAATGGTCCAGTGGCAATGAGCTGGACAAAGTAACCACTGGCTCAGTGGCAGCAAGCTGGTCGGGAAAACCACAACTGCTTGCAGACATCATGCACTTTATATGGCATTTCACAAATATAAAATTTAGCTGGGCATGCTGGCATGCACCTGTAGTCCCAGCTACTTGGGAGGCTGAGACACAAGAATTGCTTGAACCTGGGATGTGGAGGTTGCAGTGAGCCAAGATTGCGCCACTGTACTCCATCCAGCCTGGGTGACAGAGCGAGGGTCCATCTAAAAAAAAAAAAAAGACATCGAGGTCTGGAGAACTGAGTTTGAAACCTTCTTCCATTCCGTGTATGGACCTTGGGAAGGCTGTTAAGCCTCCTGGTGCCTTGTTTTTCTCATCTGTAAACTAGGCATAATGAACACCATTTGCACATGGTTGGTACGAAGATTAGAAAGAGTGCAAGTCTAGTACCTGGCTGCATAGACTCTTGTGTTGGAGCAGCGGTGATTATTAGTTCTGTCATCACCTGTAGAGCCTGTTGACACTTGAAGGCCACCTTAATTTTGCAGTTTGCATGTAAGGGTCCTCTGTAGTGATTTCCAGAGTTTTTCCTCCATGCACGGTGCCTAGAACGATGCAAAGTGGGCAGTTACTTGGGGTTTGGATCTTTCCACAAAACAAAAGATGAAAAAGGAGAGATCCTGCCAAATGCAAGCAAGGTGAGGAAGCATGTGCCAATGCCCAAGACTTCAAGGAAGTCAGGTTGTGGGCAGTGTTTATGCAAATGGGAACTGCATTCCCCAGCACCGGATCTGTGGGTCTTACTCTTAGGCTTGCCGGCCTTAGCATTATGGCAGCAGCCACTGGAGAGGCACAAGTGGTTCCTGAGCATTTTGCCGTCAGGGAAGGCATAGGTTCAGGTGAATATGTGTAAGCACTCATCTTCTAGGATGCTGGAATGTGTCGAGATGTCGCTTCAGCTGAGTTGGCTTTTCCTTCTTCTCCAACTTTTTTTGTGAAATCTGGTTCTATAGATGCTGTGCCCGGCTGTCAGATTGTCTCAGTTCTCTGGAATTAGTTTAAAATGAAAGTTTTTCCTTGTCTGCTATAGACAGTTCTACAAACAGGATTACTCTCCTTAATTGCTTCTGTCTTCAAGGGCAGGAAGAGATAACTTTCTCTATAGGAAGAGAGGGAGACCCAATCTGGGTTCTTTTCTTCTTTTCTCTTTTTTTTTAGGCGGAGTCTCGCTCTGTCGCCTAGGCTGGAGTGCAGTGGTGCAATCTCTGCTCATAACAGCCTCTGCCTCCTGGGCTCAAGTGATTCTCGTGCCTCAGCCTCCCGAGTAGCTGGGATTACAGGCTCATACCACCACACCCAGCTAATATTTTGTATTTTTAGTAGACCCAGTGTTTCACTGTGTTGGCCAGGCTGGTATCAAACTCTTGGCCTCTTAAAGTGCTGGAATTATAGGCGTGAGCCACTGTGCCCGCCTCCAGTCTGGGTTCTAAGGGATCATTTGCTTTTTCCCATTTTCCACATAAGCAAGTGCATTTGTTTTTTTGGCATAGTTGCTGTCACATGACCGTGTAGGTGAGAAAGCAGTGGGGTTCTTCTGGCAGGGCATGGCACCTGTTGTCCTTAGGCATGGACAGCAAATGTGAGTAGCTAACATCTCGCCCAGATGGATCTCTTTTGTATAAATGTTGATGCTGAAAATTGACTTCCTGTTCTGAACTTTTTTCTTTTGAGTGGCTGAGTGGGTGACTGTCCTAAGATACCAGTATGACTTGGCCGTTTGCAAATGATTGCTCAACAGGGCTTCCCCCAAGTTGTTCTTCCCCATGAGAGGAACAGTTAGCAAACAGAATGGACTTTGCAGTTGGTCAGTTTAAAAGAGCTATTGAGTACTGCAGGCTCCATTATGAGGTCTGGGGCCACAGGCATGAACTGAACACTTAAGGGTCTTTGTTCTCAAGGAGCGTGTAATTGAGTGGAGGCAGACAGACAACAAACATGGAAGCAGAAATAAACACAAATAGTGGGGGGCGGGGGCAGTAGAATGGAAGCAAGGAGACCCCTTCGCTGGCTTTTGATGTACTCCAGACCATAGTAATGTGGCTTAGCCGACGCAGGAGCCAGGTGAGGCAGTGGGATGGGGGTGGGGGGAGGAATTCCTTTTGTATTTTAGAGCTAGAGCCAATGGGACTTGCTAGGTCTTGCCTCTGCTATGGCTTAGGTATGTTACTTAACTTCTCTTTAAAACCTTCATTTGTTTTCCTCTGAAAAAGGGAGATATTTCACAGAGTTGTGGTTAAAATAAAATAGTTTTTTAGTTTTTTTTTTTTGAGAGGAGGGATCTAGCTGTGTGGCCCAGGCTGGTCTCAAACTCCTGGCCCCATTGATCCTCCTGCCTCAGCTTCCTGAGTAGCTGGGATGACAGGCATCAGCCACTGCACCTGTCAGATTTTTTATTTTTAGTTGTTATTTAAGTAGTTATAAAAGAATGAGCACCTGAGGCTGGATTTTAGAGGAGAGCCCCCTAGACTGTCTCTGTGTGGCCACTTGTCCAATTCTGGGTTGGACTGGCAGGAGCCTGCGCTCATCTGTCCACAGGGACCACCTCAGTGTTTGGCATTACGAGGCAGCGGTTGCGTCCATTGCCTCTTCTATCCCCTTCTTCGCATTGCAGTAGACATCCCTGGGGGCAGCATGGGAAGAGGTTCCTGCTGCACCTTGCAGGCCTCTCTTGACATCGGGGTTGGGAGGGTGCTGGAGGTGGAGGGAGGTGGGAAGCTCAGGCCTGCACTGTTTTCCTCTCTGCCCGGCCAATCCTGACCCCTGTCTGTTCCTAGCAGCTACCACTGTCTTTGCTGATGCTGTGGTTACCTTTACAGCAGTGGTTCTCAAAGTGTGGTCTGAGCATCTTTTGCATCAGAATCACCTGAGATAATTATTAAAACTGCAGGCTCTGGGCCTTACTCTAGACCTACTCAGAATCACTTGGACTGGGCCCAGGAATCTACACTTTGTAATGACCTCCCTAATTTAGTGAGCCTTGTGTGCTCTAAATTTTGAGAATCTCTTATTTAGAAAATTTGATTTTCCTTTTGGAGTAATAATAACAAGTAATATTTGTTAGAGGTTAATTATGTGATGCTACTCAGTGTTTTATATGCAATAACCGAATTATTCCTCAAAAATAACAGTGTGAAAGAGAAACTAATATTAGCCTTGTTTTGCCAGTGGGAAAATTAAGGCAAAGAGTATTTGCTCTAATGTTGATTGAAGAGCCAATATGTATGTATGTATTTATTTATTTGTGACAGGATCTCACTCTGTTGCTCAGGCTGGAGTGCAATGGCATCATTACGGCTCACCACAGCCTCAACTTTCCAGGCTCAGGTGATCCTCCCACTTCAGTCTCCTGAGTAGCTGGAACTACAGGCACCTGCCACCATGCTCAGCTAATTTTGGTATTTTTTGTAGAGACGAGATTTTGCTATGTTGCCCAGGCTGGTCTCAAACTCCTGGGTCCAAGCGATCCTTCCGCCTAGGCCTCTCAAAGTTCTAGGATTATAGGCATGAGCCACCGCACCTGACCAACAGCTAGTATTTAAACCCACATCCCCAGCCTTATCCTTCACCTACTCTCTCCCAGCCTCCCTTATGTGGTGATATTACATGAATGAGTCTTCTTAATTTAAACTGACTACTGGATGGCTTCCTGTTATGTTAAGAGGTAGCAACTTAAACATAGAGCATTTTAAAATTGAGCTTTAACGTACATCAGAGCCTAAGATTTGACTCTGATTTTGATACCCGGAGTAAACTTAAGCACTGTTCTCCTTCATTCACTTTGGTAAATGAGCTGTGCAGCCATGCTCTTCTCGTAAACTTTTACCTGCTGTGCTAGGCTGTGAGCCACGAAGTGCCTGCATTGCCCTGTGCCAGTGTCTGGAACATTCTCCAAGTAATTGGCCAGTGCCTGCACAGATAGAATGCAGGTAGAATGCCGGTTCTCCCCAACCCTTGCCATTGATCTGCATCTTGGGAGGCTGTGCAAGGAGTTGGAGGATCTGGGGTTTTCCCAGTGTCTGGTCACTGAAAGAAATTTTTTCTTTTTAGTGACTCCAGGTTAGTGTCTGAGAAAAGTTGGCCATCAAAACAGGACCAGCCTGAGCAGGTTTGAAGATAAAAATCAATCATTCCGTTCATAGTACTTTCTTATTTCATGTTCCTTTTGCTTCCAACTCCCATAAGGAATTTGCTAAAGATACAACCTCACACATAGCTTAAGGTGGAGAGAAATTTTCGACCATAAGTTCCTTGGAGAATATGAATTCAAGTAGGGTGAGTGGGAAGAGGTTTCTACCAACATTTTCTCCTTGCATCTCAGATCCTGAGTCTTCCAAAAACTGCTGCTTGTGCCCTACACTGGCTCAAATTTGCATTTCTGAAACTAGTTTGGTTTGCATTAATTTCACTGGAGTTGTGATCACATTGAAAATGCAAAGCCTAATTGTTATTAAGAAAAGTCATTTTGAGATGTGATGGTGTTTTATACTCAACATGAGCAGGTTCTATTTGGTTGTGGCAACCTTAAGATTTATGACTGACTGCCCCATCAACACTTGGCAAATGTTTCCATGCTATGGGGATGCATTTTACAGGCTGTTAAATAAGAACCCACGAAGTGGTCCGGTATGTTTTTAAAAAATGAGCCTAGCACTAATGTATAGCTTTCTCTAGAATTTAAATCTCATTGTTAATTTGAAGTTCCTCTCTTTATTGAAAGCTGGGTATTGAATACACCTACTGGGAGATGTGGCCACATAGAGATAGTCTGTATTAATGGGCTTTGGTCTTATTTTTTAGGCCTAAATTTATTCTTCATTAAAAGAAGAGCAAAATTCCAGGTGCGGTGGCTCACGCCTGTAATCCCAGCACTTTGGGAGCCTGAGGCGGGTGGATCACTCAAGATTAGGAGTTTGAGAACAACTCCTCAGTTGGTCAACATGTCAAAACCCCTCTCTGCTAAAAGTACAAAAACTTAGCCAGGCGTGGTGGTGCATGCCTGTAAGCCCAGCTACTTGGGAGGCTGAGGCAGGAGAATCGCTTAAACCCAGGAGGCGGAGGTTGCAGTGAGCTGAAATCACACTACTGCACTTCAGCCTGGGCGACAGAGCGAGACTTCGTCTCAAAAAAAAAAAAAAAAAAAAAAAAGAAAAGAAAAGAATAGTTAAGCAAGGTGCTTTTTATTTTCACTTGGAAAGTTTCTTTATATTTTCACTCAGAATACTTAGGGTTACATACAGTTATAAAATTTTTAGTAACTCTATTAAAGGAATTGCCTAACACTCAGGAGTCACCACTTTCCTTAGTAAAAAAAGTCAAGAATACACTAGGGTTTATGTAAAAGAAGAAATCTCCAGTCCAAATTCAGTGGAATAAGAATACAGCATCAAATTATATTATTGAGCTGAAGAACAGTGCACAGGGAGAAAACACTCAAAGTGATAACTTAATTCAATGCTATAGAAAAGTGATTTGTGAGTCACTTTAACATTTCAGATTTGTTTAAACCGTAAAAGTGATAAATTAGCCAAAGAGCTAACAATTGATATTATCTTAAGTTCACATAAATTTTGATTTAACTGAAGCAAATGAAATCAATGTAGTTACTCCCTTCCCATTGCTTCATCTTTGTACAGTTTATAAAGCTAAGAATAAGTAGCTCTAATGAACAGTTTTTGTTTTTAAGCTTTTTTGCTGAGGTTTCTCTAATATGTGTCTTTTAGTAATCTCTTCATTTTTTTCCTCCCAGTTTCTCATCTCTTGGGCTCAGCATCTCCTTCTACTTAGAGCATGCTGAACATGTAGACACAGTGGTAATGCACCTTTCCTTGTGGCTATTTTGCCACACTAGGAACTCTTTACATTCCAGGGGTCCCATTCCAGAGATCCCAATATGCAGATATTCTACTGTCTATGCTCAGTGCTGTGAAGTTCTCTGTTAGGGACCGAACTACAAGGCATTAACAGGCAGGATCGGTGCCCGCTAGAGGTTTTCTCTCTGAAATCATCAGGGAAAACAAACAAACTCAAAGGGCAAATATGTGCATAGCAAAAGGGAAGTCGTGGAAAGAGGTCTGTGGCTTGTGCCTTTGAGAGCTGGCAGAATGAGTGAGCAGCACAGGCTTGGTGAGTGTTCCAAATTTATTCAGAGATCCCTCACTGTCCCCTCAGATTTGGTTTGGTATGCATGGGCTCTTTTTATTACTTCCTTTGTTAGCGGTTCAGTGTTCAAAAGTTTCAAAGAGTCGCCACAGAGTTTCTTCATCATTCTTGGGGAGCCAGGCAGGTGGGCAACTCTTTCTCTTAAGCAGCCATCTGAAAGACCTTACCTCAAGATTACACTTGGAGAGTCAGAGCTGTGAGATGCCTGCCTGTCCGTAGCGTTCCTGACTGTGTTACAACTGTGGTAGCCCGTCTGCACCTGGTTCCAAGCTTTTCGGGTTGTTGATCATTTTTGAGGTGGTGGAAACTGTTAATGTTCCCTCCTCATTTTGAGTTCGGGAGAGATTTGCCCAGCCAACTTCTAATCAGAGACTCTTTCAAATCCTGTCCAGTCTCTCTCCCTCCACTCCTTCCTCTAGTTATTCTCCATCAGGCCTTCAGAATGTGCTTTTTGGTGTGTCCAGTCAGATCATGGCACTCGGCTTCCTGTCTACACAAGGAAAAAATCCACATCATGTTCACCAGATGCTTGTTCAACCCGCTTCAGCCCCCCAGGTTTCCTGCTGCCTTCCCACCCTCTCCCAACACTCTGGCCTCAGGGCTTTTGTCTGGACCACTCTTCCCGAGGTATCTTCCCCTTTTGCTCAAAGTCAGTCATGAGCGAGGCATTCCTTAATTGCCACATCTCTTTTCTTTTCTTTGTTTTTGTTTTGTTTTGTTTTTGAGACGGAGTTTCACTCTGTCACCGAGGCTGGAGTGCAGTGGCATGATCGCGGCTCTCTTCAGCCTCCGCCTCACCCTGCACCCCAGGTTCAAGCGATTCTCCTGCCTCAGCCTCCCAAGTAGCTGGGATTATAGGCACCCACTACCATACCCAGCTAATTTTTGTATTTTTAGTAAAGACAGGGTTTTGCCATGTTCGCCAGGCTGGTCTGGAGCTCCTGACCTCAGGTCATCCTCCTGCCTCAGTCTCCCAAAGTGCTGGGATGACAGGCGTGAGCCACTGTGCTCGGCCGGTTGCCACATCTCTAGCCCACATTGCCACTGGGTTGTCATTTGTCTTTCCCTGTAGCATGCGGGCTTCCTGAAAGCAGGATAGTTCTCTGTCTTGTTAATTTATCCAGCTTTAGCACCCAGAACAGTGCCTTGCATATTGTGGGGGCTCAGTCAATATTTGTTGCATCGTAAATAGTGGGTTTGTGAGTTTTCCATTTCTCAACTACAACTCTCTGAAGATTCCAATAGGAGGGAGAAACAGGGTAGTCAGAGAGATAATAAACAAAATCAGCCAACACTGATAAATTCAGAGTATGGAGGACCAGGTAGGATGTGTCATCATACCTAAGAACACTACCTCTGCTTAAAAATTATTGTTAGCTCTGGAAACAATGACATATCTATTTGTGTAGCCCTTTGCAGTAAACACATATACATTAATTCATTAGATTCCCCTAAAAGATTCTATTAAAATGGTGTTTAACTTTTTAGTGCTGATAATGTAAGATCTTCTTTGTAGGATTGCCTCTATTTTGTTGTTGTTGTTGAAGGCCAGGGAGGGTATTGTAAGTGTTGGATGATGTTTAGAACATACCTGTGACATTGGGGCTGTTACTACTGAGCGTCCATGTTGCCATTTGGATTTTCTCTCTTTTTTTTAAAATATTATTTAAGAAAAGATATCTGTCTGTCTCCCAGGCTGGAGTGCAGTGGTGTGAACACTGCTCACTGTAGCGCCAACCTCCTGGGCTCAAGCAATCTTCTCACCTCAGCCTCTTGAGTAGGTGGGACCACAGACACATGCCACCACACCCATCTAACTTTAATATTTTTTATAAAGGCAGGATCTCACCACGTTGCCCAGGCTGGTCTCAAACTCCTGGACTCGAACAATCCTCCCACCTCAGCCTCCTAAAGTGTTGGAATTACAGGTGTGAGTCACAATGCCCGGTCTCATAGTTTTTATTCTGATAGTTTATGCTGTTATTCATGACTCCTTCTAACCTTCCCTGGCTGGTGTCACTTATGTAGAAAAGGAAGACAGGTCTTGTTAGTTGCCTTCAGGAAGACTAAAAATCTTGTTCGGGAGAGAGAAATCATGAAATGAAACTAATTTATTGGCCTTGAAGAAGTGTCAACAACATTTAAGTCAAGAGCAGGAGAATGGTGCTGGGGAACAAATTTAAATTGATTTTTTATCTTGTAAAAAATATTAATTTTGAATAATGGGAAGGAATGGTAGGCAGAACTCTATAGTCCCTAAGATTTTCATATCATGGTATATTTACATCTGTTAATCTAAACTAACATTAATGTAGGTGCTGCTCTGAAAATATTTTTGCAAATGTAATTAAAGCCCTAGCCAGGCATGGTGGCTCACGCCTGTAATCCCAGCACTTTGGGAGGCTGAGTTGAGCAGATCACTTGAGGTCAGGAGTTCAAGACCTGGCCAACATGGTGAAACCCCGTCTCCACCAAAAATATTTTTTAAAAATTAACTGGGTGTGGTGGCTCACCCCTGTAATCCCAGGTACTCGGGAGGCTGAGGCAGGAGAATCACTTGAACCCAGGAGGCAGGGGCTGCAGTGAGCCGAGATTGTGCCACTGCACTCCAGCCTGGGTGACACAGCAAGACTCCATCTCAAAAAAAAAAGTAATAATAATTAAAGCCCTAAATAGTTGGCCTTAAAATAGGGAGATTATCTTAGGTGGAACTACCATAATCTGATGAGCCCTTAAAAGGGGCTAGACAATTTTTTTCCAGCTGAAGAGTCAGTCCATGAGGAAGCATCTTCTTTGATGGCTTTGACGATTGGGGGAAGGGAGCGTAGGCAAGGACGCAAGTGTCCTGTGATAGCTGTGAGTGACCCTGACTGATGGGCAGGAAGGAAACAGAGATGTCAGTCCTACACCCGCAAGGAACTGAATTCTGCCACAAACGTGTGCTCCTAAGAAGACCTGGGGCTCTAGACAAGGACATGGCCGACTGACACCTTGTGAGACACTGAGCAGAGAAAGCAGCCACACTATGTCCCCAGACTTGTGACCTACAGAACTGTGAGCTAAAACATGGGTGTTGTTTTAAGTTGCTGTGTTTATGGGAATTTATTACAGCAGCAATAGAAAACTAATCATTGAGGGAAATCTCATTCTGACAAAATCTGGAAAAAAAATCTAAACTGTAAAAAATGAAATTTAGTTTAGTTTCTGAAAGAAAGTACTTTTTCCCTCCCTCCGTCCTTCCCTCCCTCCTTTCTTTCTTTCTGCCTGCCTTTTTTTTCAGTCTTGCTCTGACACCCAGGCTGAAGTGCTGTGGTGTGATCTCAGCCCACCGCAACCTCCGCCTCCCGGATTCAAGTGATTCTCGTGCCTCAGCCTTCTGAGTAGCTGGGATTATAGGTGCCTGCCTGCCTGCCACCAAGCCTGGCTAGTTTTTTTTTTTTTTTTTTTTTTTTTTTTTTTTAGTAGAAATGGGGTTTCGCCATGTTGGCCAGGCTGGTCTTGAACTCCTGACCTCAAGTGATCTACCTGCCTTGGCCTCCCAAAGAGGGAGGGATCTCCCATGGGATTACAGCCATGAGCCACCATGCCCAGCAGAAAGTACTTTTTCAAGAACAAATGACCAACGTACATCACCAATGGGATCAAGCTCCATGCTGCTTGCCTTGCCCCTTTGAGACCTGGTTAAATGAATAGATAAGAAGTGTTGTAATTAGTAGATCAAGTATTTATAAATTAGTGGGTAGCTCCAAAGTACTAGAATAGACCTAAAATAGTTCTTGCCAAATATTTATCTATTCTTGGAACAACCTTACTCATGCATTATAATTTGCTTAGCAATCCTTTGTTCATAGGCAGTGCAAAGATTAGTTACAGCCCTCCTACTGTCTGAATTACTGTACTTTCTGAATTAGTAGAGTTGGCATTGATAATCTTAAAAATATAAACAGTAAATAAAGCATTTAAAATCCCCCATGCTGCTGACTTCATATAAAGAGATAGTTGTTTTTGAATATTTTGATGTCCGTACACATTTTTCGACAGAGGCAGTATTTAAATGGGTTTGTATAAATAAGTTCTCTTTCTTGAAGCTTGTGCAAAGCATCTTTACACAAGAAGCTTATAAGCACAGTCAATAAATTCAAGAAAATGGCCCTTTTGAAAGGAAGCCACTGATGCATCTGTGGGCTGACTTCTGCATGAATGACAGCGCAGTAATAAGAAAGCAGACAACGGCTTCCTCCGCCACCACCGCCCTGCCGTGCGCACGCTGCATGGGGGTGCCCTCGCAGCGGGAGTGTGTGTTTGTCCTGGTGGCCGGGGACTGCGGCTTGGCCTTTTTGTTTACAAGAGAGAGGACAGCAGCCTCTGCCCTCCAGCTGCTGTGAAAACAGTGTTGGAAAACCAGAGCGAAGTTTCCACTGAAGAACTCACGCTGGAAAAACAAAACAAAACAAAACAAAAACACCCGAACAAACAAACCTTCCCTCATAAAAGACCATCTGGGTTAAAGTACAGACCACTGGGTCAGAACCCAGATGGTAATGAGAATAGTCGTTCTTCAGCAAACTTTCCGAGTGGGATTTCCATATATTAAGTTGGAAGAGAGCCCAACGTTGAAAAACAGGAAACTAACTGAAGGGCTGTTAGTGTAGTTTGTAAGGAAGATTTTAGCAGTGGGGTTAATTGTGTGTGTTGGATAAAGGATCCCCATCACTGGAGGTCTCCTTCCAAGTGAAATGGGTGCTCCTGCTGATTTGAATTGGGAGGTGACAGTGGCGATGGCAGATGGGTATGGATTAGAGCAATATTTTGGAGGAAGTCTCAGCTGGGGTTGGGGATAGATTGCATCCTGAGGGGTGCAAAAGGGGAAAAGAGAGGGGGAAGGACGAGGATGACTCTCAGGTCATTTCTTTCCTCTCTTATCCTTTGTTCTTTTCTCATATTATCACTCAGGCAAAATGGGAATGGGCATGTGAGATAGTTGCTTTGATTAGTCAGTGCCAGCATCCAGCAATGTGGAATTCTCTGCGGGGCATCTTGAAGCCTCTGGGTGTTGATGTGGAGTGCTGACCCTCTCTGAATTAGTAACACACCTCTAGCTATCTTAGACAGGAAACCACAGTCATTAACACCATGGAGATCTCTTCATTATAGCTTTGCTACCTTGTCCATGGTCACATTAATGACTCCTGTCCCAGTTCATCATTGATAACACCTACAGTAACCCATGGTGCTCTGGGAGAAATATTGGGGGAGCAGACATATGAACAAAACAATTTGTTTAAGTGGTAATTTATTTTCTAGCTTTTCTCTGTCACTCACTAAAGGTACAATGGTCCAAATAAATGCTGTCTTGTATGGATATTTCCCCTGGCATTCTGTTCTATTGCAGTGCTTTGGAAAGACGAAGAGTCATTCTACCCATTCAAGGGTAGAGATTAGGGGCCAAAATGTGGAACATTTTGTTGTGGAGATTACGCATCTAGGATAAATGGTGTTTTGCCCGGTCTAGTTACTAAAATGTGGAGGGGAACTGACTTTTTCATGTTCGTGTTACCCTTTTCTTTTGTAACTGTCTACCATGATACTCCTGGTTGCTCCACTGTCTAGCTTTTTTTTTTTTTTCATTTTTGGTGTTTCATTTTGAGTTAGGTATCTGAGTTCCAGAACTTTTGCTACTTGATCACCCTCTGCCAAACAATCATTAAAATATGCTCCTGTAATCAGTAATGAAGACAGACATAAGTAATGGATAAGGATCTTTTTTTTTGTTTTTGTTTGTTTGTTTGTTTGTTTGTTTTTGAGACAGAGTCTTGCTCTGTCGCCGAGGCTGGAGTGCAATGGTGCAATCTCGGCTCAGTGCAACCTCTGCCTCCTGGGTTCAAGCAATTCTTCTGCCTCAGCCTCCCGAGTAGCTGGGACTACAGGTGCACCCCCCAATGCCCGGCCAATTTTTGTGTTTTTAGTAGAGATGGGATTTCACCATATTGGCCAGGTTGGTCTCAAACTCCTGACCTCATGATCTGTCTGCCTCGGCCTCCTGAAGTGCTAGGATTACAGGCATGAGCCACCGTGCCTGGCCGATCATTTGCTTTTTAACTCAACATAGTAACATCTTCTTCTTGGGGCCATGGCCTGGAAACTGATGGTGGGACAGGCATGTCACTTGGAGTCATTTCTAGGGGTCCACTCTGAGGTCTGCTGGTTTCCAGCTCTGGCCTTCTGTTTCTTCATGTTTAATGTAATAACAATACCCATCCTACCTCCATTACAAGGTCAGAGGGAAAATTTAACATGAGTTGGCATTATCAGTGTGGTGCAGCACACTGTCGCCACGGGTGGTTGTTAACGTTATTTCTGGACCGTTCTGAGAGTGAACGGGGATACCCCACACCAAAGCTAGCCTTTGCGGAGTCTATGTTCTGGTGATAATCACTGCTTTCAAACAAGTACCATTAGGTCACAACTAAAAGCGTGAGTCACGCGGCTGTGATACATTTGTAAAGAAACCTTTCTGGGCTTTCCTGGGAATGTTTAGTTTATTATTCCTATATAGGTCATCCAGAGAAGGGCGTCTCTTCCCTACTCCACCTCATAATCCTCAAACAGAAATATGACCCAGTCTTTTTTTTTTCATTAATTTAGATAAGTTATGAATTTTAGGGAGAAAAGTTCAGATAAGAAGTACTTTTACATAGTTGAATGTGACCTCTGGATTCCAAAGAGATGATGTGCTTACTGGCTGAAGAAAGCCTGCAGATGGAGGATGGGGAGTAAGTCATGAACTTATTACTCAGTTTCTATTTTGTAACCACTTGGAATAAATATTTGTGTAAAATATGAGTGTAACAATGTGGTTTTAGTTAAAGCCAGAATGTGGTTGTTCAGAAATAACTGAGCAAAAGTTTGCCAGACATTCACATTTCACTGGGCACCCTTTATTGCTGTATACTAATTCTGGCCACCTTACCCAGGAAGCAGGGTATATGACATTTCCATTTATTGCATGCCACCTACACCTTTCATCAGCAAAGGGACACCTGTACATCCTGGGGACAGAGCAGATAGAAGACATGCACTCCATTGCCTTCTTTCAAATAGATACTTTTCAAAAGATTTTAGACCCTGAGTTAAGACAACCTCACTCTTAATTATTGTGGTCAGGAGTTCTTTTCTTTGAAATGAAACCTGCATTAGCACTGTGTGTTTCCTTATTTACATTTTTGTTAAATTTCTGGACAATACGTAGCTCCCCTTAGGGACTTTCTAAGTTTGGTGGAGAAAGAAACCCTAGTGGCTAACTTCACTGTTTAGTCCTTAAATTTAAATTCTTTATTATGTACCCACCAGGCCACTGGTCTTGGGTAGTGGGTATGGAGACATTTATGTGGATCTCGCTCTGTCTCATCTGACCCTCCATGGATTAGATAGGCAGGCCAGGCAATGATTAGGAGGACCCCAAAACCCAACTGAGGGACAAACCAGCATTTTCTTTCATGCAAGGATTAATTTGCCCTGTCTAGTGTCTATATTATTCTCCCCTTTTATGTATGTTCTTTGTATCCAGCTGACATATTTAAAATTGCTTGTGGTCTACTGTGAGCCCCACATCATCTTTACCTCTAAAATCATTAACTCATTCTAACTTCATTTCACATCTGGCAACTTCTTTTCCTACTAACACTTTATTTTCCTACTTTGCGATATACCTGATGTCTCTGCTGAGTGGGCCCTTGGATATATGGTCTTTTTTTTTTTTTTTTGAGACGGAGTCTTGCTCTATTGCCCAGGCTGGTATGCAGTGGCACAATCACGGCTCGCTGTAGCCTCCGCCTCCTGGGTTCAAGCGATTCTCCTGCCTCAGCCTCCCAAGTAGCTGGGATTACAGGCATCTGCCACCACACTCAGCTAATTTTTCTATTTTTAGTAGAGACAGGGTTTCACCATATTAGCCAGGCTGGTCTCAAACTCCTGACCTCAGGTGATCCACCCGCCTCGGCCTCCCAAAGTGCTGGGATTATAGGTGCAAGCTATCATGCCTGGCCAGCTATATGGTCATCTTTTTTTAAAAAATCAGGATTAAGTGTCCTTATATAAGCCTTAACATATTATGTAGTAACTGATTCCCTGAATGATCAGTTCCAAAGATTTTACTACTGTGCCCCAGGAAGCAAACATTAAAACCTCAGTATTCGGGGCCCCTCTCCTTTCAGGGGTCAAACTTGGGATACCAACGCCCTGACATCATCTTTTTTGCATAGCTACTCAGCTTATCCAAAAGGGTCTCTACCCCTCTCTCCCTAACCCCACCAGGATTGCTCATTAACTACTCCTTTACCTCCAAGCCCCTCTGCTACTATTTTAGGATTAAATCTCCTATGAGACTGAGATATCTAAACAAATTTATATTTATTTAAAATTTCATTAAAGTATAAGCTTACATAAAATGCCAACTCTTAAACGTGCAACCGTACGAATTTTTGTGTATGTCTATACCCATGTAATTACCACCAGGTTCATTCAAAATATAGAATATTTCTAGCACCCAATAATACCCCTCATGCATTCTCTCAGTCAGTAATTTCTTTTGCATGTCTTTTGATTTCATACACATGGAACCCTACTGTATACAGCCTTTTGTCTGTAACTTCTGTAACTTGCCATTATGTCTGTGAGGATCCATGAGGTTGTGGTTATCTGTGGCTCATTCTTTGCTCTTGCTAGCAGTATTCGTTTTATGAATATGCCAGAGTGTGTTTACACGTTCTACTGTGGGTGAACATTATGCGTGTCTCCAGTTTGGGACTATTTATGAATAAAGTTTCTATGAACATTCTCATATGTATGTATTTTGATGGAAACAAACACTTATTTCTGTTGGCTATATAGCCTCAAAGGAATTGCTGGGCGGTAGGCTATTTGTGTGGTATTTTTAATGCAAGATAATAGATTTACATACTGAGAATTGTGCCTCATAGTAATTACGCTTTTCTGGGTGTATTTTTCATTGATAGAGAAATAGCTCTAATATGGGCCTAAATAGCTCATATGTACATTTGCTTAAGTTCTTTATTCTGAGATAAATGATTTCTTTAAGTTACCAATGTCATTTTGAAGACTAATTCAGTTATGTTTTATTGTTAAAGTCCTGGCTCACTTCCGTAGCTCATGTTACTGTTTTGTGTATTAGCCTTCTTTCTCTACCAGCATTTAGATTATTGTTGAAAAACTAATATGAGCGTCCAGGGTCAACACTATCAGAATCTTTCTTGTAAAATTATTCCTGGGTTGACATTGAACTACAGATGACAAGTGTGTCAGATCATGTGAGGTAAAACTACAGAGCAAGGAGGTTAATTTTTCAAATGGATTTATTTGAGCAACAAGCATTTATGAAGCACTGTATGAAGCCATTGCTCTGTCAAGTAAAGTAAAATATAGCCATTATTTTTAAGTAGCTGACAGTTTGGTGGTGGGGGCAGAAAATGAAAACCATTGTTTGCAATGTCCTTTAAGCAAGCATTGCCCCGCATGTTAGAGGGGAGGAAGGGAGTGGGGGGTGGTGATGAGAGAGCATGAATGAGGGCATCGGAATCAGATTGGAGATTCAGAGAAGGCTTCCTAGAAACATATATTTTGATGGAAGAAAACAAATTAGATATTTGGGGAGATAGAGTGAGGGTGAGGGCTTTGCACTGTAGGGGAAGGGACCAAATAGCATATTTAAAGGAATGGAGGCATGAAATAGCATTATCCATCTAGTAGTCAATTTAGGGGATAAAACATTTTTTATTCCATTGATGGTGTTATTGCCATATACATTTCTGGAATGCCTCTTTTGGAATGACTTTTAGAGCTAATTTTCAAACCACACCAGAAAATCACTCTTGATACTTTATAGCTTTGACCCAAATGGTATTTCCCAGCTGGACACTCACCAGATTTGTCTCCTAAACACTTTTGGCTCATTCCAAAGAAATATAATCTGTCTTCAGAAGGTTTAAGGCTTACCACTATTGAGAACATTCAAAAGCCTGTGTGTGTCCCAGAACTCAGAAATCAATTCCAAAAGGCCACTTGTGTGCAAAAAGCACTTATCATTGGAATAAGTCTGTAACCTCCTAACGTGAAAGTACAGGTTCCCAAAGACTTGGCTTTCAACCAAGTTTTTATTTTAGAAATTTTATGTCAAAATTGGATCATTTTATGTGGTGGGAGCCAGGGGAAAGAGATGGTGGGGAGTGAGTGGGTGTGCTTTATACTAAGCCCAGTGCTTTTCATTAGTTGTCTTAGGATGTGATAATTAACTCTGGGTTTGGTTAAACTGTCTCATAGATCATGGAAACAAGGGTTATCTGAGAGGTGGCAACAAAAGCCAAATCCAGGTAGTGAGGGCTGGGTGTGGTGGCTCATGCCTGTAATCCCAATACTTTGGGAGGCCAAGACAGGTGAATCACTTGAGGCCAGGGGTTCCAGACCAGCCTGGGCAACACAATGAAACCCTGTCTCTATAAAAAATACAAAAATTAGCTGGGCACGGTGACATGGGCTGTGGTCCCAGCTACTTAGGAGGCTGAGATGGGAGGATTGATTGAGCCAGAGAGGTCAAGGCTGCAGTGAGCTGTGATCTCACCACTGCACCCTAGCCTGGGCAACAGAGCAAGATCCTGTCTCAGACAAACAAAAATTCCAGGTGGTGAGAATCTGTGGTGTCAGCCTGTTTTGACCTCACTGTAAAGCAGCTTTGTGAAGCCATGGAGCAGATGAGGAAGCATGGAGGAGATACTACAGCAGGGAAGAAGGCTTGGGAAGGCAGGAGGGGGATCCCAGAGAGTCGGGAAACCTGGGCCAGCTCAAACAACAATCAGTTAATTCTTTTGCCTTCAGTTGTATATTTTGAATTGATCTCTTCTTAGTTCATCCACTACTATGACTTTTAAACAATAATAACCTGAAAGCTCTTCTATAATCTGCTAAGATCAGTATAGAGCTTATCTGTTATGTTCCATGTATTTAATTAATCAAACCTAGTTATTTTTGAAGATGAGAATAGTTTTGTGACCCACCTGGGTGGGAGGGGATGAGAAGAATTATAACCTTTTTACCTTAAAACTTTCCTGATAAGGCACTAAACCACTGGGCTGGTCTACACTGGTCCAAAAGACATTTATTTCCTTCCTTCCTTCCTTCCTTCCTTCCTTCCTTCCTTCCTTCCTTCCTTTCTTCCCTCCTTTCCTTTCCTTTCCTTTCCTTTCCTTTCCTTTCCTTTCCTTTCCTTTCCTTTCCTTTCCTTTCCTTTCCTTTCTCTTTTCTTTCCTTTCATCTCTTCTTTTCTTTTGAGATAGGGTCTTGCTCTGTCACTCAGGCTGGAGTGCAGTGGCGTGATTACGGCTTACAGCAGGCTTGACCTACCGGGCTCAAGCAATCCTCCATGCTCAGTCTCCTGAGTAGCTAGGACTACAGGCAGACACCACCATGCCCAGGTAATGTTTAAATTATTTTGGAGTCAGGGACTCATTATGTTGCCCAGACTGATCTTGAACTCCTAGGCTCATGCAGTCCTCCCACTTCAGCCTCCCAAAGTGACTTTTTAAAAAAGATGTAGAGGCCCTGTGTTAAACTAGTGTGCTTTTAATTTGCACTAGTATAGCTGTTAATTTGCACATAGCCATCAATACCTTTGGGGATGGAGATCCTGAAGTTTGCCAGAGTTTTCATCTGTTTGTTCACACAGATTATATATTCCCATACGGCACTGGTTAGAACCACACTGAGGATCAACCAATGCCCTCAAACCAAGAGGGTTTCCACTAGCAATTACAGTGGAAAAGGAGGGACTTACTGCAATTCCCACTCTCCTGTCATTTTGTCTTGTATCATGTGCTACCA
Organism: Pan troglodytes; assembly: GCF_028858775.2. Taxonomy (NCBI): domain Eukaryota; kingdom Metazoa; phylum Chordata; class Mammalia; order Primates; family Hominidae; genus Pan; species Pan troglodytes. The sequence continues at coordinate 128,287,933 of NC_072405.2, read as the reverse complement.
TCAGTTTATTGTTTCATGAGGATGCCCACATTGAATCAAGGAGGGGTATCCAGAGAGATTTCACTTCCACACAGAAACACCAGCAACTTAATTTCTCACAGAATCAAATATTTTACAATGGTTCTAAAATACTACATGGTTTGTGTTTGAAAATTATCATTCAGGCTTAAGGTAAGGTCAACATGTGTCTGTTCTTGGTTTTCTGAGCCTTTCTTTGGTTTCTAGTGAAACATATTGATACGATTTGGCAGTGTCCCCACCGAAATCTCATCTGAATTTTAGTTCCCATAATCCCCACGTGTCAGGGGAGGGATCTGGTGGGAGGTAATTGAATCATAGGGGTAGTTACCTTCATGCTGTTATCATGGTAGTGAGTGAGTTCTCATGAGATCTGATGGTTTTATAAGCGGCTTTTGCCCGTCTTCACTCTGCGCTTCTTACCACCACCATGTGAGAAGGACCTGTTTGCTTCCCTTTCCGCCATGATTTTAAGTTTCCTGAGGCCTCCCCAGCTACGCCGAACTGTGAGTCAATTAAACCCTTTCCCTTCATAAATTACCCATCTTTATTAGCAGTGTGACAACAGACTAATACACGTATCAAAACTATCAAAAGAAAGCAATTGGTATTCGATTTTGCATTTGCCACCATAGTATGTGTGCGTGAGTGTTTGCATTTTTTTCCCACTGGGATGGAAAAAGGCACTTAGAGGATAATGAAGTTGCTCTCCTGACACCTCTTCACCTCTTACCATTTGAGCAAGAGTGGTTTCATATACTGTTGTCTAGCAATTGACCTTTCCTGTGTCTATCTATCACTTACTAATTTTATTTGTGCCCAGCACCCTTGCCACAAATTTGCTTTTCAAGTAGAAAACAGTAAATATACCTCCACGATATTTATTGCCCTGAAAAATGCATAGGCAAAAGTCATAAAATTTTGCATGCTACACAGTGGATCCTTTGACTGCACTCTGGAAATCCTGAAGCCTATTCTGGTCCCAATTCCATTTCATCTTTCTGTTGTTCATTTTTCTTTTCTTTCTTTCTTTCTTTTTTTTTTTTGATGGAGTTTTGCTCTTGTTGCCCGGGCTGGACTGCAATGGCACAATCTCGGCTCACCGCAACCTCAGCCTCCCAGGTTCAAGCGATTCTCTTGCCTTAGCCTCCTGAGTAGCTGGGATTAGAGGCATGCGCCACCATGCTCAGCTAATTTTGTATTTTTAGAAGAAACAGGGTTTCTCCATGTTGGTCAGGCTGGTCTCGAACTCCAGACCTCAGGTGACCCACCTACCTTGGCCTCCCAAATTGCTGGGATTACAGGCGTGAGCCACTGCACCCGGTCTTCTGTGTTATTAACAGCACTTTTGGTGATCTTGAATGCATTGGCATATAACTAAAAAATTTCCTTTTGGAAAAATGTCAAGAAAGGGGATACCATTTGCAAAGAGTTCAACCCAGATGATGATTAAGCATCTATAATTTACGTGACCACAATTAATTCATGGAGTGGGTTTTTTGGTGGAGAGCAGGGGTGCTGAGCATTCTTTAGCCCTTCATCGCCAATATTAATTTGAATGGCTTCTGTACCTCCTTGTAATTGAATTATTAATAATCACGAAGAGCTTATAAACTTCGAATTTAATCTTCATTAATATATAAAGCTTAAAGAGTAATGTCTTTTGACCATGAGTAGACTGCTTCTCTAATTTATCTTCAAAGTTGCTTTTTTTTCTTCCTGTAAGTTTCTGTAGTCCCCTTAACTCCTAAAAGTGAGGGCCATGGAGTGGCTTTGATCAGGGAACATACATCAGTAACTGTTTTGTGACCTTAGTCCCGGCTGTGTTTTATGGCTTGGCCAAAGTTTATCATATAATTTCCACTTTAGGAATTTGCCCCACTTACTAAGGCTTTGAGGGCAGGGGAGGTGAAGTAGTATTGTGGGAGAGGAGTAATAAATGTGTTTTCTTTTCAGTTTCTACAGTGAGTGGTCTGTTTTGAAATGAGTGCAGGTGGTTGCAGTCCACTCCCTCCCCAAACAGGACAAATTAAGATCATTTTGCTCTTTCGGGAAGCTGGGGGCAAGCCTGCACAGGTGAGGTCACGAGAGGCAAGCTATGTGCACACCTGGTGTCCTTGTGCTTCTTGGGCAGGCCAGCACCATGCAGTGCAGTGCCCCTGAAGGGAATGGGGCCGGGAGAAGACATAACAGGGCATGAGGATCTTCTCTGTGCCAAGAATCATTCTAGGTAACCCCCCTGAGATTTCTCATCCTCTTGAGAATCCTGTGAGATGATCCTGCTGCCCTTATTTTTCCAGATGGAAAAACACATTACCCAGGATTCACCGCTTGTGAGTGGCAGAAAGTGGCAGCATTAGAACTGCTGCACTCCATGGATACATCCAGCACATGTGCTCTCCTCTAGTGTGTGATTCCGGTTCATTTAAGTCAGATTTTGGATTCCACTCAATGAAGTTTGTAACTGCTAAGTTGTGATGTGAGCACTTAGATCACCAAGAATTTCAACTAACCCACTATGCTCAAAGTGTGGTCCATGGACCAAGTACCTTGGAATCCCTTGAAAGCCCCTGTTGAAAATTCAGATTCCTGGCCGGGCATGGTGGCTCATGCCTGTAACCCCAGCATTTTGGGAGGCTGAGGCAGGCAGATCACAAGGTCAGGAGTTTGAGACCAGCCTGACCAATATGGTGAAACCCCGTCTCTACCAAAAATACCAAAAAAAATTAGCCAGGCATGGTGGTGCACACCTGTAATCCCAACTAATCAAGAGTCTGAGGCAGGAGAATCACTTAAACCTGGGAGGCGGAGTTGCAGTGAGCTGAGATCACGCCACTGCACTCCAGCCTGTGCAACAGAGTGAGACTCCGTGTCAAAAAAAAAAAAAAAAAAAATGTAGATTCCTGAGCCCTGCCTCAAACCAATTAGGTCAGAAGTTCTGGGGGTACAGCCCAGGTGTAGGTTCTCTGGGAGAGTCTGTCATGCACTAAAATTTGAGAGTCATGCCATAAAACCTCTTTATAGTGCTCCAGTATAAAAAAGATCTTGGGGTTAAGCTTAGCTAAACAAATATGTCTGCAGGCTGGCAGTTCATGAATTCCACCTAAAGACTATCTGGTTTATCCCTCATTTTACACAAAAGGAAACTGTGGTTTAGAGGGTTGAAGTAACATGTTAAAATTCTCATGGCTTTTTTGTGGTAGAGCAGACACTAGAACCAGTTCTCCTTCCTCCGGTCCATAGCTGGCTGCTTCTAATCTTTTAAAAATCAGCTAATCAAGGTAACTTGGATCCATTTCAATCCTGTCAGTGACCCTACGTTCAATATAAAAGATGAGTCCTGGGAGAACTGCCGTTCTGATTCACATTCATCTGAATGTTGAAAAAGTGCATTTCTTCAGAGTGCTCTGTAGGAGGTGGAAATATTCAATAAGCTTGTGAGAAAGGTTTCCATCTCAACCACACCATGTGTGCATGTGCGTGCACATACACGCGTGCGCGCACACACACACACACCACTGCCACCACCACATAGCTCAGATCTGTCACAACATGAGGGAGGGGACTCGCAAACATGCATAATTTATGCAGGATTTTCACGGATTTTTCAGTATTTGGAAGTGATTTCTTAAATTATACATTGAAACAGCTCCATAACGATGAAGCTGGAGTTAGTTTCACAATAGCCTTAAAAGTGAGAGAATTTGCGTCTCTGGGATCAATGTGCATATTTCAAAGTGAGATGTTTCACTTTATAGAATTTAGAGGGTCTCAGGCTGTGGTTGACATTTTTAGTTTGTTGGGCTAAAAAACCATTTGCTATACAATACTATGGAAACGAATGGTGGAAGAGATTGCCCTGGAAAACTCTGTTCAATTCCGTTAAGAAATATTAAATTCCTGAGGACAATCTACTTGTTTATTATTTTCAATTTCTCTTAAAATAGTATAAAAGGATCTTCTTGGGTGGGAGTACAGGGATGACAAGGAAGGGACCAAATCTCAGTTGTTCACATTTTTACTTAGTTTGGATTCCAAATAATGGGGCTTCTCATAAAAGATTTGGACCCTGCCCCGAGGCTTTTGGTAATAAATGTGGCCGCTTTGTTTTGTTCCCTAATTATTTCATTCGCGAAAGTCTTATCTTCCCAATAAAGATGGTAACTCCTCTGGACTGGGTCTGCTTTTCGCATTTGCCTTCTTTTATATACCACCATGGTATAGAACTTATTTTTGCTTAATAAATAGTTTGGACATCAGGAAGAGACAGAGCTGTATACAATAGGTAGTTTACAGTCAAATATTTACTGCTTTAAATAAGGCAGAATAAGTAGTATTTAATTAGAGCACAGACTTTGTGGTAAGGCAGGCCTGAGTTTGAACCTCAGCTGTGATACTTATTGCCTCATTTGAAAAAAGTAAATTTTGGCCAGGCATGGTGACTCACACCTATAATCCCAGAACTTTAGGAGGCCAAGGAAGGAGGATTGCTTGAGCCCAGGAGTTCAAGACCACCCTGTGCAACACAACGAGACCTTTAAAATTTCAAAAAACTACTAAAAATTTCAAAATAATTCGGTGTTGTGTGCCTGTAGTCACAGCTACTGGGGAGGTTGGGGTGGGAGGATCGCTTGGGCCCCCGAGATGGAGGCTACAGTCAGCTATGATCATGGCCCTGCATTCCAGCCTGAGTGACAGACCCTCTCTCAAATAAAAAAATTTAAAAAAGTAAATTTTATTGTTTATATTTAAGGCATACAACATGATGTTAAGAGATATATGTATATGTAGATAGTAAAATGGTTATGATAGTGAAGCAAGTTAACATGTCTATCATCTTGCATGGCTACCCATTTTTTTGTATGTGTGGCAAGAGCAGCTAGAATCTATTCATTTAGCAGAAATACGGAATACAATAGTATTAACTATAGTCCTCATGTACATCAGATCTTTAGACTCGTTTGTTTTACATATCTGCCACTTTGTTCTTACTCACTTGTGTGATCTTGGGCAAGTGGCTTCATTACCTCTCCACCTTTAGATTTCTGTTCTATGAGTTAAAAGTAACTCTCAGCACTGTTGTAGCAGAATCCATGAGTAAGCACTCAATAAATGGCAAGTGCAATCATTATTAGCAACAACCGTAATAATAGCCATAGTTCCATTATTAAAGGGGATGATTGCCCTTGTTATCCAAGTGCTCATTTCATTTGACTTTGAGCCTTTGGAATTAATAAAGTAGGCTTAGTTCCTGGGTTTGGTTTTCCTTTTTCCCCCAAAATTTGTTTTGTTTAGTTCAAACCATATTTTATGATGTTTCCATTTATAAACACATTCTCTCAAGTGCTGAACTTTTAAGCATGGAAGTCTGAAGATACCTCCTCTTGTGAAGGGAAATTTAAAAAATATTTAATGACTGCTTTTTAAGTTTTTGGTCTGAGGAAAGAGCAGCATTACCTTGGTCATTGACTAAAATAAAGACATAATAAAGGTACTGGAAACTGAACAGAAGTATGGAGTTTGTGAGTGAAGAGTTGGTCATACAGACAGCTCTCCTTCCTCAGACATTCAGGTGCATTCTGGGTAAGTTGACTGATTTCAAAATGCTCACCTTCAAGTGCCAGGCGCAAAATTATAATGAGCTTCCTTTCTCATAATTCTTCTTTTCATGATTTTCTCAGCTGGATTCTTCAAAGGATTATTTGTAAAGACCTTTATGGTGTGTTATGATTTAATCAGATGTAGCCCGAATTTCCCAAGATGTGTTAATTATCATCGCCACACAAGTGCAACAGAGGAAGCAAAATGTTTTTCATTTGGGCAGGTTGAGGGTTTGTTTAAAACGTACTTAGGGCCATTAGGATCACATCAAAATATAGTGCATGGTAATTATGCATGAAATAAAAGATTACCTGCTGTTTAAGTAGCTAGTTTCTTGATAATATTGCAATAAAGTATTGAGAGAAAATTGGTTTCTCAGTAGCAGTGGAACACCTTGTTTAAGGGACAAAGTGAACTGCATTAGGCTGAAAAACGAAAAGGGGGAAAATAAAAATAGATTTTATCATCAAAGTTGTCAGTGGATATTGTTCTCAGTCTTAAAGAATTATTTTTAGTCTTTCCCTTCATCAAAATGGAGAATTATTTGTTTGCATGTAGATTGTGGTGGAGTTGGTATGTTTCAGATTTAATGAAATGCAGAACAGAATAAATCCCTCAGGAAAGAAAGGAAAGAGGGGATACGCCAGCCTTAGTATATGAGAGTAGTCAAAAGCCTGGCTTTAAAAGTCAAAGAAACCCCAAAGTTGACACCTGGTCCCTATGCTAACTAGCTGTGTGACCTCCTCCATGTTACTTAAGCTTTCCGACCTCCCAGTTTCTTTAGTAACAAAATGGAGATGTTATTATTAATATAACAGACCTTGTTGAAAAGATGAAATGAGACATTGTATGTAAAGCACTTTAGGAGGACATGTCTGTCACATGGCTGTGCTAAATTAGATGTTATTATCCTGTCAACAGGCTGAATAGCAAGGGGGAAAAGTTCTAAACTTTGGAATCCTGTTGTAATACACACAGAGATCTCATTCCTTGAATTCTCGTTTTGGAATGGGATGCTGCCTTGGGGAACTGCCATGACAAGGATATGAAGTTACAACTGTGATGGTGGTCCTTTGAAGAATATGTGGAGACTTTTCTCTATATTGGATTATTATATTTTTACTTTTTGGAAATAATTACACTTTGAATCATTTCATGATTATTTGGCTAACAAAACAGGTGATTTCTGTGAGTATATATATGTATATGTGCATGTGTATATATGTGTGTGTGTGTGTGTGTGTGTGTATGCATGTATGTGTTTATTTATTTATTTTACCATGGACATGCCCTTGATGAAAAAGAAATACTTTGCTTGGTTATTCCTCCAAGTGGAAATTTGGACATTACCCTTTGTTCATGGTGGGGAAGATTTTTAGTTATTCCACATATCAGAATTATCTACGTGAATAGTTAGCACATAATTAGGATTAAAAAGTAATTAGTTGCAGAAAACTCATTTTTTCTAATTCTAAGAAAGTAGCTTCATTTTGGGTATTAGAGAAAAGCTCAAGAGATTCACTGATCAATATGTATTGAGCCTGTTACATAGCTGACAATGTGCTAGTGTTTTCACAGTTTCTATCTAACTTATAAAATAACTGAAAGAGGAAGAAAAATATTCTATTCCATATGTATTAGAAAACTATCCTTTAAGTTATAAAGTTGGCTTATGATCTCCTGAATTGCACAATATTTATCTGCAAACCTTGAAACTATTTAATCAGAGACTTCTGACCCCAAAATGCCAACATTACTCTTGGTGGTCTTTCAAGGTAATTCCCCCTTGTTTTTAGTGTATCCATTGAAACACTAAATGGAAATATTTAGTGCCCTGATGCTAAGGGAATATTCCAACTAGCAGCACTGATTCCACTCCAGGTTATTAATTAAACAGTAGCAATCAGCCCATCTGATGTTTAATATTCTATTGCTGCTGACTGATGCCCAGACATCAGACATTTTGTAATCTAATACAAAATTGCTCTGTGCTTAGGACTGAAGAAAAACAACACATAATTTATACTATGTTTTATCTTTATTTTCAAGTTCCAGAGGATACGCTGGTTGTGTCTTTCAATGATTAACTTAAAAAAACAAACAAAAAAACAAGACACTACGTATCTCAAGCCCAACATGAAGGGTATTGAGAGTAAATTATAGTTAAATCATTTATTTCTGACTTTTTCATTTTTATGTATTCATTTTCTCAACAAATATTTATTGAATGCCTACTGTGTGTTAGGAGACATCCTTCTAGGCACCTGAACTTATAACAGTGAGTAAAACAAAGATTTCTGGCTGAGTGTGGTGGCTTATGCCTGTAATCACAGCACTTTGGGAGGCCAAGGCGGGCAGATCACCTGAGGTCAGGAGTTCAACACCAGCCTGGCCACTATAGGGAAACCCTGTCTCTACTAAAAATACAAAAATTAGCCAGGCATGGTGGCACACGCCTGTAATCCTAGCTACTTGGGAGGCTGAGAAAGGAGAATCACTTGAACCCAGGAGGCAGAGGTTGCAGTGAGCTGAGATCATGCCACTATACTCCAGCCGCCTGGGTCTGTCTCAAAACACACACACACACACACACACACACACACACCCCACAAAAATTTCTCTTTCTGTGAAATTCACATTCCTCCCAAATGGAGGTTGTTGGAAAATATTAAGGTGCTCTTTTGACTCCTGTGGTTGTACTTGGAAAGAAGAATTAAACCAGAAGAGGAGATATTCTACAAATCATATTTGGGTGATTTAATTAACCTCTGTCCACTATCCTCACTCCCCACTCCTTCACTGCTACCACCAACAAATACTGTGCTTACACACATACCTTGAGGGGAGGAGGAAGGGAAGACAAATCAGAATTTGCTGTACGTGCAGTACTCTAGAAGCCAATGTGGAGTTGACCTAAGGGGATCCTTATAAAAACTTAGCAGACAAGAATTATATGCACTTCATTGGAATTCCACTAATTCCAGATTTCAGATCAGCTGGGAGGGTTGTCTAGACTGAAGCTTTACATTGTTATCTTTAAAGATAATGTAAATTAAAAGGATGGAGGGGAAATAGGTAAAGTGTATAAGTAAACAAATGATACAAAGCACTGTAATTCCCCAAAGCAGTTTCTTTGGCAATGCACAATGGTTTCTACTTAATACTGCATATTTTATAGTTTTCACTAACTTTAATCAGCATAACCATTTAGCCAAAATTATGGTGACTTTCATCAAATGAACCTCATGATGAAAGGGTTAGGAGGGGATGTGGGTTGCATGTAATAAAATCTCCATATATTTTGCATAAACAAACACACACATCATCCTCTTGGGAATAAAATAATTAGCAGGAGCATTTTTAGAGATAGGGTGTTACTCTTTTGCTGTTGTGCCAAACCCCAATTAACCTCAATAGGGGCCGGGTGCAGTGGCTCATGCCTGTAATTCAAGCACTTTGGGAGTCAGAGGTGGGCAGATTACCTGAGGTCAGAAGTTTGAGACCAGCCTTGCCAACATGGTGAAACCCCATCTCCACTAAAAATACAAAAATTAGCCAGGCGTGTGGTGTCTTCCTGTAATCCCAGCTATTTAGGAAGCGGAGGCAAGAGAATCGCTTGAACCCGGGAGGTGGAGGTTGCAGTGAGTTGAGATCCTGGCACTGCAGTCCGGCCTGGGTGATTGAGTGAGACCCTGTCTCAAAAATAAAATAAAAAAATGAAAAACCACCACCACCACAACAACAAAACTCGAATAGAGAAGGCGCCGTGTTCAAAAGGCCAAAGAAGAGACTCAGAGCCAGCAAATAAGACATGGAGTTTTATTAAGGGCTTAATACAGGGGAGAGAGTCCAGTGGTGGCTGGCTGGACAGGAGAACCACCTTATGTACAGAAATGGTCCAGTGGCAGCTAGTTGGACAAGGTAACCACAGGCTCAGTGGCAGCAAGCTGGTCGGGAAAACCACAGCTGCCTGCAGACATCATGTACTTTATATGGCATTTAACTTAACACCTGCCCTAACGACCTCCACTGGTAACCTTCATTTAACCCGAAACTCAACACCTCAATCCCCTATACAGCCTGTGTTCCGGGGAACAGGAAGGGAAGGAACAAGACTATTGGATGGGATGGTGGGAGAGCAGCTCAGATGTTCCTCATAGATAAGGAAAGACTCTCCAGATTTGTCATGTCCAGTTTCCTACCTTGGAACACACATTCAGGTGCATCTGCCCTAGAGGGTCATTCTAAGGGTATGCTTAAATTAATGCTATCAGGGCTGTGTACCCTACAGTCACCTAGGCTGGAGTGCAGCAGTGCAATTACAGCCCACTGCAGCCTTGAACTCCTGGGCTCAAGGGATCCTCCTGCCTCAGCCTCTAGATTAGATGGGACTACAGGTGTGTGCCACCATTTTTTCTCTTTTTTTGGGGGGGCGGTGTGTAGGGGGATGGAGTCTTTCCCCGTTTCCTAGGCTGGAGTGCAGTGGCATGATCTGGGCTCACTGTAACCTCTGTCTCGCAGCCCCAAGCAATCCTCCTGCCTCAGCCTCCCAAGGAGCTGGGATTACAGGCATGCACCACAAAGCCCAGCTAATTTTTGCATTTTTAGTAGAGATGGGGGTTTCACCATGTTGGCCAGGCTGGTCTCGAACTCCTGACCTCAAGTGACTGCCGGCTTTGGCCTCCAAAAGTGCTGGGATTACAGGTATGAGCCACTGTGCCCAGCCATTCTTGGCTAATTTTTTTTTTTTTGGAGATGAGGTCTTGCTGTGTTGCCCAGGCTGGTCTCAAACCCCTGGCCTCAAAATGCTAGGATTCTTCCACCTTAGCTTCCCGGAGTGCTAGGATTACAGGTGTGAGGCACAGCACCAGGCCCCCTTGGCTAAATTTGGTTTGCCACACTTTACAGAAGCAACGTAAGCAGTTTCTGCTTTTCATAGCATAGATTCATAGAAAGAAGAGTATTCCAAATAGATAATGGTTTGTTTACTATAGCCACTGGGTAGTCTGAAGCATATTCTTCTACTAGGAAGTGGTAGTTTTGCCTATTACCTGGTGACTGAATGAGGAAGAAATCAGTGACCTAAACTGACAAATGAGCCCACTGAAGTGGCATTGTTTAAATGCACAAATCTGAGGCAGTGGAAAGAAGGAATTGATTGCCTTGCTAGTATTTTTTCCCCTGCACTGACCCTTCTTAATTAATACATGAGGTACCATTTACCCAAACAGATTTTTCAGCACTCACTTATGGAGGACACTAAGTGGCGAGTTCGTAGTTCAGGCAGAGAGCTGGCAGATCAAGACTCCTTTCAACTATGAGATCTGTGGTTCTATGCAAGGCGACCATGAAAGGAGTTGTTTAGACCCCGTTTTTCAGGCCAGCAGCAGGAGCTCAGCCCGCCATTAAGAGTTTGTTCTGTGTGCATCTTGTAAGCACCTGAAGTTTCTCTTGAATGTTCTCTTTAGAAAGATCCATTGTTAGGGTGCAAGAGCAATTCTTATTTGCTGCAAGAATATTTATCCTTAACAGCATATAGCTGAATCTCACTTTATATATGAATTCTTGAAATAAGTGCACGTATGTTTCATGCTTGCAAATTGCGTCCAATTAGAATAGCTTATTTTAAAAGCTGTTTTAGAGAATTCAGAAGTATAGACTCATAAAATGTCAACTTATCCCCTAATATTCCTTTTGGTACATTTAGATTTCTAGGTGCTGGTTTTGCTTAAATTCACTATAAATCTTAATTGCAAAGCATATTCAAGCCAATGATAAATATCAAAGAAAACTATTTTTTTTATCCTAAGGCCCATATGCCAGAATCCCCCTGTCCCCCAATCTTTATGCTTCTTCCTCATATCTGCTTCCAAATCAAGAAATGATTGGAATCTGGGTGCAGTCACCTGCACCCTGTAGTCCCAGCTGTTCTGGAGGCTGAGGCAGGAGGATCACTCCTTGAGCCCAGGAGTTCAAGTTCAGACTGGGCAACATAGCAAGACTTTGCCTGTTAAAAAAAAAGAAAGAGAGAGAAAGAAAGACAGAAGGGAGGGAAGGAAGGAAGGAAGGAGGGAAGGAGGGAAGGAGGGAAGGAGGGAAAGAAATGCTTTGGCTAAGAAAATGCCCTGAAATTTGGTCAAAGTTGGAGTCTCCTCAATGCCAAAGTAAACGACCATTTGCCCATTTACCCTCTACTTCCCACAAAAGAGTTTATGACTCTTGCGCAGAGTATTGCACCTTGTTCTTCTTTTTTTGATACTAGAATCACCAGGATAAGTGTGTAGTGTAGACCATCTCAGGCATATTTCATTGCTGTCGTGTTTTTCCCCTTTATTATTTGAAAAACAAAGGATTTCTTGTAGTTCTTCAGTGCACTAACACTCACACAAATTGCCCCAGGCTTCTCATAAGTAGGAAGTTCCAAAATTAAATGTCTAATTTTGCTGCTTAACCATCCTTTGTTGGCTCCGTGTCCAGGATGCTCTTATCACTTCCTCAAGATGGCCACCTTAGGCAGTCGATTCCGTTAGAACCAAATTGTAATTAAACTATTTTAATTTTATGCACTGATTACAACATTTTTCTCTTTATTATGCATGGTGAAAGTTCCTCACTACACAGATCCAGGTACTTATAATTATGTACCAAAGTAGTGAAACTGTTTTCTAAGCTGTATTCACTTACCTGATTTGTTTCTCTATCCAATCTCAGTTGAGTTCCTCTAAGACAGGGTGATGGTGGTGGTGAATTATTTGTGTTTGGCTTAGATAAATAAAAACTGGAAGAGTCCATTAAGGTTGGAGCTTTTTATAAGCTTTCAAAGAAAGCAAAGTCGAGGTGGAGTTAAAATGTTGGGGAGGGTTGCATTTAGATTACTTGTACAAAATAGTTTCAAGTTTTACCATGAAAAGTGCAAATTGCACTAAATTTGAAGACAAATTCACAACTTTGTATATTTTATTGGGTATCTATTTTATTTTATTTATTTATGTATGTATTTATTTTTGAGATGGAGTCTCGCTCTGTCACCCAGGCTGGAGTGCAGTGGCACAATCTTGGCTCACTGCAACCTCTGCTTCCCAGGTTCAAGCGATTCTCCTGCCTCAGCCTCGTGAGTAGCTGGGATTACAGGTGCCTGCCACCACACCCGGCTAATTTTTGTATTTTTACAAAAGACGGGTTTTCACCATGTTGGTCAGGCTGGTCTCAATTCCTGACCTTATGATCTGCCTGCCTTGGCCTCCCAAAGTGCTGGGATTACAGGCGTGAGGAACCACGCCCGGCCTGGGTATTTATTATGTGCCAATCTGTTGTTCTGTATAACGTTCATGACAACTCTGTGAAGTCACAATGAAGCTTTGAAATGATAAGTAACTTTACTATCTTTTAGAGTAAGTAGAGGCAGAAGTGGATTATGAACTTAGGCAGCCACCCTCCTTAGCTTGGGTTCCTAGATGCTGACACCGGGCTCAAGTGCCTGATTCACTGTGGTTTGAGCAGCTGTATTATGAAGAAATATTACAATGCATTTAATATGAGCTTGGGCTGTGTAATCACACAAACGTGTGTCCAATATAATTATCTCCCTTACTGTCTGTGATCTCCAGTGTCCTCATCTGTGAACTGAGGAGGTTAAATAAGATAATGCGAGGTGCTTATCCAGCATCTGCCTCAAGCAGGTGATCATGATGACAGTGGTAAGGACTGTGCCGAGAACTGCCTCAGTTACATTGTCCTCTTCCTTAGTGGTATGCTTCCCATGGTTATAATTTGAAGACGCTTCTGGCCTTCAAATATAGTGCTAGCTAGCAAGGGCACAGAAGAATGAAACAGAGTTGTTTGTGGGAAACATGAAGCAGAAGCGAGTGATGGACAGAGGTGAGGCCAGGGGAACAGGCTAGAGCTTGATCAGGGCCGGCCTTGTGTGCTAGGCAGGAGAGTTCTGTCTCCTGCGGGAAAAGCTGCCTGTCCCTTGGCCAGCTTTCCCTAAGGCATGCAGCTTTCACAGGCACTAGCCATTCTTAAGCCATTTTCTCTTTCCTTCACTTTGTGCACAACCTGTTGGAATTTCTCAGGTCCAATGTGATGCTAATTGGAGGAAGTGTGGAGTTAGACCTCCTAGGAGTTCAAACAAGGGCCCCTTAGTGATTGCAGTTAGAACCTAGACTGTTTGGTCAAGGGAAGTAACTAGGATCAGTGCAGAAAAACCCAACCTATTGCTTGTTCTCAGTAGCCTCAGAAAGGAGATTTTGCATGTGGAGTAAAATGGGAATGTTTAGTAGGGGAGCCAGAGATGGTAAGTGCAAGAATTGTGAGAGAACTGGCATATTTAGGAAAGAAAAAAAGGCCTTGAATCTGTTTTCAATGGAATAATTTAACTTTAGTAAATTACATACTTTTGCTTAGGCTAGTTGAAAAGAATGCTCTAGTTCTATGTGCAGGTAGTAAAATTAGTGCCTTTCGGTACATAGTAAATGCTCAATAAATATTTAATAGACTTGATTATTGTGTTTCTCTGATATTAAATTTTTAGACTCTAGTTCACTATTATCATTGCTTTAATTTGGAAAGCAATTAAGCAACCTAATTATAGTAGAATGATTTAAATAGAAAGATTAGTTTAGATGTGATTCAGATAAATATTTTGATGACCTAGTCTTGTTTTCATTTCTATGTGGATTCAGTGTCAATGTTTCTTCATTATCCAATTGTTTTTGGTGTTGGAGGGGAGAAGTGACTTACATTTAATTCAAATGTGAGACAAGACACATGTTTGGCTCTTTCGGGAAGTCAAGGTCATTTTAGAAGGTTTAGGGTCATATATGGGAAGTGTGATGATGTAGCTCTATAGATTTCATTTTCTAGGCTCTATCCATACATTCTGTTTCTATTTCTCCTGTGAACCTTCAACATCTGGATGCTTTCCTATGAGATGAATGTTGTTCACAAAGAAATTTATGCTTGAGAAAAGTCCTGAGGCATTCTTCCCTACTTTATGTTAGTCTCCATTTAAATAAGTTTCTAAACCTTTGAAGAGAAAGTGCACTTATTAAAAAAAAAAAGACTTGGTAACAGGAACTCTTGAGGTGGGTATTCAGTTTGTTAAAGGCATTAAAGACTGTTCTCTTCCCTCCTTTTCCAAAATAACCATTAGGTTCCACCTTTACCAGTCTTATTAACTCTGTTTTTAGAATGAGCTGATTGTTTGAGTTGGTTAAGATAAGATCACCTCAACATCTGTTGGTGATAACTTTATCTCAAGTGTATCTTTAAGGAAGTCCATTTCAACTGAAACATAGTTAAGTATCTTGAACTGCACAGATATGCTTTCAACTTTGAGCTGGAATTAGCATTTTTATCTTCTTTGGGAACTGGACGCAGAGAAGGAAAAGAATAAACTTTGTTTACTCCTTCCAGCCCAAACCCTCCATTAAAATTTTTTCTTAAAGTACAAAACGTTTGAATGCCCCATGAAAACATCTCAAATGATTGTGCTGGGTGTGTAAGCAAGGCAGGGTTTTACTGTTTTAAAAACGCACTTGGGGGAACCTTGAGGAGTTTGCCTTTTTATAAACCCCTCTGATCTTCTATGTGAGGAAACTGAGGTCCAGTGAGTGAAAGTGATTACTTCTGGGCAGAGCCAGGCCCCTGCCAAGGGCTTCCTGTTTCAGTGTCTGTCTCCCGTTGGGGCTCCCTCCGTAAGACCTGCAGCCTGTTTATTCCGGGCCGAGAGGCCGGGGGGAAGGGCCATTATGAACTCACTGCCATTCAGGGAGTTATTGGATGCTTATGAGAGGCCCCAGCATCTCTTTAGAGGCATTAATTTAGTAGCAGTGTTTCGCTGGTTGCATAGTTTGCAACTTAGTCAAAAGTAATGAATTTAACCAATCCTCAGCTTTCATCTTGTTTTAGCAGTCTTCCAAAAATATCAGCAATAAGGGGGTGATGTAAAAAACTCTTAAAACACACACATGAGATCTTCTGCTTTTAATATTTGCTGTGGTTTCTCTGCACTTTTGAGGCTCTTCCCCTCGTTGTGTGTGTAACTCTTGGTGACTCTTAACACAGTGCTGTCGCCAAGACACAAAGCGAAGAGAACATGCCATGAACTGCTTCCCCGGAACTATCAGATGGTTCCAGTTAAGAAGAAAATTATGACTCTGTTGTTACAGCCTGGGGAAAGTGAAACAACATGTTTCAAACTTGCCACTTCATGGTCACGGGATTGAATTGGGCAGAACATTTTCCAGGCCCCAGCTGGTAGTGCCTCCTTCACGGAGGCGGGTATCTTGTGCCCACTCTGGTGTATTTGCACTCCCAGAACCTCCTTCTTTCTCTCTCCTCTTCCCCCATCAGGAATATGTGCTCATGGTTAAGGAAACCTAGCTTGGATTTCCTTGGAATATATGTCCATTTAATTTATAATTTTAAGGCTGGATGCAGTGGCTCATGCCTGTAATCTCAGCAGTTTGAGAAGTCAAGGCAGCCGGATCACCTGAGGTCAGGAGTTTGAGAGGAGCCTGGCTCACGTGGTGAAACCTCGTCTCTACTAAAAATACAAAAAAAATTAGCTGGGTGTGGTGATGCGTGCCTGTAGTCCCAGCTATTTGGGAGGCTGAGGCAGGAGAATTGCTTGAACACCAGAGGTGGAGGTTCCAATGAGTCGAGATCATACCACTCCAGCCTGGGCGACAGAGTGAGACTGTCTCAAAGATTTTTTTTTTAGAGTTTAAGATGAGAAAGCAAAGGGAACCTTTTCCTCTATGTTGAAATACTTCCTTGGAATCATTTGGTAGATTCTCATAGAATGGTAGTCAGAGTCTTCCACCAGTAGTCAGGAAATTCAAGTTTCACATCCTTTTTATAAACCCCTCTGATCTTCTAGGTGAGGAAACTGAGGTCCAGTGAGTGGAAGTGATTACTTCTGGGCAGAGCCAGGCCCGTGCCAAGGGCCTCCTGTTTCAGTGTCTGGGATCCCCTGACTTGTTTTTTTTTTTTTTTTTGCTGTTAAAAAAAAAATCCGTAGTTATCACTTTCACTCCTTTTCCTGTGTGTGTTGTTGTCATTCATTAATAATGCTTAAAATAGATGCCAGAGGCTCAGATTATCTGTAAACAGCAAATACTCTAAAATCATTTTGATTTTTAAATCTGCTGCTGCTTTTCTCATTATGTTAATGTTCCATCTTTTTGAGTATTGTTTATTGTAATGTAAGAACCAGTCATGCCTGGGGTACACTCAAGCTGGATCCTTGCCATAAGGGCAGGCTGGGGTGAATGGTGGTACACTCTTGGTAAATGTGACATGATAAGAAATATATATTTGGGCCAGGCACATTGTCCTGCACCTGTAATCACAGAACTTGGGGAGGCCAAGGCAGGCAAATTGCTTCAGGCCAGGAGTTAGAGACCAGCCTGGCCAACATGGTGAAAACCCCCTCTCAACTAAAAATACGAAGATTAGCTGGGCGTGGTGGCTCCTGCCCGTAGTCCCAGCTACTCGGGAGGTTGAGGCATAAGAATCGCTTGAACCCGGGAGGTGGAGGTTGCAGTGAGCTGAGATCACACCACTGCTTTCCAGCCTGGGCAACAGAGTGAGACTCTGTCTCAAAAAAAAAAAGAAAGAAAGAAAGAAAAAGAAATATATATTTGGTCTCTGCCCCTTGACACCCAACTGCTAAAACCCTTGTAATTTCCTGAGTGATAGAGGGGATAAGAAGGTCTTCCACAGAATTCCCAAATCCCTTGGAATTTCCTGGGTGATAAACCTTCTTTTGTTCTAATGAGGTGATTCTTAGTGGGTTCCTGGATAGCTTCAAAGTGGTGATGTCATCAGAAAGACTAAACTGTCATTAGAAGCTTGGAACTTCTAACCCACCCTACCCCTATTCTCCAGGGAGGAGAGAGGGGCTGGAAATTGTTTAATAATCTATCATGCCTATGTGATGAAACCCCCTCAAAATTTCTAAACTATGAGGTTTGGAGAGCCTCCAGGTTGATAACCATATCCACATGCCGGGAGGATGGTGCACCCCGACTCCATGGGGATAGAAGCCTCTGTGTTTGGGACTTTTCTGGACATCACACAGTGTACCTCTTCATCTGGCTGTTCATGTGTATCCATTATGTCCTTTTTAATAAATCAGTAAGAGTAAGCTGTTTTCTTGAGTTCTGTGACCCCTTGTAGCAAACGATTGAACTTGAGGAGGGAGTCATGAGATCCCCTGACTTGTAGGCAGTTGGTGAGAAGTATAGGAGACCCAGACTTGTGATTGGCATTTGAAGTGAGGGATAATCTTGTGGCTCTGAGCCCCTAACCTGTGGGGTCTGCATTAACTCTGGGTAATTACTGTCAGAATTGAATTCAATCATTAGATATCAAGTAGGTTTCCAGGAAGTTGGAGAACTTGTTGTTGGTGTGAGGGGAAGAAACCCATAAATTTGGTGTCAGAGCATTGCCAGTAGAGAAACAGGTCCCCCCCACATATGAGTTGGATGGTGGTATGCTCTTGGTAGGGCATTTGTTTTGAATAATTCACAGATGCAGAGTGTTTGCAGAACCGTAATGGGGTTTTGAATTATATCCTTGTATAGGTGGGATTACAAATAAGACTTCAAATATAGGCCTGGTTTGAACCTCAGTTGTATTCATTGTTTGTATCATTTAGCAAGGACATATATAATCTAAATAACAACGAATAGAGTGGGAGGGGAGCTTCAGAGTTGGCTCAGTCCATGGCTCAGTCATATCCCTAGAGTTTTAGACACTTTACCTTTCTTCACTTTGCCATCTCAGCATGCCAGTTTGGGTCACAAATGGACATCTTATGGGGGCAAGACAGCTGTAGACATCACATCAGAGTATGACAACTTCTAGTCTCCTCCTTGGGTCTCCTCTTAGGAGCAAGAGACTTTCCTGGAACCCGTTAGTGGACTTCCTCTCTGCTTCTCTGTTTAAATCATTCACTGGCAGAATAGCAGTACCCTGGATAGCTAGGGCAGTCAGGAGCCATCCCCTGAGGGGCAGTCAGAGCTGGGCTTCCATTAGTCGCGGGTCAAGCAAACAGCCCCTGGGAAGAGAGGAGATACACAGGAGAGATTCTTCTAGAAAGGAAGAACAAGACCAGAAATGGATTACTGCAGCCTGTTTCCTTAGTTGTAAGGTGGAGATAATAATAGCACTTAATAAGATTATTGTGAGAACCGGATGAGTTAATACATATAAAGCATGCAAGACAGTGCCAGGCACATAATAATCTTTTGGTAAATAACAGTTTTTTTATTTTTATTTTTATTTTTTCTGTTGTTGTTGAAACGGAGTCTTGCTCTGTCCCCCAGGCTGGAGTGCAGTGGTGCGATCTTGGCTCACTGCAACCTCCGCCACCCGGGTTCATGTGATTCTCCTGCCTCAGCCTCCCGAGTAGCTGGGACTACAGGAGAGTTTATTTGTTAATACGTCGTATGTATTATTATTATGACAATATTGAAGGCATTATATTATATTGGTTTTATAAGAAATGTTAAAGAATGGGAGAGGTGATAAAACAGTTGCAGGGATGACCCAACTACATGACTGCATAACACACTCTAATCTGAAATGGGAGCAGAGGCATCATTCACTCTCAGTAATTTGGGGCTGGTTGTTTGGCACATTGAGTCATAAGCATTTGAGTCTTCCAGGGTGGCACTGTCACCATACGTGTGACCCACAGATTAGATACGAGATAGGTGGAGTGGAGAAAGCAGAGTAGCTGAGAGAGAACTTGATGAGGCTGTTTGCTTCACTGGGGCTCACAGTGCTAAGAAAAACCATTTGCAGAATCATGGGAGCAGAATGATCATTTCTCCTATAATCTGGGGTCCCAGCCTTTAGGATGTATCCCTATTCAATGTAAAACACTAGGTTTTATTCAGTGAATGGCAGTCTAGCGTGGTTATGCTAGCTGAATGGTCTTATAGGGAAAGATTATAGCAGATATATGTATATATATGTATATCTATCTATCTAACTATATATCTCTATATAATTGGTATAGTTGGCTAAGTGACAGCTGAGGAGCCAGCTGGGTCAGAGTTCAAAATAAGGTGACAGTCTACAAATCCCTGGAAGACTGGAGCAACAAAAGAGGGAATCGTTATTTGGACACAGTGGGGAAAGTGAATGAAAAGAAGAAAGGCAAATTAATTAAGATAATTAAAACACAGACATTCTTGGCAATATTAAAAGCTATTTAATATTTGGCTTTCTAACTCTACTATTCAGTCATTTACAAAATATGGCTTATAATATGTCAGTTGATGAATAACCTTTATTTTACTATAAAATTCATGAACTTCTTTGGTCTACACAAATCCATCTTCCATTTTCCATGGCTTACCTCATTTAAGCCAATGCAAAACTGAAAGTGGGGAAAAGAATATTGAGGCTTTATTATGAAATGCCTTCTCATCCACTTTTTTTTTTTTTTTTCAGTCTCCCTGTGTTGCTCAGGCTGGAGTGCATTGGCATGATCTTGGCTCACTGTAACCTCCCCCTCCTGGTTCAAGTGATTCTTGTGCCTCAGCCTCCCAAGTGACTGGGATTACAGGCATGAACTACTACACCCAGCTAATTTTTGTGTTTTTAGTAGAGACGGGATTTCATCATGTTGGCCAACTCTTGACCTCAAGTGATCTGCCCACCTTGGCCTCCCAAAGTGCTGGGATTACAGGTGTGAGCCACTGCGCCTGGTGTCTCACCATATTTTTTGAGGGTTGATTATATTTTCCTTCTAAACATAGATTCCTTAAATGACTGTCATTGTCATCTTCCTTTTTCTGCTGTTTAGCAGGCTACCTGGAAGGCAGTACTACTCTGTAAATGTTTGCCGAATAGTTTTTGAACAAGTATGAACCAACTATATTTTAAAAGTAATTTGACACTAATTTTGTATTCAAATAACATGGTAGTATTTCATAATTTATTACCTATACCAGTAATGTGTATGCTATTTAATAAAGACAGAATGTGGTGATGTGTATTTAAAAACAGGATTTTTATGACTGACGTGTGCTGGGTGATTTTCCTAGGGTAATTACCGAATTAGTTCTTTTGGAAGCCACTAGGAGCCGTGTTTTTATGTGTTCTGATACTAATAATTTCTGACATTGGTTTAATTTACTCTTATGTTAGATAAAGTCCAAACCATCTAAACCAGGGGTCAGCAAAATAGTTAATATTTTTGGTCTTGTGAGCCATATGGTCTCTGTCACAACTCTTCAATTCTGCCATGGTAGCTTGAAAATAACTATAGATCTTACATAAATGAATGAGTGTGGCTGTGTTCCAATACAACTATTTAAGAACCTGAAATTTGAATTTCACATATTATTCTTCTGTTGATTTTTTTTTCCTAATGCTTTAAAAGTGTAAAAATCATTCTTAGCTTGCAGGCTGTACCAAAACAGGTGGCAGGCCAGATTTGGCCATGGGTTGTAGCTTATAGACCTGACATAGTCCACGTCATCTATTAAGTGTGCTACCAGCAGAGGAAGTGGTCTACATAAAGAGGATAATTTCTAAATCAAGAGTAGCCAGAAGAGTGGCTTGTATATAGTCATTTGTCTATGTCTCTATCACAGTCATAATTCCTTTGGTTCTTGTTATTTGTCTTTTTCCATAGGCAGCAGGTATCTTCCATGAAGGCAGAGCCATGACTCATTCTTCCCTTGTGTTCCCAGGGTCTAGTTTGTATGAATGTATGAATGAATACATGAATCAAGTTTACATCTCAGAAATTGGTGCTGTGGTTACTGAATTACAAAATATGAAATGTCTCTTGAGAAAATCACAAAAACAGGAGTCTGCTTATGCCATTATCCCATTTGCTGTGAGACCCTGAACCTATATTCTCACTTTCATAAACAGGCTTTGTATAACATGTGAAAGATGGATGAGTAAAAGAGGCCAATTTAGGTAGGGAAATATACAAATCATTTCAGAAAGACTTCCATTCCTATTGACTCCTGGTTGCCAAGTTATTTCTGTTCTTCCCTTAAAATAACCAGTCACGATAACACTCTAAAACATTACCTCTTCTCTCACTTTCTCCTTTTACAGAGGGATTGATTAGCTCTCAGAAAAGGTTTCCATAAGGAAATGATCTCAAATACAATTAGGTTTTTTAACTAATGTGTATTCATATTATTATTTCTGACATTGATTTAATCCTTATCTTATTTGGGGTCCAAAAATCAATAAGGCTCCCCCCAAAATATAATTTGCCTCTTTGGTTATAAGTATAGAAACTTACAACTTTTAAAAAAAATTTTTTTGTTTCTTCATGGAGTACAATGTAGAAAGCCAGTACAGTCCACCTGTTAAACATATGATAGGGTGATATGCCCAGTCTAGTTACAGAAAGCTCCTGGTTAGGACCCAGTAAAACAATCAAGGTGAACTTGAATAACATCTTTGTGTACATTTCATAGTCCATCTATTCTAATGGTCCAATATACCTATTTTTAAAAATCTCTTTCTGTGCCTGTTTTTAAACTCATTTCTTCTCCCGATGTGTTTATCCCTGGTTCTATCAGGGTAAGCCCTAAAGGGACAATTTGGACTTGACCCTCATATTGGCAGAAGATAGCTTTTCTCCTATTGTGGCCTCTTTCCTTTAGCCCTCGTGTTATCCTATCTTGACCAAGTAAAGGTTCATTGTGGCAGGAGTTTACATAAACAGGAATTGTACTCATACCCCATTTCTAGGAAAAATGGGAACAGCAGGCATTATCTGATGTAAAATGTGTTGAACCCTGAACAAAGTACTCAGTGTAAATCCGCATTTGGCTGTTACAACCAGCCAGCTGAGAATCAGTTACTTGAAATAGCTGCTGGTCGAAAGGTCTGTGGCCTTTCCAAAGATGTGTTGTTGACTTTATGGCAAGACTACTAGAACTTTCCTTGTTAGTGATTTTATTTTATTTTATTTATTTTGTTTGTGATGGGATCTTGCTCTGTCACCCAAGCTATAGTCGAGGGGTGCCATCTCAGCTCACCGCAACCTCCACTTCCCAAGTTCAAGCGATTCTCATGCCTCAGCCTCCCCAGCAGCTGGGACTACAGGCTCACGCCACCATGCCCAGCTAATTTGTTTTTGTTTTTTTGTTTGTTTATTTAGTAGAGTCAGGGTTTCACCATGTCGGCCAGGCTGGTCTCAGACTCCTGACCTCAAGCGATCTGCCCACCTCAGCCTCCCAAAGTGCTGGGACTACAGGCGTGAGTCACCACATCTGGCCTCCTTGTTAGTAATTTTAGAAGAATGTTTCGATGCCATCTAATCCTCCCTAAGTCCCAGTTATCTTGTCTTAAAAATGGGCATAATGTCATTTGTCAAATAAGACTGATATTGGGCTTAAAAGAAGTCTTTTAAATAAAGTACTTAGGATAGTTTCTCAGATTAGCAGATCCTCAAGAATGATTCTTTCTCTCTCTTTCGTTTTCTAAATATCCCTTTGAAATCTTAATTAGTAAGATGTCTCTTTATTACCAGGTTTTATATTGTTGAGTATTTTCCATCATATTATTACTTATGTATGAAATAGTTGAGCTCTAATTACAATCTATTTTGTAATTTTGCAAATGATTCACAATGAAGCTTAAATGAATAACTTCCAAATGTTTGCACAAATATGATATATAATACGTATATATATTATATTTATATATCATATATACATGTATATATATGTATATGTGTGTATGTGTGTGTATATATACACACACAAACTAGGTACTGATATTAGACTTACCTGTGGATTATAAATATGTCAACTTTCTCTCTGCTCCATTATTATTTTTTAATGCTCTCAAATATTTCTAAAGCCATAAGTATGTAGGCTTATGATGGATGCATCAATTTTACATGAATATTTGGTATTCAAACTAAAGGCTATTTAACTGGTTTCAACTGCCTTTTATTTTATCCAGCTTAATTTTATCTTCCTTCTGAGGATAATTTTATAAACAAATTCCTAATATACTTAATAAGGATTACAAAATTGGGAACTTGCAGAATCATCTGGTTCTGAGGGTGAGCATGAGATTTTTGGAATATTTGTCTCCCAAGGATACATTAACCTATCTCTTAAATACTCTCAACAAAGAATATTAGAGTCGTTAGACAACATTTAAAATTCAGGCCTATCTGCCCTTCCAGTTTCAAGTTGGAATAGAGTTGTCTTCCACTGGGGAATAATTTGTCTCTATTAATTGAGAACAAATGTGCATGGGTGTTTTAATTACACAGTAAATTAGGAGAATTTAAGATGCAGAATATGTGAAAGCCAAGAATTAAAAACCAACAACTCAAAACATAAGTAGATAAACAGGAAAAATATCTCAGCATAAGAATGCAAGCACGTCCCAAGATAAAGAGTGGGAAAAAATGAAGACCAAGACAAATTACTAGGGTTTTGGTCAAATTCCTTCAAGTGGAATGATCCCATTTTTGGCTACAAGCCATTGTTGGCTATACATGGCAGGAGGAAGAAACCACACTCAAAGGATTACTTTGAGATGTCTGGCTTCAACTAGTGACCTTTTATGCATTCAGTGAAAATGAATATTGAGGATTTCCCATACAAATTTCAACTTTACAGAGAACTCCCACAGCAAGTATTCAGTCTAGGTTCATGGAACCCTGGTACTATGTGTAAAGTTGTATGGTTATGAGTTTATGGGGGAAATAGGTCCAGAACGTTCTTAGATTCTGAATGGAGTCCGTGATCCTAAAATATAAGAATACAACCTGCCGCTTGAGCAGGGTGAACATTTGTTGACCTTGTTCTCTGTCACTTAAGATAAAGTAAAGTTAGCATCTCATAAATTGTTACTACTCCTTTTTTTTTTTTTTTTTTTGGCAAGGGCAGTCAGAATGACTTCTTTCTGCCTCTCACCTCGCTGTGCATGCCAGATACTTCCAACCAAACTTGGTGCTTCCTTGCAAGACCAACCTGCTACTACTTCAGAGCACCCTCCTCTATCTCTTCTTACTATAATGTATTTAGATATTTCTTATTTTTTTTTACATTGCCCTAGGCATATGAGCCTTTACTGTAAGCTACCTTAAATCTTTTTTGGAAAGAGGTAGGATATAAATTAAACATACACCTCCCCAAGATCTCAGAGTGTTGATGGACTGATTACAGAGACGGGGAGCAGGTATGTCCTCATTCATTACTGGAGGCAGAAAAATCACCTCCAAATATTTGTTCTCTGATAGCAGTTGGGAAAAGTCCTCCTTAAATGAGAGGCCCACGAAGGGATGAATAGGGATTTTGGCTGACCTCCAAAGTGAAGCTAAGATAATGCCTGCCTTCCCAGTATTACTTGAGGCTAATTACTCAGATATAATTACTTGCACTCTGTGTTTTTGCTTCCAATAGGGTTGTGTCCTTGCTTTTGTTTATCTTGTATCCCCCATTAGACTTTGAGCTCCTTAAGAATTAAGGCTATCACTTCCTTTCTATTCATCATTTGTTCTTGAGGCAATGCTTTTCACAGAATAGTCAGGAATGCCATTTAAGTTAATGATTAAGAAGTTAATCTCACATTGTTGCAAGTTAGGCAACTTTTGACCATCCTTTCTAGGAACCCCAACTTATCCGCATTGTGAAGGACCCTAAAGTGAGCCTCAGGAGATTGTGGTGAAAGTGTCATCAACTTTTGGAAAGTTTCTGAACTTAGTGATGATTTGTGCTTTTTCAGGACAATTTGTGGTGCTAGCACTTAAGCGATAAACATCCCCCTTTAAATAGAGCTGATCAAGTTTAATTCATAGTAGTCGATGCCTAAAAATTATAGGATGCAGATGTATATTTTTCATGTAAACATTACCTCAAAAGAAATTAAAGGAAAGAAAGAAAAAAGTGACTTTGGATAAATGTCAAGTATATATAATTTATGTGTTTGAGCTCTGAACAAACTGCTAAATCGTTTGGCCATAGTTGGAGAGACAGAACGTTTTACCTGTCTGTAGCTGGGAATCAAGTGTATTTACCCACAAGAGTGGCTTATTTCCTAGTTTATGTGGATTACACACATCTGTGTGTAATCATGTCTGCCCTTTCCTCTGCCTCAAATCCTAAATGGAATTAATAACTTATTGTGGTCCCTTTTAACAAGACGGAACAGATCTCTCTGCCTCAGGCTTAGGAGGCTCCTTTATAATAATTCTTGGCTCGGGTAACCCATATACTCCTCAAAAATCCGCCCCATAAATATCATAAAACTGGCCTCAAAGCCATCCACGTTTTCCTCTGTAAAATGAAGATGAAGCAATTGTGGAAGAAGGAAGCCTTCTCAAAGAGAAGCCAGAAGTCAATTCTGTTTCATTCCTCCATATAAGTTTCACTTTCCCCAGAGGAAGGTGGAAAAGCCCTCCGAACGGTGCCAGGTGGTGGTGTAAGCACTGATGGTGAAGTTCACGTGGGAACAGGAGAAGTTAATAATTCAGAGGCCGTGGGCCCTCCCACCCTGCCCTGGATCAATGCCTGCTGTTTGCTGAAACAAGCTAGGAGCCCACGACCGGTCCTCGTGTATAGGATTGGCTCCATTTGTGGATGACGCTTTTGTCTGTTTTCCATGCTCGCCCAAGCTACGTGCGTGCTCGCTCCTGTAGGTTGCTCAGCGCCCTGGTTGTGTCTTGGCAGGCCCTGGCCTGTCTGTACCTTCCTTCTCTGTGACCAGCTTCAGGAGCAGGCCCCGGAGAGTGCTGGGATTAGGCACCACAAATGCTTATGTAGGACTTTACTGTGCACTAAGTGCTTTGCAGTCCCTTTTATTCGTCCTCCCTCAGAGCGTTGACATAAAGTAAAAAAACAAAAAACCATTACTCAAGTCTTTATGCCAAGGGGAAAACTGAGTTAGACACAGTCAAATATGCCTCATTAGCAAATGCAGATTAAAATGGAGACCCTCTAGACCCCAGTCATACTTTTGATATTAGATTACAGTTTCCTCATCCATAATACAGTGATCTAGGCCAGGCGCGGTAGCTCACACCTGTAATCCCAGCACTTTGGAATGCCGAGGCGGGCGGATCACCTGAGGTCAGAAGTTCGAGACCAGCCTGGCCAACATGGCAAAATCCCGTCTCTACTAAAAATATAAAATTAGCCGGGCATGGTGGCACGCGCCTATAATCCCAGCTCAGGAGACTGAGGCAGGAGAATCACTTGAATCCAGGAGGTGAAGGTTGCAGTGAGCCGAGATTGCGCCATTGCACTCCAGCCTGGGCAAAAGGAGCAAAACTCGCGTCTCAAACAAAACAAAACAAAAACAAAACATAATACAGTAATCTTGTACATTGATATTTTTCAAATATTCTGTAGGTGTAGAATTTCATGGGCAAGTCTAACATCTGAAATAAATAACCACAGACCAGGCGTGGTGGCTCACACCTAATCCTAGCACTTTGGGAGGCTGAGACGGACAGATCATTTGAGGTCAGGAGTTTGAGACCAGCCTCACCAACATGGTGAAACCCCATCTCTACTAAAAAATACAAAAATTAGCTGGGTATGGTGGTGGGCGCCTATAATCTCAGCTACTCCGGAGGCTGAGGATGGAGAATTGCTTGAACCTGGGAGGCGGAGGTTACAGTGAGCCGAGATCACACCACTGCCCTCCAGCCTGGGCAACAGAATGAGACTCCATCTCAAAAATAAAATAAAATAAAAACCACAGAGCACTTCAACTGGAAGAGGAAAGTGGAGTCCCCTGATCCTTAAACTTGCCCCCCTTTGCCCAAATGGCATCAAGAGCTCCGTGGAGTCCAGCTTGAAAAGAACTAGACTAAAAAATCACCAGGGTCTCTAAGTGCTAAAATGGAACCTCAGAGAGGGGTCCTGATGATTTGATTGAGGAAGGGTGATGTACAGGGGTTACAAGCATGGGCATCAACACCCAGCTTTACCAACTTGCTGTGTGATGTTCTTAACTTCTCTAGGCCTCAGTTTCCTCATCAATAAAATGGGGACTATAAGTGAGATGATCTTTTTTATTTTATTTTTTTCTCGAGACGGAGTCTCGCTCTATTGCCCAGGCTGGAGTGCAGTGGCGCGATCTTGGCTCACTGCAAACTCCACTTCCTGGGTTCACGCCGTTCTCCTGCCTCAGCCTCCCGAGTAGCTGGGACTACAGGCGCCCACCATCGCGCCCGGCTAATTTTTTGTATTTTTAGTAGAGACGGGGTTTCACCGTGTTAGCCAGGATGGTCTCGATCTCCTGACCTCGTGATCCGCCCGCCTCCGCCTCCCAAAGTGCTGGGATTACAGGCGTGAGCCACCGCGCCTGGCCGAGATGATCTATTTTTTTAGCACTGCGCATGGACCTGGTCCATAGAGGTTCTCAGAAATGGTGATATTATTTTCATTGTTGGTATAACAATGTCAATAATAATTGCTGTACTTTGAATTTGGGGGATAGGCTTAGAAATAGCATCAGTAATGAAAATTGCCTGTTCTTTTAATATGTGTATTCTTCTTTAATAAGCATTTCAACCATATTTGAGTTTTTCCAATTTTAATGGAATTGTTCTGTCTTAAAACCTATTGTGTATGTGTCATGCCTACATAGAGTCTTCTGTGCAGAGTATGGTCATAGCCGGGCAAACCTGTTATCTAATAAGAATGTTCGCTTTTTCACATTCATCAGTCAGAAACAAATACTAAATCAACGGCTCTAAAGAGTAGTACCAGAACAATTAAGTTAAAATTAATGGAGCACTGAGACAATATATACTGCCTCTGGGGCATTAACTCCCTGATTTCACTTTTTTATTTATTTGTTTTTTTGGAGACGCTCTGTTGCTCAGGCTGGAGTACAGTGGCACAATCTTGCTCACTGCAACCTCCGCCTCCCAGATTCCAGCGATTCTCCTGCCTCAGCTTCCTGAGTAGCTGGAATTACATGAGTAGCTGGAATTACATGTGCCTGCCACCACGCCCAGCTAGTTTTTTTGTATTTTTTTGTAGAGACGGAGTTTTGCCCTGTTGGCCAGGCTGGTCTCCTGACTTCAAGTGATCTGCCTGTCTGGGCCTCCCAAAGTGCTGGGATTACAGGCATGAGCTACCATGCCCTGCCAGATACCACTTCTTTTACAGTAGTTAAAAGTAGAATTAGGAGAGAGACAACAGATAAAACCAGCCACACACTTTTGATCTCCCTTCTGTCTTTCATACGGAAATGAGAGTTTCTGAGAAAGGTAGTTGAAACTAGACAGCAGATAACAGCCTATGGTGCATACAGAGGGGGTGGGAGGGTGAAACCATACAGCTTGGTGAGGTTTGCCAGGAGTACCTGCTGGGGCCCTGGCATAGTTGACCCTGCAACCAAAACAGGAATGACACTAGAAGAATGAGGCCTAAGTAACCAGCACACTGTTAAAGGAGGTGGGAATATCACATCCTAGCTACGTACTTCCTGCCCCAATATCTAAAGGTTATTTCATATGGCAAGCTAGAAACAAAATACACACGTACATTATTACACATGTAATATCAATGGCAAAATTTAAAATCACTGATAATTTTACCTCTCAGATATTCCTGGTGATTGTGATCTGTGTGCTCACACGCTGATATGTACACCACAGGCATGTACGTGCAAACACTCACATGTACTTTCTTTTGCAAGAATATCATCACTGCCTCCTAAAGTGCTTCTTTCACCCAGCAGTCTACTCTAGGCAGTTTCCATTCTACTGAATATACTTGTATAAACACATTTTTTTTGTATGTGACTATATAGTATTCCTTTGCATAAATATACTATAATTTATCAAATAATTGTATGTCATTTGGTTGCAATATGCATTGTTACAATCAGTGCTGTGACTATTATAATCATAGCATTTCTTTACAAGCCTCCTCAGGTATTTCCATAGGATAAATTGTCAAATTGCCTTCCACAAAAGACCTCCCAATTTATTTTCTTACTAGCAGTTTGTAATAGTGTCTGTTTACCCCTACTCTTGCCATTATCAGGCAATGTTTACATTAAAGACTTAAAACCATTTTTTAAAATTGCCTAAATAAATGCTTCCTTAGCAAATACTCTTTAAAGAAGAAAGTAGTTAGGTGTTCTGGCTAAACTTCTTAGGGCTTCTACATGAATGTTTTCACAAACATCCATTTCAAAGAGCTACTGGAAAATTGGATATGGACTATTTTGCTTTATTATAAATGTGAGTAGCAACAAGATTCTTTGTATTCAAAAAGACGTTTGAGAGTTTCTAGCCCAATGGCTTCATGTGCCAATAATCTATGGGTCCAAGAAGCTCCGTATTTCCCCAGGATCACTTTGACTGCTACGTGTCAGGGCTGGGAGTAGACCCTGGGCCATCCAATTTATTCAACTTGTAGAATTAGGATCATAGCGTTAGTATATATCAAGTGTAATTTTCATTACATATGAATGTTTAAAAAAACATTCAACAGAACTTGTTGGATATTTGAGCAGAATTTTCTTTTTCTTTATCTTTTTTTTTTTTTTGGAGACCGAATTTTGCTCTTGTTGCTCAGACTGGAGTGCAATGGCATGATCTCAGCTCACCGCAACCTCCGCCTCCCAGGTTCAAGCGATTCTCCTGCCTCAGCCTCCCGAGTAGCTGGGATTACAGGCGTGCACCACCATGCCTGGCTAATTTTGTATTTTTAGTAGAGATGGGCTTTCTCCATGTTGGTCAGTCTGGTCTGGAACTCCCGACCTCAGGTGATCTGCCCACCTCGGCCTCCCAAAGTCCTAGGTTTATAGGCATGAGCCACCGCGCCCGTCCTTGAGTATAATTTTCTTATCATTTACTCCTACCAGCCTCTGTGCTAGGTTCTGGGGATATAAAGACAGGGGCCAGGTCTGCCTTTCCCCTACATTATTATAGTCTCATAAGGAAGAAACCCAGAGGAGTGATGATAAATGTATGCCTCAAGTATGTAGTATATAGGTGGTGCAGTTGTGGTCTGTGCACACAGGTACAATGAGGATGCAGCAAAAGGTCTGATTCATTTGGGGTACAGACTTAATAGAAGGAGTAAAGCTTGAGCTGAGTTTAAAGAGTAGAAGAATTGGATTTTAATATATGGATGGGTCCTCCGTGTTAAAATTAATGAGGTTGGACATTACTGAGGCTAAGATGGTAGCAGCAGGTGATGGGAAGGTCATCAGTGTTGGGGCCCATTAGACCTATAACTCCTTGAACAACTTACTTTGATCCTCAGTTGTCCCATCTGAAAATAGGATGATACTATGCATTCCACTTGTAGAACTAGGATTGTAGCATTAGCACAGGCAGTGACAGTCATGGCATTCACAGTGTGGAGTGACACAGCAAGAGGGGTGAGGCTGCCCAGCCATTTGTACGTTTTGCCTGTAGGTCTAAAATTGGATGGCAGGCGGCTTGAAGTTGTGATTTCTACCTCATGTTTTCATTATAAAATGAGTGGTCACTTGAAGAAAAGTGACAGTGAGTTTTGTGTTTGAAACTTTTAGAAGGATCCATTCTGGAAAAACCAAAGATTTAACATGAGGGTGTGCCATGTATATGAACAGAGCTCTTCTGTGCCAGGTCTCTTAGGAAGGCTGGATGTGGTTTGGGCTGAAAAAATGATCACTCACCATCAACCCTTTCTGCGCTGTGTGTGGCGAATGCCTGGGTTTGCCTTCCTGACTACTTTGCAAAGTATGTTGCTTTTTCTGCCTCTGTTGAATTTACCCTTTTTCCAGGTTCCACTCTCACTACGCTAGATCCAGCCTTACTGGAGGCTGCACAGACCACCAGCTTTCTGAACTATGGGCCTAGCCTATTCCCCCCTCCATATGTTATTAGTAGCAAAGTCCCTGCTTTAAAATTTTGCAGCTTAGGAACTCTGATTTTCTTATCTTCCTCTAACTGTCCAGTGGCTGTGTATTTCCTGCATAATAAAGATCTGAACGTCTTACCATGATACTTGGTAGAGCTGCCGGCATTCATCAGCTATCCATGCCTGGATTGCCTGCACATGACAATCTCTCTACTTTGGTTGCTGCTCCCCCACTTGCCTCTGACTTAGGTAGGGTTCCCCAGAGGAGTCCTGAGACGGGGTTTCTCATGCAAGTGACTTATTGAGAGAATTATTTCTTTATAGAAGCCAGTAAAGGAATGTGAGAAGCAGGATGGGGCAGGGCAGTAAGCTGGGGAAGGATGTGGGTCTAGTTGAAGTCCAACCTCCGCCTTAACCCCTGGGGAATCTGCAGCATGAATGGCATGTATGGCCCCATGGAGACCCCCATATCAGTCAGTAACTAACTGGCTGTAGGCTGCCTTTGGGTGGGGGTAGGTAATTACCCAGGCATTTCCCCTGCAAGATCCCAGCAGCCTAGGGGTGACTGCACTGACCAATAAAAGGAATACACGCAGGATGCCAGCAGCTTCCATTGTACCCACAGGTCAAACTCCTACTGATCCTTCAAGACCCAGACAGATTTCAATTTTGTAAAGTTTTTCCCAGACCAGAAATTCTCATTCTGAACTAATGATGTTACCATCTCCCGAGTCTTCTTATGCCTCATTCTAGGCCTTATCAAGATCACCTTGTATCACTTGTATCACTGTGGATTGGCTTACTGTCTGGCTTCCTGCTAGACTAATGAGTTTCTTGAGGGTGCAGCGTGTTTTAATTCACCTTTAAATAACTACTCCCCAGACCCCAGGGCTGTCCCTGTGTAGCTATTTAGTAAAGGTCGTTTGAATTGAAATGAGCTGTAACATCCTTCCTTGATGCCTAGTGCTTTTAGCCCTGTGGGAATGTTTCTTCAAGCCTTCCACATATGGGGGGCTCTTCCAGGAATGCTAGCTCAGCTTGCCACTCTTTCCCCCCAGAATTCCATAGCCATTGAGATTATACCACAGGTTCCCTGTGCCAGCATTTTCTTCCACCTGCTCCCCTGGATGTCAGTCTACATCATCTCACCAGTCAGCCTATGTCATCTCACTAGTCAGCCTGGGCAGGTAGCCTGCTGTCATCTGCTGCCCACATGGGCTGGGCCCTAGGGTAGATGACTTGAAACAAGTATTACTTCTTGGATGACATTCTGGCTGCCACTCAGAATCTGACAGTTGGTAAATCTTGGCCTGTGCTATTGAATGCCATGACGTATTGGTGTAATGGTGAAAATTGTTCAGAGGAAGACTGGGACATCCATGGTGGACCCAAGAATCATGTCAGGGGATGGAAAAGGGCCACCATGTCCTAGTTTGGTCTAGAACTAGATTCTGCAAGTTACAGTCACAATCCAATAGCCAAATAGAAGCACTCATTCATTCATTCATTTTCTCAACAATCTTCTGTTTCTTCTTTTCTATTTATTGTGTGCTGGGTGAGGGCAAAAGTGAATAAGATGTGGTTTTTGCGTTCAAGGAATTGACAAGGGAAGGAGATGAGATTGAGACAGATGTGTGCACAACTCAGAATAATGAAAGGAATAAAGGATATGCACCACAAGAAAGAAAGTGCACAGGACATTGGTTAAGAATGTGGTATCTGAAGTTAGAGGGCCTTGAAGTCAAATTCCAGCTCCATTAGTTATCAGTTATGGGACTTTAGGCAAGTAATTTAATTTTCTCACCTTCACTATTATTCTTTTTTCTTTTTTTTTTTTTTTCAGAGATGGAGTTTCACTCTTGTTGCCCAGGCTGGAGTGCAGTGGTGCAATCTTGGCTTACTGCAACCTCTGCTTCCCGGGTTCAAGTGATTCTCTTGCTTCAGCCCCTCGAGTGGCTGGGATTACAGGCACGCACCACCATACCCTGCTAATTTTGTATTTTTGGTAGAGACAGGGTTTCGCCATGTTGGTCAGGCTGGTCTCAAACTCCTTACCTCAGGTGACCCACCTGCCTTGTCCGCCCAAAGTGCTGGCATGAGCCACTGTGCCTGGTCACCATTTTTCATCTTCAAATGGAAACAACAGTGGTACCTGCTTCATAGGGTTGTCTGTGAGGATTAAATAAGATACTGTCTGTGTAAAGTACAAATTGACACACATTCACAGATGTTGGCTGTTGTTGTGAATGCTATTATTGATGGGCTAGTTCTTGCAGGGCTGGGGGACAGTCCATGGAATAGGTGGCATTTGAGTGGGGCTTTGAATTTTTACAGGCAAGGGAGGCTTCCATTGGGGAAAAAAAAAAAACAGCTTGAAAAATAAAAGGAGGGGACATGAGATTGTATAACTTACTTGGGAATGGCAAATGGCCGTGACTGCCTGGGATGTACTGATGGATGCTCGAAGGGTTTCCGTGGGAGCTGAGGCAGTGAATGTGTGCTAGGATGGAGTGCTTTGCAAATAGTGATTATTCAATAAATATTTCTTGAATTTCTTTGATTATTTTATGCTTATGTGTTAACACTTATTTATGATAAAAATGCTAGTGGGCATTGGGTCCAAATTTATCTTATTGAAAAATAAAAATAATTATGAGTATGCCTCCTTTAACAGTTATAGAGATTGGCACACTCCTTTTTACCATTGTAAAGAAAAATAACTGCTCATCCTCAGCTATTTTTTGACCCTTTCATTTGAAGATGTGTTATGCTATAGATTATGGAGCTGTCCAGGAGAACTTTCTGTGATGCCAGAAATATTCTCTATCTTTATTGTCCAGTGTTCCAGCCATAAGCCACATGGGACTGTGGAGCACTCAAAGTGTGGCTAGTTTGACTAAGAAACTGAATTTTAAATTTTGTTTAATTTATTATTATTATTGTTATTATTTTTGAGTTAGAGTCTCACTTTGTCACTTAGGCTGGAGTGCAATGGTGTGATCTCTGCTCACCGCTACCTTTACCTCCTGGCCTCAAGCAATTCTCCCACCTCAGCCTCCTGACTAGCTGGGATAACAGGTCCCTGCCACCATGCCCAGCTAATTTGTGTATTTTTAGTGGAGACAGAGTTTCACCATGTTGGCCAGGCTGGTTTCAAACCTGACCTCAAATAATCCTCCTGCCTCAGCCGCCCAAAGTGCTTGGATTACAGGCATGAGCCACCATGCCTGGTCTGTTTAATTCAATGGAAGTCACCCCATGGGGCTAGACAAGGGCTATCATAGTGGATAGCACTGCAGTCTAGAAACTGTTTTGGATCTCTGTAGAGGAAATGTGCGAATGTGAAGCATTGGGTTTGGAATAGTGTGGGGCAAATGAGATATTTCCTATTGAGGTGTCTGGTACTGCAGTTTCAGAAGTGAATACCCTCAAAACGAGCTGTTTATTTTTATCAGTTTTGTTTTGGAGAATATTCAGGCAATCTGTGACTAGAGTGAGCAGTGCTGCAATAGAGTGCCTTGAGAAATACCAGGCTGATTACAGACCCACAGGAAGCAATTGTCATAATTAGGCCCTGTTAATAAACCATGGGCTGCAATGTGTGTACACACACACATTCACACACTCTTTTTCTCCTTCTCTCTCACTGAATTCAGTGCTCTCTCTCTCTGGCATGTAGTGCATAAGAGTTATTTTTCTTCCTGATCTCAGGTTTCCAACAAATGGGAAAATGCTCTGAACGCGTTGCATACAGGGGAAAAACCTTACAGTCTTTATTGTATGTGAACAGCTAATAAGGAAACCGTTTGACAAGAGCTTGCTTTGTGTCATGGCTTCTGGCTTCCAGCCAGTTTATTTGCTTGCTGGGACAACTATATTCAGGCAGCAGAATTAAGCAACAGGGAGGGGGCAGGATGAAGAAACACAGACTTCATAAATCAGGGCGATTCAGCAAAATTCCATTTGAATTGAATCTGGGCCAGGGGCAGGAGTGCCATGGAGCGTCTGTGTAGAAGCTGACATTTTAATGATTTGATTAGTTTAGGAAGAATATTTTTATGGATTGTGTCGTCGATTATATTAAGTACTGAGTGAACTTGTTACATTATGATGAACTTCCATTACCTACACTGGTTGTGTACAAGTGCAATGATTTCAGCCCAAGACCCTAAGGGTAATCTCGTGCAATCCTCTTAAAGAAATGCTGTTTAATGACTAAAGCTGTTAATCATATTAAATACATACAGCCACTCTGGGAAAATATGCCAAACAAGCATAAATCTAAAAAAGGTATTTGAATGAGCTAAATGGTGTGTTTTGAGGGGATATTGGGCAGGGGAAGTAATAATGGAGGGAGCGAAGGGATGTAGAGATGGAAGAAGTCATAATAGGTACAATGATGGTGTTTTCCATCTCCTGTGTGGCAGGTGCTGTGTTGAATGGGTTAATCAGAGTGCTCTGGGCCACATCTAGAAGACATTCCAACTCAACACAGTTATTTATTTATTTATTTAATTTGTTTGTTTATTTATTTATTTTTTGAGATGGAGTCTCACTCTGTTGCCCAGGCTGGAGTGCAGTGGCATGATCTCAACTCACTGCAACCTCCACCTCCCAGTTTCAAGTGATTCTCCGGCCTCAGCCTCCCAAGTAGCTGGGATTACAGGTGCGTGCCACCACGCCTGGCTAATTTTTGTATTTTTAGTAGACATAGCGTTTCACTATGTTGGCCAGGCTGGTCTCAAAATCCTGCCCTCAGGTGATCTGCCCACCTTGGCATCCGAAAGTGCTGGGATTACAGGCGTGAGCCTCCGGGCCTGGCCCCTCAACACAGTTTAAACAAGGAAAACTTATCTTCCTAAAAATAGAGAAAATAGACAGTTCCCAAGTGGTGATGGTGGGGTATTTTGTTTGTAAGTTAATCAGCAATTTGGTGATATCAGGGTTCTAGGTTGACTTCTCTCTGATTCTCTTGGTTTTCTCTAATTTGGTCATTTATTGTGATATTTAAGTTAACAGGTAAAAATGGCAGCTGCACTCACACTTCTTAACCAATGGAAATTTATTTGACTCACAAAGTGCATAGGATGGGAGAAATCTCCAGTGGACTAGTGGAGTCTGTGACAGTGAGGTATGTGGAGTATAGATCCACAGGCTGTTGGAATAGTCTCAGGTCCTCATCTGCTCAGAAGACAGGCAGGGCAATTCCAGTCTTCAAGGGTTTTGTTGGTGAGGAGAACATGGATATGGATGTAATGTCCTTCCCTTTTGTTTTCTTTGCACAAATTTCAGTGGAAACATGTTGCCAAGTCAGATCGCCATTCTACTTGAGTGAATATGGAATTTGTCCAGTTTTCCAAATGCAGAGCTTTTTGTGGGCTGATGGACTGAATAGAAAGAGGAACAACCATACACCCTTCTACAGATGAAGGCAAGATTTTATGAAAGCGACTTCATTCATTCTCCTCTGCCTGGTGTTCCTTCTTTGTAAACCAGGACCAGGGAGCTTTGAATATAGCAGTATATTATAGAATTTGGTTTCATTAAATATTATACCTGCCCTTAGTGTTTATATTCCAGTATATTGACAACCCAGGTCCTCTCTGTACCTGTGATTGTCTGTGTTGAGACTATTACAGAGCTCCAAAAATTAAAATAAAAATAATAATTTTACAGAAATACATATTTGCATTGGAATATTTAAGAAAGTCTAGTTTGGATGCCACAATATTATAGGAGTAATAGGAAGCTGGGCACAGTGGCTCACACCTGTAATCCCAGCACTTTGGGAGGTTGAGGCAGTGAGGCAATAGGATTGTTGGAGCCTAGGAGTTTGAGACCAGCCTGGGCAACATAGGGAGATCCTGTCTCTACATAAAGTAAATTTAAAATGAATTAGCTGTTGGTGCTGTTGGCATGTTGGTGCATACCTGTGTACCAGGCGTGTTGGTGCACACCTCCCAACTACTTGGGAGGCTGAGGCAGGAGGATCCCGTGAACCTGGGAGGTCGAGGCTGCAGTGAATCATGATGATGTCACTGCACTCCAGCTTGGGCAACAGCAAGATCCTGTCTCAAAAAAAAAAAAAAAAAAAAAAAGTGATAGGTAACTAACCAGGATTTTCTGGATTTGGGTTTGGGAAATGGAGGAATGCCTGTGTCTGTGTTTAGAAATGACAAACCAAACCATGGACATGACACTGTTAGTTCCTGTCCCTACAGCTGCTGTGTTGTTTCTTAAGAGCCCAGGATGGGTAGTAGGCCTCTTTAACCTCCATTATCACTTAATTCTCACCATAATCCTAGGAGATGTATACGTCCTCATTTTAGAGATAAGGAGGACATTGAGGCCAAGAGAGTTTAGTAAGTAACAGAATGGATGTTCAAGCCAGGTCTGTCTTGATAAGAAAGCTCACATGCTTTCTTTCTTATGACACTGTTTAAGCTGTGTTCTGCTAAGTTCCTAAGATTCTCTAGGATAGATGCATGTGTAGGATCAATTCAGGGAGAAAGGGCTGGAGTGGCTTTGAGATTCCCAACCTCTGCTCCTAACTGGTTTTCTATCCTGAGTTTCTGCATACCATTTTCTTGGAAGAAGAGATTCTGTGCTTAAAAAAAATACATACATAAAAGAAGCGTGCACATTGCTGTCCTGTACCGCAGTGCCTGAGTCAGGTATCCATTTGCATCGTGAAAGGAGCCTGAGGTGTGAAACAGTTCTGGGTTCTTTGCGCACCCAGCTGGCTGGCTTCCTGTGAACTGGCTGCATTTCAGATTTCATTCTCTAGCCAGAAGCTGAAAGGCAGGAGCCCTTTGAAGAGATACAGGGAAGCAAAGAGGGTTATCCAGATGAGAAGGAAGGGAAAGGGGGCGTGACAACTCCTTGGAGGGAATTTCCCCAGTGGGAACTGCCTCTGGAGGAGCTTACACAGGGCACATCAATGGGAAACCATGTCCTGGTCTGCGCGGAAGCCCTGGGGGGCCTCTTGCAACATGCAGGCAGGCTCCCCAGACTCAACCCTCTCTCTCTACCAGAGGCGCATGGACTGCGCCTGCTTCCCTCTTCTCTTATAAAGCCAGCTATGGGCCATTCTATCCCTCTGCCTCCCTGGATCCTTCGTCCATGCTGTTCCTGAAAGCAAGAAACAGTCCTTTTTTTTTTTTTTTTTCATTTAATACTTTTTTTGCTAAGTGCTGCTGGGAAACACATGGAGAACAAAACCCGACAAGCCTGGTGCTGCTCTTACTGTATCTGTGGGGTGGGGAATGGGGAAGTTCTGAAAATTTACAGGTGTGTCTCAGACTAAAGGGTTTCAAAACATTGTGCTGAAGCAGTGCGTGTTGAGGAAGAAGGCACAGGAGTGTTCCTGTGGTTGGGAGAGATATCCTGTGTCCAGAATTTGAGGCAGGAGATAGAGGTTTTGCTGGTGGGATTGTGGTGAGACTCCTAGAGCTGGAACCAGGAGGGGGGGATCCACTGCTCTGTGAAGAGGGCATCTTCACGTGGAGCAAGGCTGGACACGTGGAGCAAGGCTGGACAGCAGGAGCCCACTAGGGACCCCTGTGAGCAGGCGTCTGGACTTGTTTGTTTGAAAACAATTAAGACGAGCAATGTGATGTGAAGCATTCAGAGTAAGGGTAGTGGACTGGATTAAATAGAGGGGCAGTTGTATCATCTTTCTGTGCCCCGTGCCTCCTGTTTCTTCCTTCATTTGTTCATTAAACAAATGTTTATTGATTATTTATAATGTGCCAGACTTGCCTAGGTGCATGGGACACAGCAGTAAATAAGACCAAGAAGGTCCCAGTACTCATGGTGCTTATATTCTAGTAGACAGTGAATAAATAAACTTGCCAATCAAATCTCTGCCATAGCTCTCATCACTTTCAGACGTAGATTAAAACATCTGAGAGTGCCTGTAATCCCAACATTTTGGGAGGCCAAGGCCGGTGGATCCCTTGAGGTCACAATTTGGAGAACAGCCTGCCTAACATGGTGAAACCCTGTTTCTACTAAAAATACAAAAATTAGCTGGGCGTGATGGCGTGCGCCTGTAATCCAGCTACTCAGGAGGCTGAGACAGGAGAATCACTTGAACCCGAGAGGTGGAGGTTGCAGTGAGCTGAAATGGCGCCACTGCACTCCAGCCTGGGCGACAGAGCAAGACTCCATCTCAAATAAACCAAAAAAAAAAAAAAAAAAAAAATACCCAGCAGAACATCTGACAGTGATAAGAGCTATGGCAGAGATTTAAGATAGTTCCATGAATGCTAGAAACTGACTGGTTCTAAAAGACCAGATGGCCTCTTCAAGAGAGACTTTGGAGGCGAAAAGTGAGTGTAGCATAGAGCCAGTCTTGGGAGGTTTGGGGAAGAACATACCACTGAGAGAGAGCAGCCAGTATCAAGGCCCTGAGGCAGGTGAGAGCTTTGTTCAAGGAACAGAAGGCGGCCAGTATGGCTAGGATGGAGTGAGCACGGGGAAGATGTTCAGAGCACGTTAAGTTTGCATTCCCTCTGGGTGTCCTTGGATAGGTTACTCAGCCACTCTGAGTGCTGCCCTGGCAGCCAGCTCTAGGCTTCACTGACTGGAGTTTGGCTATCCTTGGATGGAAATCCAAGCTCCTTTTTACTTTACGTTTTTCATTTTGATTATAATCAAATTAAGAACAGTCATAAAAGTATTTTCTGGGTCATCTCGATGAAACTAGCACTAAGCAAAGCCATGGATTTCTTAACTCTGTGCAGGTATGTTCCTATAATTGGCATGTGCTAAAATGAAGGCTCAGGAAATCCAAAAGATTTTTGCAGTATTTGAATAGAAAAAAGAGGGGTGGAGGGAAGTGAGTGTGGGACAGTGAGGTGTGGGCAGACCCAAGAACCCTGGCGAGCGGGCAGTACTATGTTTATGTTTTGAGTGGGATCCCCATTTTTACATAACAGCCTCCTACATTTGTTAGAAGTAGTCTTAGCAGTTGTATGGTATAGCATTTCCCTTCCTGCCCCCAGACTCAGTAATTGGTTTAGATGCCATTTAATGCAGTTTTTAATTCCTCAAAACTAGTCTTCTGTGAACGAAATATCTTTTCAGATTCACCAGGTAAATCTGTAAAATCAGTATGACGGGATTTCTCCCCAGCCAGCATTTGGTTAAGTTGAATTCTGATTATCCTTAACCTGCAAGCAAAGCTTTGAAGTTCCTAATAACTTTTCTGTTCAATAGTTTTCATGCTTATGTAAATAGACACTCTAACATTTAGAAGTTAAAGCACCCCCCCAAAAACCTCAAATACGTAACTTGGCCTGAAACTCTATTTTTCTACTGCAAAACTCAATATGGACAATTGAGCTTTAGTAAAACTACGTAATTTCGAATTGAAATAATTTAAATTGCTTTTGTTTTAAAAATTTTGTATTTGTGCATAATAAGTTACATTTCAATAAAAATAAAGTAAATGCATTCACTTGACTTATTTTCCACGTGGGCATTTTCTTCTTCATATATGGTCCATAATTACTTAAGTTTGAGACTCACTGCTTCGACTTGCAAACAGAACATTTCAAGTGATCAAAAATCTAGGACCCAGAGGGAGTGAATGCACAACTTTAGGATTCTGACCTTAGCTGCAATAGGAACCTTGAGTGACTTTTAAGGCTATCATGTCCTGGTAAAGAAATATACCTAAAACATAGATGGATATGATAAAGTAATGGGATTTTGCATCATGCAGCTATTCTCTGCCGGCATGTCCGGCAACAGGCATCTTTGGAAGCATATTTTTGAAAATAGGTATCCTCCTTCTCTTCATATCATTTTATTATTGATCTCTGAAAGACTGATAACCTTGGTAAAACAGCCAGCTCAGTGTGTAGCCAATAACCACGCCTAGGTGTCTGGCTTCCCCCTCTCTTATTCCCACCTCCCCCTTTTCCATCTCTTTCTCTTCCTCCTTCCCTCCCTCTCTCATAGACCTCCCCCCCCCCCCGCCCCACACAAAATATATATATCATTGTAGTTTATAATTTATAAAGATTTATCAATTGCTAATATATCAGTTATTTATTTATTTATTTTTATTTCTAAGCATGCCTCCTTTGAAGGGTATATGTATGTCTGTGTGAGTATATACAGGAAATGTATCCATGTCTGGAAAGGGGCCTCCATCTAGATGCCGAGTGAGAGTTCTTGGATCTTGTGAGAGAAAGAATTCAGGGCGACTCCATAGAATAAAGTGAAAGCAAGTTTATTAGGAAAGTAAAGGAATAAAGAATGGCTTTCCAAAGGCAGAGCAGCCCCGAGGACTGTTGATTGCCTATTTTTATGGTTATTTCTTGATTATGTGTTAAACAAAGAGTGGATTATTCATGAGTTTTCCAGGAAATGGGTGGGCAATTCCTGGAACTGAGGATTCTTGCCCTTTTTAGACCATGTAAGATAACTTCTGGGCATTGCCATGGCATCTGTAAACTGTCATGGCGTTGGTGGAAGTGTCTTTTAGCATGCTAATGCAATACAATTAGCATATAATTGAGCAGTGAGGATGACTAGAGGTCACCTTTGTTGCCATCTTGGTTTTGGTGGGATTTGGCTGGCATCTCTACCGCATGCTGTTTTATCAGCAAGGTCTTTGTGACATGTATCCTGCTGATCTCCTATCTCGCCCTATGACTAAGCACAACTAACCTTCCGGGAGTGCAGCCTCCTAGTAGGTCTCTGCCTTATTTTACCCAGCCCCTACTCAAGATGGAGTCACTGTGGTTCAAACGCCTCTGACAAATCTGTCTGCCTGTTGGAAAGGACTTTGTCAACTTGTCATGT
Source organism: Pan troglodytes (assembly GCF_028858775.2). Taxonomy (NCBI): domain Eukaryota; kingdom Metazoa; phylum Chordata; class Mammalia; order Primates; family Hominidae; genus Pan; species Pan troglodytes. The sequence goes on along the minus strand of NC_072405.2, from coordinate 128,245,658 downwards.
TACTTATATAAATATAGAAATATGTATTTAAAACTTGATGGACACTTCACCATCACACTCTCTTCTCCTCTCCCACATCACTCTAGCGCTGATCCATTTTTAGAAAAGGTTTTTTTGGGGATGGGGGTTGACCAGATGTGGATATTTAGAGATAAGTCTATAATCTTCCAACTGTAGAAGCCTTTATGTCTTTGAGTCTTGCTTGTGTGTGTAAATGTCCTATTTTTTTTTGATATATGAATAAAGTAATTAATTTGCATTTAGTTGCTTAAGCCTGTCTTCATAGCCTGGGGAGAAATGATGGCTGACACTTGTCATTCTCCACCCTTCCACTCCCCACATTTCATTTGGTACTTCATTTCTTCCTCTTGAGGTGTGAATATCTCAAGAAAGATGTTGACTGGTCCCACTGGTTGGGATGACAATGAGTGATAGGTAGTCTTGCACTTCTTGATCAATGACAAGATCACCCATTTGGCAAACTCTTCCTCTTCTCTTCTGTCTTTTTTTTTTTTTTTTTTTTGAGATGGAGTCTCTCTCTGTTGCCCAGGCTGCAGTGCAATGTGTGATCTTGGCTTGCTGCAACCTCCGCCTCCCAGGTTCAAGCAACTCTGCCTCAGCCTCCCAAGTAGCTGAGATTACAGGCACCTGCCACCATGCCCAGCTAATTTTTGTATTTTAGTAGAGATGGGGTTTCACTGTGTTGGCCAGGGTGGTCTCAAACTCCTGACCTCAGGTGATACGCCTGCCTCGGCCTCCCAAAGTGCTGCGATTACAGGTGTGAGGCACCACGCCTGGCTGCTCTTACACTTTTCTATGAGACACATTACAGATAGATGCCCGTATTGAGATACATACCCATATACAGATAGATATCCATGCTGAGAGAAGCATGTTAATCCGGCTGTGAAAGCTTTATAGTTAGGAATTTCTGGGAAGATCTTCACCTTTGGCATACTCCTTCAGTCTCATCCCCTATGTCCCTAATAGAAGCAGTAATGGGGAATCTGTCATGATGACTTACTAGAAAAATCTATTGAGCCTGCTTATGATTCTTTTATTTTGGAGGAGGAGGGCACTAATTTTCATTGGTTCATTCATTCAAAAATATTAAGTTCCTACTCCATGTCTAATAACTGCCTTTCTGGCTAGTCTGTGAGCATGGCAATGGACGGATGATGTCTTTTGTTTTCTGTTGTGTCTCTGATGTCTTTCACATTGAAGAGCATGGAGGAAGTGCTCGTATCATATTTGTGCCAGAGTGAGGAGGAGGAGGGAAGCACTCAGAGCTGACGCTTCCTGTGATTTAGCCTTCTGCCTGTGGATCATCTTTTCATCTTTTTTGAGCTCATGTTAGTTTCTCTACTACCTGTGCGTTTCTTTACCTTCCTTGGAGTATTTCTTCCTTGAGCTCAGTGTTGCAGGCACTGCTTGGTCAGGCTTAGCCCATAGACAGAAAATACTTATTGAGTACTTACTGTATATATAGCACTCTTCCATGCACTGTACATGTATGAACTCACTTGCTCTTTCCAGCAACTTAGGAGATGTGTGTCTTCATTATCACCCCAACTGAAGAAACTAAGGATGAGAAAGGATTCAGACTTAATGCAAATGATCCACTGTCTGGGAAGCTATTTAATCAACCTGGCCTCAATTATTTCTGTTTTCTATTTGGTCGTGGGCTTTTGGGTTGTTTGTTTTAGTGGGCACAGAACTCAAGGTCCTTGGCTTTTTCATGCCCTTTTTCATCGGTGTCATAAGTACTTGCTCCGTAAGGAAATGATTTTAATTTTACTTTTCTCTAAAAGTAAAAAAATCCTACTCTGTAGTGTAGTGGTTTCATCTTTTTTTTTTAATATTGACTGACATGTCAAGAGACCCCACAGGCTTTGCACATACACTTTTCCAGTCATTGCTTCAGATATCACATCCAGTGGAAATTATTAGATGTGATATCTGAACCAGTTGCAAGCAAGATCTCTCAGCCTCCTTCAATTGCTATGTTCCAGGTAAATGTTATTGCTGTGATTATCATCATTGTAATTATTTTGCATTCTCTGTTTAGTATTTTTTGCAGAACAGCATTCTTTCCTTGAAAGATAAAAACTATTGAAGATTTTGAGAAAGTTTGAAGCTTGTTAAGGAAACTAGTAACTAAAAAGTTTAAGATTCTGTGCCTAGTGGGACATAATTTGTTTTATTACCTTTTGTATTTGCTCGTGCATATGTACATGCCTGCATTCAACCAAATATTTGTTACATGCCAGGCACTGTGGACAGGTGCCTACTTAAGGTAATAGGCTGGGCAGACAGACTCCCGCCCTAGTTCATCACACTCATTCAAATAGAATTTCTAGTGGTTGAAAGAGCAATGGCCTTGGTTTTACCCTCTTTGTCAGGAACTAACTGTTCATTCTCTGGTGAGTCACCCAAATGTCCTGGCTCTTCACCTGCAAAATGAGTCCATTGGCCTAGATGTTCTCTATCAACTCCAAAGGTCTAAGATATGTATGATAAGGGGTATGCCATCCAGTGAAGATCAACAGTATCATTCACAGCAGGCCTGTTCAATAAGGAGGAAGTTGCCATCTCAACTGGAGGCTGTACTGGACAAATAACATTCACTATTCTGCCTCCAAGGTTTCTCATTTAACCATGGGAGCTAATGTGAAAGGAAGGTGTTCCTAAGCCAGTGAGATGAAGGTTTGCAGGTTTTAGCCTGCAAGCAGGACCAACTACCAATTTACAGGATCTAGCACAAAATTAAAATGTGGACCCTTTGTTCAAAAATTGTTCAGGATTTCAAGACACAGCAGAGCATTAAACGAAGCATGGCACCCTTCTGAGAAGACAGGGCTCCGGTGTCACCGTATGGGTCACAGGCAAACAAAGTCAGCCCTACCTGTAAATGGATCTGATTAAAGGCAGAAGTATCTTTCTATTTTGTAAGCAGATTGAGTGGTATGTTACTGTCTCACAATGTGTTATTATTTTTGCTGTTATGACTAAGATTATTATTTTAAGTGACAGTACCCCTGTGGCCATCTTCTCTTTTGAGAGTCTGAATCCCTTGAGATAAGGACTACAGCTTACCTAATTTGTGATTTTCCCCTCAGCTAGACTACTGACATGATGTGTTTGTTAAATGCAGTGAATGTAATAGTCATTTATCAGAAGGAGAAATTGTGATTTTTTTTTTTTCCCCAGAGGGACCACTTCTTCTAGGGACATGAGTTTTAAAAATCTAGCTTAAAGAAGCCAAAATAGTACTTAATAAGGTGTTTGTGGGAACAGAGATGGGCCATTGGATGAAATGCTCTGAAATAAAACTAGGCCTATGCAGTGTAAAAAGACTAAGACAGTGAGTTTTTGCCTTTTTCTTTTTTTTTCCAAAAAACCTTTTTGATGTAACACACGTCAGTATTTTTGTTGCTAGTTGGCACTTCATGAAAGATGATAGCCGGCTGAGGAGAGCCAAGAAAAATCAGTGAGTGGAATTGACAGACTTGCAATGTTTGTAACTCTGCCTTTATCCTGTGTGATATTTTAAATAAATGGTTTTCTTATGAAGGGGACAGTTATTACTGTGCCTATCCCATACAGCAGAGAACCCAAAAGAGGACGACACACTGAAGGAGTCATAAATTGCACATGTAAACAGCTGGACATTTGGGTGTTGGTGAAACCTCTGAGATGAGACGGATGAAATATGTTGAGACATTCAAGGCTTTTGTTGCTAGTTTTTTTGTAGAATTTTTAGCAGACCTTTAAACCAAGAGACACTGGCAGTGCAGTTATTTTCAATAACCTGGACTCTCCAGGAAAATTTAGAAATCCATCCAAATAGAAGGTGAATAAACATGTTTATAGGCAAAGCCTTTTATATAAGCGTTTTTGTTGGGTCTGAATCTTTGATGCTGACGGAGTTGAACTGTCTGCCTTCTTGCTTTTCCTTATCCTGTTTGTCATCCTCTATGTGGCTTTGGCTTCAGTGACCCCTCTCTCCTTCCAATTTCCTAGAAGCAAATTGCCCTTATGAGCGAGTGCATTTGGGTCATTTGAATTTGCTCAGTAATTTTGGCAATTAATGACTTTTTGTGGATTCAGTTCTTGGGCACCCCCGCTGCATCCCACTTCTAGCCATGACTCCCTGCATTAGTGATTCAGCCTGAAAGAAAAAATGGCTTTTTTAAAAAGTGGGAGAAATTTATCTGAAGAGCAATCAGTTAGATGGACATGGAAGAGGCCCTCTCTGGGGTTTTACCTGGTCTGTCTTAAAAGGAACTCAGCCGAGTTTTAATCCCTAGGATTATAGGCTGTAAAGCAATGGTCAGCTTAGATCCATTTCAGGGCCGATACATCTGTCTAAAATATTTTGAGTACAAGAGGAGAGGAAGGATAGAGAAGCAAAGAAGTTTATGACTCAAATGATCTAGAGAATAATATCAAAGTTCCCCATGACACTTGCATTGGGATTTTACTTTGATTATAGACTTTATGTTCTTTACGAAGATCACAATTCTTCTTAGGGCATACACATCACCATGCTAGCGGCTAGCAGATCTTAGGCCAAGTGCGGTCTCTTCTATGGACTTGATTTTAGACTAGAGGGAAATTGCTTAACCCTTTGGGTCTTGGTTTCCTTAACTTTAAAATTGAGAAGCCAAAAGAGATAACATGCGAAACGGCTATTGCAGGATATGAGGGATGAAAACAATTTCTTGTTTTTTTGTTTGTTCATTTGTTTTTGAGACAAGGTCTCCCTCTGTTGCCCAGACTGGAGTGCAGTGGCACAATCTTGGTTCACCGCAGCCTCAACCTCCTGGGCTCAAGTGAGCCTCCCACCTCAGCCTCCAGAGTAGCTGGGACTATAGGTGTGTGCCACCACACATGGCTAATTTTCTTTTTTTTCTTTTTTTTCTTTCTTTCTTTTTTTTTTCTTTTTTTTTTTTTTTGTAGAGACAGGGTATCCCTGTGTTACTTAGGCTAGTCTTGAATTCCTGGGCTCAAGTGATCGCCCTACCTTTGCTTCCCAAGGTGCTAGGATTACAGGTGTGAGCCACCACACCTGGCCAATTTCTTGTTTTTATGTCAAAACTACTTCAGTTCTCATAAACCTGGGGTCATATGGCTTCCATAACTGCAAAAGGCTTAGAAGTGCTGTGAGGTGATGGCACTCTTTCTCTGTGGGCTTTTTGAGAGCAAGATACTTTTCTCCATGTACTTCTGCTTTATCTTTGAAATATGCTGCCAAGGTTTTTTTTTTTTTTTTTTTTGAGGTGGTTGCATTGATTCACTCATTCTTCAACAATTATGTGTGTGCCAGAGACCATACTAAATGCTGTAAAAAGAGAGATGAATAAGAGAGACACAGCTCCTGTTGTCACAGATCTTAGAGTCTTTTCCTGTCATATGAGGAAAGCCATAGAATATAATCCAGGTGAGGGACAGTGACACCATATTTATGAAAGCACTTCAAATGCATTCCCATTTCCAGCCTAAAGATACCCACTTTAGAATCTGCGGGATTGGGATTGGGATAGCATTATCATGGTTTCTTTTTACCTAAAAAATTACAGTTCTATGTTTTGGAATTTTTTTTTCTCCATGGAAACATGTCACTAAATTTATAATAAAAGTCATTTTAGAGCCAAACTTAACAGAACACATACCTGTGAGTTTTAGGTTGTTAGAGAAATAGGCTGCAGGGTTTGGGGCATTCTACAGGGAGCCCATTACATATCAAAATTGTATCATTCATGTATACATTTCAAGAGGCATTTGCCTATGTACGCTACTAATAACTCATCTAGAATATAAGATTCCTTTTGAACTGGCAGACTCCAATATGGGGAATAAAGTCATGCTCGTTTGCCTAATCTTTATAAAACTTGGTTAGGTTTTATGCCTTTCCAAACTATACTGGACCAGATTTCTCCTTCCTCTTGCTTTTCTGCCCTCCAGATCTGCTGTAGTGTAGAAAGCACTGTTCCTCTGAATTTCCTATTTACCTGTTTTGGCCTGTAGTGATAATTATTTTTCTCTGAAGTCGCACAATGATGTAACCAAGGAGGACAATGTGAGGTCAGTAGTATCCACATGACACAGTAATTACAGGCAACTGCTGATTGCTTTTGTACTCAGAAGGTTTGGAAAGATGTAGCATAAAGGTGTAAACAGATCATTTTCTTTTAGGTTTTGTTAGCAGTGCAATCCAAAGGGATTCCCATTCATTTAGCATTGTTCCCGTTGGCTTTTATAGCAGCCAAAAATAAAACCCCTTGAGTACTACTCTGGAGGGTAGCTGATGACATATAAAGTAAATCTCTTAATTGTATGTGAACTCTAGACCAGATTGGTCAGTTCCTTGTATATTCTAATAGTCCTGGCCCAGCACCATACATATGGTGGGCAATCAGTAAATATTTCCCTCGTACAGTGGGGACAGAGGAGGGAATTTTCCCAAATCAGGCAATTTTAGAGTTGGCCATATGAATCACCCAGTTATTTTCTTAAAATGCAGATTGTGATTCAGCATATCTAAGGAAATTCTCCGGTTCTAGCATGCTCCCACGTGATACGAATTCCTCTAATCCAAGAGTCTACTAGCCAGACAGAGCTAAGGCCAGAACACACCTATTTTAACTCTTAGTCTGGGAGTTATTCCCAGTATATCAACGATGGTGAATACATGTCTCTGTGTTTTCCTTCTCACTCTTACTAGACCCATAACACTAATTGATTGGTGAACTCATTCCCACTGAGCCAAGATGCAGCTTTGGAATTGTTCTCAATGTGGTGCTCCATGCAGCAAGTGCTGATTCAGAGAGTGTTATTCCAGTCACACTTTGGGGATGGGTGGAAAGTTGGGTCATCTTTATACTCTGTGTTGCTTTTTTTTTTTTTTTGAGACAGAGTCTCACTCTGTCACCCCAGCTGGAGTGCAGTGGCACGATCTCGGCTTACTGCCAGCTCCACCTCCTGGTTTCACACCATTCTCCTGCCTCAGCCTCCCGAGTAGCTGGGACTACAGGCGCCCGCCACCATGCCTGGCTAATTTTTTGTATTTTTTTTTTTTTTTTTTTTAGTAGAGACGGGGTTTCACCGTGTTAGCCAGGATGGTCTCGATCTCCTGACCTCGTGATCCACCTGCCTCGGCCTCCCAAATTGCTGGGATTACAGGTGTGAGCCACCGTGCCCGGCCGCTTCTTTAAGTCAAGTAAACATGCTGAGAATTCAAAGCCCTTTTCTTCCCCCAGTCTCCTCAAGCCACCCACACCCCCCTGCTCACTGTCCTTTTTCCTTCCTTCTTTTTGTGTTTTTGAAACAGGGTCTCTGTTGCCCAGGCTGGAGTGCAGTGGTACAATCTCAGCTCACTGCAACCTCCACCTCCCGGGTTCAAGTGATTCCCTGCCTCAGCCAGCTACTTGGGGATTACAGGGACCCACCACCACGCCCAGCTAATTTTTGTATTTTTAGTAAAGACGGGGTTTCACCATGTTGGCGAGGCTGGTCTCGAACTCCTGACCTCAAGTGATCCACCCACCTCGGCCTCCCAAAGTGCTGGGATTACAGGCACAAGCCACCATGCCTGACAGTTTTAAATTTTGGGCTAAATGACTTGTTAAATGACTTTTGCTAAATCACTTTCCTCTTGTATCCTCCTGCTTCTTATATCTATAAAATGAACTGCCCGTGGACAATTGCTCAGGATCCAGGCAGTACTAGCATTAGAAAGGGTTGCCTCTGTAGCCCATGATTAGTCCAATGTGGGCTCTTTGCAGAAAGCAATGGAAACTGGTTAACTTAACCAGAAAAAGAAGTTATTAAGGAATATTGGACAGTTCGCGGTATAGACATAATGGTTAGGACTGGGCTGGAGCTGCTGCCTGAGCCCTGTCCAGACAGCCGAGATACACTGGATGTTGGGCAGTGCTTTGGCTGGACATTGAAATGCTGCATCTGATTGGCTAATTTAGTTTCCATTTATATCCCTAACAAGGCAAGGGAAGAGAGAAGCCAGCTTCTCTCTTGTTCTCCTTCTATAATGAGAGACAAACCATGCCTCTCTCAGACACTCACAGTGGAGAATTCCTCTATCCTAAGAAAGGTGGATCGGTTACTGACTGTGACAGATGACTGTCATAACTTTTGTGTTCATGGAAACTTCTTTATAAAGTTTCTAAATGAAGCGAAAACTTGGCTACCAACCTACTCTATTAACGCAACAACTTGCCCCTCTGTTCTTTTGAGTTCTGGCTTCTGATTGTTTCTCACCACATTGTCAACTCCTTGGGAAAGTACTCTGTATGTTTTAAAGCAAATTGCCAGGGTTTTTTTTTGTTTGTTTGTTTGTTTACTTAGACCTCGGGAGATAAAATTAATCGACCTCTTTAAATACATGGGGGTGCCCCCTTTCTCGTTTTTGAAGGGAGACACTTGGGAATTTAGAAATTAGGAGTGTAAGTTCTAAGGGCTGGTGTGGTTTAGATAGCCCAGGACAGTTTCAGGAAGACCCTGGTTTCCTTTCAAGCAAAAGGGGCCACCTCTGAACCAAAGTGGATTATCTCCTGCAGCAGCAAATCCAGTTGGCAGTTGAATTCCTGCAGTTTTATGGGAATTTCAGTGAAACTTTTAAAGCTGTAATTTTTGTAACTGGAGTTAAAAAAAAAAAAAAAAGAAAACAAATCTGAATAAAGCGACATAATCCATTGCAGAGTCTGTACAGTTCTATTTCCTCTATCATGAATGTTTTCCAGGCAGATGAAAAAATGTTTTGAATGTTGAATATATGCAAACATTACAATCAAGGATAATTGTGTCTATGTGCTTTGACTCTCATTTTGCTTTTCTCTTCCTTAATCTTCTCCTGTACCCTATAGGAATGTGATCATAGACATAGAAATAGAATTTGCATTTGTATAAATAATGCCCAAGCTGTTTGGAAAAAAGATTCCCTGTATTGGGCACAAGATTTAGAGATGGCATTTTCTGCCTCAAATCTCGGTTTGATTTAGATCATGGAAATAATGCCTTTTATCTGTATGGACATCAGAGTTTACTCAGCCCCTTTCCCTCTGCCCCCTTCATTTGATCTGCACTCTCTAACCTCATGAAGTTGGCTGAACTAGTGTTATTATTCTCATTTTGCCAATGAGTGAATGAGACTCAGAAGAAAGCATCTAGGTTAGAGATTTCTAGGCAATGTTTCTAATGTTTCCTTCAGTAAAATTGTTGTTGCTCTATCAAGTATATGAGCTGGTTGCTGTTTTCTGTCTTTGATGAGTGACAGGATTCCCTTTTATGTGTCTCACTGGGTCTGTCTCCTAGAGGCCTCATGAGACTTAATGAGTAGTATCTGTAAGGTGCTTGAGGATCCCCAGATAAAAGGAGCACCTGTTAGCATTTATGATGGAAGTAGCGGGGCCTCTTGAAAAGCTGTGCCCTTGTTGTTAATAATGCTGGCTAGAGGAGTTGCAGGCGGGGCTTTGCCCAAAGCCTTTATTAGTCATTACTCTCAGGAAATGCAGCCTCACCAGGATGTTACTTTGTAAGCTGTAATGCATTTTTGAAACAGAGAAAGGAAAATAAAAACCACCTTTTCGATGCAAAACATTAAAGGATGACCTGTGATGGTGTCTTTTACAAATTTGAAGATACAAACTTGTTCCAAATGTACATCCTGTATGTTTAGGGAGGGATCAGGGGAGTCTTGTAAATCCACGCTGGTGGTGGAGTCCTGCTTGATGATGTGTTGGAGGAGCAAACTGGTGGCACCCAAGGCTCTGTTCTGAAGCAGCCACTCCTGTTATCCCAGCACGATTGTGGCTAAGTTATCTTCACAGGGGTGGTCAACTTCCACCCAGCACAGTTGTGGCTAAGTTATCTTCACAGGGGTGGTCAGCTTCCTCCTCCCTAAAGTAATCCCGAAGATGATAATGCTGACCCACTTCTCCAGGAATTTGGAAAGAGTAACTAATGAGCGACTGTAAGGCGTATTGGTCGTATAAAGGCATGCTGTAAACACTGATTGCAATAACTAGTAAGAAAGCAGCAGTCCCTCTTCCTTCCCAGGAGAGTTTGCATGATGATTATTTTCTGTGGTGTTTGCTTTGTTAAATGAAAATGTTGCCCGTGCTTAGGAGATAATGCAGGGAAAGAACACAGGAGGGATTTAGGAATGTTTTACTTATTGGTAAGTGATTTTACTGTTGAAGTCACACTACAGATACTGTTAAAAAATTTAAAAATTGGGCCAGGCGTGGTGGCTCATGCCCGTAATCCCAGCACTTGGAGGCCGAGGCGGGTGGATCACCTGAGTTCAGGAGTTCGAGACCAGCCTGGCCAATATGGTGAAACCCTGTCTCTACTAAAAATACAAAAATCAGCTGGTGTGGTGCCATATACCTGTAATCCCAGCTACTCGGGAGGCTGAGGCAAGAGAATCGCCTGAACCTGGGAGGTAGAGGTTGCAGTGAGCCGAGATCGCGCCACTGCATTCCAGCCTGGGTGACAGATCGAGACTCTGTCTCAAAAAAATAAAATAAAATAAAATAAAATAAAAATTGAATTTTCCCATTTCTGTTGCCTCTCTCTTTCTTCTCTCTTTAACCTCAAACCCCTGTTCCTTCTCATCAGCTCCACCATATCAGCTATCAACATGATGTGGCGTGCTCTTGCTTCCAGTTAAACCCGAGAAAAAGAAATCAGGATTTAAAACTCTTCTTAACACGTAGTAAATACATAAAATCTACATTCACTGTTTGTAATATATTATCTGACCTTCTAAATAAAATATAGTTGATTCATTTCATATAATTTGGAATTGAAACCAGGAATATTTATTTAATGGTTAGCTCTTGGTCAGGTGTGGTAGCTCATGGCTTTAATTGCAGCACTTTGGGAGGCTGAAGTGGAAGGATCACTTGAACCCAGGAGTTAAGACCAGCTTGGACAACATGGCAAGATCCCATCTCTACAGAAATTTTAAAAATTAGCCAAATATAGTAGCACGTGCCTGTGGTCCCAGCTACTTGGGAGGGTGAGGCGGGATGATTGCTTGAGCCCAGGAGTTTGAAGCTGCAGTTAGCCGTGTTTGCACCACTGCACTCCATCCTCAGCAACTGAGCAAAACCTTGTCTCAAAAAAAAAAAAAAAAGTTTTAACTCAGATGTTGGCCAAGCGTGGTGGCTCATGGTTGTAATTCCTGCATTTTGGGAGGTCAAGGTGGGAGGACTGCTTGAGCCTGGGAGTTTGAGACCAGCCTGGGCAACACGGGGAGACCCCATCTCTACCAAAAACAACAACAAAAATAGCCTGGTGTGGTGGTGCAATGCCTGTAGTGCCAGCTGTTCTGGAGGCTGAGGTGGGAGGATCACTTGAGCCCAGGAGTTCGAGGCTGCAGTGGGATGTGATCACACCACCACTCCAGCCTGGGTGACAAAATGACACCTTGTCTCCAAAAAAAAACCACCACAGATGTCTTCTTAATTAATTTTCACTTTAATGAGCATGAAAGTTAAGAAGAGTTCTCCTATTTTATTATTTTTTCTGTAAAGTTGAATTGTTTTTTTCTCCAAGGATGTGTGAGGCTAAAACAAAGGTCTCCACAGGAGAGGTAAGCTGTATTGAATTCTGCTAACAGTAGATTTTTTTTTGCCTCAGGAATATTAGAGGGTTCACTTAGGGGAACTGATCCATGGATATTTCTCATATTCTCCTCCAACAGTGTGACTAACACATCATGTCAGTGGATATTCTCATATGTAATAAGACACCCGCAAAATAGTGCCTTAAAACAACTTTTATAGTTCCTCGAGATCCAGTGCCTTGACTGGGTTGTTCTTCCATTCCATGTGGCATCTGCTGGGGTCACTCCTGTGGCTGCATTCGGCTGGTAGCTCAGTGGGACACTCAGTTCGCCTCCACGCAGCCTCTCACGCCAGCTCTGGACTTCCTTACAGTGTGGCAGCTGGGTCCCAAGAGGCAGATTCCTAAAGAGCAAAAGCAGAAGTTTCAGGCCACTTATGGGCCACACTGAAAACAGACACAGTGTCACCTCTGCAGCATTCTGCTGGTCAGAGCAAAACACAAAGCCAGCCTAGATTCAAGAGGAGGGGAAATAGACTTACTTCTGGAAGGAAGAAGCAGCAAATGCAATCAGGGAAGGGAGGAATTGATGAGGCCATCTTGGGAGACTAGCACATTCATGATATCTGTGCAGCATGGTTGTTACTGTCTACATTGAGCCTTATTTCCAACTAAAGGTGATCTGTGGAGCTCCTTTGGGGCAGAATCTATAATATTCCTAATGATACTCACAGGACCTGGCACTGTGTTGGGTGCAGCGCAGAAGCTCACTATTGTTGAATGAAAGAACATGCTGTGAAATTCTAGAAAGTTGAATGTAATAGAAATCCTATGAAGTAACATTGCTGGGAAATAGGAAATACCAACTTCACATTCAGTGTAGTGATGTCTCTTTTGTTACAGCATCTCGTGCTGTTTAAAGCTGCATTACGGGAGGCTTTGAAGCTCAGCAAGGAAGTCATTTGGCAGATAGCTGTGCTAAATGGAGGCTTATCCCTGGAAAAGGCACAGGACTCCCCACATTAGTGTTCATTATGTCAGGATCCTTGCTGTCAGGTGCCTAACAGTGTGCTGACCAAGTTTTGGTTGTCTGTGTATTTCTGGAACATAACACCTACCACCCAAGGCACATGTTAGGCATTCAGTGAATGCCAGGTTAGTGAGTGGTGGTCAGCAGTGCCTGAATGAGTGACAAGCAGAAAAGGAATATAGGTCCTGTGGACTAACAGCGCCACCCACCAGCTACCTCTGGGATGGAACCTGTGGTTGCTTGTCCAGGCACACCTTCATCTGCTGTTCTGTCTTCTCTACAGCGGAGACCATTCTACTGACAGACAGAAAAGGCAGTGGTACCATACGCACATCAGAAAGTGTGAGTGTGCTGATCATACTAGGTCCAGCCAGAACTTTGCATCTTTGAGGTGAAACCATTAGCTTAGCTAAATGAATATTGCACCTCAAAAATGCTGGTGAGAATTTTACGAAAGCATATTATCAATGAAAATATTAAAGGAGCAGACGTGTTAGGATGTGTTAGGATGAAGGTTTTTTATTTTTATTTTTTGAGGTGGCATCTCACTCTGTCGCCCAGGCTGGAGTGCAGTGGCACAATCTCAGCTCACTGCAACCTCCACCTCCTGGGCTCAAGTGATTCTCCTGCCTCAGCCTCCCAAGTAGCTGGGATTACAGGCATGCACCACTACGCCTGGCTATTTTTGGTAGAGATGGGATTA